>NC_084703.1:21166998-21804980 GCF_033807575.1 Cydia pomonella | reverse complement strand
AAAATTGTATTTTGCTCACCGAGTGAGACAATAGTTATATGTACAACAAGAGAGCAAAGTTTGATATTTCTTCGAGTGGTAATTGTTTCGAGTCGCGTGCAAGCGAAAGATTCTATAATAGATTCACGAGCGTAGCGAGTGAATCTAATTTAGAATCTTGAGCGTAGTAAGGGACTCAAAAGCGCACGAGATGTAAATAACTTTGATCTCGTGTAGTACACAAATTTTTTCACGTCAGTCAGCCTTCAAAAAATACAACCTGAAAAAATGTAATCCGTCTTCATCACTATTTCACTCATGTTTTTTGAAGGTATTCTAACAATTAACTTTAATTACCGCAATAAAACAAAACGAAAGAAATTTCAGTAATGATACGAAAATAATGAATTAACGAACATCAATTGACAGTTCAATCGTCAACTTTTTTTTTGTAAAAAAAAAACTTTATTAGATACGGTCCGAATTGCGGATACTACTATTTGTGAACTATAGTAGAGATCGTTAAAAGTCGTTAAGTAGAATTATTTACTGCATAACAATTGCGTAAATTTGAATAAGTACATTGTTTTGATTGTATAATAAAATACGTAAAATATGGTATTTTTATTAAATTTTAAATTTTTATTTCATTAATTAAGTAATTATTACGAATGAAGACTCGTAGGGTGTTTTGGAACGATGCGGTCTGACTTATTTCGGGGGTTACATTGAGTAGACATTTATATTCGAATGTCATTTCAACGTCTGATGTACAAGTCGAAATACTTGAATTCTATTCCCTCTGTCTCTTCACGTCATCAGCAAAAAGAAGGAGACAAAAAAGTCAGGGGCCTTATTCGACATGCACAACTGTCAAATTTCGCGTCCACATCAAATCAACACTTGATTCTATCGCATGTTGATTGTATCAAGTGTTGATTCTATCAACTGTGGATATTATCATTTGGAACAATCAAAACTCATTCATAGAAAAAATAATCAAACTAAAATCAACTTTGTTTATTACTACTATACAGTTTGTAATGGCTCTGAACTCGAAGTGGATCGGTTTGATTTGATTGTCACCTGACTGTGGATTGCTAATGTCAAATTTTGACAAGTGTTGATTTTATTGCTAGACTTTATTGTCTATGGGCTTGGGCACCATCTTGGATTTTTTGACGTACGACAGGGAATACCCTTCCTTTCATACAATATATGGCATAGAGTAAGGCGTCTTTTTTTTTAAAAACATAACTTTACAAGAATCAGCGACATCTTGTATCCGATAGTATAAGTAATGCGCTATGAATAATGCGGCGGCGAGTAGTGAAACTATACCTGACAATGTCAATCAATTAAAAAGTGACCACACAGTTGATGGTCGATAAAGGCGATTATTAATTGAATTTTAACGACAATAAAGCACTATTGACATGCGATCTTTTTGTTGAACCCACACCTACACGTCGAATAATGCTCTCTCCACATATTCTCCTAGAAACGCTCAAAATTGTAAAAAAAATTGATGCAATTTACTCCGCACCCAGTCTCAAGTTGCTTCTAAACCACGTTCACGAACCAAGTTGTAACCTAACACATCTGTAAATATAAGGCATATGATTTAGAGATAAAGTCCGTTTTTTTTTAAATTACGAGATGGTTCATGAATAACCTTTATTACTATAAAAATAATACTACATTTGTCAAAAAAAAATTCTGTATTGCGCTATTACATAATGCATAAAATTGATATAAAGATAGGTACCATAGTAGCTCGCTCACTTGGTCTATCAACAACTATTTTAATGCTCTTTGTACTCGTATACGCGACCCCATTGTATGTACAGTCGCCATCAGATATATCGGAACGCATGTATGAGATCTCAAATTATTAAGATAAGACCTACTGTCCTGTCTATATTACTTACCAAGACCTAAGTACCTATTATTTATATGTACCTACACAAAGAGAATTCCTATGTTAAAAGGAGATTAAATACATATTTTGTTATTCAACTACAAATAAAATAAAATTTATCTTTTTCAGTTAACACATTTTTTTACCGATTTCTTTAATAAAATAAAACATTAAAGTATTATGTGACTATATTTCATTGTCTTCGGTGTAGATTATTTACTGATGTTCCAATTTCCTGTATCAGTTTGGTACCAGGAAATATAAAAACTACACCTCTTCAAAAACTTTGCTGGTAGTTCGACATCTGTAAGTTTAAATATAAAACATGATAAAAACACTTAAGTCAAAAACGTATACATAAAATATTTGCCCTATATTCTGGTCGCTCGGTAGGGTGCCCAGAAGGCTGGGTGCATTTCCGCGCTGGTTAACAATGCTGATCCTCTGGTCACCAGAAGCCTAAATAAGGCGCTCTCATAGAGCCACGCTAGTGCCCTACAGTTTCAAATTCAACCCCAAGTGCCACAAATGTAGTTAAGGGTTTAAATTCTGGATCAAGAACATGGAATACTATTCGCTAGTAAGGCCATAGGTATTAGAAAAAAATAATAGTAGGAGACGGCCGTGGTCATGGTAGGTGGTACAGGTGGGCCAGGCAAGCTCTGAAATTATGCACCTATTTTACTATAACTTTGTTCACCTGTGTATATTTACTGTTTCCATGATAATCATTTTTAATATGTAGCCCGTGTAATCGGGCTGTATAATTGGTCTCATATTTTTTTTCACAAAATCATAATTTTAATTCAATAATTAATGGTGTTTTACATATTAATCATTAATGTTTAATGTACCTATTTTGCAAAATTTTCTTGCATATAATAATATTGTTTACTTCAATTGACGTGTTTATTATTTTCGTTACTATGTCAACGTTAATACTTAAAAAATTATAACGTGAAGGTTGAGTCCGCAGTACAGTTACAGTTTACGTACATAGTGGCATTAGCACAGTCGGATTAGGACCAAACTCGAAATGTCTGAACAGTCATGAAATTTGGTATGTATATACGCCCCTTAAAGACCCCTTTTTCATGCCCACACCATTTGACATTTGGGGACCTCGAGGAACCGCAGCCATCTTGGAAAATGTGGACCATCCAGGAGAAATTCGCGTTTTACTCTAAATCTACGTTCTTTATTCAATAATCGTGTAAGGCAACATTCAAGCTTATAAAATTCTACATAAAATAGTTTTAGACATCTTTGCGAAAAAAAAATGATCTTGCTGTAAAAAATACTTGCTAAACCCAGATTTAGCCCTTATACCCTTTCATGGGATATTCTCTTAATAGGAAACTTGGAACAATAAAAATTCCACTTTTAACTATACATTTGTACATAATCTACCCCAATATCAATATTTTACTTGACTGCAACTTAACCAGAAAGTAGGGTTATGGGTATAAGTACTGAGGATTCAGGACACCCTGTACCTTAGGATACTGGACGGATTTTTTAAATGACGTATTATTTAGCCCTAAACTTTTTTCTTCCGTTAATTTTAGTAACTTTGTATTGCATAGCACTTGTATACTAACTGTGGATCTACTGATGTCTGTTTTACTGTACTCCGCTCAATAGTTTAGGCGCTAGAAGAAAAAATATGATTTAATATTCGGAGTCCTCTCAAGGCGGCTGTATTGATTTTTCTTTAATAGAACAAGTAAAAGTAGGTTGTGAATGGCAAGAGAAATCTAACGATACGTCATTTAAAAAAATCCGTCCAGTATCCTAATACCTAGCTACTGGGTGTACGTACTATCAGTACGTACACCCATAACCCTTCTTTCTGGTATAGTCACAGTAGAGTAAAATGTTAATATTGGGGTAGACCACGTACAAATGTATAGTTAAAAATAGAATTCATATTCCTCCGAGTTTCCTTTTAAGAGAATGTCCCCTGGAAGTGTATAAGCGTTAAACTTAGATTCAGCAAGTATTCTCTATAACAAGATGTATTGTTCTGCAAAGATATCGAGGACTTTTTTGTGTAGAATTTAATAAGTTTTAATGTTGACTGTTGTGTTGATGGTACACATTTTCCAAGATGGCTCGGATTCCTCGAGATCCCCAAATGTTAAATGGTTTGGGCATGAAAAAGGGGCCTTTAATTTATATACATAATAAATTTCATGACTGTTACAGAGATTTCGAGGTTGGTCCTAATCCGATTATGCTACATAGTGCGTCCGCAGCAAATTCGGTTCTCCATACAAATGTAGTTACGCTCTCATTTTAAAATGACTTGCTAGATTGCTCTGAAACTTTGTACTTATAATATGATATGGTATGTCTATGCCTATAATTAATTTAAAACATAAATGTGAAATGAGAGCCAGTTAAGTTCAATATTAAGAATATGAGTCGTTGTTGATTCGCCGACAACGGAATTGAGATCTATATGGGTCCCATGTTCTGTGCTATGTAGAAAATCCTGAAATTATAAAAGATTTGTCTTGGTTAGTTTTTACGTATAGGCTACGTATCACCGAAACGTCACAAACACCACGAAGGTTCGGCTTGTACGGGCCATCGTTTTTCCTATATTCTTACACGCTGCGGAGACCTGGACTATCCGAAAGACAGAGGAAAAGACGATAGACGCCCTAGAAATATGGTGCTGGAGGAAAATGCTGGGGATATCCTGGACCGAGTTTCGGACTAATGTCTCCATCCTTAAAGAACTCCGTATCAAGCAGCGCCTTTCGACTCTCGTAAAGACCCGCATACTCAGTTTTTTCGGTCACGTCTCGAGGAGGAACAACGACTCCATAGAGCGTCTAGTGGTGCAGGGTAGAGCAAACGGAAAAAGACCGCGCAAAAGGCCACCTATGCGATGGACTGACCAAATCAAATCTGCCATGAAGGGTCCCCTGAACGCATTTGCCAGAATGGCCCCCAACCGCGAAAAATGGCGAGAAATCGTACGGCAAGCAACATCTGCGCCTGATATCAGCAGTTGACCACGACGCTCTGCAAAGAGTACAACGACAAAGAAGAAGAAGACGTATCATATTTGTCTAAAATTTGGTTTGTTGGTACACACACAAGGGATAGTCTCTAGCTAGGTACGGGGTGCCACACTCGTCAGCGCGACGGCGATATTTTTTACCTTTTACCTAAAAATCTCAAATTTGTGTACGGGCTCAGCTCCTGTTTCGTCTTAAGCCTGAATTTAACAGATTCTGACTCACAGGGGGCTTTGAGCATGCTGTTGCGTTCGTTTTCAAATTTTGAAAAAAAGAACTAGCCTAACAACACAATAAATGCTTGTTTTTCCGCATTCTTCACTATATCTCCCTGTCTCACTACTATCTGACCTTCTAACCCAGAGGGGAAAATATACCTTATTGGGGCTACTCCATCTTCCTCATGATAATTATATATTTTACTTTACTGTAAAGCAATCGGTACATGTTACAAGATGCACATTGTTAAGAGCCGGGGTTAGAACCCACGACCATTGGTTTTAAAATGAAGCTTTGTATATAATTTGTATTTTTATAATAAATCTGTTTTCTTGTTGACATTTTGTGGTATTGTATTGCTTTATGTTAATTGTCAAGATAGTTCTTTCATCCTGGACAATTGTCACATGCGTCACATGTACGTTTTATGATAGATCTACATCGACGCAACTGCATGTCATTGTCAAAGAGCATATAATCACTACGTTTTAAGAGACGGGACTTCCATACTAGCGAGTGGAATCAGTTTGTTTCGCAAATCATTACCAAAATGTACGACAAAGAACCGTCAAAGAACCATAGTACCAACATAAGCGATTTAAATAGTGTAGTACGCTACACGCTTACGATTCTTATCGATATCGATAAAATGGGGAGGGTTGAAACATAGGCTCCTGTCTACAAATTTTGTACTCGAAATCAGGTTAGCATCGAGTCCACATTTAAGTTGTATGTTATATAGTGGATAGTTCTTAATTGGACTACTATCTGGTCGGGCTTAATGTGGACCCGAATTATTTTAATACAGTTTTTAAGTCGTGTTTTTTTATTTTATTAAATGCTTGATTTTCATAATTATGAGCACATACATGTTTGAATAAATGTAACTTTTCTATGGGAAAATGTATCAGGTCTTCGTTCCCAACAAATTTGGCCCACTGCATGCATCTGAAAACATACAGCCTTGGAAAAGCATGACTTTATCTACAGTTTATATTCCATGTGTTTGCTAATGAGATGATCAACTGATTATTTCGCGCTAATATGCATCTATAAATCATGTTTTTCGGCATCCAGTTATCAACAACCCTATATCAATGCTTTAACTTTTTATGTATTTATATGTCTGTTAATCATGAGAAAGGGTCTGGCCTTGTTGGCAGCGACCCTGCCTATGAAGCCGATGGTCCCAGGTTCAAATCCTGGAACGGGCATTTATTAGTGTGATGAGCATGAATATTTGTTCCTGAGACATGGGTATTTTCTATGTATTTATAAATACTTATAAATTAGGTCTATGTACATATATATATACATTATTGCACAAACTGACTTAGTACTAAAGTATGAATGGCATGTGTTGTGGGTATATATATATATACATATATATATATATCGTTGTCTAAGTACCCACAACACATGCCATTCATACTTTAGTACTAAGACTACTAAGTCAGTTTGTGTAATAATGTCCTATAATATTTTTTTATTTATCATAAAAACAGAGATTAATTTTCTTACATTTTAGGTTAATATATTAAATAATCACTAGATAAAAAAAATATGTTAACTAATGACCATTAATGCATAAGTAATAGATAATTTATGCATTATTAATCTTCGAGGAATTAATTATGGTCATATTGCATGCTAGTTCTAAGGAAATTTCACATATTTAATTTAAGGTATCGCAGATGTGGTTGTGAAGGCCGCCAAGCTCAAATGGGATTGGGCGGGGCACATCTGTAGGATGCATCCGGACAGATGGGCCAAAATAGCGACCGAATGGGCACCACAGATCACCCGAGGCAGAGGAAGGCCAAAAACGAGATGGCGAGACGACCTGGACTCATTTCGTAACGACTGGCGGGAGCATGCACAAAGCCGTGACGAGTGGCGGAAAACAGGGGAGGCCTTTGCCCAGCAGTGGGACACAATATAGGCTATATAAAAAAAAAAAAAAAAAAAAAAAAAAAAATTTAATTATTTACACTGATATACAAATAAAACTAGTTATCGATAGTTATAGTACATCCCTAGTTCACAACGAAAAATAATGTAAAATATCTAATTTTCGATGTGTTTATAGCCTGCTGACCCAAAATAAGGTCAAAAGTATCTAAAGCAATACTTACCAGTCTTCATCCAAGGGAAATTTCGCCATAAAATCCCTTTTTTCGTGATTTTCTCGAGTGGCTCGCTTGCCACATATTTCACACTTAGTAAACCGTTTTCTCGCTGGCATTGTAACAAACTCGCTCTTTGCTCTGATCACGGTTGACTATTTTCGATTTTTGCACTAAATAATAAAGAAATTACACGAAATACCCGAACAAAACATTGAAGCCTTCAAAACAAACAAAGCAATTAGGCTGACAGTAGACTTGATGTAAACTTGACAGAATAAATAGCACTGACGTTTTCTTTTTCTTCGTTGGCAATGATTTGCGAAACAAATTCCATACAAAACTTTTTTCTTCCTAGTTGCGTCAGCCTGATCGGAATTTGGCAGCTAACTCCATCTTGCGTCCAGTAGAAGAATCAAAATCGTACAGGTAAAACTACTCTCTGCCTTAGGATCCCCTTTTAAATGTCATAAATCCAAACATGGCAGCCATACCCATCGACAAAAAAGTCTACCGTTGATCTAATTTCATTTGACAGTTAACTAATACGTATTCGACACGCTTATATTTGACAACTAGAATCCTGACTAGAGCTGGGACTGCGTACCAAAAGTACGTCTCTGTTACTCGTACCAAAAGTACGTCTAAAATACCAGTTTTACGAGTATGACCCCCAATAGGCAGTTTACGTATTTGCCGTGCTTAGGCGTCTTACAAATAAGGATTATTTATACAAATATCGACTTATTATTTCGGTAAGGGTCGGAAATATGGTGACGTTTTGAGTGAAGGCTATGAATCTATTGTCATATTTTTGTTATATATTATTACATTATTTTTAGATACAACAGACACCCAGACGACCATCTGTTAACAAAATTTTATTTTACCTAAAGTAACGGTAAGAATGGAGGTACGAGGTGATAAAAGTTTCATATTTGTTTTATTTCAGAAATCAAAGTCCGTACTTTTAAATACTCGACAAGCTAAAAGTAGTCTATTACAAATAACCTGTTCCAAAAACTATTCCGGTACAACGCCCCGCCTCTAGTGTGGATATTGTTCACTGACAGGTGGTGATAATAGCAATTCGACAAGTCACAATATTTCTCACATCAAATGGAAATCAACACGAAACGTCACTTTTAGCATGTCGAATAAGGGCCCAGAACGCCCGAAATTAGTCAGAACGTATTGTTCCAAAACACATACAAGTTATATGGCAAATCATTTTTTTTATTTACAATAACAATATATGTACATAATGGATATATACAGAGGATTACTATAAGTAAATCTAAATTTGATATTTTATGTAGGTATTTTATTGTACAATTAAAATAATGAACATAGAAAAATACAAAGATTATGTAATTCCATAAAAGGCAAAATTAGTAATTCTACTTTTAGCGATCGCCACTGTAGCTGACAAACAGTATTATTCAAGATTTTTTTACAAATTAAACTGTCAATATTATTTCACTGAAATGTCTTTCGTTTTGGTTGTGTTTTATTGCAATAATTAAACTTAATTGTTAGAATACCAAGAAAACATGAGTGAAAAAGTGATGAAGAAGGTCTACAGTTTTTCCTTACAAATATGTTCTCACTGCTGAAATGAAAAGTCTTGTGTACTACACGGTATAAAATTTATTTACATCTCGTGCGCTTTAGAGTCCCTTGCTACGCTCAAGATTCCGAATTAGATTATTATAGATTTTTTTTTTATTGCACGGGACTCAAACATTGCTGTCTCGTTGTACAAATTACTATTCCTCGCTTCCCACGTATGTACGTAGTGCTCTCAGATAGATTATTTTTAATCTTTTGTGATATCTTTTAATTTAGACTGATTCTTAGGCTCCTTTTGAGAATATTAGCTGATCACAATAGTAGAATGTGTCACTAGGAGCCAAAACGACATAATTACGGCGAAAGCGTACATTGAAGTGTTAACGCCCAAGGTGAAAATAATTTTGCTACCATGTGACATACTGCTTTTCGCATCACCTATAAGGAGATTATTATGTTTAAAAATATTATTTAAGTTAAAAATATTGTATGCAAAAGTAAAGTGTCCTAGAACAGAAAAGTGCCACCTTGATCCCTCCTAGTAGGGAAGAAAAAGACGTCTTCCGAATAAGTCAGGTGAAAAATTCATTTTAGTGATTATAATGTTTGTTTTCCATTAATTAAGCCATTAGCTAAGTAGCCTCTATTATATTCTCTAATATATAGATTGTACTCGTTTAATAGTTTATGATTAAAACTATGGGAAAGATCGCAAAACGTGGGATTACAGGAAAACCTTTATCAATTTTTGTATTAAAATGTATTAGATATCAAATGTAATAACAGCCGCCATTATTAACCAGCTCCAATGACTACGCTTTTCAATCGCCTGACTGAGTGTGTCGGCTTGTTTATTGCTATATGATTGGAATAATGACGTAACAGTGTTCTTATTGGGTTTTTCTTGTCAATGAGACATTATTTTTCTTTCCAGGTAAGTTGGTCGTGGTAAAATTGCGGCGTATTTGTAAATCTAAGAAGTTATTGGTAAGCTTTTAGTTAAAATATGCGTCGTAGCAAATGTTCGAAACCAATATTCTGGAACAAGCAGATTAAATATGGAAGGACCATTGGTGCGGAGATCGGGTGTAGACTATTCGTGGTTGCGCGGGCATACAATGTGCACCGGATTGTATGGTGTGGGTGGAAACAGTCGCGGGCTAGCCCGGATCGGATCATCTGCGACATTATAATGTGCAAATAAACAGTGTTCGCTACAACTGTGCGGCGCGGGGCAGCTGACGTCACTGTTCATCAACTTTGAGTGCTTGTGCTATTGGTTGGCATAGTTTTTTTTATCGTGAATGCTCATTTATTTCCGTTTTGAACATTTAATTTTAAATACTTAAAATGCAATTATAAGCTACATAAGGATTATTTTTATAATATTTTAAAATAAAAACACACCCTCGAAGTTGGAGAACACTATTAGAAACAATCCGCACGTCATATATTAGTAGGGCTGCTAGATACGATATGGATCGGATACGTCAGTTTCAAAAGTGTCATATTTTCTTCAAACAAAAACCTCACTGAACCTAATATTTGACCTATCTTTAAGTTTAAATCGAGCCAAATGCTTCCAATAATGTCATTCAGGAACGCCTGGTAGGAGAAGTGGCCGGTGCTCCTCTGGCAAACCGTAATGACCCAAGACATTGTACATTGCTAGTATTTATTACAATTGCTATTGCACCATATCAGTAGTCAGTATTAAAACTTCGCCCTAAAACATTCATCATAAAAAAGGGCAAGCCAACGATGAATCGTATAAAGCTTTATAATTAGCTTAATAAAAAGGTGGCCAGTTACACCATTTTAATATAAATAACAATTTGTATTCTTACTAGACACCGTTACGTAATGTACAACTTGCACCGAAGTCGCGTTTTCTCCTCACCGGCTGTTGTAGTTGTTATAAATATAACGTGACGGAACCTCTGATATCACGAGACTTCAGTAAGACGGTGTCTAGACGGTTGGTTCAGCGCTCTCTTATAATGCTGTTTATTTACCTGCCATTCACTTAATTAATATTACACTCTTTACACAAGGCATTTACCACATTTTTATACTTTTCGTTTTAGATAGTGACAGTGATAACTGTTTAAATGCCTTCGAACCCATAGCAACTAGGTTTTATACCAGGAAGACTGTGCTCGCGGTTACACCTGTATGGGATTCGATCTGTGACATTAAGCCCTCCCAAATTTAAATTCCCAAAAACGAAGTAATAGTATATATGCCGATTTCTATAAAATCGGCTTTGAAGTGTAGCACTGAAAAGGCAAAAGACAGCAGTTGCTTTCGCTTTTATAATATTAGTAGGTGCGGACATACTAGAGAAATACTTGGATAAGCGAGTTTAACACCTATTATAAATTAGTTTGTAGTAGCTTTTGCAATTTGCACTAATATGTGTACATTCTATCCGAAATAAACACTATAGCCGTTGCCACGCCAGCACATAATACCTACATTTTATTGTGCGGAGCAGCTTTTAAAAAGTGTTAGTAACCTGGCAACTTCGACGCGGAAACTTTGCAGTCGTCGTGTTCAACTAGGCGCTGTTGCTAAATAAACTTTCGTTTTGTTTTTAACGCTCTGGAATGGAAAGTAATTATTTTTTTAATATTTTTCCTAGTTTTCAATGAACGTGGCAAAACAATAATACGAAATCAATTCTTGGGAATGCTTACTATTAAGAATAGTAAGAACACCTTATGTGTCATAAATAGGTAACATTTGTTACGTATTACATAAAATCTTTTATAACCTAACACAGATTTGTCAGCAACCATGACACTCCTTATTTAAGGTGTAAAGTTAAGGTTCAGAGATCGGGTGTGGCGCTTTTTAGATCACACCACGGTTGCCAAAAATGTAATTAGCAATTTTGAGGCCTTTCTTTAGTAACTTCATCGATTCGAATCATGATTATTTTACTTTCGCTCTAAAATGCATCTTGAAAATTTGTAACTCTCACAAAAGCCAAAAATATGAAACTTGCTTCTATATTTTCGATTATTATTTTGTATTTTTTTTTCTCTCTTCTTCCTCGCGTTGTCCCGGCATTTTGCCACGGCTCATGGGATCCTGTGGTCCGCTTGACAACTAATCCCAAGATTTGGCACTAGTTTTTACGAAAGCGACTGCCATCTAACCACCAGGGAGAACAACTCAATTATGTATTTTTTTTAAATAACAGAAAACTAAAATTACTACTATCCTCTTAACAAACAACGTATCAATACATACAATGTCAAAAATATGTAAAACTTCACATAAATATATGTATACATATTTTAGAATACAAATAGGTACTCTTTATTGCACACCTCAATGGAAGTAATATAATATATTTTAGGTACCTATACAGAAAAACGGGTGTCGCGGAGGAGGGGGAGTTAAAATAAAGAGAAGCGCAATTGAATTTTTAATATTTCATGAGGAGGGGTGCGCTTCAAGCAGTTTTAATGGGGTTACGTATCACTGCGAGCCGATGCCGACCCGCGCTCGCTTCCGCTCCCGCTGCCTAGTGCGCTCAACTGTCGCCTGTATATACTTTTACCAGTCTTAAACCTCATTTTTCATTAATATAGTCCTCGTATTTGAGTACCTAAAACATTGTACCCGTAAATCCTTATTTAGCTTAGCTTAGGTTATTCATTTACCGTGCATCTAGTTGGTGCTAAATGCCTAATTTAGGGTCTGAATTTTTTTACCAGTAACTAGTATGATAATAAAAGTAGCGATATTGTGTGTTTAGTCGGATTGGACAGATGTTGTTCAATAGTTTTCGTAAGGTCCTTTACCGCCTCCGATGCCGGACGGGTCAACTACTACTGTGTATTTTATATAAACTCATTTTCAAAATTGGGTACTTGACACATGTTGAATATTATAACAAAATTTAGTTAAATGGATATAAAATGAGCCATCCATTATAAAAAAGTGGAATTTCAAAAATTATATTGAGATGATAAAAAAATACAAGGTCTGAAAGTCTGAAGTCTCAAAAAAATTTTTTTTTGTCTTTCAAAAATAGAAAATAAAATAGTACCATTCGTTTTACCTTACATTTTATTGAAAAATAAATTGTATGACAGCTATACACGTAATCGCAATATTTCAGGGTCAAAATGGCAATTTCCTTGATCTTTATATACATTTAGGACAGACTTATATAATGTGACGTCACATCATCTTATCATTTTGTTAGAGGAGTTTCAATCGTCGAGTGCGAGCGTCAGACTTTAACTCTCATTTCTGACCTTTGTGTTGCTTAAATGCCATGAGTCCTATATAGACATTTGATCCTTAGGAAAATCAAGATCGTTGATCGGTTATAAACACTTACTGAAGAGAACTTTTGTTACTATTTACAGAACATAGGTGGGTACATACACATACTCGTACTAAAGAAATTCCGAGCCTATTTTATGAAAACTTCATTTTTACTCCATTACGTTCTGCCCGGCGGAGCGTTCTTTTTGTTGATTCAAAAGCAATAGGTAAATTGCATCGCCAGGTTACTCCACTTGCCCTAGCTACGTCGCTGCCGCCTGCCCGGGACACGTCCGCCGCCCGCTGACGGCCACTAACGTGCTTACTGCACTACAAACACCGTGTCGCCGTATGCTAAAAGTTCACAAATTGTGCGCTTTCATTACCTACCTGTGTAACATTTTTCACATAACTACGCTCCTTAACTAACGTAACTCTTTCAGTTCGACAATTTCGACATGTTGTTTTTCAAAAAATAATACGTCCGGTAGGTAATCCTTTGTAATTGAATTTCCACACGTTAAATTCATGTTTTCGCAAAAATAACACCTATACTTCCTTTCTCTCAATTAAAATCGAAAATCTAGAAAAAGTAAAAACTAGGTACCTAAATGACATTCTCTTTTCCCGTTTCTACCTACTTCGCAAGGTAAAACCATGGCGTATCTTAAGTATTTATATATAGGGGGACATAGGGCTAGTTGTAACAAGACTAAGTTATAACTTATAACACTCAATTTTGACCTGGAATTTGAAATATTTTGATTACATTTTTTTTCCTGAATGTCCTTCTCATAACTCGATGCATAACGTAAACACCGCCAGTGTCCCACCAGACATAGAAACAAGAGAATATACACGCATGTCTTTTTCGGGCAAGTATCGTAAAAAAACACTTGACAAAGACAATTTTGATTTTGACTATTAAAATTAAATTATGAAAAAACAATGAGCATTTTTTCATTTTTACAATGTATTCTTCTAAAGTTATTTAAACGTTTCTACGCAGTTTTAAAAATATTTTATTACGTAGACAAAATGAGCATATGGGGCAAGTTGTAACCTTTTTTTCTGCTCTCTAGTAAGTGTACATTTGTATATAATATTATTACAACTCGTAGCCTAATGATTACATAGTAATATACATAACGCGTCAGAAAAATCAATTCATTGTATTGGTTTTATCGGCCGTAAGGCAAACAGCCTGTCGATTAATTGCGATTGAATTTGTAAGTAATAAGAGACCTGATTACTAAGTGCTCTTTATTATACGGTTTCCAGCAAAAAGTGAACACAATATAATGCGATTCAGGATATTATGATCGCGTATCAAAACTATTAGTAGTGAATGGGTCATTCGAGCCGCGACACAGGCGGCTATGTGACACTTATTCGCACCTCGCCGGATGTTCATTGATGTGATGTATCGTCTCGGTCTTCTTGCGTTACTTATTAATATTTAATTACCTACTCGAACTCGAATATTACAACATGGGCACAAATTCATTCTGGTCTTCATATTTATAACGTTATAATTATAAGTGATATTCGTACTTAGGGAAAGTTATTTGACAAATATTAGTTAATAGATCGATAGTAGTTGCAAGAGCGGGTCAGAACAGGTCACAGCGGGCATATGGACTCGTTCCTCTGACCCATATCGTCACAATACTCTTCCGCCTAGCGCCACGCAATTAAGCGCAACAGCAGACATAAAAAATTACCGAAACAAAAGCGTACCGGGGTGGGATGCCACCCCACTGCCCGCCGCAGTTACAATTTATCATAGCAAATAAAAATACGCCGAATTAAAAAGAAAAGGACGAAGAAAGTAGACAGAGAGGGAGCGACATTCGCTCTGTTCCCGAACGTCCAAAATATAATGCTGTTTATTTTTATGGCCGCCCAGGGTTGAAAACAGAGGGGTGTTCGACAAAATCGATACTATGGACGTGACCAATTAAAAAAACGACGCCCTAGTCCGATTAATGTTTGATATTTATAAATTATTTAGTCCATTAAGCGCCGAGACGGTGACGCCACGAGGGCCAAACAAGTGAGCCTTCGTCGTGATAACTCTATTATCATTATCAGGTTTTCAATATAAATAACTATTAATGATATGAAAGTACCATTATACCTATGTATGATTTGTTAAATAACTATTTTGAATTAAAAATAACTATTGTAAAGCAAGACAGAATTAAACAAAATTTTAAGGACGTATAATTCATTTCATTAATTATTAGTTACTTATATCACATCTAACATTGTTTTATAAATCTGTGTAATAAGACGATACTTATAAAATAAAACTACTTTCCGTTATTACAGTTCCGTTGAAAGATAATTGTATTAATTTGTTGATAGGTAGGAGCATGGAGTGGGGAGTCGGTCAGCAGAGCCGATAACTTGCCACCTAATTACAAATCGCAAGGCACCTACTACTAGCCCCGTTATAATTTGATGTTTTTTTTTAATCTTTGAAAAATATTGGATTGATATCTCTCCACTTAGTTTATTACACTGTTACTACAGCTGGGTTGTGGTTTCTCACGGGAGGGAGCGGCACTCGAGAGCCATTGATAAACAAGCCATATCGAGCAACAGACGAAAGTCTCCAGCACTAATTAAATATGTTTTTTTCTACTCGAAAATCCGTGTCTGAATGGGATCCTTCTAATTAATCCCCGCAGCATCTCTTGATCGAATCCTTATTTTTGAATTGGTAATCATTTGGTATCAAAGAGTCATTCGGTGTACATTCATTTCCGAGGTGGGCTAGAATTCACTTAGCTTTCATTTAATATTGATCCAGTCTCGTCTGCCACCAATTAGTTTAGTTACATAAAAGGTGCACTTCGCTTAACCTTTGCCATTCCATTGAAAGTTTCCGCAAAATTCATTGGAGTGCCTACTTATAATAACCATCTGCGAAATTACAAAGTAAGTGCTCGCTTTTGATTATTTTTTATTCGATCGTAGTGACTTGGCGTATTAGTATTTGTTATTAATACTGCTAACGTGTCTATTGGAATGTAATGGAGCAGGAATGCCACCGGCACTGGCATGGTTCTTGGGCTTGCTTATTTGACTTGATATTTTTCAAGTGGGAGGGTGTGCGACACTTGCGGTATAATACGAAGTGCACTGTGAGGAGGCAAGTAATTCCCTCTAATGAGAACAATGCGTTATAACAATGAGGATGTCGCGTTATTGCGTGACGTCCTCGCCAAAGAATAACTAGTTCTCGTTTTTAGTATCAACCTTTGGCTCGTTTGCAGACGTAAACTTAATTCGTGTCGAAAATTGATACTTACGATTTTATGGTACAGTCACGTCTGAAAATATTGATACAGACCAAGTGCCAAAAATATTTATACGCCACCTTAATAAGGTCGTGTATACGTAATTGTGGCACTTTGTTCGTATCGATATTTGTAGACGTGACTATACTTATTCGAACTGTACTTACTAAAGTAAAAAGTATTGTATATTTAATAAAACGTTGTGCAATATAATTGTGACATAAAACAAAACAGTCTTCAAATATTCATCCAAACGATCATTTAACAAGCCAAAACTCGATGTAGTATTGATTTATTGCAAAGTAACAATAATAACATTAAATTGTCCCCGAAGTTACTGAACTGAAATTTATCCTAGTTACAAGCTATATTTAATAAAAATAAATAACTATTAGAACAGGTGAAAGCCAATAAGCTAATCTGAAGAAGAATTTTATTGTTGTGCCGATTAGTAAAATTGCGATGGGCTTTTGTATATGTACATATTAGGTACGCATTATTTGTCTGCATAGCCAACGTGTCAATCGTTAACGCTCTGTACCGTAGCGTAGTCATCTCTCTCTCTATCCCTCTTCCATATTAGTGCAACAGCCAATTGTCGCTGCGACAGTTGCGTTTCGTTCGCTACGGAGCATTAACGATTGGCAATTGGGCTATAGCGGGAAGATATATTTGTTTAGCCGAGTCTTTTTTTGGGTTTAAATCTATATATACGTAATCGTAATTAATTATCATGATCTCGGTATGGATCTCTGTTGTTGTTATTGTTTACGTACCTACTAGTTAGTCAAAATATGTAGATTTTGTTTTCATGACTTATTACTGAAAGTCAAATCTAACACAGAAAAGCCACTGCACTTTGATCTCCGCACACTGCGAGCCTCTCAGAGGCTACTACCCCCATTACTGTATGCAGATTTATACTTTGTGTCATTTTTGTGCGAACGCCGCGCCGCCCCCACCCCGGTACTGTCCGGATCATTCCTTTTTGAGCCCCTATATTCTATTCTTATTTCTCCTTGCCTTTGGTTTTAGCTCTCTAGTTTTTGATGTGCAAATGTCGTTTGCAAAATGATCGGAGATCACGAGCTCATGTCCCTGCTACCGAAGCAGGTAGCAAATGGTTAGTGTTTTATAATTTTTAGCCGTCACCTAGAAGTGTATTACGTGTCGTATTAGTTAAATATAAACCGCAAGGTCGCGTTTAGTTGAGGTGATCGGTATTGGCTTTGCGAGGCCGGCGCCAAGAGGAGTGCTCCAGCGTCCTCCGCCCCCGGCGCCGCGCCCCTCTCCCGACACCTCGTGGGGAGCGCTACTTAGCTGATGACTTATTAAGAGTGCATTCTTCAGAGGTGTCTGCCTGTCGCGGTAGGTTTAATGACGTGGGTGCCGAGCGCTTCGATGTTGTGATTCGAGCCGTTTTTGCTCGGTGGCCCACTTTCTTAGGGCAGAACGAACTCTGAGAATCCCCGCATTTCCACCTTTGCGGGATAAGACTACCTTTCCCGCTCTATACTGACTGCAAAAAAACGTGATTCTAATGCTTATGCTGTCAGTCCGCATCGTAAAAGCTATCAGCGCCAGACAATCGAAGAAAATTAACAGGGGTTCGCTCTATTTGTTCTCTTTCCGCAACGCACGCGACGCTTTGTTTTTTCCTAAAGAATGTTGCGAGAAAGCTCTAAACAATTTTATTCGAACGTTTCAGAAACGCGGTTAATAATACGAAACTTGAATCGAACCATTAACCTTTTCAAAGCCCGTGTAAGAAGGAAATAAAGGGGGAAAAAATAGTATGATGAATGCAGCGTAACGGCGACTTTAATAGGTCCGTACGTGTTTTCTTGTTCGCTAAATTACCCTTTATTTGTACTCAGGTTGTAGATAAAGGCAAATCGAGGACATTTCTTGCATTGTGAGCAAACAATTGCAAATTTGGTGCATAAACGGTCAATCACTTGCTTACAATGTCTGATCACATACATTTACATATCTTTATTTAGCACGATCCGATACAAGAAGGTAAAATGGAAGACGTATCGTATTAAGTAAAGTGGTATTAAACAATGTAAATAGCATAATAACGAGTAACATAATGTATTTAAACAGTGTTCAACACAGTTAATAATGCCGTAAACTTTAAAAAGCTTTCTGTCGTCGGCAATAATGCACTTAATGGTGTCCTATAATAAAGGCATCGCGTGCGAACGTGAGTGTGAAAAGGGAAGTTAGCCGCCGCCGAAGCAAATTGTTTTTTGTTCATTTAGCAACTTCTCACCCCGTTTGAAAAAAGCTTCTTGTCGACATCTGATTTGGCCTGGCTGGGCTGACGCTGACTCTGCCAGGATCGTGCGCGCACGCCGCCCGCGCCCTCTCAAGGCCAACTGACTTCTTTTAGCTCATTAAACACCAAAACCCAACTACCACCACCTTTTTAATTAAGCATTGTTACTGTCGCGCTCTGGCAGATTTGCTTGATTATTTTTATATAATCGCGTATCGTGGCTGACGGACGCGAGAGTCAAATGAATTTATTCGATTCGTGTCGACATTACAGTAATTATATCAGAAGTGACATTTTGTGAGCGGTGGGCTCGATTATGAATCGATACTTTTTATTACAAGCATATGGTAGGTACCCATTGTTTTCGCAGCCCGGTCTCCAGTGGCCGCCGAGTTTATGGCTTTAATAAAGTGATTAAATACCATAGCGTAACGCCGGGCTTGCAGCATGAGCTAATTTTGAAAACAGGAATGCGTTCCTTTTCGGTTACAGGATTAAGTACTGGGATGACGGGCCGTTGACCTTTGTTTTCTCAAAAGCTGTGATATCACGTTGGCCAATTTACCTTCGATGCGTAGATACGTGTTCATGTATTACTTACGTTAGTAACTAAGGCGATACGTGCTTGAAATGTAGATACGTAAATGAAAACAAAGATATTAGAAAAAATATAAATACATCCTTAATTATACAATATACATATGTATAAACAAGAAACCAATGATAGGTATGTTCGCAGTTACCAAATCATTTTCGTGTAGAACGTCATATGTACATTAATCTATAGTTTATAGTTAATGATTGCAGCGGATGTGTGTGGTTAGGGGCAGGAGTCGGGCCGCTGGGACGCCGCGATGAAAGCAGAAGAAGAGGAGTGTTGCGGGCAGTGGAGACGTGGCGCGGCACCGCAGCGGGCCGGGCCGGCCGCGAGGTGACAATGCCGCGCGACCGCGCGCTGCACTTCCATCGCAGTCTCTACTCTTACACACATACCCCTCACCGACGCCGCTTTTATTTTTGTTGCCTTACTTTTTTCTATATGAAGGTCCACTCACTTATTCATGCGAGCGGGATTGTAGTTTTTTCTACTTTTTGCATGCGCCGTATAGATATTTTGGGCGCCTCCTATTTTTTCCTGACTATAAAACTCGGGTCGTGTACTTTTTTCGTGGTGCCGCGACTGGGGCGAGAAGGGGGGTCGGCAGGGTGCTCACAATAGAGAATTATTCATTGCCTACCCACGCCGAACGGGCTTTCCGTTATTTCTGTTTGTTATGAATTATGTCCAATGACTTTTCCGACGCCCGTTTCTTTCGCTTTCACTAATTGCTTTTGTATAGAAACTATAAATCTTATACGTTGGCGTGTTTGTCACGTTTAGGGGCCTGGGTCGGAGACGAGCTGCGACGAGACGCGCTGAACGCGGGCGGCGACCGCACTGTCCAAGTGGCTGGATACAAAACACATACATTTAGATGCGGTTAAACATAGTTTCCAGTGCAAACTGACGTTCTAAATGCTAACAAAAGATTCAAATTCACACTCTGCTGCCTACTAAAATATGTAGAAGAGCTCGCTCCCGACCCGCTACAAATTTGAATTTCATATGTATGTTTCGCCTATTACGGATGCACTCATTAATATCTTAAGTGATGTGTGGAGGAGCGGCCCGCGCGACTGTGGACCGTAGCCGGCTCACCGAAGGCCGCAGCTCGCTCGCACTGCAAGCGCCGAGCACGCGTTAAGATTATGTCGGATGAAAAAAGCTGCAAATTGTATGACCCCCATGAAAAAACATTATCATTACCGACACATCCGGCGGCCGATCGTTTCACTTGCAAATCTTGAGAGGGCACTCTTACCGTTGTTTCTGTGTTAGTCGCACCCAAGTGGGTTAGATCTTATATTATTCATTTAAGCCGAGCATAGGTATTCGTTAATAACTATTATCAGTCGCATATACGATAATACACTAACAAGACACATATTCGTGAGCAAAGTGTTACATCTAAAATTGCAATAAGTATATATAATTCTCATCTCATAATAGTTATTTCAATACGTTGAGAAAGTATTTTCTGGAGTGCTCAAGCAAATTATTTTGTATCACGAGTCTAAATCAAACGTCGCATTGATGAAACGTCGCAATGTGACGTGCTTTGATGAAAAAGGACCTTAGTTCTATGTTCACATTCACTCATATAGAACATAGGAAAACTGAAGAAAATCGTTTCCCGCGCGCTCTCTCGGCACAGGGACGAATTTGAATCGGCATGCATTAAATATTAATAACGTTTATACTTAAAAACAAACCAAACCTTTACATAAACCTGAGTGTTTTATTATTGGTATTTATTTGGTGTGAAGAAAAATTTCAGTGTGGGCACTATGAATTTGTATTCAAAACGCATATTATTCACCGTGTACTTTATAATATATTCTATTTGTTAAATTATATGGCGTGTTACTACGTATTCATAATCCTTATAAACCTTCCTTAATATTAAAATGACGTTTTAAGTGCACGAAAGTAAGATTTAAAATGTTATACGTAAAATAAATAGAATACCCGCAAGTAACATTTCAGTAGCGCCTAATATCCTTTAGGGGGACAATGTACGCACCAATAAGCTGCAGAATCTAGGAGAGGTGCTAATTATTAATTAAGTCTGGATGCGGCCCTGCCTACGTCTTGGAGGCAGCCCTCACATTAATAGAGGTATGGTGCAAGCTCCTCTGATGTTCTGACAAAGGGTAGCGCGAGACGCCTATTTTTATTAAAACCTACAGCAAAGGCACACTTTTTTAATAACTTATGTAGGTAGGTAGGTGCGGGTCGAGTCATTTGAACTGCACTCCGTCGTAGTTCGCACTTCGGTCGCGATTTGTTTTTGAGAATATTGTGAAGTGCGGTGCTTTGTGCACGTAGGCCTGCTCGGGAGCGGGAGGGCTGCTTGCAATGTGCACTAAAACTATCTACGCATATCGATCGAGCCTCATTTTACTATCCGTTTACAACTAATTATTTTTGGTAATTGGCTTGATCATGTGTTCGAATTCATCCTAAAATTATATACCAATTTATACCGTAGATACTGACCAAATTAAAAAAGATTCAGATAATAATATTTTTATAGCAAATAAGATTGCATACAAATATTATAAATAAGTACATTGTATAGTCACCTATACTTTTCATTAAAACTTTCACACGTATTACTATCGTTTTGAAATGCTCTTATAACCTTAAATATTGATAAGTGCCGAGTCGAGTGTACGTCTGAACTTTGTCATCTTGAGACGAGCCCGCGCCTGCGCTATGCGACGCCTAATGTAATATTTAATGCGGCGACGATTAAGGCAGGAGTGCATGTTGCAGATCCGTTCGGCAGAGGGCGCGCTCGGCCAGATTAAACGGGAGGAATTAGCAGGTGTAATTGAAGCGCACCGATCGCCGTCATACCGACGCACCATGTCTGCAATAAAGTAATAGCTGCAATTGAGAGCTGCTTAAGGTGCCGTAAGTTCGGAGCGCGGAGTTTTTAAAAAATCGTACCGCTTTTTTAGATATATCGGTTGCCACCTCCGCGACTCGAATCCTGATTTTTTTACTCTAACTCGATAGAAAAAAATCAAGAACATAGGTCTAAACGCAAATTTAAATATTGTTACAATTTATGCACAAGATAATGATATAAAAATTGCTTTTAAAAATGGTTAATTTTTTTTAGGGAACTCGGCTATAATTTTTTCTTTTTTTTTAAATTACAACAAATTTAAATTAACCCTTTTCCAGGCATAGTATGATTTATCGACCACATACGCGCCAATAGAATTTCAACCTTAGCCATCCGATTTAAAGTTCAAATTAGTTTGCACTTTCGGAAAATGTGACTTGTCTTCAAATGAATCATCAAAGCGGGATTTATTGGATAATATTTGAATTTTTTGGGAAAACCTTGTAGATTGGTGCGGCCTGGAAAAGGGTTAACAATTTGATATATGCAATCCCGAGCACGCACATTCATCTTGCTCACGCTTACGCTCAGTGAGAGCGAGAACAACACGAACCTACGGGGCCTTAAATACTAACTTCACAACCGGGCCTGCTTGTTTTTGGATCTATTTAGATCAGTAACTACAAGGTCGACTTTATGAGTTGTGATATTTATGCTTAGTTGTTGAATTACACACTTAGTACAACTTCATAGACGTATAGGAGCTTTGTCCTGCTTGTTACTGCTGGTAGAAACAGTTCTTTTAGTTGCATGAGCAGTGAAGTCAATGTGTTTAGTAGAATTACTTGAGTAGCTTTTAATAGGCTATAAATAAGTAGAAATAATGAAAATAAGCCCATTTCTGTCCATTATCGGGCAGCTTAGGTCTTGGCGTCGATTAAATTATGGTGAATTGAAATATAAATATGTATGTAAGAAAACAATCGTTTTTTAATAATTTCGTTTTTTTAAATTTGTTGTATATGTTGCTTATGCAAATATCAATTAATGTATTAAAAATAATACAGGATAGCTCCAGAATATTGGATAAAAACGTTAACTTTCTTATACTGCTGCTGCTATGAACTAAGGTATCCTTCATATTTGTAGATACGTGAAATATTTAATTAAGTAGAGGCAAGATATAACCGTGTAATTAAACTTCATAGTTCGTAACTTGCCTTACGTAGGTACCTTACATTCAGATACTGTACCCTCATAAATAGGCGAATCAGTACGGACTTGAACACTGTATACGCTTATACATCTCATGCAATGCCTCCCCTACAATTAATCGAAATCGAGTGTATGGTCCGGAGCTGCATAGCGACGTGGTGGAGCTAAATGAAACGCCGACATGAAGCGTTTTCGTAACGAAAGTCGTCTGGAATTAAAAGGAATCAAATATGAATAGCGTATGCATGATACATGTATAACCCGGGCCGCTCTTGGCGGCCGGGCGCGCCGCTGCTCTCCGACAACTAAAACTGTTACATTAATAATGCGTTTGCTTACAATGCGCTTTAAATGTAGATCCAGAGCGTGTCTCTTTCGCTCTTGCCTCTCCCTCTAACGTACCGTCGGCGCACACGGCGTCATGCAAAATGTACGCTGACGCCAACGGAGTGCTATTCCCCGTTCGCCCCTTACTGCCCTGCCGGTTCCGTCTTAGGTACTTCGCTTCGGACTCGGAGCGTCTTATCAACATCCGTTATCCAAATTAATCTGATAATCAACAAGGGTGAAGAAAAACTGATTTTAACTGACATTCGCGTCACATATTACAGATATTAACTTAAAGTCATTTTAACCGACTATACTCGTATCGTCCGCGTCACTATTCCTTTTAGTAAGTAACATTATGATATTATCTAACAGTCCATTAATAATAATTTTAGGAGATCGTCGTTACCAAGCTTAACATGGCAGGTGACAAATTATGCAGTCGAGATATGAAACTCATGTTCATTCACGTGACACTTTTAGCGCTATAGTATGATCCCTTTGTCAGCTACGTACCTGGAGGTTGTTTTATATGCATTATGTAAGTAGAGTCAATATCGCGCTCCAAGACTAGGAAATGTGAATCTGAATAAATTATGATCCACGGCGCGTTTCACTAAAATATGCAATAGTTTTGTGTAAGTTGGACGCCTCCGCGGGTGGCGGGCGGCGCGCGGGGTCGCGGCGGGCAGCGCGGGCGTGCTCGCTAAGTAGGGGCCGATATTTTATTTAATAAACTTGTCGTAATAACCACGTTACTCAACAAACTTTGTTTTCCCGCTATTTGTGTAGCGCGGTGTTAGCTCGGATAAATGTTAATGACTAGGACAATGTGTTTACCTCCCGTTACGACGCGTTCTCACACTACCACGATACTACGTCTGAGAAACAACATTAAGCTTCAATCAATAGGTTATTTGTGTATGTTAGACTGATGAAACATTGTCCAATTTTACTATTTGAAACATTTAATTCATACTCATACGTACCGAAATTGAAGAAACACCAACATTGTCATGAACGAAATTTCGTAATAGGTCGATATCACTGGCAGTCGGAGAAAATTGTATATGGGTGGTTGCGGCCTTGGGGACCCATTCGCTGGTGGCTGCCTCACCGCTCACCGCCAACCGACAGTCGCCAATGGAAATCACTTAAAGCTAGATTCTTACCCGACTGCCAAAGGGAGGAGGGTAATGTTTTCGAGTGTATGTATGTATGTATGTCTGTTTCTTTATACCTCCTCCTCCTGGCCTCCTGTAGCCTAAACGGCTTGATGGATGTTGATGTATGAGGTGTCGTTAGATTCGTCTTAATCACGGGAGTGTCATAGGATGTTTTTTTTTATAACTTTTTAGTTACATCCAAAAAAACATCATATGACACTAAATGCCTGCGATACTTACCATCAACAACAATATTCTTGTGGGGTTTGTTTTCCTCTTTTTTAGTGTGTGTGCGGTAAGTTTTTTGTTTTTTTTTTATATATTTTTTTTATATTATCTGTCTTACCTATGGGACAATTTTACATGGATCCTAGTCCCACAGTAAGCTTAGTAAGGCTTGTGTTGTGGGTACTAGACGATTATATAATATATCAGTATGTATATTATAAATACATGTTACTGTAAATATAGGATACCTAGGAAATGTATGAAATGCCGATATTGTACTTGGAAATGTATAAAACGGATGCTATCTGTGAATACACAGAAAAATAATACATTTCCGATTGCTATTTACGAAATGTATAGATTTCTTAGGAAAAGTGTCTAATATAATTTATCTCACACTTTTCCGAGCGATTTTAGGAATTATGTTGAGTACATTTCGTATGAAGTATACAATGACGGATTACATACATCTCCGGTAACATATATATTCACTTATACAGTATTTTTTTATATAACTAAATAATATTATAGGGACATTCTTACACAAATTGACTAAGTCTCCCACGGTAAGCTCAAGAAGACTTGTATTAGTGGTACTCAGACAACGATATATATTATATACAAATACTTAAATACATTGCATAGAAAACATCCATGACTCAGGAACAAATATTTGTGATAAACATACAAATAAATGCCTACCTCCCCTTACGTAGGCAGGGTCAGTAACGACGAGGCCAGGAGGCCATCAAATACGAGAAAAATACCAACATTCTGAAACCTTATAGATGTTCTTGTTTTACTGAAACGGTAACTACTGTGCAATGGAAACTTTCACTAGAGGGTGACATTTTGTTATGTATTCCAATCATTTTTAATTCAATATCGTGTATGTAGGTTGTGCTAAGGGCGTTTATTACTACGAAGGACAGTTAAACAAGCCTAACAACACTGTAATTAATAATTTGGGACATTTGAAATACTTGTGGCTATATTCAATGTAATTTTGGATAATATGATGTGTCACTCACTTGTTAACATACCGAGATGTTTCACATACATTTCGTCAATTCAAGTATTTTTTGCTGTAAAAACTTTCGTACGACGAAGGTATTTGTCTCATATCACACACTGACAATTAGGTTAATTCTATAAGAAAAAAATGGAGCAATTAGTGAGTTATTTCTAAGTGTCTTAATCTTCAATCTTGTGTGCTGTTATTATAGGGAGGGGGAAGGACAGTGATGATGGGTTTCGTTTGAGGAATTCGTTCAGTTTTTTGCACCTATCCGTGTAATAGGTAAAAGGGAAGAATCACGTAGAGACCGATTGAGCCTTGTATACATCGGGATCCAATCAAGGTGTCGGATACGCTTTTGAAATTGGAATCATATCGACGACGTAACAAGTTTCTTTCAATTCACACGACGAAACTATAACGAAGTTCCCTAGCTTTTAATTCCGCGCCCTGAGGTGTCATTCCATTCGCACGCCATCGCAGGCTAGTCGAGCGCTCCCATGAACCAGTACCTATACGTGCGCTCTCCTACTGCGAGTAGATGTCATGTGTATTCGAAGTCTCAGTTATACTAGTTCACCTGTACGGATGATTTGCTTACGCTCTCTTAGCAATAAGAATGCCCGATCTGTCCCTAGTGTACGTATGTAGAGTATGTACAACGGACACGTTTTAATTGATCTTAGTCGTTTTCTGTTCGTTCCATGAGACACGAATATTGGATTGCTGATTGTATATCAAGAATGAAAGTGTAGTGTAATTTATTTCCGAATTGAAAGTTCGTCTTGCTATACAAATATGCTGATGTCACAACATCAATTAAAGAAATTTTAACCTCGGTTACCTTAGCCCTAATAGAATTATATCGTCCGCAATTTCATTGCACGGACCGTTTAACCCCAAAGTTATGATAGATAAAATAATTAGAGGCGGTTGCACCAACCAAAGTTGACGGACTAACCAACGTCACTCAGCAATGAACTATGAAACTTCCCATACAATGAAATTAGCGAACACTTCAACGGTCACATACGGCTTGGTGCAAGTTTGTCTGAATCTCTTTACACAAGTTTCGTCCACCTCGCTACTGTGACTGCATATAAGACTTTTTTGTAGAAATTCCTAGCTGATTCTTAATTTTTGTACCTAAATTATAAAATCTATTCATTCTGAAGTTGTTTTTTATATCAATAACAACAATAGGAAGGCGTTGTTCAGTATTACTTATTCTTTACTAACTCTTAAAAGTGCGGTAAACAGCCTATAATTATATAAGTACCCATAAAATACCTGTCAACATGTTAAAAATCATTGTAATATATGTAGGTAACTTAACAAAACGGACGCATGTCGCTGTTTTTCGCAAATAATGCACAGTTATATATTTTTGACTTAATACTTCAGGCTATTTTAGATAATGAAGTCATATTCTTTGTTATTCTTACATATGTTATTAATTAGAAGTTAAAAATATACGGCAAGTAATGTAGATGTAATCCGGTATGATATGATAAAATGGTTAGCGACAGCGAAGACTTGGAAAGACTAGCCAGGATGACAATTGTTGATAGAAAGCGGCAGTCTAAACTTAAATAATGTATGGAAATAGTCATGTGACTTGTCGATTTTCGTAGCATCTGTCATCCAATTGTTTTATTTTCACTTCTCGTTTGGCGTTGTTCGATGCACGATTGTCATCTTGGCTAGACCCCCAGGTCCTCGTGCATGCGTTGTTAAATTTTTCCATGAATTTAAATAATTGTTAGTGATATTTTATTTAACTACATTATAATCGTAGTTGTAGCTCATTAAATAAGGCGTTTTGTAAACCAATGATCATTTGGCAGGATTGGTATTTAGGACCCAAGAATGGATTTCAGAAGTGGAGCCACCAAGATAGGGAATCAATAACCGCTGAACTGACAAGATGAAATCTACGTCTACATCTTTGATTTAGTTGAAAATAATACGAAACTTGACTAAAACGTACACTTAAACAATTATTAACCTCAGATGTCTTCGATGCTGTACATCCTCCTCCCCCCACCCCCCACCTGCATCAAAAACCTGGGTGGCTCCACTTTTTAAATACATCTTAGAAACAGAAAGATTCATTCTGCCAAAGGAAACCTTTGGTTCAGAGAACCCGTATTTGGCATTTTTATCCACTCACGTGCTTTTGGTAACTGTAGTTACCAGCTGTCACCCTTATTTTATTATAGTAATAGAAGTCACTGAAAAATATCACGCACGTGAGTGGTTATGTAGTGCCCACACAACTATTAGGCTTAATTGTATACAAACTTTGAAAAACACAGTTAATTAAATTAACTATAAGTTGCACATTGTCGATTGTTGGTTAAATTTGGACAAAAGCTTTTCTATATTTAACAGGCGTGGTTTCAAATTAAATCACTCATTTAGACTGTTCTTCTACATATTCCAGACACAATTTCCCTAATAAAAATAAAAATAAACGAAATATAAATACAACTTTGTTTTTTTTTTACCTTTTTATCTACCTCGATTGCTTTACCTGCCGTTTCCTAACATTGATTAATTGTTCTTTCATACGTTTAATTTCAGTTTCCTGATTAATTGGCACGCATACATTTAGCCATGCAAGGCGGCGCTAGCGTATACCCATGCGAAACATGGGCAAGCCTAGTTTCTCGTTTTCCTCGACTACTGATAGCAAAAGAATCCCGCTACGGGATCGAGTTATTGGATTTGAAATTCGTTATTCCAATTCGTTGTGGCTTTTTCACTTTAGCAGCGCGAGATTTTTTCCGTGGTCGACACAATTGCGACTGTATTGCTCGCTGTATATTGCGTTTTCCAGTTGACAGTCGACATTGGCCCGGTGGCAGGAGCCGGGCAAAATGTTTTATGGGTTCTGTAATAACGATCGGTGACATTACTATTGTAGTAACTGACCTCTACCTCAGCTACAAATGTCTCTCGACATGACTATTGTATTAAATACAACAAGGCAATTTAACTTGTCTTAATGGCAAATCGTGACATTTTGACTTTTTAGCTATTTCTGTATGGCGAATCGAAATGCATATAGGCCAATCAAATTAGATGCATAAAAAACGTGTTGAGGAATTGATTTTCTGTAAGGTTTTTTCTTGGATTGCCAAACCACTCGATGTAGAAGGAACCCACCATCAATTACCTACTTTGGTACTACCAGCCAGGTGTGGTGGATTATACATTGATGAGAAGGCATTTTTCTTAAAAATATAAGTTTTTCATTAAACTAGATATTTTCCCAGTTTTTAACTTTTGCTTTCTGATGTACGACTGAACCTAATTTTAGTTATACATGCTCATTAGACGCAAAATTTAAACATCTTTACTACTGACTTACCGTTTTCAAGTTACAAACAAAAAAAACCGAAGAAAGAGCAAATATTTATGCACACCTCTTGGGATTGCGCAAACTCGGATTACACGCATTTAAGACGATTATGAAGGTATTATAACGATTTCCAGTTTGATCATATGTATGACTCATTTCCTTCGTCCACGCACATAAAGCAAACTTTCACTACATATGGGAATTACTTGCCCTGGGCTACGGCGTAGACTTCGTAGCTGTGCCTACGAAAATCGCCGCCTAGACCAAAAAATCCTAGCTACGCCGCTCATATGCTCTGAATGCTTAGATATTTTTTTTTATTTTAAGCTGTATTAACTGTTCGTAAAAAAATAGTTACACAATAACGTGTGCGCTTTAAACAAATAAAGCGGACCGAATAAGTATTTAATAATACAATATTTATTAAAAATAAGATAGGGTAATGGAAAATACCTTATAGGTACTAATGCATAGGTTATAATCAATAAAAAAACATAAAAAGTGTGAAGTCGCGTTAATTTATATATTAATATCTGTGTGAAGTATTTTGCAGAATTAGAACATAAGCAGGTATAGTCGAATTAGTTGCACTAGAACAAAGAGTAAAGTAAGTATAATAGGCAAAGAGAGCCCTCTTGAAGCATTTTATGGAAACTCATTTGAAAGCATCATCTCTGATTGCTTCCGAAACTAACGATGTATGCATGCGTACTAAGAATGGTATTTTCTTCTTACCTTCGTGAATATATGAACCTTCCGGCATTGCTTTGAGAACTAATAAAATTTAAAATTTCCAGGTCTTGTAGTATATGGAGTCATATTTTCCTATTTCAATAATGATTTTTTTACTCTGCCACCACTTTAAAATTAATAATAACGATAAGCTACAAGGGCCTCACGGGACCGGACGTGGACCTGCTCGCGTCGGTGAACTGGTTACGATTCGGAGACCTCTTCGGAGAAATAAGGATATTGTTTGTGCATTTGCGAACGAAGTTATGATGACGAACAACTATCGGAAATATATCCTGAAGGATGGTACGGTCGACATCTGTCGGACATGTCGCCATCCCAGAGAGTCATTCAGGCGCAGCATCTCCGGTTGTTCTCATCTCTTAAACGGCGAGTACTTGCACACTGCACAGATTATAATCTCGTAGCCAAGATTATTCACCAGCAACTTGCTCTTCTATACGGCCTTGTAGACCGCGAAGTATCGTACTACAAGTACTTACCTGCGCCAGTTTACGAAAATGGTGCCACGCTCTATTGGGATCGATCTATCATCACTGACAAGACTATTGTAGCCAAGAGGCTTGACATCGTATCGTGATAATAGACCAACACGCAACACCGGACCGTGCTCGTTGACATCACCATCATCTCCATGATGAGAATCTCGTGAAAGCCGATAAGGACAAGCCCAGTAAGTACCTATACTTGGCTCACGTGATAACAGCCATGTGGGATGTTGATTCGACAACCATTGTCCCGATAGTCGTTTCAAGGGTTGGATCAAGGGTCAGATGCAGAAAGCGGTGATCTTGGACACGGCACGGATAGTCCGGCGGTTCCTGTCTCTGCGGCCCTGACCACCGGTATCTATGGACCCTGTCCCGCTGCTGGTGGCACCCTAAGTTAGGTTTTTTATAGTACGTTTATATGTATTTTGTATTATTTTGTGTGTGAGCGTGTTTTTGTAGTTTATTTTTATATTCAGATTATAAAAAATGCTAACTTAGGAAGAGAAATAAAATAAAGGAGAAGCTCAAATATCGACTCTACATTTATTTTTGGTTGACAGAAAACAACAGTACAACATTATAAATAAACAAAGGCACGAGTATATGCAACCTTCTTAATGTTTGTATTCAGGCTCTCGTTTTTAAAGTGACATCTAGTGACGTAGTTTGCATAATGGAACGTCAACTTTACACCAAAGTAATTTAAATAGCCTCTCCTAGCCAAACAACAACAACAGTTTATTTGACCCTCGCCATTTTGCGGATTTTCAATGGTACTAATTTCTTTTACTGGAAACAAGCACTCTTTGACAACGAACGTTGGATGTCATCTTATGTCACCGATGTAAACAAACGGTTTTATTACAAAAATGTCAATAAAAATTTCCAAGACGCGAAAAAAATTGTAGTGAATGCAATCAAATACTTACAGCTTTAAAAAAAAAGACGAAGGATTTCATAGCCTTCCAATAAACAATGTTTTAAAGTTGGTTGTTGACATGACTGGTAATGACATTTTATAGTGCGGTTATATTGAACTGGTTAGTAGTTTGGTTTAAACTTTAATATTTCATTTAAAGTTTATGAAGATCGACGATAAGAAATATCTCTAAAATGAGACGATCTTGACTTTGCCACCTGTACAAAACAAAACCCCACACAAAAAGAGAATTCAAATAGACGACTTCGATAAATGTGCCATAAGGATAAAAATATGCCTATAGTTTATTTGGACGAGACCTACATTCATACTTCTCTCAACCACGCCAAATGTTGGCAGAGCGAAAATGAACCTGGAGTATCAAAAGCCGTTTCAACAGGGAAACGACATATGCCGGTGGACCATCCGGATTTGTTCCTAATGCACTTCTGGTATATAATGATAAAGAAAAAAAAGCAGATTACCATGATTCGATGAATAAAAATAATTGTAAGAAATGGGTTACGCAGTAATTGATTCCCAATCTAAGTGAACCCACATGTATAGTTATGGATAATGCCCGATACCATTCCTTTCGCATTAATAAACTACCAATATCTGGCGACAGAAAGCATGCCATTGCAGAATGGCTGAGTTCAAATAAAATTTCATTTCCACAAAAAGCATCCAAACCTGAACCAATATATGAAATAGACACGATTCTCTCCACATACGGACACAAAGTGATAAGATTGCCGTCATATCACTGTGATTTAAATCCTATTGAGATTATTTGGGACATTGTAAAAGCTAATGTGGCAACTAAAAATGTGTCTATCGATAATAAGGCTTTTTAGAAGAATCGATAATAAAGCTTGTTGAAGATAGTTTTCAGGTATAAAACTTATCTTAATGTTGAAATTTTGGTAGTTGAGAATGTAAATTATTTTGAATTCAGTCTATATCATTAATGATTAAAAAATTTAATAAATTATTATCGTATAGGAAGTAACTCAAGAAAATTGGAGCAATTGCTATGACCATGTTAAATAAAAATTAAGACGATTATAGGAATAAAGGTCTTATAATCGAATTGGAGACTGAACGTTTTATAATCGAGGTTGGTGGTCCTGAAAGCGACACAACATCTGATGAAAATCAGAATTCGTCAGTCAGAAAACGAAGAATATATAAATATTGAATATTTAGAATCAGATTTTGACGAATAGGTAAATTGAAAGAACCGAATTCTCTGTAAGCAATGTTTTGACATTAGACGAGTATCAACATGAAGCCAATGCCCCGACTATACATGACGTACGCACATTATTTCCATACGTAAGCTGTTTGCAGCGACACTACCTCAGGGTTAAATAAACTGTTGTCAGGCTTTAACTACATTCCTATAGTATTTTTCAAACTGGAAGGGTACTCTGATAGGTGTCATCTCCATACAATGTATAACCTTAAAATGCCAAATGTCGCAAAATTGTCTTCCAGTTGAAAAATACTATAGTGTGTGTAGTCGTAGTCGTCCCAGCACCAGAATAAAGGAAACATCAGAATGTTATTCGGTGCTATTGCACGTGTTCCACTACTTAAGTTCGGCTATGAATGTTATACACGAGTTTAAATCGAATTACAACTGAATTCACTGATAAATTGATATGTCATTTGCAAACGTTTACTGCGCGTAAACTGAATTGGAGTTGAAATCAACTTTTGTTTGTAAGCTGCTCGCTGAAGTTGATATGCGATTTCTGATCATATAGGTAAAGAATTCAAGACCTACGGCCCACACGTGACATTTCTTCAACTAAAACGTCACTTTTGTCACTGACAGATCGGTATCGTATCACTGTGACATCTTAGAAGCATTGTTCGAATTGGGCCTATAGTCATAGGGCGTTTCGGCGGCTTGGGACCACAAATGAAAATGACCACTTTTAGTGGGCTAGCTCTGAAACCCTTATTTCTCTTATTTCTGGATAGGTACAAGGTAACCACGAGGAACCTGTGAGATTTTAACCACGCATTTCTGAAGCCAAAAGAAGTAAAAAAAAATATTTGGGGTTTGGTCAATTTCCCAAAAAAAATGTTTCTTTTTGTTTTTTTTTTTCGATTTTGTATGTATTTGTACATAAAATGTAAACGCTATTTGTAAAACTAGAACTCAAAACGAATTTCAACTTTTTTTTTATTTAAAACCTATTTTTTGCAAAGTGTTCCTTGTCACTTTTTGACACTCAATACGAATAAGGACATTTAGACTAGGTCCCATAGTGGCAACGACGCCATCAAAAAGGCGTTTTGCACTAGGTAAAAATAAGTTTTTTTTTTGTAAATCGTTAAAATTTCCTCGTCTTAAATAATATTTTACCATATTTCTTAAATTGACTTCAATATTGGCGAAAAAGTAAATGTCTTCTTTTGTCCGCCTTTTTTTGTTGTATGCTGATAAACGCTTCGAATACATTTTTATATACATCATTCCAAATCCAATGAGGTATCACACGTATTTTTAGGAGTAGTACCTCTATTTGAACTTGTCGAGTAGACTACATATTCGTAGCCCTGCTTATGAAGGAGGTAGCTTTTTATATTTTTCTGTGAAAGATTTCATTTACAGTATCACCTGTTATTGCCAATTGAACATTTCTTTCCATAGTTAAAAGAATTCATCTAACGAGATTTGTTTAATTTCTGTTTACTGATATTGCGAAACTAATCTTGATTGCGAGATTTGATTTAAATAAAAACTAACAATACACAATTTCAAAATAAACTGAAGGTTGTAAAAATTGCTCAAAATGTTTAAATGCCTTGGCTGTGGTTACTATTTACCTATTCCTATTATAAAAAAAACTATTTTCAGGGACCCGGATAGCCCAGTTTTCCGATATTGGCTGTCTGTACATCGAGACGAGAATCGGAAATAACATTGTACCTGGAACACATCTAATTATTTATCAATACATCCATTTTTACATACTTGACCTGGGTTTTATCTTATACCTTTAAACGAGCAATTTTTGTATATATATATTTCTGTGATCTCGGAAACGGCTCTAAAGATTTCGCTGAAATTTGGTATATGGGGGTTTTTGGGGGTATACAATCGATCTAGATTAGTCTTACGTTTGGGAAAACGCGTGTTTTCGAGTTCTCATGTGTTTTTCATTCGACGCAGAATATGGTCGCTAATTTTGTTTTACCGGCCATTGTCCGTCTGGTCCAGCGGGTTAAGACGCGGACGGCTAGAAACGAGTGTTACGGGTTCGAATCTCGCCCGGTGACTAACTTTTGTTTTTTTTTTATGTTCAAGTTTATATATATTTTTTATTGTTTTAGACAAGTTTAATTTAGTGAAAAAAAGTAGTTAAGATTATCACCTATACACCACCATATTACAATAAATAGTTATATCCGAGCAAAGCTCGGTCGCCCAGATACTACAACTTATACATGAAATGATGTTTTGTTCTTGTTTATGTGTAAGTAATGTGTTTTACAGAACAGATTTGTTTATTTGCTTTTAATTACTGCTGCTTTTAATTAGAGATGACGCCATTACATTATTTAAGACTATTTTAAGATGAAAAGCAACGAAGTCTTGTGACTACTCTCCATACCAACGTAGTCCCTATTTTTCTATATTAACGTTATAGAAACCATTTTTACGCAACTTTTGTACATTGACCACAGCTATGTTTGATTTTATTGGATTTTTAATAATACATGATGACTCATATATACTCCTAACACAACTTTTAATAATAGTTTGAAATTTGTTTTTCGCTCCTAACTCTTATGAAACCTTCAAACAAAACCCAATCCTCCTATCTCTTAAAATAACACAAAGGGGCATACTTAGCTATAGTTATATTATGCCAATATATAGGGAAAAAAATGGGGACTGCGTTTGTTTGGAGGAGCCGTCGTTAACTATCATCGTTCATTTAGAATGTCTGTTTCAAAAATACTACCTACTTACTGAAAACAATTCACACAATAGGTACAGATAGCTGCAGAGAGAAGTGACCTCCTCTGCATAGAAACTTGTTCACTTATCTTTGTAGCTTACTGTACATATTTTTCTACACTTTTTGTTTGCATATTTGTAGGTACTCGGCTAAATCGAAGTAGGTATCATTAAACTTGCCGCCACGGTTTACCAGCTTTTTAATTCGCGAATGGGAATATTGTTTACGAGAAATTCGAAAAACAATATCGTAGCAATCGGCGGACGATGTCCCAATAAAATAATGTTAATACATCAACGGCAAAAACGCGCCCGGCCGGATTGGTGATCCAATTAATTTTATCCAGCTGCCAAACTAAATTGTGAACTAAACCATGCGCTATTCGGTCCCAGTTCGGGCACAGCCTGTGATCATTTCGTGTGTGAATGTTTTTCGCGGGAAAATGTAACGTGTTGAGTCGAGGTCAATATTTGATCCCGAACGGTGTTGAAAAGCTCCGAAGTTCCAGCCACTTTTGGTCGTGCGCATTATTTAAATATGATTTCATTATCAGTTTTCACTGGTCATTTTAACGTGGTTACTTTACGTAGCTGTAATGTATCATTTCGAATCGTCTTTAATAGCGTAAGTAGGTATGGTATAGTCAACATTGTGTTATATTGGTATATAAGGACATTTATGATATTAGGCAGCGGCCGAAAATAAGCACCGTCCACCAGTGGTGCAATGGGTGATGAAACAGCTGACGGAATTCCATGACAGCAGCGGCGCGGCCGCGGCATCAGCAACTCCCGGTGAAACGTGAAATATGGCAGCAATCAACTCGATGTCCCGCTGTATACATTTCCACAACAACGAATAGATTTCATTTTATTACTCGCCTCGTTAAGTGCGGTGGTGCAATGAATTCTGATAGTTTGTATAGTTTTCCACCCGCCGTTCACAACGTCGCTGGTTATTCCGGCTGACAATTGATTCCCCGCCTAAATTATGGCTTTACGTTCATTTATTATTCTTAGGTAATATTACACGTTTGTCTTTGCAAAGCGTTTGAACCATACTTACGTAATTTGATTCGAGTCCAACTATTACTAGTGTCGAAAAGCTACTTCCCTCAATACGAGTGCCTTTGGTGACAGGCCTTGGTCCCAACTCTATTGAGCAGGCTTTATAAATTAGATCAGATATTTTTAAAGCCTCGTTGGTTAGATTTCATTTACGGGTTTAGGGTCGGCAACGCGCATGTAACTCCTCTGGAGTTGCAGGCGTACATAGGCTACGGAGACTGCTTACCATCAGGCGGGCCGTATGCTTGTTTGCCACCGACGTAGTATAAATAACTTATTATGGTATTACTCTAATTAAATCTTTGCTAATTCCAATCAGTTTTGTTCATAATGCATATACTGTAACTTGTTGGTTTTTAATGCTTTAACAATATCCAGTTAATTAATCAAGCGTCCCGCCCGAAATAATTCCGTTCGCGCAAAGGCGATAATGCGAATTTATTGTATCATTTAAATGTTGAAACGCTACCAAAATATCAATCGCTACTGTTTCGGTGCTCAATGCAACGCCTACACGAAAATACATACTTAAATACCTACATTATTATTAAAAATACTAGACAGCTAGGCTAGAGCCTTTTAGTTACAGAAGTATGATTGGAATCGTCTAAAAACAATTCAAGCAGAATCATTTCTTCCACAAAAAACGTGTATCCGTTTATCTGCAAGGTATCGGGCGATATTAACCCCGCAGGTGCTCGTGCGGTTAAAAACTGGCGCGAATCAAACCATCCGATCGGTGGTCGCAGCGGGCGACCGCGACACTGTTAATTGCTGTGGCCAATTATTGCGCAACCTGTATCACTGTTAGTTTACACTCGCCCCCAGTGCGCCGCCCAAAAAATGCCTTTACCTCTGGACATTGTGCGTCATCCCACTCTGGCCGCTTCTAAAATGCTAAAATGTAATACTTTGACAATTTATGTTACACTCCTGATATGAATTAGGTTATAAGAAATTTTGGTTTTGCTTCTTAAGGTGCAGTGCGTTTAGCCAGTAGTTTTTGATATATCTTAGGTAATAAGTGAACGCACTATTGAAAATTATATTTATTTTAGCACAAAAGCTATTAACATAGATATGCCTATAAATAGCTTCTAAAAGGGCGTTTTTTAGGGTTCCGTAGCCAAATGGCATAAAACGGAACCCTTATAGTTTCGCCATGTCCGTCTGTCTGTCTGTCTGTCTGTCTGTCTGTCTGTCCGAGGCTTTGCTCCGTGGTCGTTAGTGCTAGAAAGCTGAAATTTGGCATGGATATATAAATCAATAAAGCCGACAAAGTCGTACAATAAAATCTAAAAATTTAATTTTTTTAGAGTACCTCCCCTACACGTAAAGTAGGGGTGAAATTTTTTTTCGCTTCAACCCTACGGATTTTGAAGGCATCATAGAGGGTTTATGATAAGTGTGTAGATAAACTACTATTAATAGGTATACATATATAAACCTGTGCATTTTATTAATCTAATCGGTACCATGGTTTTTTGAGTAATATTTTTTAACAAAACGTAATTTTTTAAATTAAGACACATCATTTTCGCATTTTTTCTGTACTTACACAAAGTATTTTTTATAAGCATTTTGAAATAAATAATAGATACATATTTTTATACTCTTACTTGTTCCTTTTAAAACAGTATGGTAGCAAACCTGAAAAAACCGACTATACCAATGAACTATTTTCAATAATTTTGATTATCAAGTGTCAACGATAGTAGCTTAAATCATATTATTATTCTTCTTATAAAAAATTCACATGGTAAACGCAACATTAAGTAGGTACACATACAACACTAAACAATTTTCGAACGATAAATAAGTCTCAATCTGACGGCCTGAAACTTATTTTATTTATATTCTGTATTCCTTCCTCTATTTCGTAATGCGCTGATGACGAAGCATTGTTACACCCTGTAGCGTATTTATTCATGGGTATTTGGAAATGCATGAATAACACATGAAAATGATAATGTGTATTTGCTATCTTTCCTCCGCTTGTATTCAGGTCATCGAACTTAACAAAAGTGTTCCCGTATCTAGTGTAATTTGAAAACTAAAACTATAGACAAAAATACTATGTACGCTGTACGGTAAATATAGAGGTAATATTCTTGTCTCGCCGCTTTGGCACACTTGGTAAGTACTTGGTAGTACTTATCAACCAATTCGGTCAACATGTTGAGGCGAGTTATGTCCAAGCCAGACTACGAAATGTTTAGGTACACAGATCGATCAATGAATAAATAGTATTTTGCCCTAAAAATAAAGCCAAACGTGTTGACTTTATCTTATGATCGTTGCCCACAAGTGCTTCATTCCGCTCAGCTAGCGAAAGATCACCGAGTTTCCACATTTAATTAATCTGGAAAGCATGACGCTACCGTCTCCCATTATGTGTAATACAGTCCGTGCCTCTGGAGGTTCGGAAAATAATTACAACAATGATTTTGCACACATATAATGCATATTAAATTTAATATCGTTACGATAGTGATACTAACCGAGATGTACTTCAAGCCAAATTAAGTTCTTGCAGTAATAACGTTTTATTTATACCGATAGATACCATATATGTATGGATGAAGTTAATATATTCCCATCAAGGTGAAGCTGCTAGAGTCATTTATATTATTATTTATTTTTTGCGATATATGGATATTGTATATGCTATGGTGTTTATGTTTAGGAGAATTACGGTTGCGTGTATTTGATTCGTTAAGAGAGCTATTTACATGTGATCAGCTACGAGTATAGCATGTGATATTATAAAAACGCTAAAAATTCTATATAATATTCCTCATAATTGTATTCATATAAACTAGGTTTTTCCTGTTTTATTTAAATTATGTAAGCGCAGATATTCGTGTTTGACTATTTTATAATGAATTAGCGGATCTAATTCGAACTGCGAGTGTAGTGTGGAAGAAGCGAGAACCGTGCGCCGCAGAACAGTCACGCTATTTATTATTTCTAGAGAAACATTGGCTGACTACGCAACAAGCTAGATTTTTTGTCGATTATAATTAATTTATAGTGAATTAATGCCACTGCCGACATTAATTATAATTAGAGAAGCCGGATTGCAACTTGCAACAATGTAATTAATTGACCAAGCTATTGCGAACAAAGTTGCATACTGATCGATTCATTGCATTGTTTTATAGCTTTTTTTATAATACGGTATTTAGTGTTCTCGAGAAACAAAATAACAAACCAATCTGTGACCCATTACACCAATAAGTTTTAATATTTATAAAGAGATATGGAACTCTGCCTGTATCAGCATGAACAGTTATGTATATTTCGTGTAACGTGCAGTATTTAGAATTTTTTCAAGTATTTAGTAGTAAATTTGCTAGTTATGATATTATGGTTGATTAATCCTAGAATCACATGTGTTTATTATTTAATATATAGTCCATTGTCGAAGCTAAAAAACTCAATTTGTTAAAAAATAATGTTTCATATACAAGGTCAGCGTGAAGACTATAGCCGAATCCCTCTTGTGCATGAGAGGCCCATGCCCAATATTATTCTATTTATTATTTTAACAGCTGACTTGTGCTACTTGCAAACGAATGATGTATTAATACAATAGAATAAAAAATATATCGTGCCACCAAGGAATTCAGTAGACTTTAATAATAGCTATATAAATGCTAATGGCTATGAACGAAAGAGTCGATAATCGAAATAGCGAAAAAACAGTTTAGAGTAACGACTAGGTTTCTCCCCTCGTACATAATAAAATACGAAAAATTTCCAAACCGGTATGAAAGCTACATCGTTCGTCACTTTCTATTATTTGTGTACTTTAATGGAACTTAGATTTTTATTATAAAATAAAAAACTAGTTTATTCATCTTTAAAAATGTTATGACATTGATCTGGGGGCAAGGTAGTGCTCCCGCTCAGCCAAGTCGGGCAAAGAAAAGCGCAATTGCATAACCTACCTTTTATCGAAGCGCTTCCTCGTTTTTTTTTAACCCTCATAACTTGGGTTTGGATTATACCATAGAAACAAAATTCTCGGGATATGATGTCAATAGTGAATTTATTAAGCATAAAAAATGTAATTGCATAGCTTTTATACTTTAGATTTTATGCATATCCAAAAAAAAAAACAGATTTAGTCACTGGCTCAGTCACTCTCTCACTGATGATCATCAAAACCCTTAGTCCTAGGAAGCTGAAATTTAATATGTATACTATCCGTATGGCTTGAATCTTTATTCGATTTTTGCCTGCTTGCACGCGGCATCAATATACTACGGAAACTATTAAAATATATACGAATGTAAGTCCTTATGTAAACAAATTGTTTATATCCGTATTAGTACACAAACAACAAAAAAAAATCAAAAACTTGAATTTGCTGCCGTACCCCCAGATAATAAAAAATAATGAATCAATTTTTCACCCTAAGCCCATGTGACGGTAGCGAAACTGCCAAACCACATATTGACTAAGATATAGAGTTTGTGAAATTAGGGTTTGTAGAGTTAGAAGCAGTGCGAGCCTTATGGTTTCGTCTTGGTCACATTTTACATGAAAATGTTTTTGGTGTGTTTATATTCTGAGAAGTGCTTTTGCTAGCTCCGGATGCACCGCAAATACTCGAACTACATGTCAAATATCAAATCGAGTAAAGTTCAAATGCCACTTCAAGATATCAGTCACGCCTAAATGGGTTACTTGGTTTTTAATTTACTTAAGTTCTCATGTTATTAAGTAAATTAAAATATATGTAGTACAGTCAGCAACAATAGGATCGGATGAAACAAGGCACCAAAAGTATCTGCCACCTTGAAATACTTTTCCAAATAGAGATACTAGTATATCTCTACAGTTCGCGTTCAAAAGTATCTGCTAACATATACTTTTGACGCGTAGTCTGTTCCGCTACTTTTGACGCCGTCTTTACACATACATTCAAACCGGAAATGTTAATATTAAATATACTATCTGTAAGCAGTAACGGAATGTAGCGTCCTTTACACGCGATATAGTTTACTGGCGCTGTGAGTCCAAGTTATTTTTATTGCCACTACACTCTTACATATTATTGTGAGTCTCTCTTATAACTACCTACTTTGTGTGGTGCACCGATGCGTATCTACTTTTTACTTTAATGCACTTAAATCGTGTATTTCGTTTACAATAATTTTTAGTTGTAATAGTTATTCCTGGCACGTTTGAATATAAATTGCAAAGCAAAATTTCTAGTTAATACTCGCGTTATTGTGTCTTATTTAATACGCACATATGTTCGTATTATAATGTTGTTCCAACAGCTTAAACTGACTATGTTTTTTCGTATTTTTCAGGTAAGAATATCGCTGGACTATCTTTTAAACGGGATCAAAACTATACAATAAGGAAGTAGGTATGTACTTAGATAAAAAGTACTATGATATTTCGCCACTCATACGGCTAGGTAAATTACAAGTTTTAAAATAACGATAGGTACGAGGTACGAGTAGGTACTTTTAACACTATTAGCCGCATCTTACCACCAGAATAGCACCAATCCGCGTCGTGTCGTCCTATTTTCTGATAGAACGTTCCAGAACGCACCCCCAATTAGCTCGCCACGTGTGAAGTAGCCTACTGCAGGACGGACAGATAAAAACTCACTCCTTTACCGAAACGATCGATCGTCGACACAAAAAGAACAATTCGAAGTGCATCGCCTTTTTTCGAACTCGGGTGGGGCGTGAAGGGGCGGCAGGAGGTCTCCCCCCACAGCCCCCGACTCGAGTGCTTGACGCGCTTGGGAAGTGCTTTTCGGGCTGGATGACGGGAAGGCGTCAGCGGCGCCAACGGGAACCCTTCAAGGAATTAGCTTTGAGAGGTTCGCGGAACGTTCAGAGCAATCTTGAAAGGTGTCGGGATGGATTGATGTTACCTGTTTTAATAATTAACCAACAGATATAATAAATATTATACACATATATTTATTTATTTAATGCAGCGTAGGCTGTTTACGCAATGAATATGTTTTTAACTGACTTCACAAAGGAGGAGGTTATCAATTCAACCGTTTATTTTGTACTTTTATTACCTCAGATTGCCGTCATTTCTGAACCGATTTAGAAAATTATTTTTTTGTTTGAATGTATACTTTAAGTTGGTCCCGTTTTTGTTAAAACCTAGTTCTGATGATGAGATCCATGAGGAATCCCGGGAACTCATACATATAGCGATTTTAGTATTTTCACCAACAAAACATTGTCATCTAAAACAGTGCCATTTGATGAAGTGGAACTGCTGATGATGACTAGAACGAAACTTTTTAACAACGCATATTTCACTTTTAGTGATTTGTCCTCTTCGTTATGTAAGATCTGAAGGAACATTTGTGTTAAGGCCTGATTCTGATTCTAAAACACATGTTTCATGAGGTCCAACTCCTCAAATCTTGATTTGATGGCTTCAGATTCAGACCTTGGTACTTGAAATTTACCCGAAGTGCAAAAATGTTTAGTGGCATGACAGTTTGGCTAGACAGGATCGAGTCTTGCAGAATAATGATTCACTCATAAGAATAACTAAAAATAGGAAAATAATATTAATTATCCTCTTTGAAGTCGCTTTTACCTTTTTAGGGTTCCGTAGTCAACTAGGAACCCTTATAGTTTCGCCATGTCCGTCTGTCTGTCTGTCTGTCTGTCCGAGGCTTTACTCCGTGGTCGTTAGTCCTAGATTTTTTTTTTGTTTCAACCCTACAGTGTGGGATATCGTTTGTAATATAGTATTATTTATTAATATAATATTATAAAGATTTCATTTTATGATTGCATAAAATGCAATGTTCACTCACAATTTTTTTTACGAGATGCTTTCGCGTACAGAAATATACAAACCATATCTGAATAAAGTTAATATATACTAGGTAATCGTTTCACGAAAGCGGCTTTTACCATGTCCGATGTACCCTACCATATAATAAAATAGATAACAATGGTAATCCTTGCCGATTGGTAATAAGTGCCTATGAATGATAACAAAACGCGTCTTTATGCAAATGTACATACACAGTACCAACAAGTTTAATGAGCGTCTTATGAGGATACCTATAGGTATAAATATACAGGAGTAATGTCAATCAATACACAATCTATAAGACATTGGAAGACTATTTAGTCTGAGTGACAGTTTAAAGTGTTTAATGCCATTAATCGACGTATACAAACGGGACGTGCTATGCGTGCTCCGATACCGTGCGCCCCATGCGCCCTCATAGTGAATCTATCGTATGGATCATGACGGATTAGGTAGTAGGCTTTAATCGGACATCGCGGTATCGTCGAGTCTTGGGTCCAATCGATGTGGTCGCCTCCTAAATTTGATCATCAGTTAGTTACCCGCTTTGTTATTATTAGACAGCTTTGATTAACATAATATAATATAATTTTAAAATGAAATATATTATGGAAAGATATACTTGATTTTTGTAATATTGTGGACTCCGTCTAATAATAATTCTCCTTTCCGTGCGTGAGTACTTAGAAGCTTAGGTTTACTGTGCAACAAGATATTCGTCAAACAGAAAATCGGTATTAACCGTGTTGATTAAAGTTTCAAAATTAAAGCCAATACCGAAGGGAAATTTTATAATGCACATTAATTAATAGTTCAAAATTAAAACACATATTAAATAAATATTTTCTTATAAATGAGATGTCGACATGGTACTATATTTGCCCCACTTTAATAGTGAAGAGGCTATCATTACTCCACAATCATTGTGTCGAGGGCTCCGCTTTCACAGCGTCGAGGTTATATTTGCCCCACTTTAATAGTGATGAGGCTATCATTACTCCACAATCATTGTGTCGAGGGCTCCGCTTTAACAGCATCGAAGCTATATTTGCCCCACTTTAATAGTGATGAGGCTATCATTACTCCACAACCATTGTCTCGAGGGCTCCGCTTTAACAGCGTTGAAGCTATATTTGCCCCACTTTAATAGTGATGAGGCTATCATTACTCCACAACCATTGTGTCGAGGGCTCCGCTTTAACAGCGTCGAAGCTATATTTGCCCCACTTTAATAGTGATGAGGCTATCATTACTCCACAATCACTGTGTCGAGGGCTCCGCTTTAACAGCGTTGAAGCTATATTTGCCCCACTTTAATAGTGATGAGGCTATCATTACTCCACAACCATTGTGTCGAGGGCTCCGCTTTCACAGCGTCGAAGCTATATTTGCCCCACTTTAATAGTGAAGAGGCTATCATTACTCCACAGTCATTGTGTCGAGGGCTCCGCTTTCACAGCGTTGAAGCCATATTTGCCCCACTTTAATAGTGAAGAGGCTATCATTACTCCACAATATTGTGTCGAGGGCTCCGCTTTCACAGCGTCGCGGCTATATGTACCCCACTTTATTAGTGAGGAGGCTATGATTACTCCACAATCATTGTGTCGAGGGCTCTGCTGACGCAGTGTTGAGGCTAAGTTTGCCCCACGTCATAGTGAGGATGCTATCATTACTCCACAATAATTGTGTCAATGAGTCCGCTGTCGCAGCTGTCGCAGTGACGAAGATATATGCCGCACTTTAAGTTATATGTTCACTTTAGTTTGCGTTGCTCAAGTGATTTCGCATTAAATATTATGTGCAATGGACAACCTGTACCTCAAGTCGACCATGTAAAGTATCTGGGGCTAACCATTGATGCTGGATTGAAATGGGCATCCCATATTGACACCGTATGTCAACGACTGTCCTCTGCTTCCTTTGCTCTTAGCAGACTGCGCCCGTGCCTCAGTTCTACTAACGTAAAAAAGGCCTATTACGGTTATTTTAACTCTATTTTAATATATGGAATTGACTTTTGGGGCTCGGCTGCGGAACGCGAGCGAGTATTCAGGCTCCAAAAAAGAGCAGTGCGCATTATCGCAGGTGTGAGTTGGGATCATCCTGCAAAAGACCTGTTCAGAAACCACAAAATCTTAACTGTACCCAGTCTTTATATCTTAGAACTGGCTAAGTACGTCAGAAAACACATTCATCTCTTCCGTACCAACGCTGATGCGCACGGTTCCATTACCCGACGGCGACATGAGCTGAGCTTGCCGCACACACGACTCGTTAAAGCAAAAAAATGTCCTAACTACATTGGTACTAAGGTTTACAATGCAATCCCTCCAGCAATTAAGCAGGCTTCAAGCTATAATTCTTTTGTACGTCAAATAAAAGCAAAACTTGAAATTGACGCTTTGTACTCGATCGATGAGTTTTTTGGTAGTACATGTAATCAGGTAATAAATAATAATAATATTGTAATCTGAATGATTGAGAACAAAATGTACCTACACTACTTATTGACTTAATAATATAAATATGTACCTATTTAACTACGTATGTTGTTGGTTATAAATTTGACGTGTAAAATGAATATTTTATGAATAAAAAATTGAAATTGAAATTGAAATATGTACTCTCCAATTCCACAATAATCGTATCGAGGCCTCCATTTCCGCAGCGTCGAGGCTATATGTGCTTCATTTTAAGTGTCGAGGTTATAATGCTTCGGTCATTTGGTTCTTCGGTTGCTTTGCTCCTTTTGGTCGCTTCGCTCTTCGGTCGCTTCGCACTTCGGTCGCTACGCTCTTCAGTCACTTCGCTCTTCGGTCTACAGTCGGTCATTATACATATCTCAAAATGATAATGATCAAAGATATATAACGTTGCTCTACTATAACAGTGTTGATGCCAATGTAATGATTGAAGACTTTAATAGTATTGGAAGTAGCTTTACGCATGTAAATATGAGGGACTAAAGAGCAAAAATATTTAAGGTTGAGCTAAAGTTTACAGGACTTGTAAAAATAATGAAATATAAAGGAGGTTCTTGTTACGCTGAGGTAATTTAATTGGTGTTATTGCGGCCTAAAATACCTTAAACAAAATGTACGCAATGTCATTGCCCTTACAGGCAAAGAAATGCTGTATGTAAACAACATATAGGAAAAAATATATCTATAAACCCTTTAACCCAAATTTATGATTCGTACTCATATCACGCTGTTATATACTCCTAATAACTTCAAACGTCAGCTTTGATATGCTGTCAAGAATATACCATATCAACGAGCCTAATGTAATAAATCCGGTACAATTTACTTACGGATTCTCAGCTCCAAACTTCAGGGGAACATCGCCGCAACAAACAAGAACTGAACCGCCGTTGATGCACTATCCCGCGAAGCGAAATAAGTGCTGTAAATTGTGCAACCATGCAACTAGAGTTATGCTGCCACGTGTTGCAGTCGCTTGCGCTAAGTAGCTAGATTAATAATCGCAATAAAGGGTTGAAATCCTTTAACAATAACATTATTATTGTCTGAAATGTAAATGCTCGGGTTGTCATATTGTCTTGCTGTAAAAGAAAGCTTAAATAGTTTCATTTTTCGTCGCAATGCACACTGTACAGTTTTATTGTAGGTAACGTTAAAAATGTTACTCCTTAAAATGAAGTACAAGTTACAAGTCATGCCAGATATTTTGTTCATAAATATATCATAACTCAACACATAATCTACCTTAGTTCCTTGCTACTTGTTAGCGTAGTAGCCATCATCGTTCAGATACGCATAAGCAGATGAGATTAGCTATTTAGTTATAAATAATATCATATTACTATTTCTTGATCTGTGGTAATAACTAAAATTAGTCCATCTATATCTTCAAAGTGATAAGTTTCAAATACTTAATACCTACAGGATACTCTACTAGTAATTGTCCAGACTTAGTTTTAAAGTACTTACATATAGCCTTGATATTTATGGTAGCTTTACAATGAAGAAAATTCTCCTTTATCTACCTCACTCAAAGGCTATTTACCGAGGAAAGTATTGATTGCTGTATTCACAATTAACTTTGAAATGTCGTAACATAAAATTAGATTATATTTTAGGGTCAGTAACGCGCATGTAATATACCTCTGCAGTTGCGGGCATTCATAGGCTACGGTGATTGTTTACCATCAGGCGGGCCGTATGCTCGTTTGTCTCCGTTGTAATTACATCCAGAAAATGGTTGGTAAATTCTAAATTATACAAAATGGTTTGTTTATATCGTTACAGACAGAAAATGCCCATCTAAAACTTATTTAGACCCAACTAAAGCTTGAAAACACATTTACACTTAATGGCGTCCTGGCTTGTAAATGACATAAAAACAGTTGTACCTTGTGAATATTAAGATATATACAACTTTATCAATATATTACAGTGAAATCAAAGAAAGTTTTATACTTTTTTAATATTAACGAAATGAAATACCAAGAGCAATTTCACTCCTTAATGCATGACGCTTATCATTATAATATTTTATTATGCTATACATACATTTTACATTTATACTATGTAGATACATAAATAATTATTTAAATTGGATATAAATTAATAACTTCTAGGTGGTACGTTGTTCTCTTTAGTCAAAATCAATAATATCAGTATGTTCGTAACATACTGATTTGATATCGATATTTTATTTTATTTTCGCATTCAGGATTTGAATTTAAATACAAAGCTCTGAACATCTGCTAGTAAATTATATTTGTTGTCTTGGATTTGGATAGGAAGTATAATTAATAATCAAACGAACTTACCTGTGAAGTTTGATTACAATTATACGAGTATCCAAATCCAAGACAACAAAGACCCGCCCCCCATCCCGAAAAATGAAAATAAAATAGTCTCTGTTAATAACACAAAAATAACTCAGAAATAATGAGTACTGGAGGAGCGATGTCGAAGCAGGAACGCAGCGTAGCGAGTGAGAGGGACAGCGCGAACTTGTTTTTTAAATACTATATCTCTAAAATGTGTGACTTGGACTGCACGATAACGTGTACTGCTGCTAGTAAATTATATTTGTTGTCTTGGATTTGGATATTCGTATAATTGTAATTAAACTTCACAGGTAAGTTCGTTTGATTATTAATTATACACACAATGATCCGAAGGGCTTTCGAGATGGAAAACTTGGATTTGTCATTACTATTTCATCACTACCAATATATATATAAAACAGAACTACCTCATTTGATGCAAGGCAACACCCTTTTTTTGGTATGATTTCCATGTATTCATTGCTATCTTAGCGTAGCAATACGGCCAGCCTTCTGGGCACCCTACACCCTACTTAGCAAAAAATACCTATGACATTTTTATTTATTTATAAGATTTTAGTTTAATATTTTTCCTTTATTATGTTTCTACTTGTGTTTCGTTATTTATAATAAAAAAAACCTTCTGTTGAATATTATATTCCAGTAACCAGAACATGAAATATTTAATAATTAAACTACAGCATAAAATGTCGAAAACCTTTAGTAATAGTACATTATGTTATGATAAGTACAAGTGTACTTCGTTGGTCATTACACACGAGGCGATATAATAAGAAAGCCGATGTGTGTAATGATAATGGCCAATGCACACGCGTTCCATACGACGTTTTTCAATACACTTGCGAGGAAAAAACAAAACTGATATATTAATCAAATTTTAATCCTTAAAACAGTAAAAGTACAATTTTCAAAATGGTAACTTCCACTTATAACATCGAATAATTGCACCAAAGCGCACTGGGTTTGTAGTTATTATTCGCCAATCATTGAAGTTAAAAACACGTTTTCCGACAAAGACTGGGCGTTTATTCTGGTTTTCCATTGTATGGTCAAGGTATTAAATATCGACACGGTCAAAATGCCAAAAATATCTATACATGACTTTATTGCCCATACATTAAGGTACATATTTTTGTCACTTTGTCCGTGTCGATATTTAATACCTTGACTGTACAAGTTTCTTCAACCTTAAGAAGTATTTTACACCCCATTTATATGGTAAAAGGCTACAACTCGGGGTTTTCGCCTCTATTAGTATTTCTCGCAGCGTCAAATGTATGTGTTCTTAATTTTCAATACTTGAAATGGACATTTTCGTCCATGTTTTCGGCTTACAAGTTTTTGTAAGCGGTTTCATAGTTAAGTAACTAAAAACTTGCAAACTAGCCCAATATCGTAACAAATACGAAAAATGGCGCGTTATTTTTTTTCTGTACGCAATCTCACTGCGCACGCATTGCAAAGGTGCGAACGAAATCGACAAACGGCGAATATTAATAAATACAGTAGAAACCGCGTATGATGACATCGAAGGGAAATGACAAACATGTCATACTAAGCGAATGTCATACAAAGCATATAGGTCGTGCTATCCACGAGTTGATCAACTTCCTATTTTGGTTACGTTTTCCCAATTAATCCTAAATTCATTCGCGAGAAATGAATTTTATTAGCCTTGTGTTTACTTGTCTTGTGTCAACTGTCACTGAGAATCAAAACTAAAACCACAGAATAAGTAATAGTACTACCGTACAGAAAGGAAACTTCCTACAAAACCGAAGTTTTACAAGGATTCAGGGACGAATCATGTTGTCCCTTTCTAATGTATGGCACTATCCCTTTCGGCTATTTAGGATTGTCTAAATTCATGTAATTGTCTTATCTGTGGTTGTGCACGCAAAGAAGCGTCAAGTTTTGCAACCCTAATAATTGCTCGGAGCAATGCTGAGCCGAACGGAGCCGAGCACGCCCGAACTTTTTTTTGCAAATTTTTAAAAAACGGTAATCTATAAAGCTAGTTTTTCATTCTGTCTTTTACATACTAAAAAATCATGGAGAATGGAATATATTTAGAAGTGGAAAAACATTTTCCCGGGACCCGAGACCATCGGCTTCATAAGCAGGATCACTACCCACTAGGCCAGACAGGTCGTCAACAATATTAATACTTACTCAACGTAACAATAAAACTAGCAGCTAAATTAAGCTATTTTTCTAATAGGATTATTTGATTTATCAATAGTAATTTAGTTTTGTAATATTTGTTATACATCTAAGTAGGTCGCTCTATAATTCGTTTTTTAGAGTAAAAAAAAAGATGAACGATCTAGATGTATCTTTTTTAGGGTTCCGTAATGGCAAAAAACGGAACCCTTATAGATTCGTCATGTCCGTCTGTCTGTCCGTTTATGTCACAGCCACTTCTTTCCGAAACTATAAGAACTATACTGTTACTGAAACTCAATTTTTATTTCATCAAACCCATACGTGTGGGGTATCTATGGACAGGTCTTCAAAAATGATATTGAGGTTTCTAATATATTTTTTTTCTAAACTGAATAGTTTGCGCGAGAGACACTTCCAAAGTGGTAAAATGTGTGTCCTCCCCCCCCCCCTCCCCCTGTAATTTCTAAAATACTCTTATTTGAAATGATAAAACTAACAAAAATATATGATGTAGGTACATTACCATGCAAACTTCCACCGAAAATTGGTTTGAACGAGATCTAGGAAGTAGTTTTTTTTAATACGTCATAAATGGTACGAAACCCTTCATGGGCGAGTCCGACTCGCACTTGGCCGCTTTTTTATTGAATAACACTTTTGATAAATAAGTCTAGGCAAATATGTAACAATTATAAATCATATATGATTATTTACATTATTTTACTTTCATAAGTAGTAGTAGTTGTTTTCAATAAAAAAACAGTGTCAAGATTGTTTACCTTTTTCTAAAAATACAAAAACGAAGTATAGTAATAACTAATCATTCATTACTAATGAACCTAAAACGAGACGAAGCTATCGCTTTACAAGAGCTACCTATAATAAAATCACCATACTCGTACACTGTCTTATACTAACCGTACAATTTTAGTCGTATTTAAAGCTCTTAATATCTTGATACTGGCGAAATAGTCCCACTCGATTGAAGCCATAATTTTAAAGAAATGAATGAATAACGATAAGGGACGCATCAAGGCTGTTTTTTTATTTGGTTTGGGTAACTAATAAATATTTAACTACTTGAAAATGTGAAAAAAAAACATTGTTTACGTTTATATGTTTTCTTTTTAATGATCACGAGAGATTTATTTCTCGTCGAGGAATTGAGTTTTTTCCCCGTCTCGACGAAGGACAAAATTCTCGTGATTTCTCGCCTCGTGAATTCTCGAGCAGAAACCCTATTGGCGAGATAAAATCTCTTTGTACTTTTGAATCCGTTTAATTTGTTTAAGAAAAATGTATTATTCGACCAATTAAGAAGGCTCCGTTTCCATACATATTACTGTTATTACATACATTACATACACAAGTACGATAATATAATGAAAAAGGCACGCGTGTTTTATATCTACGATTATAAGCCAAAAGCCGTTCAATAAGTTCCACATTACGAGCAAGTGTGTTGAAATAGATCATTATATTTATTTATAAATAGATATTATAAATAAATTTCCAGTTTCCGAACACATGTTTGAAAATATATCTTAGAAATCTCAAAATTGTCTATCATTTGAACCGGATTAAAATATAATATTTTATTCTGGTATAAAATATAATATATCGTAATTCAGACAGGTAGTTTCCATTTCAAAATATCTTCTGCCAATAACATAAGTTTACAAGATTTGTCTCTATGCTCCACAGCGTTAGTAGAATGTTTAATTGAGTCGTTGGGTCATAAAATACGTGAGTTTGTTTTGTATTAAATGTGAGTCCATTAAAAACGTTGCAAAGTAGACTTGTAAACATGGCACCTTTAATACGCACGTGCGACTCGCGACGACTGATAGTCACTGGTCGTGGTAATTGTTCGTTTAATTGTAAATATACGTAAAACTTGTACCAGTGATTCCGACAATGGTAATATGCTCATCATTCCTAACTTTGCTTGATTTCTCAGAATGAGTGCGATAAATTCATCAAAAATCTATGGTATGATGGTATGAGAGGTTTTATCCGATAACAATATAAATCAATATATTTATTTGATTAAAAATTGATGATTTATTGAAAAACAAAAACTCTAAAATTTACTAAACCGAGTAATAACTTTAGGTATATTATTTGACCCTGATAAAGCTCTAAGAGTAGGTATTAACAGATATAGCCACCCTAAAATTACAATAAGTTGCGAAAAATGACAAGAAACTAAATTCCTGCTATAAATAGATGGTATTATCATGCAGAGGCTCACCACTGCATTGGCTCATATTTAAGTAACCGATAGCCATGTGTTGAGATAAGAAACTCTATAAATTAAACTATAGTTCATCATAAATCTCCGTACGTAGATATTAGCGAAGGAGTGCCGCGGGGTACTGTACTAGGACCACTCCTTTTTTTTGAGAAATATCAATGATCAACTAAGTACTACTCATCAACGAACGCTTTTTGCTGATTACATATCAATTCTAGTGCCATGTGGTGATGAAACACAATAGCTCTTTTGAATAGTTAACGAATTTGGTATTCAATGTAGTTAATTTATTGGTATGGACGTATGCATTCAAATACTTATAATACCCTTTTAAATGCATGCTTTAAATTTACCCAAAGTAGGATACACATATTAAGTCCAATACAAATAGCACCCGGACAATTAGTGGTTAGCGTACCGTATGTAATCCTCGTTTTTACACACGTAGGTTTCTAAGTTGGCCGTCGTCTCGTCAGGCACCAAGCGGGACACGCGGCTTGCCGCCGGATATCGGAACATCCGGATGCGACTCTACGACCAATACACGGCCGTAACAAGCAAGGTGTTGCCAGTTACCCTGTTTCGACCAGGATCTAACTTAGATTCCAAAGTTTGTTTATATACTTTTATGTAGAATCAGAGTTACATTTGGAAATAGGTTTAATTAATATAAAGATTGTTAGCTGAACTTAGTGTTAGGTGTTTCTTCGTGACTTGAACAATTAAACAGATAAATAATTATCATCTCTTATAAGGTATCCTATTAAATCGCATAAGACCTTGTCCATCCATATTCTCCTGGCTCATTGCCCCAAATGACGCGGCCACGCGACATCGCAATGCGTCGCACGACCACGGGATGACAAACTAATCTACGCAACACGACAGAGACTGTTTTGTCGCATTGTTGCTTGTAGCTTCAATGCGGACAATACTGTATCAATAAAAATTTATAATACAAGTTATTCTTATAGTGCACTTGATAAAATATCTTAAAATCTTTTCCTAAAAAGTCTTTTAAAGCATACTTTACGCCTTACAGTAAAAAAAATCCCTATGGTTAGTTGCGGGTTACTTTGCTTTGTTGCAAATAATTTATACAACCTTCTTTTTATGAAGTACATTGTCCGACTCCTGAATCGCTGAATAAGTTTATACTTATTTGATATTAAATGTGCCAATTAATGCATATCTAAAAAGTGTATGGGATCAGCACTTTATAGCTACCCACTGCGTAAGCCATTATCTCTAATTAACACGAATGGGAAGTTTTCTCTTTGGGTATTAAATTTATAGAATGTAATTTTAAGCAATTTAGTGCATACTAACCACATCTATGTCCATACGTTTGATTTTTTCAATTTTTATAATGATAACTTTAAAATTTTGATTTTAAAATATTGCATGGAATTTGTCTTTCCTAACTCTATATGAGCTGACATATATAATAACATGGGTAAAAATATTTTCCGTAATGTCAATATCCAGGGAGGACAATTAGGACGACGTTTGTATGGTAAAGCGGTCTTCCACTATCCTCTTAATTGGGTGAACCCAATGAAGTTAATTTTCATGTACTTATACCACCAGTAGAAAACACCTCTAAGTTTATGGAAAATAAGAATCCACATCTAGGAAACGTGTTTTTAAAAGGATTCACAAATAGACTACATACCTACATACTTACCAACGTTATTATACAGTATTGCAATGCATGAATAGTAAAAACGGTAAATAAATGTCGATCTCGCAACTAAGTGATATAAACAGTTGTTTACTTAGTAATATGTTTTTTTGTTAGTATGTGTACCTCCATCCTCTGTGTTCCCAATCCTTATTTACGTTTTATAAGCCTTCATTTGAAACGTAATTTGGAATTATAAGTCACGATGCATTGTAAGAAATCCAAGTATTATCCAAGAAAGGAAATAAATATGTTGATAGTTCCAGAAGTAGTACAATATTTGCCGGAAAAGCTTTATCCGGTCGGACGACACCGGGTTATTCTAATGCATGTATGGTGTCTGCGCGCGGGTCAAGGCCTGTCTGTTGCGGCCCGGCCCAATCGGAAACAACCTTTCAGCACTTCACGCTTGTTTACACAAACACGATTATACGTGATAATTAAATATTTAAACACAATCACGCATTAAATATTTTCTTTTCGGTAATTGATTGCCTATCTAGGCTATTTATAACCATAACTCAGAACGTATTTAGTTTATTTGTGGTAGGATGTTATGACCAGATCTTGGCTAAGTTATTGTTCTATTCGGTTCGGCGGCCCGCGTGCGCTCCCGCCGTCGCCTGTGCTCGGCTCCATGTCAGGGTGAACGGCCCCGCTTACTTGAAGCCGCCCGCCCGACCACGTGACGGCGTGACCCGCCCAACACTTGAGCTAGGTCACGGTCGCTCGCGACATCGCGCCGACGGGCCCGGGTCTCTCGGCGCGAGCTCCCGCGCTCTTCCCCCGGCTCTACCCCGAGTGGCCACATCTCGCCATCCCGTCGGCGACTCACCCGATTTTTCCGTTCGAATAGTTTTTGATACGTCCGATGGGTCAGGTTTGTTGACCTTCTTAACCAAGGTCAGGGACGAAAGACATACTTATCAGGTAAAAGTATTTAATTTCAAGTGTATGGGACCAACTAAGACTGGTATGGAACTTTTTCACTTGAAACCGAATTCATTATTATTTAATTTGGATTAGATGATCTCGTGAGTTGAATTTCCATGTCGTGTCGTGAACCGCAAGATTAAAGTTTTACAAAATTTATGTGTAAATAACGAACCGTATTTATTTATTGGCTAATGACTACGTGCACGACTGTGGCGTGTAGGGTATTAGCCACATCAGTTAATGTACAGTTTAAATGTCTCAAATGTGTGAAAAAAAAATTGCCTTCGCTTTATATTACATATTTATATTATTTTTGTGTGATCGACTCAAAATTCGTCCGCCTATGGCACGTTTTGTAATTCGTTCATCTACACAAGACAGACTTCATTAGTACTAAGAAGAGCATACTCGTTATTGTAATTTAAATATGCAAACAATGGAAATCGATTAGAATTCACATTTTACTAGAAAAAACACAAGAGAAAGACGAGGCCACAAAAACATATAGAAATATAATCATGGAAAAAGTAAATTAGCATACTGTATGGGTAGCTACACGTTTTTATGGTTGTATGTGCATTTCATAATGTGTTATACATCATTGATTCCTATATTGTTAGTCGCATTGATTACGATTTAGCATCCAAGACCGTCAATTCACGTCAGAAGTTAACGAATACGTCATCTTATCGAAATCGCGCCATTAATACAACCATTATAGTTCTGAAGGCGAGTTGAGTTACTTTCGTTTTTGTCTTTTACCAAAGGTTTGGGTGAAATGCAATGCTAGCTTATAACGGCGAGCCCAATTCACTACTTAATAATAGGAATAACTATCTGAACACTACTGGGTTTAAATAACTAGTCAAGTAGCCTGGCTTAGTATTCATAGACATCTGATACATAAGTAACAAATAACAAATGAAATCAAATGAAAAAATCAAAATAACATTGTAATAACCGGCGGCTCCGCTCGCATGCACGATTGATGTAATATTATGATTTTATTATTAATTTAAATATCGCGTACGATCCTACGGAGTGTGCCGTAGCAATTTCATTATTATTTCAATCAACTGAATGTAAATGTATTCAACAATCTCGCAAGGTAATTGCGATGTAGTGGTCTCGCTTCCTCCCGCGAGCGAATTTCTCTCTCTGGCAGATTACAATATTCGCTAGTCCCCACATTCTTATGCGTGCAATCAAACCTAAACATGGTTGTATTATGGTATGGCTTTCTCTGCATACATCACGCATTTGCGCTTTAATAATGACCGTTATTAAGTACCTATCAACGGCTAATAAAAACTTATTAAGTCATTGATAGCGAGTAACTACGACGACTTCTACGTTTTAGACTGAAATATATATATATATATATTTTTTAAAGTTTAACCATAGATAGGTTTAAAAAGTTTCTTACAGAGCACAAACAAATTAAGATTGAGTTTAGATTTATAATCTTAATCCTTATTTAAGTACCTATTTGTATCTGCTCTAATTCTTCATTGTACGGATTGTATCTATCTCAATCGATTCACAACGCAACCAAAAGTGTCTAATAGTAGACAAATTGCTTTATAGTTGTACAATCCTGTTCCCGCCATATTTTACCTATGTGGCATATAAATTATTATACATTATTTAAACCTTGCATAATTAGCTGTTCGCGATGTATTAAAGTCCTGTCCTGTTAGACGGACATGCCAGCTATAATTTACTAGATTGCGAGAGTTTTACGTGACATACATTATATACACATAATAGGATAAGTAAAACAAATGTAGAAACTTAAATGTTTGTACAGTTTTCATGTACCTAATACCTTAAGTATATTCATGGATTGGCAAACTAATTTCGGTAGAAGGCAACTACAACATAATTAATTACAAACAAACAATTTTTCAGTTTTGCAAAGCAACCTAATAAGCATAAATACTTAATACTTAGACTTATTATACATATATCTTTACGGTAGATACGACTAACCGTTGTCAGATTTTTTGTATTTTTCCGTTGTACACCCAGCTACAAAAATGCATGGCAGTTTATGAATGAAATCCATTGGCTGTGCACTTTTGCAGCTCGCTGTGCATGATATAAATAAACATTAAGACAGTTTTAACACAGTTGTATTTTTACGCTTTATAACAAGAAAAATAATTTGTAAAGCGAAATTATATGTAGGTAGTTATTGTCAGATTGTATAAGTATAAAAAGTAGGTATGAAAGTTTTATATGTATATATTGAACGCGCCGCGCTGTTCCCTCGCTGTCTTCCGGTTATTAACGATATACATACTTGTTTAATTTAGCACTCGTAGTGCAGGCGTTTGGTGTACAATTTTATCGCATGAATTGTTCAACGGAGTAGCTCATACTTTATGAGCCAGTTTCCGGCAAAAACAAGCCGTATTGCTATTTAAATACAAACGTTAATAATACAGAATTTATTGCAAACACGCTTATCCACGGCCGTTTCACTCGTTAAAAATTCAACATTAAGTCGCTTACGGGCGCACGATACGCGTTAACAGAGTGCCTGATACTCAATGTATCTAAACTAAATCTACTTCCGTGAAAATAACTGTTTTTTATGTGAGTCTTGTTTTGCTTTTAGTAACCAAACAAGTGCTCAGTGTGAGTAGACATCATTATTAACAAGTAATAATAGGGACTTTATCTTAAGAAATATCTCTTTTTGGAAATGGTCTGTTCTTCTATTTGTTCAAAAACGATGCAATTGAATGCATTTCGGTATGGAATATTGAAACCTCAGAGTGGGTGATGCGGGTATTCCTCATCTGTGTACGCATGGGGGTGAGGGTGTGCACAAAGCGAGGGCGACCCGCCGACAACCCACCCCGCGCCTGCTTTCTAAACCTCCACGCAAATAGTACACGTTTGCTTGGCAACATTTCATGCTTAGTGTATACAAATAATGTGCGGTACGGCTACAAACTGCGCAAAGGGAATACTAATGTAAGCAGCCAACGCCGACCTAAAGTTAAATCAAACATTTCCCAATGATCATTCATATCCGAATAAGCGTGCAATCTAGTAGGAATAGGCACACACCGCTGTCGGGAGGCGACTCATATCTAATCAAGCGCGCGGACTCTTTTATATTGGCTGAATCTATTATACTTCCTTGTTTTTACCCAGTACTTTATGTCGCTTTTAAATACGATTTAATACGTGTATTTTAGAACTTTCGGATTCTACGACAAACAGTTAATGCAATTATTCCTGCATATGCACGTGGTTCTTTTATACGTCGTGGTATACTGATTGTCTAAAGTAAATTTTGCGTATTTTAATTAGTTAAATATCTTGTTTTTATTTTGTTATTAAATACTAATCAATACATTGGTCGTCATACAAGCAGAAAATGAATCTTATGACATCTCACATAAATACTTCTGACAAAAAAACGGAACAATCGGACAATGGCATGTCCATTACAAATTATGGAGTTAGGTGTGTTTTTTGCAATGCCATGGATAACTTACAAAACTGGTAGGATCTGATTCGAACGAATGGCTGTGTTAAGGCGAACCTTTGAACTTGCACTCCGTAATGGTGTGTGCGGAGCTTTAAAGTTTTGCCAAGGCCAAAGTGCGAGCTTCGCTTTGAGCCGCGAGACCGAAAACCGAGTTCCGGAAGATCCGCGATGCTGTCTCACTGACTCGTGCGGACAGAAACGTTGTCGGCGTTAATTTCTTCCTGTTGTCACTGGCTTACTTTTAAACTGTGCCAAAACCCCCGGAGCTATCTTTGTCTTATTTTTGAATATCATGCATAGTATACGCGCAATGATAAATCAACTCAATCATCAAAAATATTGATAAAACGGTAATTACGTCTTATGTTTAACTTGTTCCTTGTAATTTTCAATAGTTTACAAACAATATATATACCTACATTGAACATTATTACTAACGTACGATGGACAAAATTTAACATAAATAAGTATAGAAATAAGTCATTGTAATGCCCGCACAGGGTGGCATGTACTATTTAAGAAATTATATTTAACACCATGTATCCTGATGCATTACTGTATTATACATGTATACAATAAATACAGCACAATGCGTGTTTACTTCAAATTGTACTATTCTATACTTAAATAGGGTTCTGTACCAAAAAGGTACAAAAGCAACCCTTATGGTGCGACACATAAGCTATCGATTTGAAATTTGGAATAGTTATGAACAACGTTAACCCAGACACATTAGTATTATTTTGTTATTTTATTTTTAATAACTATAAATGCCCAATATGAAGAGGGGGCAAAATTACAAATTCTAGTGACCTAGTGGGGTATCATTTGAAAGAGCTCAATTTGACCATTCCATAACATTTATAGTTACACGAGATAATTCAAAGTTTGTACGGAACCCTCGGTGCGCGAGTAAAACGAACGCGCACTTGACCTTTTTTTAATATTGTCTTGTCTTTCAAAAGATCTGTTGAACGAATTTTACGAACAAGTGCATGTCCCCCGTCTTGGATTTCAAAATAGTCATCAATTTCGAAATCGGCACCCTTAAAAACTTCGGGAACAAAGACTGTGACAATTTTTCAAAATAGTACATGCCCCCTCCCTCTAGAAATTAGAAAATGATATGCATGGCGATATTTACGAAAAAGGGCATGTTAGCCAAAGCTGACATATACTTCAGCCAGCTAAAGTAACGCCATTCAAATTGACTGCCACTTCCACAAAAATATGTAATTTGTAACTTACTCGGAACACACGCAGCCTTCCTTTTCTGAACGGACGTATGTCGTGTGAGTTTTCTATTACGCTACGATCATTTTAATACGGAGGTTTTTTAAGGGTTTTATTATGCTTGTCCCACTTTGTTAAAGTTAGTAATGAGTCTCACCTGTGTAGGTAGGTACGTGAAATAATATCAATTCAGTCACGAGTTAAAGATATATTATCCTAAAATCTGAAATGATCTAAATTTTCTTGTATTATTTCATGTAATACTGCAACGCTACTTTATGAAACCAATTTGATTTGCCGACAAGTAGTCGACAGCAGCCGAGTAGAGCCGAGCGACTGCGACTTAAGCCCGGACGGACGCCTTCAGCGGCGGTGGTAACGTAGTTTTGCTGGCGATCATTAACGATGTGACCGAGTGCTATGGCTTATCCCCAAGAGTACAGACAATTCAGCAAAAGGCCGGTTCCACAATCTGCCGGTAACGTCGGCGCATAAACACGACCACTCCCTAGGGTTGCCGCTAGCACAAAGACCGTCGGATTCGCAATGCAAAACGCATCGGCCGCCCACCTATCTAATATTGCCTGATGTATTTTGAATAATTGCTGGGTACGCCGCCGGCGGCTGATTGCATGCCGTACAAAGAGACACAGTTGACGGAAAATGTCTTGCTTGGGATTTGGAACATCATTGAGTCCGTCCGAGCTTTGTACTCACAGCAAGCGCACGGGCCGCCCGGTGGGCTTTTGACCGCGCGCTGCGATATAATTACCCGCAGCATGCATTCACGCAAATATTCAACGTACTGGAATGATCGTAAAAACATGTTCGTATTCTGCAATTAATTGTATTAGGAGAGGACTACTATTACATATTGCATACTGAGCTACATTTGAGATGAGGACGAGCTACTTAATCTACATCTGATATATTTATTGGAAAACCTATTATGGAATCATGTACAATCGAAATAGTTTATAATGTTAAGATATATGACACTGTATATACGACATGAATGGGTGCCCTCTTTTTCGCATAAAATGGATTGTCATATTTTCACATGGCATAACACGACTGGCATAACGCTATTTCGCATAAATGTCACTATAATAATGCTTCAAGTCACCTAAAAAGCTGTATTCCTAATATAATATTGTTTGGCCGTATATAAAAATGACTTATGTCGGATTTCTACTTCAAACTTCATAATATTCAATACGTCAAACAGATGCTTCTACTAATGTTGAAAATCCTAACATTGAAATAACTATAGCTAAAATTATTAATTTAATCGATGTTATAATTTTAGGCTATATAAAACGACGTAACTTATACTACTCGCTTATACCTCTACTACTGCGTTTATTTGTTGGTAGGGCCAGCAAGGAGTCTAGTCAAGATAACAATCGTTTATAGAAAACGAAACATTAAAACGCTATCATTTATATACATTTTTACGCTTATCTTAGTATTCTGTTTGGTTTTTTGCAAACTGTTATCTTGGCTAGACTCTCAGGTCAGGAATGTTAATAGCTCAATTGAGAGTTTTCATAAAAGCAGGTTAGGTTAAGTTAGAACTGCGATCCCCACAAAGACGAACTGTTGCCATAAAAGCAGGTTTGGTTAGGTTAAAACTGCGACTCCCACAAAGACGAACTGTTGCCAGAAATGCAGATTAGGTTAGGTAATAACTGTGACCCCCACATAGACGAACTGTTGTCAGAAATGCAGGTTAGGTTCGGCTAGAACTGCGACCCCCCACAAAGACGAACTGTTGTTCTCCAACATTCTCCAAATTAAATTTACTTTTAGTTCACTCAATGTTCTAAAGGACAAGGATTACTAACATACTTACTGCTGTGGCGCAGCGACCCGAAGTGAATCTTGGCCTCCGACACCAAAGACCGCCATGCTTCTCTGTCCAAAGCCGTTTCTGTCCAGTCGACGGCGCCGAGTTCACTAAGGTCTCTTTGCACTTCATGTCTCCAGCGGACAAGGATTATTTTACCTTATTTTTAACACGCTTTTATTAGGTCGACCTGTATGTAACTATGTAATGGAATATAAGGTAACTAATTTAACCATCTTCCAAGCATCGTCGCGTCATGAAAATTGGCAGCTGTATGTAGTTATGATGACAATACAATAATATGGTACTGTCGAACTGATCTGATGATGGAGCCGAAAGATATGAACTGGAACTTCATGATGGAACATCGTATCATGGCTGTGTTTGGATTTGTTAGAAAAGTCTTGTAATGAACTTTGACCACGATTATCGATGGAATATCGTATCATAGTCGTGTTTGCATTTGTGAGAAAGGTCACGTAATGGACTTCGAACACGATCAGATTTCAAGGTTATAACAAACCACCATGCAACCTACACCATAAAAAAGCGTGTTTTTCTAGTGTTTTTTAAACTATAAATTTATTATCACTGAATTATCATTATTATTGTCAAAGATTACAATTCGTAAATAATGTTTACAAAATAACTTACTAACAACCTCTACAACTGAAATAATATCTGTTCCTACCTCTATTAATGGAACTCTCTGTAAATGAGACAAATTTATTTATTCCTGGCTGAGACCCTGGGTAAGTGGAATACCTCTTTGTGAGACAAATTTGCAGGTCCCTCGAAGTCTCACATATCCATTTATAATTAGCTCACAAATCGCCATCACCATAAAAGATCATCACCGTCCATAAAAGAGTCATTACCATCACCTGGTTGTCATCACCATCTTACGTTCTTATGTTCCGAAAGCTATAACTTTAAATTTAAGCCACAAATAATTGGATAACTATACTCAATATACAGCCACCTATTACTAGTGTTGGTAGGAACTTGAGTCTTTTGAGTCTAAATTGAATAACTAGACTTGTTTTTACAAGACTCGGAGCTTAAAAAACTTCCGAGTCTTTTAAGTCCCGAGTCGAGTCCCTTATTGAGTCTTTTTTAAGCGCAACTCAAAAGAACCCGAATAAAGACTCAGTCAACAATTTTATAGGTTTAACCTAAACAACAGTAAGGGAAATAGCCGTTATTGTATGAATTATGTTATGTATATCCATGAATTTTACATAAAGACAAGGCATTTCGAAGTTATTTGTAAAAAATTACAAGTTCTTCGAAAAGGACTTAAGTCTCTACAAAAGACTTGAGTCTCTAATAAGTTGAAAAGAACTCGAATTTCGTCTTAATTATAAGAGTCTCAAAAACTGAGTGGAGTCTTAAAGCAAAGGACTCAAAGGACTTGAATAGCTTGAATCGTGTTAATTTACACATTAAAAAAAATGTATGGTGAAATTTCTTGTGATGAAATCCACCCAATATCGTGTCGATATAATCCTAGATACACAAAGTATCATAACTAGTTATTCGCACTATATGGGCGGGCGGGACGTGCGGCAAAGCACTTCACACCTTGTATGTCATTTTTTATTCGTAAAGATAAAGTTTTATGACCAATCGGGACAAATTATATTTCGTCGACTATACTAACAGGGGTAATTAAATAATAGCTTGTAAACACACTAGACTTTCAAAGAGACCCTTTTGAGTTTTAAAAAACCAATTGAGCGCGAGTTAATATTTAATGAATACACGTTGAGATTAAATATCAATTTATAAATGTAGTAAGAGAAAAAAGTATTAAGACAATTTTGACTAACAATCTCGCGGCCTAGTTTGAGGATTGCCGTATATTAATATTTCCTACATTCTCTTGGGTGTTTTATTTCGTATTGATTATTTTCATGAATATACACAAAAGTCACGACTATATGAGTCGTTTTCAACTACAAGGTACTTAATTGTCAGTTGTCAATTAGGTTGATTTAATTTTAAACCTTTATAGATAAAGTGTCTTATTGATAACCGACAATAAGTAAGGTAGTTGAAAATGCCATATTGCACAATAAATTTCTAGAATTGATATTAATTTGCACCAAAGATACTGTAGTTTCACTGTCGATGCTGAGTATGGTAAAGAAAGCGTCTCAGACTCCCAGAGATATCACACATACGGTGCGCAACTACCTGGTACCTATATCATGTAGGTACAAATTACACAGTAGGTATATGTAAAGGCCGAGTTTTATGAATGTTAAATAAATATGAGCCTATAATTTCTACTGACGATGATTGTAAAAAAAAAGAAACAAATATAGATACAGTTACAAATGAGACGCAATGGTAATGTAGTCATCACTAACGGAGCTCTTACGCAGACTGATGCACTACCTAAGCTGAGCACTATTAATGAAACAGTTGACTTCGTTAATAGTTAAACCGTTACTAAAAAAGTTAAAATCGTTAGAAGTAAAAAAATAACTAAAATTTAATAATTACTTATGTCGTTACGTTAGTAATTAACTTATAAAAATTGGTTGTTTAGGTTCTGGAAGTTAAAAAGTTGTGCACGAAAAAAGAAGCTTGTGTAATTACCTATACCTAGTATCATGTCTATACATATATAGTCAGACAGAGAGAGTGAGAGTTTTGAATGTGGAAAAAATGCTTTCTTCTACAGCTCTTGAGGAAATAGCATTAATATTTATTACATTTAATAAACAATTTTTTTAATATATTTTCCTGGAAAAATGCTGCATTGTTAAACAAGTAGTTTTTAGTGTAGTCACAATTTGAATAAGACTTTGATCTTTATCTTAAGATAAGATTTGTGGCTCTTAGTTTATTCTTTTGGTCAGACTAAAGTAAAACCGAAATTTAATAGAATTTAAAAGAAATTTCCTTATCGTCGACGTTGCTCTCGGAATTGAAGCTTCTCTTACACACCACTTAAAACTATATCGGTTCCTTGAACTTAGATTGTTCTTGTAACCCTTCGTCTACGTTTCTTTCATATAATTATTATTGTATCCACTGTCCTTATAGCTGTCAAACGATTCCAGCCATATGGCTATATTACCAGGAATTTCGAATGATAATTCGCGGCAAGTTGGTATTTTTCGTCGTTTGGAAGTGGTCCAACCCTTTTCTCTATACCAGTTAATACGATGCCTTATCAATTAAGCTGTGCAATTAGATGTTATACAGAGCTGAGTACTTTTCAGAACGTCTTTTTGCGGCGCTGCGCAGTCCTTGAGGTATCATTTTGGAAAATCGTATCTTCTGGAAACGATTAAAAGACTTGAAGAAAATTAACAGAAGTTAAGAAGCCTGTAAAAATGTTTTAAAAGTTAACTCTTAATTAATTCCGTAACTCAAAACATTAACTTCGTTAATTAACGAATTCACGGTCTTGTTCCCAACTCTGTGCACTACATGCGCCATACTATTACCTACGTAATTCGGACTTCTGCACTAGCGTCCAATGTTCAAAATACTGGATAGGTCAAGGTCGCCCGGCACAGAATAATCCCGTCAGGCACACTACAGACACTTATATAGTGTTACAAAGGTTAAACAATTTTGAAGTGAGCTATCCATGAGATTGAGAAAGTACATGATTGTTCCTTCTAAGATTTACTTAATTGAAGTTACATTGAATTAACATTATTATCGTCAGTATCCTGCGCTTCAGGCTTTACAAACTGTTAGTTATCTCCATGTTTGTGTGTAGTATTTTTTTTTTATATTATGTTTACGTTTTGTTTTATGTTCATATGTAAAAAGTGCAACCTGCCTAATCATATGGCATTTATTATGAGGTTGAGAAAGCACATTATTGTTCTTTCTAAGATGTATTTAATTGAAGTTACATTGAAAAAAGCATTATTAACACCTGTGTCCTGCGCTTCAGGCTTTACAAACTTGCTTGTCTCCATTTTTTGCGAGTAGGTTTTGATATTGGTTACGTTTTATTTTAATTTTACATGTAAAAAGTGCAACCTGCCTAAACATATGGCATTTATTTGTCGTAATCATTGTAATGACCTATATTTGGACAAGTAAACCTAATACTTACTGTCAACATACGACGGAAGTAACTAGTAAAATATATTATAATGTACTCTTGTATTCGCTTAGTCACTAGTATACCTAACGCGGATTCTAATTACCACAGATAGGAATCGATCTAACTGCGGTACCCCTTTCCCCCTAGTTCCGCTCCCCCTGCCAGTGCATGCCAAACAAACCGTACTACATGACATGATTTGTACTAAGTCACACTATTTTCCGTTACACCTCGAATGGCGCTTTATAATTACTTTCACCTAGCATTTAGTCCCAATAAGTCTTTTGAACCCCAGTAAACATTTACAAATAAGTTAATAGATAGTAAGGGAAGGTCAATTTAACAGGAGGTAAATTAATGAGAAATGCTAGATCGACTAATACTAGAATGTAATTATTTCAATAATAAATTCCTTTGTGCTAAATTTAAAGTGAGTTTTGAACAGCCCGATTAGTACAATTTTCGGTTTGCTTTTGTAGCAGATGGACTTAATAATATAATATTGTAAATCACTTAAGTAGTGGTGTTGTGGCGAGTATTAAGACAAGTTATTCAAGCGATTTATTTCCATTTTTTCTGACACCCTCTGTCTCGTAACTTGTATAGGTATAGGTAGTAACAAACAAAATAGATAAACAGAGTATATAAACAAAATAGATAAACAGAGAATAAGGCAAAATCTTTAGCGGTTCATCACGTTTTATACTCGCGGAAACGCGTTACCAAATGTACAAAAGAGTGACTCATTCAAATCATGTATAATTTTATTAGCTTTAATTATAATTAAATTGGTTGCCACTTAATGGCTCGAACAATGTACCTCTGTCTACATAATGTAATATGGTTAAGATGTCAATTAAAATGTACCCAGATTTGTAAAACATAACGTTTGAATGCGGGTTTAAATGACATAATAATTAAACTAATTTTTTTGTAGATAACTGTAATAAGTATTTATTTCGACGACAGCCTGATCCTATTGCCTGCCAGAATAGAATTGAATTAGGGAACATAGTATGCTGCATCATTCGAGTAGACACGTACGCGTGAACAGTTATGATGTTTACGCCCCACAACGGGTTGCGGCGGCATGCACGCGTCAACCATTTTTTCAGCGACCCATTTGACTCTGCAAAAAGCGTCGCCCGAACAATAAGAAAAGGCAAAAGTGCCGGCTCGCGTTTACCCCTTCCGAGCGACTTCACACTGGGCTTTGTTCAAACTAACATACGATACGATAGCGGCAAAGAAAAGTGTACTCGTATTGGGGAACAGTGACATAAAGTTCATTAAAGGCGCGCAGAGCGTGTTAGAGTGGATGCTGGCTGGCGTGGCGCGAGGGGCCACAATCGCCACCCCCCCCCCCCCCCCCCCCCTTACGCCCACCCTTAGCACCTACGCTCTCTCCCCCCTCGCCTAATATTTTCTATATGAATATTAACGTCAGCGGGGACAAGCCATCATCCTGCTCTCCAAAACACCCAAGCCCGAACTCATTTCAATAAGCACTAATTATAAAAAATATTTTGTATAATCATGCTTAGTTGCGAGATTCTACTAAATGCGTCTCATATTGTCACCATGTCTGACCAAAATTATCAACACACATTTAATGACGCACTTAGTAAGTATTAAATATTTAGATAAGACAATACATTACGATACAAGTGCGTAAAATAGGAAATTCGCTCCGAGTAACACGACCGAAGAGAGTGTTTTAAATCGATACGAGTTGCCAATTGCCTATTTGCACATGTATCGTACAATATTTTACAGTACATATGGCCCTTTAAATTTTCGACATAGTTATGTAATGTGTTAATTATTGCACTAGTACTGTATTTGTACTGTAAAAATATTTTCTTTGAACTTTCAAATAGCTCCGGGAATACTACGTATCCCGTGCGATGAGTGAAGAGGATATGTAAAGGAATTTCATACAGCATTGCACACCTAGTCCTGTAAAGCACCATATTTTTTGTTTTTAAACGTCAAATTTTGACACAACGTCTTGGCATTCAACCATCAAATAGAGATTTATAGTATATTCGTAATTTGTTTCTAGCTGTGTAAACCTAAAAATAAAACAAATTGACTAGGTACTTTTTTTTTTCTATTCATTGCAAGTTTGAGAAAAGCACTATACAAATCTCGGCGAGAAACGAGGTTGCCGGCCGCGTTATCCGCATATCCTTGCTACGCTCGGCTGTCTATATCTACTTGGCCTGCAACCCTTCGTTTCCCGGCCTCTATATTAGTAATGTACTATTACGTTTAAATGATGTGATTCGATGTGGACAATTGACTGAGTAAACGACTTTATTACCGCTAGGTCTTTATCGTAAGAACCATGTCAGGAATCAAAAACTATTTATATTATATTTTACTTTATTAGCAATTTAAAATGAAGAACAAGGTTGGCGGTCTCGCCAGTTTGTCTTACAAGGGTTGACGTAATAAAGGCAGAGGGAAGGAACCGGAGCTCACAACTTGTAATAGCTTGCGGTGGCACGTTAATGGATAGCCTGACGCACTTAGTAAAGATTTCCCTCTGATATTCGCTCTACTTCGCACACGATCTGCCGCACAATGAATAGTGTACGACATCGAAATTACGATGTCTACTGTAGTTGACAAATAGTTGTATCCGCAATTCGGACCATAACCTACACATTTTTTTTTACAAAAAAGTTGTCGTTTGATCTGTCAATTGATGTTCGTTATTTCATTATTTACTTATTATTTTATTGAAATTTCTTTCGTTTTGTTTTATTGCGGAAATTAAACTTAATTGTTAAAATACCAGGAAAACATGAGTGAAATAGTGATATAGAGGGATTACATTTTTTCAGGTTGTATTTTTACCTTCCAAATATGTTCTCACTGCTGTCGTGAAAAGTTTTGTGTACTACACGAGATCAAAGTTATTAACATCTCGTGCGCTTTTGAGTCCCTTACTACGCTCAAGATCCTAAATTAGATTCACAGTTCACTCCCTACGCTTGTGAATCTATTATAGAATCTTTCGTCTTTCGGACTCAAAATAAGCACTCGAAGAAATATCAAACTTTGCTCTCTTGTTGGACAATAGCTATTTGTTTTACAAGGGGGCAAAGTTGTTGTTTAACCGCTCGTGCTAATATTGATACCCGAGCAAGCGAAAGACTCCAAAATTGAACCACGAGCGTAGCGAGTGGTTCGAGAAGTGGAATCTTGAGCGTTGAAAGGGTTTCAATGCACGAGGGTTAAACAAACTTTGCCTCCGAGTGAAACACAAAAAAATTACCACACCAACACGAAGAAACTACTAGCTATGAAATACCAAAAAATTCAAATGAAATCAAATCCAAATGAACGTTTTAAAAAAATAATGATTCAAAATCATCATTTATATAAAAGTCAATTCTACTAGATAACATAAGGAAACAACTCAAAATTTGCTTTTAATTTAATTTGCTAATTTGATTAATTTGCCCCACATGTGGATAAAATACAACTTTCTCATTCGTTTTTGAACAATCAAGAGGGCCTTTTCCAGTTGGTGTGGTGAAAATAACTATTTTCTACGAGTCAACAAAAATAATACTTTAAACTAGTAGCATCATGTAGGTAAACAAATCAAAAGTATACAGCTAAGATACGAGAGCATACATTCTTACGCGCCCGGCCCGCCCCGGCCAGGCTGGTCAGCGACACCGTCTCGTAACTCATGAGGCCCTGGTACTTGCTCCTTGTAAAATTAAATTTTTGGACATTTTTTTTGGGGATTAGGCCACAGTAGCCTATGGAGGCTAACAAGCAACGCTCAGTGGTCTTCGTAGTCTATGAATGTGGCTGTATTAAGGGTGTCACATGCGCAATTCTGACTCATGAAGCAATTGTTTCTACTATACACCCAAATGAATATTTTTAGGGTTCCGTACCCAAAGGGTCAAACGGGACCCTGTTACTGAGACTCCGCTGTCAGTCCGTCCGTCCGTCCGTCTGTCACCAGGCTTTAATCTCAGTACCTGGGCGACCGAGCTTAGCTCGGTTACAACTATTTATTGTAATATGGTGGTGTATAGGTGATAATTCTAACTAATATTTTTTTACTAAATTAAACTTGTTTAAAACAATAAAAATTAAAAAATTATATATAAACTTGAACATATAAAAAAAAAAAAGTTAGTCACCGGGCGAGATTCGAACCCGTAACGATCGTTTCTAGCCGTCCGCGTCTTAACCCGCTGGACCAGACGGACAGTGGCTGGCAACACGAAATTAGCGACCATATTATGCGTCGAAAGAAAAACGCATGAAAACTCGAAAACGCGCGTTTTCTCAAACATAAGACTAATCTAGATTGTATACCCCCAAAAACCCCCATATACCAATTTCAGCGAAATCGTTAGAGCCGTTTCCGAGATCACAGAAATATATATATATATATACAAGAATTGCTCGTTAAAAGGTATAAGATGAACTGTGATAGTTAACCAGTTGAAATTTCTACAGATTATGTATTTCTGTTGCCGCTATAACAACAAATATTAAAAAAAGAATAAAATAAATATTTATTTCCAATCTCGAGGTTCTCATCCGATCACCGAAGTTAAGCAACGTCGGGCGGGGTCAGTACTTGGATGGGTGAGCGTTTTTATATATAATGGTACGGAACCCTTCCTGTGCGAGTCCGAGTCGCACCTGGCCATTTTTTTCTAATCTGGCAGCAACAGCAATACACTGAGTTTGTAACTGTATTTATTAATTTTGTTAGGGTGGTAGGCATTAATTGCAGTAACGTTTTAGCGTGTTTGAAGCACAACTGCTGTTCGGAATAGACAATATAGACTTTTCCTCAAAACTATTATGTATTTTCTCATATTAAATTGAATTGATTGATACTGAGTGAGGTCTGCATAGGATTGATAATTGAGAATCCATCTTGAAAGGTTGTTTGACGCGAATCTCTTTGATGATGAGCGTCTCGTTGCCAAAAAATAGGATGAAGGTCTTCTTGCCTGGGTTAAAACAATGCACTTTTTAGGGTACTTTTAATGAAAACTATAGCGAACATGATCGGTCCAGCCGTTTTTAGTTATTGCATAAAGTCCTCACTCTTCTTAGTAAAAAGACGTACAAACCGCTCCGAAGTACTTGCTTATGCTTGTAATGTACATTATATTTATTACTAATAGCCCCTGTTTAGCATATTCTGACAGAATGGTTACTATGGAACCCGACACTGAGCATGTCCCGACGTGCTATTGGCCGATTTTATCATATGATCAAATCGGAACAAAGCTCGGTCTCCCAGATATTAATTTTAAAACGGAAACGGGCCTTAATCGCGTGCATTTAAGTTTATTATTTTGCCTGACGTTTCGAACGCAAAGGCAGACTTACCGACACACATAGACAGAGGGAGTCTGCCTGTGACCACGAAAGTAACGTCAGGCCAAATTATAAACGTAAGTGCACGTTAATCACGTTTCAATCAGTCCCGTTTCAGTATTAAAATTATAAATGCATTTGTTCTCGAAACGAAATTTGTGTGTCTAAACGAATTGCTTCTATAAAGTAAGCATGAGAAATGCAACATGTGATGTCATAATGAATTTTTCTCCTTTTTAAATGGATATTTGGTGATTTTAAAATCATCAGAAGCCAAAAATCGTATTGGTATTTTCTGAATTGATTTTAACTGTATATTTTTCCTATAGGAAACTAATAAAATATTTATTTAGTGTTCGGGGATAACAAATGGTTAACAATCTAGGTTATTTTTACGCTGCGTAAAAAGCACCAAGGATTCCAGTATATTTTAACTTGAAATTACCTCGAAGAAATTCAATACAATAATAATGTTTTATTATATTATAATATTCAATACTTATCTATTAGCGTTTAATGTGTGTATTTTTAGGGTTCCGTAGCAAAAAGGTACAAAAAGAACGCTTATTTATATAGCCGCCAGCTTAAACTCGACATAGGTTTTAGTGCTATAAACAATTTTGAAAGTTTTTTTAATTTAGTCTGAACTACGAGACCATAATAAATTGTTCAAAATATTTTGAACCGCAATGTATTTCGTACATCATGGTTACTTAAGACAGTTGTACCGTCCGTCACGTCAATAAATGCGATGTTTTGAGTTAAAACAATCTACATAGCGGTACACTGCTTGCTAAATTATTTAAATGGAATAATAAAAGTCGTCCCATTTGTATAAAGCCTATGAATGTGTGTTCATTAAAGCCTAAACTAACTACCCTTTGATTATGCGCTCGTATCAAAAATACTAGCTGTATGAAAACTTTAATGCGTTTAAAGTCTGTTAATATTGTCTATGTCATCCGCGTATAAAATAAATCTATTGATAACTTATACACTAAATAAAATGAGCTCAGTAGTGTGGTGCTACGGTAGCATACACGACACAAACATATGTAGCAGTAGCACCCACATTGTCGTACATACAGACTGCTATAATCATATCCTTTCCTTAAACGTATAGATAAAAGACATAGTAGATGTGATCCGATACACGGTCATTACAATTTTAACTATCTCTTATCGAATATTATTGCGGAAATTTGTCTTTAAGAAATAAGATCCATTAATAACAAATGCATTTTTCGCGGTTTATCAAATGGTAGATTCAATTTATAGGAAATAGTATAATATAAAGAAGTAGGCAGATAATTAAAAGTTCGGCATACGCATGTACGGGGGTGCGTGTTGTGGTTGGCATTGCCGGACGCAATGCAAACATTGTTACAGTAGGCCTCGCAATGTAGGTATCGGACCAACAACGCTATTCAATAATACTCGTAGCCTAGCTCAGCCGAAAACGCACCAAACTCACATTTTAATAAAATAAATTTACGTTTTTGGTCATATTTATAAAATTATACCTAATTATTCAAAAATACTTTTGATTAGTTACTCTAAGAGCTCTCCTACTTACATTAGGTGCGTGCCCTATAAATACATATATACTCGTAATATTTTTATAGATATGCAATCATAAATGAATGATCCGTGACATCTTCAGGCGAAAAGTGTCAACATCGAGATGGTTGATTTGTTATTATTATTAATCACAGTACTGCCTTTATGAAATACCGATATGCCCTTCAGGCTCTCCTAACACCTCTTAAGCCTCAAATATCTTGTGATTTAATTTAAATTTATTTATTTATTTGCAGCCAAGTACAAAACACATGTTACAGTACGTGAACCCTGACAGGGCGCAACAAAAACCTTAGGTAGGTTAGGGTAGATATTTGATTAATAACAAATCAATATGAGAATGGGAAGGAATATTTTGTGATGGTTTCTGTTTGTAGACTTTAGGTATTAAGTAAATTTATAAATATATCAATATTTAAGGTTCCAACCAATCAAGGAATAGGTAGTAAACAAAAAAAAAACTGCAGAACAAGCCACATCGTGCCTGTTCAAAACTAAACAGTTTATAGGTAAATTTGAGTTGTGCCACGAATCCAGCAAGCAATTTGAAATCCACTTAAAGACAACCGCAGACTGCTAATCGAAAACTTTGCTAAGCGAACTTGTATCCAGCGGGAACCTTTAATTGCCTGTATTAAAATAACTGAGGGATGTCAAACATCTAGGGCGAAGTGAGCCTTGGTGCCTGGTACGGAGCTTCACATGTTAATAATCATTATGATAGCATCAAGTGTGCGATAGCCGGGTCTATCCCCTTCCCCAAACCCTCATGGCCACCCGAGCGCCCCTTTCGGCCGCGAACAAACGAGGAAGGTAATGTTTTGTTATCTACTATTGGAATTACTTGCGTTCACCTCGTTCAATGTTACCTTCCGCGGGAGTTTCCCAGCACCGGAATTTATTTCGAGGGTGCAATGAACCTCCGCGTTAGTAATTTTGTGCTGATATCTTTCGAGCAATACCTATACAAATAACCGTTCGCCATTTTAGTTATGTGAGGGGCGGATGCGGTCTCACTGCGTGTAAGTTGTAAGCGCGAGGCGCTAGCTTTTTACACTAAGAAGTACAGCGGACGTCTATTGTTTCGCGTGTATTACATACAAACTATACGAGATGTAGACTTTAACAAAGCAGCTAGCCTGTCTAGCCTACATGCGTCGTTTTGCCTAGAAAACTAGAAGTGAGTTGAAAACAAAAGCACCCTTAAAGTGAAGTGAAGCTGTGCTGTGGGAGCGTACAGAGCGCCTTGTGCACATTTTTATTACAAGTCGGTGTTAGTAATTACGGTCCTCATCTCCGGCTGATACGTCACCGGCCGTTTACCATAGCGTCCAATGGCGCAATTTCCGCATCGATTTGTCTCCCGATTATTTCCCGACCGTTTTTCCGACTGAGTGCCACCTGCTAACTCGATTAGTTGCTATTTTATGCAGAATTTTCCTCATATGATTAATTTTACTATTGCCTTTACTATAAAATATAAACATGTACTACAAAAGTTGTCTATCATCGCTGCATAATTTTCTTGAATTCTAAAATAGGATTTCCATAGGTGTATACCTGGTGTTTCCTGTAGCAGGAGCAAAAAATTTAACTGTAGGCTGTATCTACTCCTCAAATACACCAACATTTGTTCAGCAACTTTTAAAAATAACTTATTTTTTAATTTTATTACACATTGAAGTTAATTCTAAGACGCAATGTATTGCGAATTTTGTTACGTTTAAAGCGTGATAAGTACATTGAAATTAATATTAAATTTGTATGAAAAAGAAAAAATCTTAACATTCCATAATTATTAAAAGTTGTTAATCAAAAGTTATATCGTTTTAGGAGTACAATATATGGTTTAATTATTTGCTCGTGTTACAGGAAACACCCGGTATATGTATATATAATTTGTTTATTGTAATTGTTATGCATGCATGTTTGTATATGTAGCTGCGCCCACCTTAAGTAACAGACACATACAATTAACCAGTGCGATTAGAGTAGGCCGTGGTTTCACTCGTGTCCGCGTATTATTCACCGGCGACGAGGATGGGAACAGTTACCTATACAATAAACCACGGGCTGCTCTAATCGCACTAGTTTATTGTATAGGTAACTGTTAAGGTGGGCGCAGCCACACACACGCAAACATGCATACATAACACTAATATTTATACATATATTAATATTTAATTTTTATTCCAAACAAACTGAACGACAAGTGAGTAATGTAATACAGTCAGCACTATCAGTACCTGGAAGTAGCTAAGGGAAGTGTGGCAACATCGTTGGTCTTCGATAAGGTCGATTTCTCATTGAATCTGTATATCAATATCACCTCATAAAAATAACGTACATAAAGGGTCTAGCAAGCTAAGCTAAGAAGATTGGCCCCCGCAAGGGATTTGGTTGTAATTTGAGGTGCAGTAGTGGCAGGTTCTAAGAACACTGTATGCGTAATATCAGCCTTCGATCTTCTTTTGTTTCAGACTTATCCACGAAAATGTCAAAAAATCAAGGTAATTTTTAAACTGTTATTGCAGCTAAACCAAGCAAGCGAGAGCAACCAAATAAATTCAGAATTAAGGAGCATAAAATGGGGTTCGTAATGCATATTTTTACAGTCATTCATTTCCTTAAACTTGGATGAAAAAAATAATGTAATTATTTTCTGCTCCATTTTTTTGCCACTTCTCGCGGAGACACAACTATCAAAAAAATTATTTGATAAGCCACAATTGTTAACTACGTGTCCATTTAAAAACATTTTGAAAAATCATGGTGCGTCAGGTCAAAAAAAAAACAATTACGAAGATATGTTTACTACTACATCATACATTTACAACTACACATTTTCTTATTTGCATAAATTTAAAAAATAAATAAATAATACCTAAAGCAATAAATTTTTGCAGCGTTCTTTATCACTTTTTTAGTTCCATTTGTTTTGCGTAAACATATATTACAACATTTACACCTTCTTTCAGACATTATTAAAATTGCATAAGAAATAGCTAGAAAATGTGTCAATTAATAATTTCATAATGAACGAAAGAGGATGTTATACTACAGACTCATATGCCACTAGGTAGTAGGTACTACTCTATTGATATAATATGATGTAGTAAACTTATGTTCGTAATTGTTTTTTTTTTTAATATGACGCACCATGATTTTTCAAAATGTTTTTAAATGGATACGTAGTTAACAAATGTGGCTTATCACGTCATTTTTTTGATAGTTGTGTCTCCGCGAAAATTGGCAAAAAAATGGAGCAGAAAAAAATTACATGTTTTTTTTCATCCAAGTTCAAGAAAATGAATGTCTGTAAAAATATGCATTATGAACCCCATTTTATGCTCCTTAATTCTGAATTTATTTGGTTGCTCTCGCTTGCTTGGTTTAGCTGCAATAACCGTTTAAAAATTACCTTGATTTTTTGACATTTTCGTGGATAAGTCTGAAACAAAAGAAGATCGAAGGCTGATATTACGCATACAGTGTTCTTAGGACCTGCCACTACTGCACCTCAAATTACAACCAAATCCCTTGCGGAGGCCAATCTTCTTAGCTTAGCTTGCTAGACCCTTTCATACTTAACATCAACAGCTGATAAAGATCATCTGAATGCGGAACCCATCTCACGTGTAATTTTAAACAAACCTAAATGATAATTATTATTTAACCAACGTTACTTAATTGTCAAACTTCTGAGACAGGAGCTCTTAAAAAATACTTTACGGAAAAGGGCATGAGCACAGCATGTCATCCACGTGGTCTGTAGAAGGCGGCACTGGCGGCGTGGTCCGCGAAGCGCGCGCGGATCGCGTACATACGTTAGGCAGCGCAACCAGTTTTTCACGTCGGTCGCCAGTTGGAGCAGGATATTAGTGAATTTCCTCGGGCGCGCGGCGCGTGATTAGTTCGGTAATGTGATTAGCCACCTCCTACGGGTCGCCGCTATTGTTTACTAGTACTTCGACATGACTACAGCCCTCCCGCCTCATAAAATGTACCGCTCGTGTCGCTTCACACATCAGCACATCACATTTCTACACATGTGCAGCGCTTTATCGATGGAACACCTAAAATCTAAAAGTTAAAGACACAATAATAACCTAATAACCTAACCTAATGTACTTATTTGAAACGAACTGTAGACTTACTATGTCTTATTCTACTATCTGAATCCTATGCTTATGTAATAAAATCAAAGAAGGCACATCGGCTGTTTCAGCGATATATAGAAAAAAAGTAGTATGCCACACACTAGTGCACACCCCGAAGCATAGCCTAGGTATATTAGAAAGAAGCTTAACGCGGAGTAAGTAAAATACGGCTAAGAAATTTCACTTTATTTCAAGTAAAGTACCTAGGTACAATAAAGTAGATTGCTTCTTCTTTGTGTCGCTTAAAGATATTTACTTCAAATCTATTGGATTAGACTCGATATAAGATTTGATTACCTAATTAGCTTCTAGGTACAGAAAAAAAAGCAGAACTAGCGCAGTTTTTTTTTATCAATGTTAAGGCGGGATTCCACCGATATGCGACACCATTACATACCATTTTTGTACTGAATATGATTGTGTCGCAAGTGCCGCACACTGGTGGAATCCTGCCTTTACCGTTGCAAAAGTCTGCAGCAATATTTATTTTGTTTTTCTTTTTTTTTCATTATACCTAAGGAAATGTTATAAGTAATCAAATTATCACACTCTTCCATAACTAAGTCTCCCCACTCCTTACCACTGGTAGGTACTTATTTCACCTCAATGGAGATGGTGTGTATTTTCTTCGGTAATATTTTCAAAAATATTCTCTCTGAAGGTCCAAAACAATGTACCGGGCATTGCGTGTGATGACGGGCAAGTACACAAATCAGCACTGTATGCGGCATGCAGCATGGACGGATATGCTCTTGGCCGTTGATTGATTACTCAAATTTCCCAAAAAACACTATTCAAATTTAAATACTCGACAAAACGAGCAAATAATGAGCATACAACGCATTGCGATGGGGTTGCAACAGGATTAAATTGCTGATTTGCTTGAAACATTCAAATTACGGTATATCTTATGAATCTTCCCAACTTAAGTTATCTACTCGACAAATTTTACCTTTCCTTCTGCACCATGTGGGTAAAAACTAATTCTGAGAAGCAAGTACAACGCGGACAATATTTCCATACAATTAAAAACAGAATAAAAATTATAATAAATTGCATGAGAAAGAAACTTCGGAGCGTGTATTATGCACGTTCCTGAAGAGATATGAATAGTGAAAAACAGTTCAGCACTTCAAGTATTTTGTGATTTGTAGGGGTAGGGACAACATTTTATGTGGGGGCACGGTAGTGCCACCGCCAAGATGAGCCAAGCGAAGCGCAAGGTATTACTTTTCTTTTCTGGAAGCACTTCGTCGTTTTTTTGAATTCTCATAACTTGGGTTTAGATTATACTAGATAAACAAAATTCTCAGGACATGATGTCAATAGTGGACTTGTTAAAGATATAAAGTTTTAATTGCATAGCTTTTATACTTTTTGGTATGTAAGCTAATATTAGTACACTTACAACAAAAAAATCCTAAAATATGGAACATTAACACCCTAACCCCTTGATGGAAGTTTGTATGAGACGTCCGCAAATTTAGATGCTAAAGGTCTGAAAATTGATATATATATATATATATATATATATATATATAATAGGTAGATGAGTTGCAAAGATAGAGAGCGGAGTATGAATAAAGACACCTCTGATGTACAAGAAATACACCCCGCAATAAAAGAAAAAATGAACAAAAAGAAAAAAATGATCGTATTGATAATTAGGGCCCGTATGTACATCTCATGCCGTTGACGGAGAAATTACGTCACGCTACATAGAGTATGATTCCAATTAGTCTTTTCGCAATAATCAATTATTTGTCAACCTCTTTAGTTAACTGGTATAGATATCACAATCAGTACCGAAACGTCTAACTGACTTGCATCTTAATGTCATCTAACTAAATCATAGTTTGTTAATTTATTTAATAATACATATTCTGATTTGAATAATGTATTTTACGTAACAAGTATTTATTTTTCTACGCGTCAATAGATTAGTTATCTAAATTTGTAGTTTTATAAAAACACTCCCTTTATGTTAAATTACGTCATTTTTGCGTCAGCAGCATGAAATGTACGGGCCCTGTTGATAATATATATAAACGTGCATAAAAAGGTTAGGAATGATACTTATACACACATCATCATCAATATTTAACAGCTATGCTCTTGTCGGTGGAGTAATCGCCACTCTTCTCTTCGCTGGGCCAGCGTTTTAACTTCCTCGTACGAGACGACAGAAACTTTATCCTTTATTTGGCTGAGATATGTGAGCTTGGGCCTTCCCCTGCGTCTTCTACCCTCAATCTTGCCCTCCAAGATGTTTAAAAAGAATCTGTCGTGCCGTATCAGGTGGCCAACCATCTTGCCCCTTCTATTAGCAACTGTGTCTAACAGGCATTTCTTCTCTCCTGCCGTACTCAGTACCTCTTCGTTCGTCTTCCTTTCTGTCCAGCTAATCCTTAGCATGCTCCGCCAACACCACATTTCAAAGGCCTCCTATCGCCTTCTGTCCCGTTGTGTCAGTGTCCACGTCTCACACGCATATAAGGCAATGCTCCAGATATACACCTTAACTAAGCGTTTTTTTTTTTACATTCTTCGAGATGTGTGTTTTGACCAGGTGTTTTTTTGCTATTAAATGCTTTTTTAGCCATTGCAATCCTCGGCTTGATGTCCGCCGTGATGCATCTGGAGTCATTAGTAATAATACTTCCAAGGTATTTATATTGAGGAACCTATTCTATTGCTGTGTACTGTAGTTTTATTATATTGTGTAAAGATCGGCGTTTAGAGATGGTCAGAATTGTGTGAAAATATCACCCATTTTTGAAACTAAGCTGTAGATTGGAGTTAGTTTCGGCAAAAGCCGCAATGTCGTCAGCAAATCTGATAAATTGAATTTCCTCCCCATTAAATGTAACTCCCCCTAAATCTGACTCTACTATTTTTACTTATAAAATACTTATAAATGATTATTTTATTCTGTAATTGGGAGTATCCTCGAATTTGGGAGTGTAATTTGGACACCGCAAAACGCGCACACATAGAGAAAATTCAAAACATTTTCTTAAAATCTTTAAGTTATAGAACAGGTACTTATTTTGTAAATTCTCTGTTGGTGGCGAAACATTTTGACGTACCTTCTTCTTTTAACCGTAGGAATTATTGTTTAAAATTCAAAATGTTTTTATTAATGGTCCTAATCTCCTAAGAGCTACTTTCAGTTGTCCGCATCACCCCTTACGCCCTCGATCGCTGTTTCATATTAGTTTTTCTGTCAAGAACTATTCCAGGAGTTCCTAGTTGCTATACTAAACATCTATTCGAAGTAGATTGCTTTCAAAATTCGTTGGCTAGTCTAAAAAATATAGTTTACAGTGCGGGAATGAGCACTTTCCGTACATATGTCGAAACTTTAAAGAGCCATATGTACTGTAAAACGTTGTACAATACACGTGCGAATAGGTAATTCGCAACTAGTGTCGATTTAAAACACTCCCTTCGATCGTGTTTTAATTGATCACCACTCGATGCGAATTTCCTATTTTCTGCACTTGTATCGTAAATAACTATAACCTACGTTTGTTTTAGTTCTAAGACTGATATAGATATGCATTCGCTATAATTTTACTTATTTCGTTAAACATAATTTGTAATTAAGAACTTCCAAGGACTTTTTGTTGTATTTTTCTATCGTTGCGGTACATCTTTTGTATTGCAGTTTGTTTATATGACTGTTTGTTTTCTAAATAAACTTTAAAATAATATTATCATAAGCAACTTACAAAATGAAGTGAAATCTTACCAAAAACATTTTCTAGCTAAATGTTGCCTACACTACAGAGAGAGACTACAGAGTGATTTTTAAATCGTGCTCAGTAACCACATTTATTGATAAAGCTACCTTAAAGTAACGGGAGCGCTAATTTAAATTTAGCTCCTTAATTACGAGTAAAATATCCCCGCTTATCAATATTTATGACTCACGTGACTTCATTGCAATGTAAACAACGTAATATTGTCTTATGAAATGTGTCAATACGACTAAATTAACATTTTCATCCTGGGGTCGCAGAAGACACCGGTTAATTCGCGCCATTTTGCCCAAGGAGCGCCTATTCGGGTTTAGACATCGTGAACAATTTTGCAAGATTGGTGCAGCATGGACCCAAGATAAATTTGACTTTATTCGTTTTCACGAAGAATTTGTCTTCTACCCTTATGGGGTCGAAGTCCGTGCCGCCACATGCTATGTACTCGGTCTTCGCGACATTTCGTTTCAGACCGCCGTTCTCTAGCGCACCCTTCCATTGGTTCACTTTATGCTCCAGTTTCTGTTTGACCAAAACAAGACTCTGTAAATGTGAGTTTAAAAAATAATTACCTATAAAAAAATACGTTTTTAGATTTTTGAGTATTCTTACGTACAAGTGTCTAATACCAAACATACAGAGTAAACACATATTTATGATCACGACTTATGAATCACTGTGTATATGGCTGACACTGTGAAAAAGTTATCAGATCTCATGTCGACATCTTCTTTCCTACACGTCCTAACTCTATAAGCCCTAACTTTACAAATTCTACACTTTAGTCAAAATATATGCCTTGGCCGTTTCGCTACCGTCACGTAGGCGTAAGGTGAAAAATGTATTCAATGTTCATTACTTTTCTGTTACACATATAAGTACTATGCCTATATGTAGACACAATAGTTCTCGGAGTAACGAAACGGCCAAGCCAAGTTTGTGATGTTAGGACTTCTTGAGTTAGGGCGTGTAGAAGAGTTAGAAGCTTGACTCTACATGAGATCTGATGACTTTTTGACAGAGCGAGCCGTATGGTCTTTTCTTGGCAACATTTTAAATGAAAATGTTTTTCATGGAATTTACTTTGGCGTTCGGCTCTGGCATGAACTCATACAATACAACACACTAAGTGAATATAGAATCCTAGACTAAGATATTTATTTATGTTACGTTCATAGTTCCGTTATTCCCAAATAATGTTTACCTAATTATTTTCATTGGATCAATATAATGGGAGTATTTAATTAAAACTAGAATAGGACGTGGCCTGTTACCGTCTCTTTGCGTCAATTTCGTTCACACATAGGAATTGTACCTAATAGTCGCGTAACAGCAGCTTTAGCTGTAGCGTTATAAAATGCCCAATTAACCGACCTACAAAGTACAAAGGAACTGCAGTGCTTATAGATTTTCGAAGTAGGTGTAGGTGTGCATTTCGTTTTGGTAGGGTTTTTATGGCCCTCCCATGTAGGCAGCAAGCCGAGCGGAGAGATATAAATCAACTTCATATTGTGATTTAGCAAGTCTCGTTACTATAACAATACCCCGTATTTACATATAAAACATTATTTTGGAGCCTTTATTTATCGTTTGTTGTAATCCAATATGTTGCGTTTCGTTCTACTCGACTAATACGTATGCTTCGGTTGCTCGCTAACTATTCATTTCAGTATAACGGCATTCTCTTATTGTTTTAGCTTTATTGTTTACGGCGGCTTCTCGTGAAAGGTGATTTGAATACTTATAATATTTTTCGGCACCCTAACATAAATCATGCATGGCGGCTACTATCGCCCTAATGAGCTTAGAAGGCGTTGCTATTTTTAGGGTTCTTTAGTCAACTAGAGACCCTTATAATTTCGTCAGGTCCGCCTGTCTGTCCGTCGCGTCGACAGCTTTACTCCGTGATTGGCATGGATACATAAATCATGCATGGCGACAGAACGGTAACATAAAATTATAAGATTTTTAGGGTACGTCCTATACAAAATGGTTTTGAAAAAAAAGATCGCTTTAACCCAATGGCATGGCGTATCTTTGAATAGGTCTTTCAAAACGAATAAGGGTTGCCAACAACAAGTACCCAGAGCTGCGAAAGTACTGCCTTAAGATTGTAACGTACATGATACTTAGTAATAACCCCCGTTTCGCCTATTCTGACAGAACGGTAACTACGGAACCCTACACTGACAACGGCGCAACATAATCTTGGCCGATTTTTTTTTTTTATAATTATGTATTGAGGGACATTGAACACCTGTTTCTTCCAAACCAACAATTATTTTTCTTTATTAGTTTATTTCAATATGAAATTATTCATAATTGAGATATCTTGCGGGTTGTAGGTCGATTTTAATTTCTTCATTTCTGAAAGTGCTAACATAAAGTATAGGTACTTATTAAAACATAATTACTGCCTGTACTGTAACATTATTTTGTAGTGATATTAGTTTTAAGTAGCTCATCATTTATTACGCGTTAAAATTATTGGAGGTCTTATTTATGGAGCTATATTTATATGGTAACGCCAGGGTTCTAATTAGGTAACAAATGACTGAAGAAAGCTTGTAGCAGTCGTACTGCGATATGTCAACCGGAACATTCCCGGAGGAAGTTAAAACGTTCCAAATGTAAAATGACATGACATTAAACGACATGTTAGCAATGTCATAGAGCCGCGCGCACGTAACTTAAACTGTCACACACCTAGTTAGCAGTCTATCCAAACTGGCAGGTGATTGTGAGCTCCCGCTGACACCCACAACCTTCCGAATTGTACCTCGCCGGACATATCGATCACTTTATAATGTCACATTTTATAAATCATGCCTATAATTTATCCGCCGTTCTAGACCCTACGTTTAAGTTGACAGTGCGTCTTGAGCACGTTTCATCGAGGGCGATTCTGTATTATTTTGTCGTTTGTCGTTGCATGATACCGTCGACACGCGACCTCTGTCCTTAGTATAAACAAGCGAAGTCGATGTGTGCGTACGCGATTTGTGTGCGTTTACAATGCACGGATCACAGGCGAGGCGGGCGAACAATACGAGCGCGCGGCGCGCACGTCCTCCACGCCGCGCCGCGCTATCGCGAGCTACTCATAAATATCATGTCACGCCATCATTAGATGTAAACAACGTCCACTCCAGGAGGAGTTGGTATTCCCTTTAGCTCGAACACACATGTCGTAATCGTTTACTAACGTCTCCCGCTTATCTTTAATTTTCTACATTATAGGAAATGTTACAACTATCCTTTTGAACTTGTCTTGCTAATTCTGTGCCCCGTTTGTCAGTCACCATATGGCTCACTTATGTTTATGTAGCCGGTCGTGATATCATTTGAAATGATAAACAACGCGGGATGAACGTCAACGTATCGATTGCATGTGTTATGCGAACTGTATAAAATTCAAATCGACGCAATAAATTTAAATAATGTATCTATATAAGTGGATTCTAGAGTAACGTTATAAACTGTACATTGAATTATTTATACCAGTGATCGGTTATTCATCGAGTTCTAAATTAATTCAGGAAAAGTTTATCATTGTTGAATTTCCTTAAATTTTATTTGTTGAGACTTCTCAGTTCATTACACCTGCTATGCGTTTAATATTATTTATTTAGCTTTAGTGGCTTTACTTGTCTACTTTAACAAATAAACGATTACTAGAGTGCAAAAAATATCTCAACGTTTAGAGTATTAAGAATAAATGTATCGCATGCGCTGGAACACAGCTTTAAACATTAAATTGCATGAAATATGCTCTGATTTGAAACAATGGCAAAATATACATATAATAACATCAATGAATAACAATGGAGTATAAATTATCATTTAAACTGTTGTATATTTTATAAAATATTGCCCTTGTGTTTTGAACAAAACATAATACACGCACGGTATTTGTAACAACCCATGTTAATGTAGAGCAGAATGCGTCACAGGCGCGGCGCGGCGCGGCCATCTCGTCGGGCCACCTTCCGAGTTCCGACCGACCTGTAAAGTCTTAGTACTGTTACCAGCGCTATCCATTTCCGTCATTGAATTAAAAGAAGGAATCTTACCTACATGTATAAAGAGCAATGTTTTAATGTACAGTCCTGCAATATGTTATTCAACGAAGGCCGCAATAATATCTGACACGATCTTATTTGTAGAGCTATAAGAGCGTGTCACATATTTTGGCGTCCTTTGACGCGCGAATATACATTTAAATCGATTTGTTTCCAGCATAGTGGGAGTTTACACTACTGCGTATTATAAACTGAAATTGATGTCATTTACGAATGAAAAAGAGACGACGCCATAACCCCTAATCCATCCCTGGTCACGGCATCACCCGTCTAAATACATGTCTCTCTTATTGGGCAATAGCATAATTACTATTAGAAGTATTAGAAAAAATTAAATTATTTTCAGAAAATATTTTAATTTGTTTATATTTGAAGTAGAAACATACATTATAAACTGAAATAAATGTCATATACTAAGAAAAGTCTTCTTAGTACATGACATTTATTTCAGTTAATACTCGTAGCATAATTATTTGCCATGACTTATTGTTTTTCTAGCTTAATGCATTATAAGTAATATTTATAAATATTGTGGTGCATATAGGTATCAAAAATAAATAATAATTCATAGTGTCATCCGAATGATTCCTTTCACTGCACATGTATAATATAAAAATTAAATATATATATTTATTTATTTATTTTCACCTCACAATGTTAATATGCAGTAAATTAATGTCGAGGCTCGGAAGTAGCGACCTACTTGCTGACTGAGATTCGTTTTAAACGGACGACCTTGGGAATCCGCTTAATTGAACACAAAGTCAGCAAATAGCCTTTTCAAGTCGAATCATATATAGTGCATTTTTCAAAAATGGTGCAAAAAATAGGTATAAATATAATAGAAGTATTCTACAGAAGCAACTTTCTTACTAAAAGTAAAACAATTGAATAGATTGGTTTTGCCACTTTTTGATTTTTTTAATTAAAAAATAGAAGTGTATTCTACCGAAAATACGGCAACCTATAGTCGGTCAAACAAGTGTATCAGTAGAAAAAAGCGCGAAATTAAAATTTAATGATAACCCTTCACGCCTACATTTTTTAAATTTGCCGCTTTTTCTACTGACTGAAATGGCTTGACAGACTATCTCTATAGACAGCTAAATTAGTCGTGATTCCAACATTATAATAATAAATATTTGTCATCTGTTTTGCTGTTTAATGGACGTTCGACGTCGTGTTGCGTTCATTTGATACGGCTATTTCAACTTTTAAAAAAGTTTGAAATACGAGAAATAGTTAATGGAATTTGTATGCAACATTGCTCTCGCGGAATCGAAACTCCAAAATTTTTAACTTTTTAATTTTTGACTGATCATAAACTGCGCACTTCGCAACCTATTTTTTAACCGTCAAAGTCTATTTTGCAGTCCATTTTTAAGAAACATCTCTTTCACGTCTACGTAATGATACTCGTACATATAATTTATCTCTAGTAATTACTATCTTCCTACGAATAAGCAATAGTCAGCGGCAGAGTGGTTGAGCGCGACTAGCGGGCGTGATTGCCGCTTGAAGTATGTATTTATTTAGATAAGTGAAGAGTGGTCATCTCGAACCGTCGACGGCGAGTGACAGAACCGTAAAACAGGGGCTGTCGGCGCTCGAAGCGTGCCAATAAAATAATGTGAACTCCCACCCGGCCTGATCCGCGTACACGACTACCGTATTCGCTCGTGAAACGACGGCGCACGACTGTCTTGTAGATGATTTTTTCGTGATCAAACCATTCATTGTTCGGTAGCATTTATTGGTTTGAAATTGTTCAACCTGCGCGGGGGCCGCGGCGTGCATAAACTCACGTCATTCTTGGATTAATATTATAGGTACACGCCCATTATTGAGCCCGAATAAGTGAGCACTGTTCACTGATGTACCTATTTTTTTTAATACTATTGGACTTTCTACTTAAAATTAAATGCTTTGAGATACTCTTATGACATAAGTAAACAATCCAGCTTATAAATATTAAATTATTCGTATCGAAGTTCGCATATCGACGTAAGTTGTGAAGCTAAATACTTTGACTAATACAACACGCACCTTTAACATAGTAAGTACTACCTATTTTACTAAACTGTTAGTATTCGAAATCAAACTTTCGTGAGACATATTCTAAAATCACTTTGCTTTTTTCGTCCTTATTAGCGCTAGCGCAACGGCGGCGCGCAGTGCACGGAGTGCAGCCGACGCGAGCACTCAAGTCTGAGGAAGGACCCCCGATGGGTTCGAAACATGACGCTGTTAGTTTTATATGATCCTTGGCCGTCATTGATGACAATGTGACATAGGTGCTTATACAAACTATTAAAAAAATTACTCACACACATAACTGTATGATACAATAGGTACATTCGTTAATTTCCTTGCATGAATTAAAATAGAAGAAAGTAATCAGGATCTAATAATAGGTACTCTTAGTTACTACACCAAACCCCTAAACCGTAGTTGATACGGGCTGCTGTCCAGGGGTTAGGTGTTAAAATACGAGGATATTTCAAGTCAAATAAAAATCTCTATCTTGGTGGTTTTGTACGTTCCTTTTTCCTATAGCAGCAACGGATCATTGTGATTTTTGCACAGAGATAGTTTATAGTCGGGCTGACGTGGACTACATTTTGTTTCAGAAAAATATACGGAACCGATCAATAGTCTAAATAGTGAGCCCCAGCCTGTTAAAAACGTATTTGCATTGGAGGTATTTGTAAGAAACTAAACGATCCGTTTTCAAACAGTGGGAAGATGGTATGAATATGGAATTATGAACTGTATTATATATATAATAATAATATGAGTGAACGGATTACGACAACTCAACCACTAGGCTAGATGTAACTTATCGTTACAATTAAGATTTAAGGCCCTATTTATTTGACATGCTTGGTCATTACACACACTTATGCATAATCTAAATTTAAACTTCGAAAATGGTCTATCCATTACATTACTACAATTTATACAGTTTTCCTAAAAGTACACTTTCAGCAGTTAACTAATTTCATGAACTTCTAGTATTTTTTTTTTGTATTAGTATATTGTGCAGTTATATTTCTATTGAACATAAAAGTAAAATGAATGAATTAATGAAATTAATTTAATCCAGAAAATTATTACGATATGCATTTACCCATCATACAATTACATTACATTATAAAATAAAATGTAATTAAATAGCATCATAAAATTTAAATAACAATATATTATATTAAATTAAAATTCGAGTAAGGGCCTGTGTCCCAGGTCATTCCGATCCCTTCACGATAGGCTTGTGGTAGCCCCTCCCAGCGCTCGTGCAGCGGGCTGGCGTCCCATTCTAAAAGGAGACCACCACCAAGAGGATCATTAATTAAGTAGTCGACTTACTGCTTTAGTCTCCATTTCATGGAATCAGGATTTTCATGCACATCTAACTAAAGATCCATTTTAAGAGATGCGTTTGCCGCACACCCATTTTTAACCGACTTCAATAAAAGGCGGAGGTTATCAATTTGGCCGTATATTTTTTTTGTATGTATGTCACCTCAGAACTTCATCATTTGTGAACCGATTGGAGAATTATGTTTTGTTAAATTGTATATAGTCCCTAGTTGGTCCTGTTATTGTTCAAACCCAGTTCTGATGATGGGATCTATGAGGAATCCAGGAAACTCCTCAAATTTCATAAACTTACATATAGCGAAATCAGTATTTTCATCAACAATTCAGGCATTTACATCCAAAAAAGTGGAACTGCTCTTACGGGGCTCTTTAACAACGCATATTTCATTATAGGCGATTTTTTTCTCTTCGTTTCTGTAAGCAAGTAAATTCTGAAGGAACATTTATGATAAGGTCTAGTTCTGATGATGGGATGAGGTCCAACTCCTCCAATCTTGATGGCTTCCAGATGGATTTCTCAGATCTAGACCTGGAAACGTACCCAAAGCGCAATAAAGTTTAGTGACGTGACAGTTTGGCCAGATAGGAATGAGTCTTGCAGAATGATGCACGACTAATCAGCAAACACTTCCAACTTCAAAAAGTATTTAAAAAAACATCTTTTCACCACTTTTTGATATGTAACAAATTTAACACATATCATTAAAGAATAAGGATCAAAATCAAATGGCGTTCTAAAAGTTTTAATTATGTGTCGAAAGATGGCAGTAAATTTGCAGTGGCTACAAAGTTTTCTTTGACAATCCACTTCTATTTCAAATTCTCTTCGTTACAGAGTATCACTGTACCTATTATTAAGTGTGCCTATAATATTTGAAGAGCTTCCTCGATTTCCTCTAGGGTCCTGTCATTGGATCCTGACCTGATAATGAGGCATCAACTGTGAAATATTCTCTTTGAAATAATAAGTATCGGCCTAACCATTTTTGAGAAGTCGGAGATGCCTACATAAGAAAAAATCGAACTAATTGAGAACAGACTATTTCTACATTTATTTTTAAGTTGGTTAAGATACATATTTATCGGTGCAACTCTAAAGTTTCGTGCGGAGTGAGTAATGGAGTATTTTCTCAGGATTTAAATGGCACTTACGGGGTAGACTGTAGGTACGAGTAGATACGTGCCGCAGCGATCGCTGCGCCCGTCGTTTGCTTAATGCATTTATGCAAACTAGTGCAAGTATCTCGCTTGCTCTCGACTACTTGTTGGCCTTTTTAGATGTTTTCCTTTTCAACGATGTTAATGATTGTTACTTTTTGTTTACTTTCCTATAGAATGTTCACAAAGAATTAGCTAGTAGGTACATGTTTATTTTTGTTCGCTGGAAACGAGGAACACAATATGCTATTAATATTGCATTCGTCGCCATAATTACTTGCAACGTGACAAATAGCAAAACAGGTAACTCTTTATTGTCTTAAGGAGATTTGGTACAAAAGAAAAATTAGACTATCATATAGAGTGGCAAAGTACATACGTATCAATCCTCGCAACAAAAATCATCTATGCGCTCACATAAATAATAACATTTTTATCGTGTACCGTAAAACTACCCAACTATAGTCCAATACTGCAACTATGGTCCACAAGTTCAAAAGAAAATTAAATATCTATACAAATGTTCCTTTTGGTTTACTCCTAGTTTTACCTTCCATTTATAAACATACTTTGCCTTAGAACTACAAAAATAAAGTAAAATACACACGTGAACGAGAAAAATTGAGTTTATTTGTGGACCATAGTTGGGAGCTTTGGACTATAGTTGGGTGGTTTTACGGTACCTATTTATTTGTAATAGTTACTCGTAATTACGCACCCGCCTCTTTTCTCGATTAACTCTGGAACTTCTGTATTAGCGTTTGTCGCCTATAACTATGTAATTACCTACATTTCTCTAAGTTTGTGTGAGGTATATAGCATACTATAAGTACATATTTAACAGCTTGCAAAAAAAAAACACAAAATACCAGTGAACTCGTTTGAAACACTAAGTAGGTGTTAAGGTACATGTTCTATTACCTAGAATATCAGATAAGGTGGAATTAGCTTTAAAAGGTTGTAAAAATACAGAAGCGGCATAATTGGGTGCGCCAAAGTTCATATAAAATTGCAAACTCGATTATTGAAACTCCGAAAATGTTTCTAATACAATTTTACATTCTAATGATCATTACACGTATTTATTTTAAACAATAATGATTGCAACTTCGAATTTATTATATTCATAATGTCATTCTTCATAAATATCTCTATTGCTAAAATTGATGCATATATTATTGTTCGACATATCGATTTAAAGTAATACAATTGGAAATTCGATTATTGAATCTCCGAAAATGTTTTTCATATAATTTTACATACTAATGATCATTATTAATTTTAATTTTAAACAAAAATGATTGGAAAATCCTGTCACAAAGGTGGGTTAGGTTAGGTTAGAATTGCGACCCTCGCAGAACCGTAATCCTGCTAGAAAGGTGGGTTAGGTTAGGTTAGAACTGCGACCCTCGCAGAACCGAAATCCTGCCAGAAAGGTGGGTTAGGTTAGGTAAGAACTGCGACCCTCGCAGAACTGAAATCCTGCCAGAAAGGTGGGTTAGGTTAGAACTGCGACCCTCGCAGAACCGAAATCCTGCCAGAAAGAAGGGCGATATGCTAGTCCTCGTTTTGGGGTTACTGGGGTTATAAAATAATAATATAACATTACATTGCTTATCAAAAACATCGATAAATCCATTAATATGTATTTTGGCGATAAACACATACTTAAAGATTCACACTTCTCGATCACAGTGGAAAATAATTTATGCATATAAGTAGTTATACAAAGTAAGTTTATGATTATTTAGTTTATATAAAACATCGTTATGAGTCATGATGAAGAGTTGGAAATGACAATATTAAAAATAATTTTCGGCCAACATACCGTTATGAGTAATGTTGTTAGTAGTAAAAATAAATGGATATTAATAATTATAAGCAAAAAAATTATGACAAATGATCATTCTGATCACAAATCGTTATTATAAACAATAATATGACAACTAATTTTATGTGAGCCAATATGGACCCGGCATAATTATTAGTCTGCAATATTTTGTAATTGAACATAGACATGTTCAACTAAGATCAATATTACTATCACGTGTATGCCCCATTATTCATAATACTTAGACGACGCAAAATAAAAAGTTACGTTTGTCAACACTTAAGGTGACAGTCCATTTCTGACCGCAGCTGCACTACTGCTCCGACATTACTGCAGCGGCCTGAATACGTCAGTGTTAAGGTGACAGTCCATTTCTGACCGCAGCTGCACTACTGCTCCGACATTACTGCAGCGGCCTGATCGTGTCGGTGTTATTGTCAATTTCCATAGTAAAATCAATGACGGTACCGACTGCACGTAATATGGTAATTTTAACGTATTTCCGACCGCAGCTGCACTACTGCTCCGACATTACTGCAGCGGCCTGAATACGTCAGTGTTATTGTCAAATTCCATAGTAAAATGATGACAAGACCGACTGCACGTAGCATGGTGATTTTTAGTGTTTCGTGTACATACGACCGCAACTGCAAACCGCACGTCAAATCTTTACAGAAATGTCTTTGGTCACAGATATTAGTAGCTCTAAGCAAAGAGGTATAACCACTACAATATAAGGAGTTTATTACACCCGCGGATAAACAACCCCGATAGTTTCTGTGTTTCGCGGTAGTTCCTCTGTATCTTGGCGTTGCTCTTATTGTTTTTGTTTAATGTTTCCTGATAAATTCATTTTGCCTACCTTGAAAATCTTAATTTGAAAATCGTATATTTGGCTCTCTATCGTTCTTGCCCTTTCGAGCTTATAGCTGTTCTCGGAAAACTACGAAAAAAGGAAAGAACTGTTTATTTAATGAATTTATCAGGTAACTAATAATAGTGAAAAAACTGGAAAACTAGTTCGCCTTTGACAACAACACTCGCTTCGCTTTGCGTTTTGAGTGTTATTAATGATGAGTGTTTTTTTCCTGTTTTGTGTTCATTTTTGTACAATAAAAAGTTTTACTACTACTACTACTAAATTACAGGACGCACTTATGTGTTAGAATAAGATCGATGTAGGTATGCTAACCATTATCGTACAATCATGTACACATAGCATAAAAATGTGACAACATAATATTTCTATGATGATTCTAATACTGAACGGAGTGGTCGTATGCAATTTCCTCACTCTTTCCTCTTTCTCTCTTTTTCCAAATTTTGACTGAGAAAATGTTTTGAATGAAATAGCTTACTCTGTATCCTCTATATTTGTGTTAGGATACTACGAAACCACAGTAGATTACATTTTTTAGTGGCAACAATGGTCGCGCACTGTGCGGCTTAAGAGGAATTTCCTCCCGCGGGCGCTCCGGCTTTAGTATGAGCTCCCTGCCGAGGTTTTTCTGAAGGTCTACAGTAGGGGTTCTTGAAAAAAGAAGTGTACAGGTGTTTAAAGGGTCGGCAACGCGCATGTATCACTTCTGGAGTTGGAGGCGTGCTTAGGAGTTTCAGTGACGCTTATATTTAACAGGATTAATTACTGAATTCTCGCTGACAGTACCGTGGCACAGTGAATTTGGCGTGATAAAATGTGAAAGTGTCGTAATATCATATTATATACACCGTGGGTTGGTAAAATCCGACAGATCTTAACCACGCATTCCTGAGGATCAAAAAATGTTTAGTAAAATTCGGAAAAAAAATGTTCTGTTTTTTTTTTTAGCCGATTTAAAAGCCATTTTCTGCACACAGCACGTTATTTCTTTCTACATCTTGGCGAAAAAAAAAACATTACAACGAAGATGTAAAGTTTTCTTAATTCATCTATAGATCAAAATTGCGAGTGTTCTTTTTAGTTGAGTAATGTTTGTCAGAAGGTATGACTAAACCAAGTCACATAAAGGCAGCGCCGCAGCGAAAAAGGCGTTTTTCACATAGTTATAGCAGAAACAAATTTTCGCAAGAATTGCCATTATCTCTGAAAGAAGACCGATTACAGAAAATTTGTATGATATTTTAGCCTCTAAATGCGATTAAGAATACAACTTTAAAACTATCAGGTTTTACCAGCCCACGGTGTATAATATCGTGACACTTTCTCACCCGAATTTATTTTATCACACCATCACGAGGAAAATATTTATTATTCCAATTAATTTATTAAATATTCTTTCTATCAGCCCCTTGGCTAACGTAAATAGCTTTCTTCATAAAGGATTTCTTGTCTCGCCCATCAAGTTTTATATGGTCTAGTCATACACTGTATCTGCCACGACCACGAGTGCCGTCACCCATGGACACCTGCAACACAAGAGCGATTATAAGATTTAAATTTGTGCTTTAGTTTGAAATAGGAAACTGGACAATATTAAGTGTAAATTGCGTAATTATAGCTCTTACAAATCAATTTATTCGTTTATTCTTTACTTTTAGGTAACTAATGAAAGATTGGTTTAATATGAAAACTCAGAAAGATAAATCTGTAATATTTTGCTAACACTGAACGACTGCATTGGAGAATTTATTTTGTCGCATCGCCATCTCCGAAGCCCACGAATCCCTTTGCAAAAATAAAGTAAACCCGGGATAAAAGAGCCTACCTAGCTTTTTGAGGGGACGTTTATCGCAGACTTCTACATCCAGGCGGTACTAGGCCACTAAAAACGTGCAGACACCACCGGCTGGATTTGGCTGCATCACGTGATGCAAGTGGATCAAGTGCGCATACCGTATCCATCACGAGCAACATGAGTCCCGCTCTCGTCGGGTTGCTGTGTGCAGTGGTCACGCATTTAGTCAAGAGGATGGGGAAGATAATTTCAAAATGTTAACTTACCTTAAGTGAAGAAATATTTCTCCTCTGCATTCATTTAATTTGAGTAATTTGGTTGTATTTCTTCAATTTGAAGTTAAATTGTTATTCATTTAATCGGCAAACAAACGATCACCAACAATATCTGGTTTTTTAATAATATTGCGTAGCTGCCTTCGACTGAATGTGACTTTTGTAGAAAGGCAAACTGTTTTTCGTTTTCGTGTACCATGTAGCATTATCGTCACTTACTTCTTCTTGTAAAAAATACAAATAAGTAAATTAGTAATTTTATTTATACGTCTGACAGTGACATTATTCATTGACTTTGGCAATCAACTGACGAACGCTGCCGCGACTGCACGCCGCAAACAGCAGCAGTCGGCCGCTGCAGTAATATCGCACCAGTAATGTCGCAACGGTAGTGCAGCTGCAGTTGGAAATGGACTGTCACCTTTACTTTCAAGGTTGGGCCATTATTACCAATACATTTTTTGTTGGTTTTTACAAGCATGGTATGGTATGGCGGATATAGCGTTTCGAGATTTGATCATATGTTCCGTTACTCTGGTAGCAGATTTTTTCAACGATACGCAATTGATTTCAATAGCCTACTTACGCAAATATGTTTCATTGTTGAGTACCTGCCGTGGTCCAACATATCCACAATTTTCACTGTTCTCTCGGCAATTTTCCGCGCGGCTGGGCGCGCGCGGCGTCTGCCGCGGCCGACGCGCTCACCCGAACGCCAGGAAGACCCTCGCCGTTTCTCCAATTACATCACACGTCACGCGTGTCCTAATTTGAATAAACAACCAGATAATTTCACAGACAACCGCCTCGCTTTTCAAAACCTCAAATCGGATTTCGCGGTCGACTCTGCCACCTAAACCTCCGCCCGAGATTGCTCTCATAAAACATACATGATTATGTTCAGCACAATCCATTTCATGCTCGTACCCTCTTTAGCACCGACGATGGAGCGGTCATTTCCTATTCAGGTTTTGATCAATCTTTCGACAGATTGGAAACACCCGGATTACAGAATTAGATTGGGTTCTCATTCGCACATTGAGCACGTACTGTCGCGAGGGTCGGGTGTTGCCTTACAAATAAGGCCAGTGCTTCGAACGGTGCGGTGTCCATCCGCTCCGACGCTGTTATGCACGGTACATATATAATTTAATACTTGATAAATACATATAAGGTACTTATATGTCGTTTTTGTTGGTGCAATTATACCTTTACCTTTTCAATCACGCTATTTTTTTACGAAAAAACCTTAACGGGTAACTTCTATTCGTATAACGGTAATGTTTGAATTGACGGAAAGTTCAACATTACATAAAGTACTTACACTTTGTTGTATTTTCAAATGAAGACAGGCGCAGATTGTGGATGTTCGGTGGTGCATATCAATTAACTAAAAGTTAATTTGCCAATGTTAATCTATATGACCAGTATTTATATTAATTAAACCACTGGGATTAATCAAAAACCCCTGTTGTTACAGTAAAAAAAACGTTTAAGTAGTAGCCATATTTACGCACTCGCAAATATACTATATTTGGCTATGCGCTAGCGTGCGTACAACCAATACGTTTTTTAAGTCACCTCAATACGTCTATAGCAGTTTAAGTTCATTTCAGAAAAAGCTCGCCTATTAAATATGCAACATGGCTTTCTGTTTGTTACAATCATAAGTGTATGTTTGAATAAATTACTAGGAAAATTTTACTGAATTCATATCTACCTATACGAGTAACACCCCGGAAGAACATGAATGGGTCCCTTTGGGAAAACTTCACATACTCGTATTTCTTTGAGAAGCGAACGCCCATATTGTGGTGGAGTGACTAATGATTAGCTTTGCTGTCACACGGGTACCTTAATCGATGCATGAGAGGATCGTAAGCAGTCGTCAGCATTGTTTTGCCACCTCGCCACTATACTACCAGAGGGCCTATAGGCCCAGGCAAGTGACAATCGTTAGTAGAGACTGCCAATCGAAAGTGAAATAACATATGGAAATAATCACGTGAGTTTCCGTTGCACCTGTCATCCCGATACATTCTTTCTATTTATTCAGCGTTTCTCGATGTACAGTCAGCATCAAAAGTAGCGGATGAAACAACGCTTCAAAAGTATCTACCATTCTGTAACAGCTTAACAAAAAGTGATGATTATATGTAGAACAATTTAGACTCTAAAAGATATACTTTTGGATTTTAAATTTAGAGATTTATCTACATTTAGAAATTTTATCCGGAATATCAGATACATTTGGCGCGTTGTTTCATCCGCTACTTTTGATGCTGACTGTACAATTATCATATCATCTTAGCTAGGCCCCCGTTCCTAAGGAGAAGGTACCCCAGATCGGATGAGAAGTCGCAGGACTAGACCTAGAATGCAGTAGGTGGCGATCTCAATACATCGACATCATTCGCAGTGATACAGTCAGCATCAAAAGTAACGGATCATACTACGAGTCAAAGGTATTAATAACTTAACAAAAAGAGATATATCTCTATATGTAGAATACATATATTGTGACAGATACTTTTGACCGCGAACTGTGGAGATATATCTGTATTTGGAAGAGTATTCCAGGGTGGCAGATATTACTTTTGGCTCGTTTTGGCTATTATTGATGCTGACTGTACAAACGCTTGGGAGCCGTACAGAAGGATAAGAAGAACATCAACTCATAACAAGAACAAGTAGGTAGGATTAGAACTACGTCCTCCGCAAAAGCGAACTGCTCCCAAAAAGATAACTTGGCGCAAATTACTTGAGAATTTTACTTATTATAAGGAAATAGTACATTACGATACAAGTGCGAAAAATAGGAAATACGAAACGAGTGGCGATAAATTAAAACACGACCGAAGGGAGTGTTTTAAATCGACACGAGTTGCGAATTACCTATTCGCACATGTATCGTACAACGTTTTACAGTACATATGGCCCTTTAAATGTTCTACACAGTAACATAATATGCTACTTCTCGCACTAGTGCTATAAAGTAGCCCCATATGTACTGTAAATTATGTTTTAGGGAAGTGTTGGCGTACCTAATACCGATAGGTAATTACTTAAATTTAGTTAAGCATTGAAAAAATATTTATGAGTTATTTTTGTAAATAAAAAAATCTCCACCCGCAGTCGCTATTATATCGAACACAATCCGATACCTACATTATCAACTGATTTTTGTAGCGTGGTCACTTTAATTTTTAACTATTAAATAAATAATTATTCGTCACCTCAACGCCTCGTAAAAGCAAACCAGCATCAACGCCTCTAGCAAGGATTAATGCTAAAATACTCGTTGTTATATTTTACGAAAAAAAAGGCATAATGTATAGTTGGTATTCTAATAATATCAAAATTCATGCGTCTTTCAGTTTGACTATTTTTGCCTACAAAATAAAATTGAATTATTTGTTAAAGAAATGAGTTCGCAGATAATTAGATGCATATTTGGGAACATTGGCCGCGCCGCCATGGCGCCTCGCCTCTACTGTCCGCTAATAATACATTTTGTTTAATTTGTCCGTGGATGCACAACAAATGTGAGATTATCTGCTGTCTCAGCGGAGTGTTCCGCTTTCATTTTTCCGCTTAATAGGTTTTTATTAAAAGTATTATGTATCCAAGAAAAATGAACATATGTAGGTACACCTAACAAGTATATGTGTATGTACAGTCAGCATCAAAAGTAGCGGATCAAATAACGTTTCATAAGTATCTATACCATTCTGTAACAGCTTACCAAAAAGTGATGTCTTTAATATAGAATAACTAAGACTGTAAAAGATATACTTGTGAGCGAGAATTTTAACAATTTATTTATATTTGGAAAATTTATCCGGAATATTAGATACTTTTGGCGCGTTGTTTCATCCGCTACTTTTAATGCTGACTGTACTCGTAGTTTATGAGAGAAACTGATACTTGCTAACGGTCATAATAGCTTCATATTTCACACACTACTAAAAAAAGGTTAAAAAGATTTAACATAATTTTTAAGAGTTAAGGCAGGATTTTATATTAAAATTCACTTTAAAAAATACCTTTAAAGTACAACACAACTAATCGCAAAATTCATTTAACATGCGTCAACGTTCCAATTAACAAAGTTCGTGAAAATATGATGCAATTAATAATTTGAACAACTAAAAATGTTAGAGTTGGAGGTGTAAAGTTCAGGCGGTGTGTGAGCGCTACTGAAACTTTTTGCTCGCAAAGAGTCGTTGCAACTGTCGGCCGTTTGCTCCGGCGTCAATCACCCACACCGGCCGCGGCTCTATAATAAATTCACTACAATGGGGTTTAAAACAGTGATTTCATATCAGAACTTTCTGCGAAATCATTGCAAGCGGTTATCCTGCAAATATTATGAATGAGACGGTTTGGATGTTTATAGTGAACTTTTTTTATTACAAGTTTTATTTACCTTGCCCTGTAAGTTAATGTGGGTCAAATCTTGAAAGCTAAATTTGTACAACGTTTTGCAGTACATATGGCTCTTTAAAGTTTATAATAATTTACGTATAAAAGCTAAAAATATTAAAATTGATTCTAAAAATGCGCAATTTTATTTATGCCGAAAACTAAAAAAATAGTGGCCCAAAAATATACTATGTTCTAAATTTCATTAAAATGTAGTGTAGTTTTCAAGTAAAATAGCTGTGGCGTACGTACAGACGGATATGTTCTGTTTTTGCTGTTTTGTCTTTATAAAGGCTACGGAACCCTAAAAACTATAGCTACGTGTGAAGAGTAACAGAGAGTGTGAGAGCTGTATGTACATTTTCGATGTAATGCATGCGAGAATAGATCTCCTTGTAATATATGTGTCACAGTAAGATGGTCGCGTAGGTATTATACATAGTACAAACCTACCGTAACATAGTAGGTAGGTATATACTTCGGATACAACTATGATACGTTGAGTCAATAGTAATAATATCATATTAGGGATAATACCTAATGAGTTCACGCGGAAAAAGTCACGGACAGTTGCACGTGCATAATAAAAGTGTAAAAGTAGTAAATAGTAAGTAGGATGCCTCGGTGTCGGCGGTCGGGCCCGGCCGTACGTAGCGCACAACAATACAGCGGGCCGGTGCGACGGCGCGAGGAGTCTCCCGAGATCAAAGCCCGGCGACGCGGTGCCGCGCCGCGCTTTGTTTACGCCAGCGCCGGCGAACCATCGACTAATCAACCGACTGATTAATTTAATTAAACATTACGAGAAAGTTCTGTTTATTTTACGTTTCCTCGGGCCCACATGCGAGTTCAAAGGAATGGGCCGGGAATATAAACAGGACTGTATTGTTGAGATGACTACTACGCGAGTCGTACACGCGTGTGTCGCGACACCCTCTCCTCTACGCTCGCGTGCACCGCCGCCACTCCGCTCCGTTCGCGCCGTGCGACGATGCGCTGCCCACGCTACGTCTTCACATTTACAGGCATATACGTATCTAGTATCATTTACGTATTTACAACACAATAATTCTGAGACTTTATTGGCGACGGATGCGCTTACAATGTTTTTATTGACTCATTGTTGTGACTTGCCCTGAGCCCCTGATATTTTATAATATGTATACTAGTATTAAGGTATTTATCTATGGGCCACTAATTGCCTGAATATTAAAAAATATCATTTCATTTATTGCTGGACAAATATGTCAGCGGGTTATGATAATGGCCTTTTAAGCACTTAGTTCTCTTAATATAAAATAACTCGGCATGTATGTCTTAAAACGTAAACGTTCACTCTATGAAAATCTGATTCCCCAATAAATGAATTTTAAAATAGAGCGTTATAGCGTCAAAAACACATAAAGGTCCTTAACCCTCATTAACTGGACGAAAGCGAAAGCGCGCGAAAAAGAACGAGTTTAATGCGGGAAAGCCAGTTCCCGACGCCAAAGTGAAGCTTTCTCGTTTTGTTTTTTAATTAGTTGCCGCTTAACTTTTGCACTTTTGTGTTGCTCACTTTTTACCCTATTATTGTTTATTTTTAATGTTTTATCATTATATGTTTTTAAATAATAGTGTGTGTTAAATTGTTATAACACAGGGATACCAGAGCCTATCTTTTCAAACATTTTCTAGATGTACTTTACGACTGCGAGTAACGTTTTAACAAGTGTGAATATATGAATACCTATATACATACAGAACGAGGGCCCCTCACGATCATGTTGAAAAACAGAAGATATTATAAATTACCTCCACATCTCATTAGGCGCGTGATGGATCTGGAATTCTGGATGAAATACCGAGACGGCGCAGTTCGTTTGCTAAGGAAAATACGAGGACGATTTAAACATAACAGGGAGCGAACGGGGCGTTCTCGCGAACAATATGGAAACACAACACAATAGACAGTGAGTCGTTCGTACGCGTGCTACTAATGTTCTAAATTAATTATAAACATGCGCGGGCGGAACATTTGACGGTTCGCGTCGTGCGGCCGATTAGTAATTGTGTTACGTTCAATTTGAGGTATTAGGCATGCCCGCCTGGCCTCGCTGAGTTGCCTCGAGCTAACTGCAGACGCAGCGTCGCTTCGAGCCCTCCCAGCCTCGAGGTACGAGTACCTGCAGCTCCCGAAGAACTGCCTTCAACTCCTTGCAGCCCTCATTATACATCGAGTTTCCGCCCTCAAATTTCAGTTATGTATAAGGCGAGATATTATCTGAACGATATGTTCCCAATGCGTACCTAAACCCGTATTTTGGTTGTATTAAATACCACTGTACTCCAATTCCCTGTGTCGATACCGGAAAGCTAAACGTTTATTAAGCTGACACATTTTTAATTGTCAAAACAAACACTGGCCTAAGTTTGTATTGAATAATTCAGCCAATTCACCTTCTCAGGGCGAAGTTATAATCGGGCGGGCCGACGCGTCGGGCGGGGGCGGGGGTGGAGCGAACCGGGGTGAAAATTAACATGTTTGTCTTGCTTACATCGTCGCTAACACCGAAACTGCGCCCAAGTCAAATAAATTCCGAGTCGTTTTGCATAAGTACGCGTTACTAATGTTTGACTTAAATATTGTCCCGTGTCGGCGGCTGCGCCGGCAATTAACATCTCGGTACCTCCTCGCAGCCTTCTGCCCTGCTCACTCGAGTTTTACTTAAATACGCCGACGGTGGTATACAAGCTTGCCGCTCTAATCATGATAAGCGGACACCGTAGCCTTTAGATGGTTTCAGATATCTGACATGCGCTTTGCCGACCCTCTTTATGTATCTATATATGTATAACAGTACAACATCGGGACCGCTAACCTTTCTTGCTGTTGCCATAAAGGAGAATACAACACTAAATTCCTATAGAACCCTTAAGAAGTGCTATAATTTTATGGTTGTTTTCTGAAACATACATTGATAACATAGATGTTCGTGTTTTTTCTCAAACACACCTCCATATATTACATATTACTCGCTGGTCACTAAGTCTGTACGGCCTGATGAAACTTTAACCTCTTAATTTTTACTGACTTGTTTTAGTTACATAACAACACTGTTTTGTATTAAATACACTATAGTAGCAACCAAATAATGTTCCTACCATACAAATATAATACCTGGCCTAATCTATATACAAGTACACGTTTTAATTTATCGGTGTACCTAGAAAATAATTTGACATACCATAATTACCTACTAATAAAATACACTAGAGCTATATTTTTCGAGTAAAACTATATGGTCTTATTTCAAATAAGACGTCTTTTTTGTATCCAAATTATTTAATAACATGTCCGACGAGTAAACCATAGTGTATTACAGTATGAATAGCGGAAAATTATACCTGTCCCCATAAACAATGAATTTAGTGACGTTTTAAAATATACATGTTTCCATTTCTTAATAGCTATAACGTATTACTGTCGTATCGTCACTGGATTTTAATTCATTTGCAGATACATATACATATATAATTATACTTATTATACGCTGAAGTTGTATTTATTTGCAAAAAATCAAAAATAAAGTATTACCTGAATATACCTATAAATTAAACAAATGAAATCTAAGAAACCTGAATACATAAGACACATCCCCGTGCAACACCCGGTGCAAAGGTATCCATCACACTTGCTGTGGTATGTGTGTGTCTCAATGGACTGCCTTTGCACTAGGAGTGGCCCGGAGCGCTAGTCAAGGCGATAGTGGTAGTTTCCGGCACCAGTGTCAAACCGACAGGCCTGGCGGTTCTAGCGTGGAGGGCCTGTTTGCCGACACTAATGCCCTACGAATGATGATAATGAGCGTGGTGCCGGGGGAACCTACGACACCTCGGCAACAGTTTCATGCGTGATAACAGTTGCTCTACCTACACCATGGTTGCATGCTCAAAATGCAGATGCTCAAATTAAGTTGACAGACATTGCAGCCCAAACAAAGAGCAACGGCCACCCGCAGCGAGTCGTTGTCGAGTAGGGTGTCAACAGTTGGAGATGGGAGAGCGCGTAACCAAGCACCACTTATAGGTCTCGAAGCTGCATTTAGTACCTATGGCTCTATCTGTCCCAACTGCATTCATTATCAGCGAGTTGAAAATCAGGTTGTCTCCCACGGCGTCCTAACACCCTTGGAGGGACGGCTTTTTGGATACGGTCGCACCCTGGTCGAAAGCCACCGCCACAGGCTGACATCAGAGGCAGGGTATACTAGTATAAAATTTTTGAGACAAATTTCAAAACCTTAGCCGCCGACGCTAAGAAGACCGGAAGACTCACGTCCCGAGCGGCTTAGGCCTAGGCCACCGTTCCGAATAGGTAAGGATATCAAATCCCATTGATATGAGTTAAGAGATAATTTCAGCAAACTTCACGCCACCGACTCGTTTGATGCACGGTCGAGATTCGTAAATACACGTATGGAAAATCTAGACACGCGGTAGCGTGTCCAGCCAAGTTCAAAAAAAAGGAACTGGTGACGCAACCGTATGTAATATTACACGAACCATTTCGAGCTACTTTTGACCCCTTCACAACTTGAAACCTATTTAACCTACATACATGAAACTTGGCACATTTATTAAAGCTTCTTAGCTTGTCTAAAATACAAAATTGCATAAACGTAGATCAAACAGTTATTGATAAATTAACGTTTAAAAACCGTAATTTTTGTGACTGACTGTCTTCCAGATTACCTAGAAACTTGAAATTTGGCATTAAGGTAGACTTTTAAGTGTATATAGAGGAAGAAATCTGAAAACTGAATATTATTCATAATTAGGTGAAAAACAATCATATATTGATAATTATTAGATTTATTTAGACTTATAGATCAAAAACCTAACGACTAAGACAAATATAATAGCCTATACGTTAAAACAAGCCAAGTGAAATCCTTTAATAATTTCAGGATTTCCTACACAGCACAAAACTTTGCACCCATATAGATCTCAATTCTTTTATCGGCGAGTCAACAACGGCACATATTCTTAATATTGAACTTGGCTCTCATTTCACATTTATGTTTTTGCTGGGATATTTCTTACTGAACCATCATTAATTCACCTTCCTCGCGTTGTCCCGGCATTATGCCACGGCTCATGGGAGCCTGGGGTCCGCTTGACAACTAATCCCAAAATTTGGCGTAGGTACTAGTTTTTACGAAAGCGACTGCCTTCTGACCTTCCAACCCAGAGGGTAAACTAGGCCTTGTTGGGATTAGTCCAGTTTCCTCACGATGTTTTCCTTCACCGAAAAGCAACTGGTAAATAAATATCAAATGATATTTCTTACCTATGTAAGTTCCAAAAAACTCATTGGTACGAGCCGAGGTTTGAACCCGCGACCTCGGGATTACAAGTCGCAAGCTCTTACCGCTAGGCCACCAACGCTTCTGAACTGAACCATCGTTAATTATCGGTACAAGTACATTAATAGCTTTAACAAACTACTGGTATCACAAAACTATAAATAAGAAAAAGACAATAAAGAACAAAAGAAATGGAGCGGAAACCGTCTAATACCAATTTAAATACCGATCTAACAACAAAAGCAAATCCGTTGGACTATGAACAATAGGCAAAATGTGTAATAGAGAGGCAAAGTGGCTATCGACCCTTCAGACGCTGTAAACATATAAAATGAAGGCAGTTATTGTTCTTCAGAAACAATAAGAGTAACATTTTTCCACAATTGACTGAAGCCATTTCAAGTGAAAGCTCTATGGAAAAAATAACGACCAGTGGATACCACATCGACGCACGTTTAAACAATCAAACGGAGAACAAAAAGACAGTAATGTGGAAATGGATAATGCAGAAGCGGCGTGGATGGGGAGCGCGCGCGGACACGAGCGGAGAGGGCGGCGGGACGGAGTCTTATTGCGAGCTCATGCCTGAAACTCCTTTGTACCTCACATATTTACACCATATTTTCGCACGAAAACAAATTACCTACCTATAACAATAACTACAATGTAACTTTAACATTCATAAAAAGTTTGATGTAAAGTATGTTAGTTTGACGACGGTTTGGCCTAGTGGGTAGTGACCCTGCCTACGAAGCTGATGGTCCCGGGTTCAAATCCTGGTAAGGGCATTTATTCGTGTGATGAGCATGGATATTTTGTTCCTGAGTCATGGGTGTTTTCTATGTATTTAAGTATTTATAAATATTTATATATTATATATATCGTGGTCTAAGTACCCTCAACACAAGCCTTATTGAGCTTACTGTGGGACTTATTCAATTTGTGTAATAATGTCGCATAATATTATTTATTTATTTATTATTAGTTCAGTAGGTATGTCGTTTTAAAATTAGTTTTATTGTATGGGCCGCACGGCTATGTTCTTGTGACTTAAAAAAAATTGCACATAAGCCTAATTGAGGCATACGGGTTGATGTCAAAATGATATAATTATAAATTATATAATTTAGTTAGTATTCGCGCGTGAATTACGCTCGTATTTGGTTGTACATGTTGACGTGAGCGAACCGCATAAGCGAATGATAAAAAGACATCACTTTGACATCAAAATGTAAGTTTGATTTAGCCTCCTGGTACCGCGTTGGTTTTCCCGCTTACGCTCGCACCGTGCCGGCGGCCTGCGGGCGGAGAGGATGTGTGATTAGTTTTATCCTTCACCCCTTAGCGCCGCGCCCCGGCCCGCCGGCGCAGTCTTCGCCTCACAGTACAAATAAAACGCGCAACTCTTCTAATAAATTATTTTACTTTCGCAAGTTTTTGTATTTAAACTATTTTGTAAATATGTGTATTTTTTACCCGACTGCGTCAGAAGGAGGGTAATGTTTTTCGAGCGTAAGTTTGTCCATTTCTTGGGACGCCCTATACAGCCCTAACGGCTGGACGGTTTTTAACATTGTTCGGTGTTAAATTCGTCGTCGTCTAACGACATAGACTATATAAATTTAGAAAATGTTTGTTTCTTATTACCATAGCAATATGGGTATCAAATTAAAGCTAGCGAAAAAACCATTTCAAAAAATATGTAGCGGTGGGGTTTTTTTGATTTTATATTTCATATCTGCACATTTGAAGTAATTGGCAGCGTCGTTTTTATGGTTCCGTAGTCAACTAGGAAGGCCATGACCGTATTGTCCGTCTGTCTGTCCGTCCACGGCTTTACTCGGTGGTTGTTAGTGCTAAAAAGCTGCAATTCGGTATGGGTATATAAATCAATCACCAACAACTTATGAACAATAAGTAAAAAAAAAAATATGAAAATAATCGTGAAAGTAAAGCTTAGTAAGAACTTTCAAAGAAAACTATACCGAACATGATCGGTTAAGTCGTGTTTGAGTTATCGCAAAAAGTCTTCCCTTCTTAGTACAAACAAAGACGTACAAAGCGCCGCGAAGATACTCCCTTTTGCCGACTGTACATGATGCTTACTAATAGCCCACAATACACGTACGCAAAGGTAATTTGCAACTCGTGTCGATTTAAATGTTATCGCCACTCGTTGCAAATTTCCTATTTTTCGTACTTGTATCGTAATGTACTATTTCAACACACTTGCTCAAAACGGCCTTTTTATTCCACCGATTTTTGGCTCATAATCCTAGATATTAAACACGCGTGCTTTTACAGTATATTATAACACTCGTGCTTTTTCATTATATTATCTGACTGGGTTAAGAAGGTAACTGATTGCTAATGATATGTATGGAAACGGAGCCTTCTTAAATTAGTCGAGTAGATATTACAATTACAACGTGGACTGGTGGCGGGAGCCGGCCGGGCGCGGGAGCCGGCCGGCCCGGCGGCGGGCCGAGGGGCGGCAGGCAGTATGACAGATACAAGACTGCATACTAACCGATTTAACAATTAAAATTTTATTAATATGAAAGTTTCTTTTTTGCTCGCAAGTTTGTTAAAAAACGTCGTATGAAACGCGTGTGCTATGGTCATTACACACATCGGCTTTCTTATTCCACGCTCGCTTGCAGCTCGCGCGTACAATATCGCCTCGTGTGTAATGACCAACTTAGCACACTTGTATCACAATGTACTATTACAGCACATATGGCGCTACTTTACCGCACTAGTGCGATAATTAGCACATTACGTAACTATGTCGAAAATCTATATACATATACATAATATCTGGGAGACCGAGCTTTGCTCGGAAAACATATTGAAACTCAAAAATGCGCGTTTTCCCAGAGATAAGATCTAGCTAGATCGATTTATCGCCCCCGAAAACCCCCATACAACAAAATCGTTACAGCCGTTTCCGAGATCCCCAAAAAAATATATATATATATATACAAGAATTGCTCGTTTAAAGGTATAAGATTGGTCAGTTTATAATACCTAGATTTCAAGTAGTATGTATTTACTTGCTTGTACAGAAGGTATTAAATATCGGCACGAGCTTATTGTCCCTACATTAAGGTAGTGTACATATATTTGGCACTTTCTCGTTGTCTATATTTAATACAGTAAAATATTTTCAACTGACTGCCCTAAAAGCAGCTTACACACAGATTGATGCGCGTACATCATACATGACGTTGACGTGCGCACAGTATAGATACTTACTCAAACGATTTCCGTAGTGTGCCATGTCCGCCCGGTGACTAAGGGTTCTTCTTCTTCGTCTTCTTTTCCTTTTCCCACTTTAGGTGGGGTCGGCTCTCCTAATTAATTTACGCCAGGCACTTCTGTCCTGGATTGTCTTTATATCTAGCTAGCTTGGCATGCTTTATTGTTCGGGTCATGTTTGTCCACCAGGTGCCGGGCGGGCGCCCTCTACCGCGTTTTATTTCAGGCAATTCCAGCGCCTTACGAACCACATTGTCATCACCGGTGACTAAGGGTTACAGCACGATTATTCTTACGGCCCGGTGAACATGAAGATTATTTATTAGAAAATCAAATCGTAAATAAATAGGACAAATCGGCATGGGTATACGTCGCCTTAATTAAGTTTGTTTTCACCACACCAGTCGTAAAGGCTCCTTTATTCTTCAAAATCTGCTGAAAAGTTGCATTTATCCACAAAGTAATGTGATGCAAATCTTGAGTTGTTTCTTCGTGTTGGCTCATAAATTAGACTTTTAAGTGATGATTTAGGATAATTAATTTTTTTAGCGATCATTTGGATTTGCTTTGTAATGGTATTTAGTTAAAATTTTCCTCGCGTTGGTGCGGTGAAAATTTTTGTATTTCGCGCGGTGGCAGTTTGTTTAACCCTTGTGCTCTTAAACCCTCGCAACGCTCAAGATTCTCGTTTCCGAACCACAGCTTAGTTTTGGCATCTTTCGCTTGCTCGGTTATCAATATTAGCACAAGGGGTTAAATTAAACAACAACTTTTCCCAATTGTAAACAAATAACTATTATTAATTTATTTATTACATAAAGTCATTAAATAAAATAATTAGACTATAGGCCGGGCAACATTAAGTTGAAGTTATTGCGCACATATCCGCGTAATTGCGGTCCGATGCGGAAGTTTATTGCGCTTCATGCGCAGGATAGTTTCGATTAGAGGCCGCGGCGCGGAATAAGATAAATAATGACCGAATGGCCGCGGATTGCACTCATTTACCACGAGGAAGTTACCCGCCGTGCACTTTAACACTTGCCTCTCCATTCCGCGTAATGCCGCCACAGGTGGACTCCGGCCGCATTACCGAGCCCCGCAACCTCCTTCTTCATAAAAGAGACCACATGCAGGTACTTAACCGTTGATTCGCAATCAACGGTCATGTTGTTTTCCAGCCGCTCTTCTATTTGTGACTGATTCCAAACTGAAAAGCTGAAAGGACCGAAATTAACCTTCAATTATCCACAGACTTTCTAAAAATCCTATAGTTAATTAGTTTACTTGCTGTCAATAGAGTACGCCCGCGTACACACAAACAATGCTCCACTTTAAATTAAATCGAACGCATTGCCGTATCTGGAAGACGAGATTATTGAACCCATTAAGGAATTGGTAATTGTCGGTCAGTCTTCACTGCGGTGATGGAATAGTCATTTACGAATATTATTTTATTATTTAGTTTGCATAAGGCCGGCGCCAGTCGACTCCCCTAGCCTCCCCTTTATTAATATCCTAAGCGCCTACTAACTGATACCCCTGCCCCGCGTACTAATATCCACACGAAACGGAGCAGTAACTGCACGGGGCATTATAAATTGGTTCTTTTAAACTATACTGAATTTGTTTTGTATGACTTAATAGCGGACAAGGTCCATTGCTCCATTTGCTCCTTATAGAATGAAACTATCGATGTAATGATCCAAGTACTATTAATATGCAGCTCGAACTCTTTTACGATTACACTTGCAGGAATTTTGTTTCTATAATAAATTCATTCAATACCAATTGTTTTTATAAGTGTTTGATTTTTTATATTATGAACTTAAATGACAAGTTAATATCAACGTATACCACGCTACGTTTACGCCTGTAAAATCTGCATAAAGTCAATCAAATGTAGCTTAAATGAAAAATCAATTCAAAGCTATCTAGAGTTACGAACTGCTGCTAAACAGGAGTGCATTCTTTGACACATACGCTGCCACGCTTTTAGGATAATGGAAAAGTGACTCGAGTGACCTTTGAAGTGACGCTCTGCAGAGCCGTACAGGACTTCCGGCTAAACCCGAACTAAAACTACTTATATTTTTATTTATTATGCTGATGGCATACGTTGTTTATTAGGCAATTTATTCAATGCGCGAAGACTAAAGTTTAGGTCTGAAACGATATGCGACTTACAATGAGAACTTAAAATCGAATAGTTGATGTAAACCTTAGGTAGATACTTATGTTTACTGGGTACTTTGGCTAACCATTGTTATTATTATACCACTTGTCAAAAATCTGAGTCTAAGTAGACACTAGACTGCTCCATCCTTAATTGTATGAAGTAGTTATTAGCACTGTACGAAGATATCTTAAGTCGATAGTTCAGTAACCCGTCGCGGTGGTGTTTGGAAACAATTAATTTTACACACCCTAGTGTAATGAGTAGCGGCGTATTGTTTCAGTTTATATTGACGCAGGCGAGTGTACCTAATATTATCGGCAAGGCGGTCGCGAGCTCGCGCCGTGCGTAATAAATCTATTTTATCGTACTCGAACAATAAATTTTATTTCGGGATCTTTAATTCTTTGTTATTGAATTGGATTTTAGTGTTTTATTCGGGTAAACAAACAATTCATCGCAGCGCTCCGACCGGTACTTAGTGCACGTGCGCGTTTCGTAAACATGAGAGACTAATGACGCGCCCGGCGTCGCCCGCCCAACTTAATAAAACATTTTATCTTCAGTTCGGACTGTATTATAACAGCTATTTTACTACCGTCCTTTGTCTGCGTTCACAATTAAAACTTCGATAAAGTTTAGTTGTAACGCGGAGCACAAAGAAATGCCGCTCTTTGCTCTAACAATTACTGCGAGCAAAGGTAAATAAACGCGCGCGCAGCATTCGGCGGGAATACAGTAGCTATCGATAAAATACGCAATCGTAAACTTCCTCTATACGACGAGGAGATGTAAATTAACTATCCAATTGTTCTTTTTCATCTGACCAGTATACATACGTAATCAATGAGCGATTTAAACAGTATTTCCCATTGCCTGTAAGTTAGTATTCAATAAGAAGTAAAAAAATATGTGAGATATTATGCATAAAACTTTCTTTCATAGCTTTCATATCAGGACACGGAAAATTCAACTCCAAACTTAAACCAACAGTTAAAAAAAATTGATTAGACAGTATGGACGTTCCCGATTGATTGTATCTATGTTAAGTACCTCCACAAATTCTACACTACAATGTTGCTGCGTCGTTACCCACGAAACTGGTTGTTAACCAATGCTGAGACACTATAAAAATATTAAAGTATTTACACAACAACCTGTCACTCGTCAAACAAATGGAATTATCGAAAATGTGACCACAGTGACATCGCCGCGCGCCGCCAGATGTCGTTGAAACGGAATTTTTTGTCGTGCCCGCGCCAAAATGACAAACGGACATATTTAAAAATGCCTGCGGTTTTTGTCTGCATTGGATTTCTGTATTTTCAAATCCAACTAGCCTCGAATTTCAGTGACATTAATAGACATTTAATAAATGTTTAAAAAAATCTATTGAATTTTTAACAAAGGTAATGCCATGTGCGATATAAACAGCGTGCGTTGCGAGAACGTGCAAATAAATACGACCTAGAATAAATAATCATCTAAATTTCAATATCTAAGTAAGTGCATGTTCGAGAAAGTTTGTTATGGTAGCTGCCAGCTGGCATCGCAGTAGGTAGTATAATAAGTATGTGAAGTTAATCGAACGTCAATTCGAGAATAAAATGTATTGACCTAACTTCAAACTCAAAAATCAGGAGGATTTAATATAATAGTTGAATATGTAACTTAAAAACAATAAAGATTATAAACAATATTTTATTCACCAAATGAAAGTAATGGGCATATTTCCACAGTAATAAAAAGAATTCCAAATGTAAAACTCGCAAAAAATCGTCTTCCGTTTAGACGACGCAGAATAAAACGTCTACCACTTGGTGGCGTTGCTCTTTGCATCAAAAATGGATTTTTTCCTGAGCGGCATTGAATCAACAAATTTTCTACCTTCTTCACGGGTTTCACGATGTGCCTGGCCTAGTGGACTTCAGCCACGCCATTCTTGTCTTTGCAGAATGTTCGCTTCAAATGCACTGTCTTGTTGAGAAGTAAATGCATTTCTATGTTCTAACCTCGGTATATACGACACCAAACTCTCTTTCAAGATGCTTTTGTATTTCCATCTATAAATTGCAGACAGCCCACACCTGTGCCGACATGCAGCCTCAAATCATTATAGATGGCAGAATCTTCATCTTAAGACTATAAAATGCATTCTTTTTCAAGAATGAGTTCACGTCGTTTATCACCAACTGCGGCTTCAAATTTTGATACATCACTCCATATACGTTTTTGCAACTGATCGGCAGTCCAGTTTCTGTTTCTGATTGAATCTAATGTTAGTTTGTTTGTTTGCTTTTAGATAGATAGATAATCAGTTTGTTTGTCAGAAAATACAAATAATAAAATGACAAAAAAACGGATAATACAAGATCAAAAAAGGAACATAGACTTTTACAAGATTGAAGTACTTAGAAAGAAAAAAAAACATTGAAATACTGTTCTATACTTACTGGGTACTGGGACAATCGTCAGCCTACACACGTCATATACAAGGCGATATTATTGAGACATACAAAATCTTGTCTGGACACTACTATGTTCCAAATATTAAAGACCATAGACATATCAAGCCGAATGTAAGGTTGAGAGGACACTCTAAAAAACTAATCAAACCTATGTATATGTGCTAGCAACCCTAGGAAACACTTCTTGCCAAATTGTGTGGTAAATGTGTGGAACTCTACCACAAACTGTTGTTAGTGCACCGTCGTTGAACTCTTTCAAACATAGACTAGATACACATTTTAGAACTTTAAAAAGTGCAAAATAAAGACAAGTGCTGCGATATACATGCATCAGCTCCAAGAACTGCTAGTGTATCAAATAAAATAATAATAATAATAGTCAACCTGGGTTTAAATACCAGTCTTTGAAATAAGTATCGTACTTTAAAGTGTGACTAGACGACCTAATATGCGTTAGGGCTCGTAATAGCTAATGGGTTCACAATAATCCTAATTCCTCATAATTTTGGCATTTATAACATTAATTTATATTTCTATTGTTATATTTAAACTATATAAGAGCACTGATCTCATCGCCATAGCAATAAGTAATAGATATTGTTTTTTGTCCGCAGGCTAAGTTACTGGAGAGCTCGCACGCATGGCTGGGGGCGTCCACGTCATCTATCGCAGGTCAGTTAATATCCTTAGTAACTCTATGGCTGTAGTACCTACAACTAATGCAAATATTACCTTATTAGCACTTGAGATTTTGAGCTGTGTGTGTAAGATTTACTTATCTTTTATTTTTGATCCGTTAACGATAGACCATTGATTACTGAATACATATGTGGTGAACAATCCTTTTTCATCGTATTTTCTCGGAAACGTTCGTATTTGTCATGCTACTTCAGTCAACCTCACTACTTTTTGTACTGAGACTGACTGAAATACCATACCATACACGTTCGAGCGTTTTCGTGAAAATACGCTGGTAAAGGATTATTCACTGTAAGTACTGAAATATTTCCAACTGGGCAAAACGGTCATTACGGTCTATACGGTCACTATACGAGAGTTTCATCCACCTTATATATATCATGATTTCATGGTAACCATACTTCCAAAGAATAAACATGTATGTTTGCGAATATTTTGTAACATTTTCAATGGATTCTTACGGTTGTTAAGTATTTTCTTATAAGTTCGTAAGCCAGTAGAATAGCCGAAAGTGATCGAATAATGACCGTAATCTATTACGCGGATTGAGCTTTTTTATAACTTTCATAAGCAGCATTTCCGTGTGAATAATTTGTTCGCTTTCCCTATAACTATAAACCGTACCAAGAACGATGGCATACATAGCACACTTCGTATTCAAACACGATAAGTGTAGTACTTTGTTGTTGTGATTGTATTGTCGTAACGTCGTGGGAAAAATTCCGCACGCAGAGAAACTCAAATGAATTTCTTTGAAAACACTGACATGTTGTTAAGATATATGGACAGATAGTTTATACTTTAAAGTAATAATGTAGCATAAAGTAACAATATACAATGGAGTTCACACTAGTATTTGTACAACTATGCAAATTATATTAGGTATTGATTTAAAATGAAGCCCGCAATTATTATAATTGAATCGATATAGCTTGTGGGATGGGGATTTTATGTTAGTGTTGTTGCTTTATCTGTCGACCAGAATTCCACGGTCATACAGTCAAGTTGAAAGCGCCGACGTGGTCTCAAGCTCAGCTCCAAGAAGCCATTCAAGCAGTCGTCACCCAGAAGATGCGCTTCACCCAAGCAGCCATGCACTATGGAATACCGAAAGGGACTCTTTATGACAATATTTTAGGAAAATCAAAACGAATGGCCGTACTCGACGAAGCGGGCTTGTGGGCCAGCGAGGAGAGAGCCGTTCTAGATTTCTGTTGCGAAACCAGTGTCTCTCCATACAATAGAAGAACAAAGAAATCATTAGCAGATATATTAACATTTGTAGAAAAGTTGCGAAGAAGTAGAGATCCCGGTTTTGCATTTGTCGGCCTTACAGGCTTCAGATGGTGGTGGGCATTCTGCAAAAAGCATTCAATAGTGTCTCTTTACTACGATGGATCAAATTCAACAAAAGTAGTCAAATTTAAATCCCATCATGGCACCGATGATGAGTCTTAGGAGATAAAAGTTGTGTATGTCGTCAGTCGATCGTAAAACCCGCCAGATCATGAAATTCCTTCATATAACTAACCGTCGCCATTTTGTGTGACCTGGCCGGCGACCACCCGCCACATCGCTCAAACCTAACGTTTGACGACTTACCTAGCGACGTTTAGCCATATCGCATAAGTAGGGTGTCCAAGATTTCAGCGAATGAAAATAAAATATTCAATGTACAAAGTATTACAATTAAAATTACAATGTTATAGGTTAAAATTGTCAAATGAAACTTATATTTAGTTGGTTATTTTTGATTGTAAATTATAATTTGAATATTGATTGTAATTACTTAGTATAATAAATTTAGTTAAAATTGAATTGAAATGAAATGTATCATAATTAATTATATTTTTCTTTGAATAGTTACAACAAATTTCATAAAATGGTTTTGTAATAATATTTATATAAATAAGCTATATATAGTTAGCTAGATATAGTTAAACTAGCAAAATGTACCTTATAAAATAATAAGTCAACTGAGATAAACCCGAAAAACTCCCGTCAGGAAGGAGCGGTACCTCCTAACACAAGTATTGCTATACTTACCAGGAGGTATCCATTACCAATATTGTTTAAATTCTAATAGATACCAAATAAACTATTTTGATTTTTTTTTTTTTGACTTATCTTCTTACATAACTTTATTCATTGATGGTGTAGAAGATTTTTCTGTTACGCGCATCACACGCAGAACACACGACGTGCCCCGTATATAAGTATAGGAATATCTACAAATAGGCATAGTTGAAACTTTTTAAGCAGACCGTTCAGCAGTTGAGAGATTATCTTGTGAACGATTGACATTGTGAACAAGCAACATAAAATGCGTACAAATATCTACCATCTTTTCTAATTTACAAGGTTGAAATCGCAATAGCTTAACTGAAAACGGTACAACGCCGGCGACTTACCTGGGTACGGCTTTTAATGTCCAAGTGCCATTATCGAATGGAACACCACCATAGCCTACGGTAACTGCTTATCTACAGGCGGCCCGTATGCTTGTTTGCCACCGGCGTGGTATTAAAAAAATGTCATTGTTCTCAAGATAATCTCTCAAGTGCTAAACGGTCAGCTTAAAAAGTTTCAACTATACATTGCTCTTATTGATCTTCTGTATTCATTATAAATATTATAATGCACTTACATATTATCTTAGGCATATCATGAAATAGCGGTCTTTCATGACATGCCTAGGAATTTCATGATCTGGCCGACGATACATAGTTATCATTGTAAATATTTGCATTTCAACACTGTGCAAGCTACGCTTGAATGATCATTGTCAATTCTTATTCTAAATACTTAATTACTTTCTTACCTTCCTGATGTTAGTATCCATGACAGACTCTTGTGTTCTATTTTACTATTGAATGGTTAATTAATCGATTACTTGAGGAACTTCAATCCATCTACTTTGTATAGTTATATTATATATAATTCAATTAACAACAATTTTATCGTTATCGAACTAATGATATACTATTTATAGAAAAGAGACTGAATTATGTGTTATTTGCATTTTATATAAGCAAGTTCTGTTACTTGCTTGTGGTTATAGATGTTACTGCAATTATTACTCTAGTTACTTCACGTGACAGGGTTGATCCTAAATAATGACAGTCAGTAAAAGTTTGCATGCTAATAAAAGGAAAAGTTCCTTTATGAGGAATTTAATAAATAAGATAGCAAATAAATTGAACAAAAATGACAGTTGTTGATAGCATTTGACATATTACCTGTAATATTTTTACATATTGTTTTTATAAACACATTTTAACTAATAACTGTTGTAAATAAACAGTTGATGAAAACATGGTTGTCATGAAAAGTGCGAGATCACGAAGTCATTAGGGTAAATTGGTTTGTTTACATTATTGGCAATTTGTATTGAACTTGAACTCCACTTTACTTTCATTAGAAATGAACGTTTTTTTTTTCTTTACAAATGTTTTGTTATCTAAAATGGCATATTAAATGTTAACTAGCTTATGATCCATCCTGTATATTTAATTGTATATGAATTCGACTGTTACACTTATTTTTTTTAGTAATTTTAGATCGGTGATTAAAGAAGTTACTTGTAGCCACAATTATGGTGGGATCCCACTAGTGTGCGGCACAAGCATTTTCAGTACAAACATGCTTGTGCCGCACAGTGCCCCGCATTGTCCGCGTGTCCCCATTTTCCTCCTAGGGTTGACATTATAGAAAATATTTATACACATTTTAATGGTTTGTATAACCAATGCCCTTGTTTTTTTAGATTTATAATTATTATAAGAGTTAGAATTAAGTTTAAAAAAAAAACTAGTATGGAACATATCATACGCTTTTAATTCTTATAAAATAAATCCAAAAGCTAATATGTAAATAAACATCTAATTTTGGAATATATTTTCCAAAGAGGAAAATGGGGACTACGCTTGTATGGAAAACCGGTAGTCCTCTTTCCTCTTATTTCCGAAAACGATGGATAACTGCTTGCTTTATAACTTAGGCGCTACGAGTATAGCGAACTCTTCTAGGAAAACTCTTAGCGATTTATTTAAATAGGTAAATTTTTCAATCTCCTACGTCATTGTTGAAGTGTATTATTTTTATTCATATCGCTCCAAAATATGTTTAAGCATAGATTCCTAAAAGTGTCTGTTTTTATATTTTACTACTTACTAAATGACAACACCCAGTGCCGGCTTAGAGGAGGGCAACCGGAGCTACAGCCCCGGGGCCTCCACAATAGAAGACTTCGGAAAATTGACCATTTTATTTGGAAAATAATTTGGGGCCAGGGGGCCTCCACTCCTTTGTTGCCCCGAGGCCTCCAGACCTTTAAATCCGACATTGACAACACCTAAAACCAAACTAATATCACGAAAGCAGATTTTTTTTTGTCAGAAACTGGTTTAGGTAATGTAATCTTTTTACGTTCAACATTTTCTATTTCAATTATTTGTGTAGCACTATCGTTTTACGGTTTCGCATAATATAAAATTACATAAGCCTGATTTTATGGCTTCCGTAATCAACTAGCGGCCCGATTCGAAGAATGATTAAGACACGTTTAAGATCTTGGAAAGATCGATAGCTAAACGACATGTCAAAATTGACGTTTATTTCGATTTCGCTGTGATCCCAATAAGATCTATCTACGATATTTCTAACGTCAAAGTGACATTGCTTGCCCGAATCGAGCTGCTTCTGTTAAATAAATGACATACAAACGATATCTGAATGAGAACTTATCTAAACCAGAACTTATCGTTATCGTATCTCATTCTTCGAATCGGGCCGTAGGACTCTCTTGCGCTTGTAATGTAGATGATACTTGCTAATAGCCCCCGTTTAGCCTAATTTCACGGAATGGTAATTACGGAACTCTACACTGAGCATGGCCCGACATGCTCTTGGCCGATTTTTGTTACTTCATTCACACCCTACAAACTTTACCGGACCGGACGTATTTGTTTAATTGAACAAGTAGTACTTAATTATATTTTAAGGAAAATCGTTCCAAAAGTAAAATCGAATAAAATATACACTGCGTATCTCAACACGAGAGGACTAGTTTATTTAATTGTATATCGTGAAAAGGGCTTGGGTATACAACTCAAGCCCGTTTTTTGCTTTAAGTATTGTACCTAGTCTTTTGATACATGTATTTCACATGATTTGTTATAAACGACAATAAATACCATGGAACCAGAGTTTTATTTATTTTGACCTATGCTAACAAATGAGCTTCTCTTCTTTTGACAGGTTTCTCCGAAAGGTCAGTATATATGTATAAGAAATTAGTAAATAATGTATGTTTCATGGTTTTCCTTCTAGTCGGAAACTTATTTTAAATGAGAGTCTTTGGACGATACGTTAACAACTAATAAAAGTCATTCGTACTTTTATTTGTATTATTCGTATCTTTATATGCGCTTACCTTTGCAAAAATAGGACTTTATAGGAATTGTTTGTCTATACCTCGAAATCACATTTTTTTACAACTACTTAGCTACAATATATTAAAACTTGTAGTAGGTTATAGTCGTATGTCTACAACCTACTACAAGTTTTAATATAGTAATTAAAGAAGTTGTCCTACACTACAATAGGGCTTACAAGTTTTAATAATAAATGTACCTTTACATGTATCATTTGAGAATAAATAATTGGTTTCAATGTGCTATTCTGGCCATCGTATACATATGCAAGCGGTGCTAAGGGTTCGCCTTCGCCTGTTAGCAATAATTTATTATCACGTCATAATTACCATCGTGTGGGGTAATTGTTTCGAAATAAATTATTATAATTATAAAATTACGTCCGATTAATTTTCACCATGAAATAAAATTCACACTTAGCGATGGTACTTGACGAAATCAAAAAATCAAGTCTGATAATTTTTTCATGCATTACCTATATCATCTTTTTAAGTAGAATAAAAATATGCTAAAAAAATTTCACTTCTCCAGAACAGAATGTATAACATATCAAATTCCCCTCTTCTTATTAAAAACAATTCGAATCATTACTCAGGAAGTAGTCTCTGTCAGATTCATGCATGAGCTATGTTTAATCTGGTATCATATACAACTGATCCTGAAAAACTTCGAGCAGCTGCACCTCAAAACCTAATATAAGGTCTATGAAGACAGTTTTGATGCAAGTTTAGTCTGCCTTAAACTTTCCGTAGTGACTTTTGCCGTAACATGTCTTTAGTAGGAGAATTTATCAAAATCAAAAAAGAGCCGAAAATTTTACGTGCTATCAAGTATTTCGTAATGACCCTGTAGCTTTGGCTTTCGAGGGCAGAAACTTGAATTGAAAAAGAGCATTTTGTCGCTGTTAACGTATATAAAAACCAGCTAATTCTTATTTATTGCAAGGTGCTACCCCTCATTTGGAACGATTACAATGTGCTAAGGTCATTTTTATATGTTTTCGAACTAAGTTGCTAAAGTTCGAAATGATAATCGGGCGGCGGGAAATTATTCTTTAGAACTAAGTTGACGCTCATTACAGAAGGTCTTGTTTGGACTCGTGTAACTTGTGAAATATTTTAACTAGGGCTATCATTTTTATGTCAACTTTTAGCTGATATCCTGTTCCATCATTTAACAATAAAAAAAGTACAAGTCAACGACCTCGTTTTTGAAAAAAAGGGTAAAATGTAAAAAAATGTTTTTGAAGACGATTTTTATTTTTATCTTTGTTATTAATTATCGAGTGATTGTGGAAAATTCTTTATGACATTTATACTTCAAAATTATATCCTTTTTTAAATGTGCGATAGGTAATTGGGCTGATAATGGTAGATTAACCAATTGCAGTAGTGTATGGCACCATAAAATTTTGAAAAGGTGCAGTTTTAAAATGGTTGAGAATAAACATAGGTGATTTGTCGATAAAATTCATCGTACTATACGTGGTTAACGGCTCCACTATACGTGGACAAACTTATTTTATAGAGTCAAGCCAAGTTTAAGTTGGCAGCGAGTTTGATAGCCCAGACCGTGAACGGGTTATTTTAAACGTCAAACATCTATGAAATTATGACGTTTACTTGACAATTGCATCGTCTGGGCTATGAAAATCGCTGCAAACTTGTCTTTGTCTGACTCTACGAGTATGACCCATACAGCGCCGTCTAGCTTATTCAAATGTCACTCGGATCGACTCGATTTTTTCTTAGATTTGAAACATCTTACAATCATTCAAACTTTAGTAGTAAAACAATTTTTTGTCATAAAAATAATGTTCTAAAGTCAATCCGTAATATAAAATGTTGACTTTTTTGTAAACTAAACTATAAACTGAGAACTTCGCGTTACATTACGTAACTCAATTAAATACAACTCGAATTCCTCAGGACATAAAATAAATATATTGCTTAGTTGTATTTAGTGTATACTTACCTATATAACTATTGTTGAATGCGTGTGTGGTAAATACCCACGTTTCAGATATAATTACGTAACCAATCAAAATGCCTACCTACACTGATTGGTGCTCTTATCTATCTCGTTGCTTAAATAAGCTCTTCTTACATTAGTTTACCTTTATTTACTTACTTAAGGGGCCCACTGATTACCAGTTCGCCGGACGATATCGGCCTGTTAGTTATTCGCGATTGTCAGCTTTTGCAAATAACTGACAGATCAATATCGTCCGGCGAACTGTTAATCAGTGGGCCCCTTTCAGCTGCATCAAACCGTCTGTCACCGTTAAAACTTTACATTTACATTTACGTTAGCCAGTCAGGCAAGTGTGGTTGATGGAACTGGCTCTAAAATCCCTCCAGATTGCTTTAGTTTTCATTTTGATAGTTAATATTAACTAGATGACAAATTATTTGTGGTAGGCAACCCCGCAACTGCTAGATACCTCAAAATCCAAATCCTTATATCGTCCGTTTGTTTTTCCAGCAGACAGCTACCAGTACCAACTTCAGTCAATGTGGCAGAAGTGCTGGAACACGAACCAGAGCCTGGTGCACAACCTGCGGTTCCGCGAGCGCGGGCCCCTCAAGTCCTGGCGGCCGGAGACCATGGCCGAGGCCATCTTCTCCGTGCTGAAGGAGGGCCTGTCGCTGTCGCAGGCGGCGCGGAAGTACGACATCCCCTACCCGACGTTCGTGCTGTACGCCAATCGCGTGCACAACATGCTGGGGCCCAGTGCCGACGGCGGCGCAGGTCAGTCCGCCTCCTCTGCCCCACTGCACCACCGGCTACGCAAACTATTCCCCATTTATTTATTCATGTACTTTCATCACCATTGAGAACGTGCAGGTTTTCAAATGGCACTAAAATATTTAATTAAAAAGAATTTTGTTACGTGTATCCCTTATACATAAATACTGCCAATTTAATATTGTGAATAAGAAATAAGAATAGGAGAAAAAGGTGTCTCAATATTTCAATGACTTGCATATTCAAACCTACTTTACGTTACCATTATACCTATGTTACATACATTACTATGTATAATAATATAGTATTAATATAATTATGGAAAAATGTAACACGATAGGAAAAAACTTATAATTTTTTTGTCCCATAAGCCAAGAGCTCGTAATACAAATTAACATGAACTTGGCAGAAAATGGCACTATAAAATTGGCATTATAAAAAGATGACATTCATTTTATTAAAGTATTAATTTTAATTTGATCAAACAAACAAACTATCAGCCCAGCCCAGACAGAATAAATAAATTAAAAAAGATAGTAAATTAAATGGAGCTGTCATCTTGCGTAGCCGGTGGGCATCCACTATCATTATAGTTTTTTTTAATTACGGGAAAATACACAGATAGGCATACATAAAAATCGACTATTAGTAAAACATGAAAAGTAATAAAACTCTATTTCTATATCCCAGATACTAAAATGTCATTTAGTGTGTTAGACCACAGTTTTGTCATCTCTGTAATAGTGTTGTTGTATGGACGTGTTTTGTCTTTAAACTTTAGTGCGGGAAAGTAGCACCATATGTACTGTTAATATTATTATTATCGAGCTTCATATAAGATAGTCGATAATTTCAATTTAATCTAGGTATATTGGTTGATAAATAATGTGTTTTCTGAGACCAGTGTCGTATGACGACACTATAGATACCTATTATTTGTAAGTTTGACGAACCGCAATTTTTGGTATCTAAGATATAGAATTAGAGTTATTTAGTCATGTTTGGGATTTGAGAAGGAATTCAACTATCAAACGTCTCATGTCTTTATTTTATATAGGCACGTTTGATGCTTGCATCATGAAATACCTATTAATCAATTTCGATTACCGTGCCGTTCTTGATACTTTTGTCTAATTGTCTAATTATGACCGATATAATAAACTTGCCTACTGTAAAGATACTGGGACGTTTTGATTGGTTTAAATTAGTTAGTATTAAGATGGTGTTTGTATGTACTATTATTGACCTGTCGTTAAGAATTATAATTTATGGGTCGTATTGTAATTACGATGAGCTAAGTGCGAATTTCAATGAACTATTTAATTTATCATAATATTCATTACATTAATCTAAGCCTCGCGAACTAGCGTGCTATGCGAATCGGTTCAATGAAGATTTTTTTTATTATTAGTTACATTGTAAATTTAATGCGATAAGACAAAGTGTAGGGTAAGAGGAACTTATTTAGTTTATTTAACCGGGGTGAGAGGAACTGTGTGAAGACTCCATTCAAGTGTTCCTCTTGTCCCGGAGTTCGTTCCTCACCTGATTAAAAAAAAAATTAAAGACTGCCGTTAAAGACACAGGCTTTAAATTACTCGACTTTCCAATTTCTTAATCGTCCTCATTATAATAGTACATTGTGATACAAATGTGCTACGTTGGTAATTGCACACGAGGCGATATTGTGCGCAATAAGAAAGCTGCTGTCTGTAATGACCTAATTACTTTTTTTAGTTTTTCAACACACTTACGCAGAAAAAACTTGCATATTAATAAAATTTCAAATGTCAACAACAGTTGCAAATACTGCCTGCCGGCCCCTCGACCCAGCCGCTGGCCGGGGAGCCGGCGCCCCAGAGTCCTTCTTGTAAAATCTACTCGACCAATTTAGGAAGGCTCCGTCTTTATACATATTTTTAGCGATTAGTTACAATCTTTACTCGATCGGATTAGCATATATTACCGCATAAGTGCGATACTATAATAAAAAAGTACGCGTGTGTGGTATTATGATATGGTTGTGATCCTAAAAGCTGTGTTCAATAAGTTTCACGTTACGAGTAAGTGTGTTGAAAACTAAATTATTACTTTTTGTATGTTTTGTGACATATTTATTTATGGTTTGCTGTCCCTTGACTAGTATGTTTTAACTTACGTATTCCCACTGGTCCCCACCTGATGTTTGGTGGCCGTCAAGTCGAGCGGGGACAAACGGAAACATACGCACCGATTAATGTTGTCGCTCAGTATTGTTGCAGCATCTTTCATGTCATTAAATGCGTCCGCTGATCCACGTGACTGTACTTGATCGAACTGTCATTTTTCTATAATTATTAATAAGTTGGGTTAAAGGTACCAATCATCAGAGTTCAAACTTTCTTTTCTATTCTTTCCTTTTTTTAGCTAAAGGAAAATAGTTTTGACAATATTTGAATTGTCATTTTTAAAGTTAGTAAAATTGTTCTTTGGTTGAATATTTATGAATCATAGAAAAACATTAAACCTGTTTGAAATTCTCCTCTTGATACTTTGAAGTCTGTTAAAAATACATTAGTCATGTACATGAGCCAAAAAAGTAGTGTTTTTTTAGACATTAACAGTAACGTAATGCAGGCAATTATGTTTATGAACTTTCTTTGACGGTTTTTAGTTTTCTATCTACATGATCTATTAAGAAAAGGTAGGTAAATAAAAATAAATTTAAATGATAAATGTTCGCGCCAAAAAGGCAGCCGGGCAGCCGCTATTTTTGTGACGTTATAATAATAATTCAGCAACGAAGAAACGCCAATTGCAAATTTTTCGCCGTTGTTACAAATTTAACATTTGTTTCTGCTATAGTGACGTCACTCACGAGAAAAAAATATGGTGGTCGGTGTTTTCGGTCACATGACATACAGATAATCAGCTACAACATTAATTATGAAATTAAAAATAAATGTCATGTTTCTATAACAAAATAGTAAATATTACAATCGTATTTCTTAAAGTTATTTGGATAGATGAGACTCACGTTACTTTTTTATACAAATCCAATGTTTAGCCTCCCTCGGTTCATCACGAAATTAGGAAAATCCTTAATCTATTGCTGCAAGCGTATTATGGATGGCTGTATACACATGTTAAAATAACTGTCATTTTTAACACCGTGGGATAGAAAGAGACGGACACCGTTTTATCACGCTGCTACATAGACAAGAACGACCATCATTGACTTAACGAACTAGTGGATCGCTCGTCAAGCAACGAAACGTTCCTTACGCCTGATTCAAAACTTACTTAAACTAACGTGGACGGGTTTATTGGTTGCTTTAATCAACTATTTTTGTACTTCAACTGCGTTTCTCGTACACCGCACTTTCTGTCTCGTTTGTCTTAGAAACAACCTAATAGTTACTCATATCGCGCTCGCTCGACATATCAACGAAACACTGAACGTAAAGGTCCACTCCATACTGTCTTTACTGCTTGGCGTTAGAGTTTCAGTTTATTTTACGTCAAATGCAGTTAAAGTAAAAAAATGTTGACTAAATCTTACGTTTTAGTACCCAAGTTTATGAAATCAACTAGTTGACAAATAAAAAACTAATTTTACAAGTAGTTGACGACTTCAACGTTTACGTTTTGTTTCGTTAACTTTCGTTGATGCTAAAACCGACAACGACCCACTGAGAGGGCCGGTAAACTGTGCTGGCCATTGGATATACGGTTTTTTACGATGACTCACGCTAGACCGGACCGGGCTCGGGCTGAGGCGTCCGGCATGTCTTTTTCTACGACGGCTGATTGATAATCACGTGGTGCTTTCCATAGAAAACAAAACGTCGGAAGCTCCGGACTGGCCCCAATCTATAGTGAGTATGGCCGGTCTGTAGTGAGTCATCCTTTAATTAACTACTTGTATTTTTTTTTGTTCAATTTGAATTTGTCTCATTTTTTTTTTCTTTTTATTTGGGCCAAAAAACAGTAACACACAGGTTTAGACACAAATATAAAATACAAAGAATAATGAAGTGTGAGACCAACAACATCGTCCACAGATTACTAGATTACCTACTGATAAATCTACAATATATAGCGCTAGGTAACAATATAAGGGATATAAAGCTAAAATTAACACAGCTACGGTTACAACACAGGTTTATAGATACAGTATCAAATTAATTATCGAGTTAGCAGAAGTAGTTTTGTATAGATACATTTTAAGAAGCGAGTAAAAACGGCAAGGGCCACCGAAGCGACTTTTAGTAATGTTTTGTTTGAAGCAACTGAATCACATTCTTCTTATACACATTGTCAGACATCTTGAAAATGTCAATTTCATTAAAATACAAATTGTAACATTTAACCAGCCTGTATAAGGGATCACGTTCTCCAGTATGAGTGCGGCATTTAAATACGATTTAACCATTACGAGTATTTCAGTTATTTTTTGACATGGCAGACCGCTGGCCCCTTGTGAGCCCCTTAAATATGACGGTGCCATCTAATTTTAGTACGGAAAAAGATATAATATTGGGTGAAAATTATATATTTTAAGACATGTTATTTCATTTCTGTATTTCAATATATTTATTAACAAAAGCTTTGCCGACGTTAACATCTTTATCCGTATTAACATAACGCTCCACTACTGAGGATTTCTATAAATTCTCTTTGCACTAAACTTATGGTAGGTAGACAAGTCTGTATTCTAGTTTGACACTAACTGTCACTGTCTGTCATAAACTTAAAGCTGATATACGTGCGTTGCGATACTATTAAAATTATCACAGTATCATTTATTATCTATTTTTTGTACCTACGTTTAAATTACAAACGACTATCAAAATACCTAAGATAGAATAAATTAAAAAATTCTAACCTTTGCATTTTGCTTTAAAGTTTGGAGATGTAAATGTATTCCGAACAATGATATACGCGTTTTGTTGTATCAATATTTTGATTCCATCCATTTTTTTTTTCAATCTTACAATAAAATATTTGCAAGCAACCTTAAATAAACCTTATTATTGTTGAAAGACGTGTTACAAATGGTCAATTAACAATATGTTCACTTTCATTAGGAAATAATGAACTACAAACAAGATCAAAATATTACTTTATATTACATGATAAACTGATTTTAGTTCTATTTACACACCAGATTTCGACAATTTTAATGAAAAATTCCCCACTTATTTTTCGAAATAGTATGAATAGTATACGCATAGATGTTTAAAAGTTTTTCTTTCCAGATTCATATCTTCACTGCAAGATTTCTCCACATTCCCGTTTTATTTCGGGATTCTGTTTTTACCATAGTAATCTAGAGATTCTGACGATTAATAAGACGTTCGTTTCAATTCAAAACGCTACTGTTTCTTCTGGGCCCAAGTACCTATACAAAAATTACGATCTCCTTTTCTTTGACAATCCACCTACTACGGAGAAAAATATCCCCTTCTATTTGTGTGTATCTGATGTTTATGTATTTATCTTTAAAGGTTGACCATTATTTACTATTTACCAAAATAAAATTTCATTGTATCTGACAGTATCATTAACATTCTTTATACAACTTGTGGAAATTTAACTCTTGAGCTGAAGTAAGGAAAAAAGAAAACATTTTTTACCGCCCGGATAAGGATAATTATGTATAAATAACTAACAAAGACCCATTCTGATTAATGCTACGGCAACCGAGCCGTGGCGCTGGATTTCATTCGGGACTATACTAAACTTCCAAGTAACGACTGATGAAACAATTTCGTCAAGAGTCACACTAACCTGCCGCCATGAAGCTCCCAGCATACAATCGAAGTTACGCGGTCATTTAAGCGGTTACAGCTCTCATTTAAACAATAAGAGCGAGTAGAAGTTTTACATAAAAAACTTTTACTCGTTCTATGTTCTTTATACTACAATTTTTAGCAACGAAAACTAGTACAAGACATAATATTATATATTGGTATGTTACGTGAATGTTCATGTTATTTCAGAATGTCATTTTAAAATGAGAGCGTAACTTCAATTGTATGGCGGCAGCTAGGTTCGTGCGAATCTTAAAAGGGTGACCACTGGTGTCATGCCACGGTTACCGGATTCCTTACTGCTACGCCAAAATGGTCTTAGAAGACCTTCCCTAACTATTTAACTAACAATTACACAATCGTTTGTCCCTTTCCATCATACAAATACGTCGGAAAGGGACAAACGATTATTAGCGGCATCGTAACTTTCGTAGACGTTTATGAATAAGGGGGTTACAGATTTTGGAAAAAATACTGTCAGTGACAATCAATTTTTTTGAAAAATTATTTATTTTGACGACAATCGCTTCCATTTCTAGCCTAGGTTAGGACACTAGAAAAGTTACAAACGGGAGAAAATGTTTTCCATACATTTAGTATATACTTATTCCTTACTACATATAAATTATCGAGCAGTCTCTTAAGCTTAACTAGTTCTTTAAGTACATACACGTGGTCAGGGAGTCCCGCTATTGGGGGTTTTAATGGTATTTGGTCTGTTCACCTTTTACTATTGGGTGCCGTTGCAGATTTGAGGCCAAAGGGGCGCGGGCGGCCGCAGCGCATCCTGCTGGGCGTATGGCCCGACGAGCACATCCGCGGCGTCATCCGCGCCGTCGTCTTCCGCGACACACACGCGCACACCACGCACCACATCAAGGAGGAGACATTGCCTGTCTATCCCGCAATCACGGTCAGTATCGATCATTGCGACTCCCGGCGCCTTAATCTAATCAAACTAATCCCGCTATGCGACCGTATTGTGTTATTTTGACCTAGGCATTGCGCAAATGCGTTACGTGTACCTTTTATAATTATTAGCGTGTGACCTTAGTTGTAAACTAATAATTGTTGAGATTTATTTGAACAGTACTGAAATAGACAAAATGTTACAGCGTTCATGTATGTGCATTTCAGGATGGAATCACGGTGCCAAATGCTTACGGCCCTGTAGCGTGCGGTAACGGGCGAGAGGGGGGCGTATCCCCTAACGCGGCCGCCGCTGCCGCCGTGGCCGCCGTGGCGCACGGCCTGCGCCGGCAGATGTGCAACATGGTAGTGGCAGCGCAGCGGCCGCCCGACCACCCGCCGCACCTGGGCCTGCCCCCACTGCCGCTGCAATCGCCGCGGCTTCCGTCACCGCTGTCGGCAGGTCTCGAGTCGCCGCTGTGCTCCCCGCCCCCGCCGGGTCACGCGTTGGAACCTCCAAAACCGACCGATCCATTCCGACCCTTCGCTTCACCGAGACCTGATAGCCGCTACGACCGCGACGTCGCAGAGATTACAGAGATGGGTCCTCCGAAGACCCCCATTCCGCTCGCGAAAAACGGCAAAGAGCTGTCGTCACCGGTCCCGGTGAAGATGGAGCCGCCGCCAGCGGAGGCGCGCGCGGAGAATATCTGAAGCGAGGCGGCGGGCGCGGCCCCGCAGACACCGCCGACCGCACCGGTCGGTGTGCCGCCGCCGCTGCCCGCTTATCCGTATTTCGTTCCCAACCGCAACTCTGTCGGATACTTCTAGATATTCTAGATGCGACTGAATGTGGCGGCGCATTCCATGTCTCAAAGCATGAGACCATCCGACCGGTCGAGAGTAACGGAATAATGTTGATTCATATTTATTTTCAAGTGGACTCGCTGTGCAATATAATGCTTGTTGTTTAGTTATTCAATTTTCTATTAAGCTTATTTTAGTTTAATCATATTTTGTTTACTTTGTGGTTTATATAGTTGTGTTCCAGTGATATTTTGAAATAAAGTTTCGGCAATATCTGTAAAGGTGGGTCACAGGCCGAGGACGCCGCAGTAATTTGAAGGCAACAAAAAGCGCAGTTGAAGTGGTAACTGTCTCGGTCGCGGCTCCACCTCGCTGTTTTATTATTATCTACTCATAAGTAGAATGTCAAATGTACTGTGTAAGCTTAAATTTACTATTTATCGATACAAATTAGACGCAATCTTGAGTGTAGGGAAATCAAAATTTTAAATATTTGGCCCGATTCAAAAAAGACTGTTCGGTATACCTATTCATCAAAATATGTGTAAGACAAAAATTAAATAGTATTAGAGATAATGTTACAAAAAATGTAGATGTATCCTTTCGTCATCAGATCGATGTCAATTTATCAACCAGCAGTGGTAGCGGGCACTGCGGCGGTGGCTGGGCGCTGCCGCCCGCCCCTGCCGCCCGCGCACCCTCGCTCGCCGCTCAGCTTGCCCGTGCTCGGCTTGCCCATTAGCTTAATGTTATGCCATCTCCTTTGCTCTAGTTACATTTTTTTATTCACTGCCTATACGCTCGAATCCCAAACAAAACGCCAAAACATGTGTTAACAGTAAGTTAACACATTCAGTGCCAGCGCGAGCTACGCGCTACGAAAAGCGCCTACGAACAGAGAACCCGCATAGCGAGTCACTGGCAGTGAATGTGAATTATAAAGAAGAGTTTGAATTATGCAGAGAAAACAAAAAAAATTGATTACATTAACGGTTTTGAAGTAAAGAATTCCTAAATACTCACTGACAGGTGTAACGAAACCACGTACGTTTTCTGGGAATGTGTACGCGTGCGTTTTATTCCTTTAAATTTTCAGTCGACTTAAGCGGGCTTCCTCACATTTCATAATTTCATTAAACAACACACTAATTCATTCATGTTGACAGTAACAAAATGGTAGAATATAATCATAACTAATTCTTGTTGGTCAATAGGAGTATAATAATAGTCCAGGAAGTGACTACCGATGAATACATATTTCATTTTACCTATAAAGTAAAAATAGCTATTACAATGGGAGACAAGTATGGCGAGTGGCAGCTTACTCGCTCCGGCCGAGCGGGCGAGCGGCGCGGTAGACTTAGTGATCGCCAAATGTAAAATAGATGTATGATTAGCAAGTAGTGACGTTCCAAATGTTAGGCTAACTTAGACGTGCAGGGCTCCGTACATCTCCTCACATTAATGCCCCTCCGGGGCCGCTTGTTCATTCACCGTTATTGTTTTCACATTGGGCAATGTCCATTCCGCGTTACATTTCAACTTGATTTGCGTCGGTTAACGTGCGGAGGCAGGAGCCCGATTAGTTGTAAGAGCACAATCGCCAACCATTGGATGTTAAACAATTCGAGCGTCTGCTGACCTACCTATGTGTAGCTAGATTAAACATTTCAAGTTTCTTAGATTAGCTTAATGTATGTGACTATTAGTAGCGATCAGTCAGAATAAATTAAAATAACGGCGACGACATATTTAATATTCGATCTTGAATTGATTCGCCAGTAGAGTCGGCACTTCGGCTGCGCCGGAGCGACTCGACTGCTCTGAGGTGTATATGTACAAATTTTGTTTTATCGATGACTTCCTGGACGCAAAGTTGCTTTGTTTCATAGTTTTGGTGGGAAATTGTTAGAGTACGGACCTTCTTGCCGCAAGGGTATACCATGATTTAGAAACGTTCGTTGGCGGACATTCGAGGCGTTCAGCGGGGCGGCTTCGACCCCGGCGCGGACGCGTAAGCATGTAAAATAAGTCTCCAAGTGGCCTTGATACTTCACTATTATTTGGGATTTGGATTATCGATTCGGTTCAAGTTTGGAATTAGTATATAAAAAAGACCAAATTATTAAAAAGTACATTTGCGATTCAGATCTAGTGTTGAAACTATTTGGCTATCCTTTTGGAAATAACGTTTAATATAGGAAAAAGAAAGTTATATAATGGCCTATACGTTTCGGATGAATTGCGTAAATTTTGGTAAATGTTACTACGCATATTTTCTATTGTCTAAGTCTAGGCTAATGTGTTCAAAAAAGTAATTTAAAATTTTTGAAAAAAGTAGAAAGTGCCTTCCAAATTTTTGACCACAGTAAGTGTCGGGACGGATGCGGCGAAGATCGGACGAGGCACGCACATCGCGGCGCGCGCTGCGAGTAGGTGCGCGCTCGCCGCGAGTCGCGCGCTCTCACGTGCTTAACTATAAAAACGTTAGACTAATAAAAATTCAAAATTATTATATAAAAAATAAATACATATGACTATTATTATAGAAAAATATAAATAAAATTATATATTTGGCCGATGTGGTTATACCCTGACAGGCAAGCGTTAGCTGAATATTCGGCATCAAAATTAATTCTATATTTTTCTTTGTATACAATCACCTGATTCCATTGAGAAACAATGCAGACATAGCAAAGTGCCATTCGTTTGAACTGAATCTTTAAAGGTTCATTTCGTATCACGTGGATTCTGTAGTTATAATTAAACTTTAATTAATTTATTGTACTGGTAAAAGTATATACATTTCGATTACATAAATAAGTAACTATGTTATTTTCGTGATAGATAAGTAAAATTTACTGGTAGTATTATTGTACACAGTTAGACGAACAGTGAACGTAAATGTGCGCGCAGCTGCCGCCGACGACGCCGGCGTCGAGCCGAGCCAGTGTCGGGTCTCGGCGTGGCTCCTCGCTTCTGTTATCCTACGCGCAGATGTTTGATTTATATTTAACCAACGTACCTAATGTGCTATTTGTCAGAACCGGTTTCTTTGATACTTGAGCTCTTACTAATAAAAAATATTTCTCAGTCACAATGTCTGGCAGAAATGTGGCACATGGCAAAACCTGCGTGATAGCCAGTCTTTAGCCTAATGTATGTATAAGTACCTATAGTAGTTTGTGCACTTGTTAAACCTGTACATAAGCTATGAGTAAGAGATGGATCCCATTCTCGTTTGGTTTTCACTCTTACATTTAACTTTTGGTAAGATAAAGGATTGGTGTAGTGTTACGTTTAATATTATTGGTCCGGAAACCTGCTGCTGGCAAAAGGGCACCCGGCGGCCCGGCTCGCTGGCTCCACAGGACCTGCCAGAGCGCTAGTCACTCTCCCGAGCACATTTACGTTCACTGTACGAAGGGTGGTTTTGGTTAGAATATACAATGTATACATGTTAGACATTAATTTAAAATATCCATGATGAATATGATGACTAGCAAAGCACCAGCGAGCGAAGCTCCGCTGCTGGCGCTACATGACAACATGATACTATTATTATCCCTTCTTATCTCATTTGTGATAATAAAAACTAAAATATTTTTAATATAAAGAACAATTATCCTTTCTCAAAATGTTCCCTTTGTAAAGAACACTATTGCTAAGTTTAACTGTATATCACAATGTATTATTTATTTCTTTAGTTTAAAAGAACATAATTTTTTAAGCCGTTGTGGGCTCAAAATAAATACTTATTTGTAATTAAAATAAATACCTACCTGTGTTGCAAAACACACAATCAAATGTGGAAATTTACCAAATAGAGACAAGATTGATTGTCCGATATTATTTCTCGATTAATATGACCCGCTTAGTTAAGTAGTGATTTTGATGATGGTAGGTATTAAAACCTACATAAGTTTTACCATTATTGCTTTCAGTGCAACAAAAGATTTTAGATTGCATATCATTACAAGTAAATATTGGGTTCTCCTGCGATGTTAATATAAACATTCTTAAAATGATTGGTGAAAGCTGTGATAGAGCAAAGTATTTCTTCTTTAGTGGAATGTCGTAGTAGCCGATATTGACCCGTACAAGTATCGTATTGACTGCCCTTCGCCCTTCAGCGAGCCACAGCCGCAGGCCGCGAGCTGGTCAGTTTCGAGCCAGCACACCCAGTGTAATATTACTAATATCCATAGTACCTACCTCATGTCACAGGAGAATCCACACCGAAACACTGATGTTTTAAAAATGGTATCGTCACTTTAAAAGAAACAAATACGTCTTTGTTCATTTATTATTGTAATATAGAAGATGATATAGGTCGCTATAATTATCGTCGTTATAGAAATTATGTTACGGTTTCAATTAAAAGTTGTTAAGATTTTTCTTATTTTCAACACCTGTGTTCCTTATTAATTAGTTTTCTATTATTATTATTTTACAACATATCTTTATTAACGGCTTAGTTACTATCGATGAGTATAGAATGTATTGCAGTTGCTAACCAGCGTTGTGTTGACCGAACGGAACGGACGTTTTACAATTTTCTCTGGAAAATATTACCTCAGTTATTAACTTCCATTTCGTTACACCTATATTTGTTTATTATTTTCTGATTTGTGTGACAGACACAACAATTGTAATGATAGCGCTAACTTTTATATCCTGTATAGAAGAGGCACCTATCATAAGTTTTTTGTTTTTTACATTAGTACCTAAACCTCTCATAGATTACTTTAAAAATTATTGAGATATTGTATAATAGATTCGGGTTTGTTCGTTCGGCCAGACACAATCTTAACCAAATTTTTATCGGTATCTGTGTCAAGTACAATTATTAATAAATATTGGTGTTTAACAGTTTATATAAATCGATGTAGTTCACAATTTCGCCGTGTCAACGTTCAGTCTTTTAGTGATCAGATCATTCATAAATTTAATCTGTATCTTTGTCTCAAACGATTACTTTTAGTGATGTAAAATGTTTAAGTTCGTTATTGTCACCGTGTACCGTTGTCTGAATGAATACATAAAAATAGAGCAAAATAATGTAGTTTCATTTCCAATATGTGGGTACAGTCAGCGTCAAATACTTTGTAGCAACCAAAGTAGTCAAATAGTTCGGTACACCATATATTTAGTATGGTGTACCGAACTATTTGGCCACTTTGACTGCTACAGAGTATTTGACGCTGACTGTACCTTTCGTACCTACATTGATAGAGTTACATGTAGGAAGTCTAATTTTTAGCTAGTTTTAACAAAAGTCTGGAAAAATAAATGTTAAATACTTAATCTTCTTCTAATAAAGGAATTCCAAATAAGGGGGCTGTCGGTAGGAACTCCTAATAAGATATTCAGATATACCACATTTGCATGCATTGTTAAATTTGTCATAACCTACTCAGTGACGCCCAAAATGGCCAAATAATTAGTAACAATCGTGTTCCGATATAGTATTTGGCCACTATCTATTTGATACTATCTATTTGATGTAATATGGACTATTTGTAAACAGAGGTTTAATGGGGGAAATGTTTCTAAAAGCCTTTGCGCGCAACTTCGTCTACATAAATGGTAATTTCCCTGATAATAGTAATTTATACAATCGTGATGTAATAGATAACTTTTCAGTCGAGTACCTAGTTTTAACACGGGTTAAGTAAGGCACAATACTTGTTCTATGAGTCGCAAAAATGAAGTATTACAAAAGACACAAACGCGCGAAGTCCCCTATGGGAGCGCGGCGGCACGTGATTGGTCTTTTTTAGGGTTCCGTAGTCAACTAGGAACCCTAGTAGTTTCGCCATGTCCGTCTGTCTGTCTGTCTGTCCGAGGCTTTGCTCCGTGGTCGTTAGTGCTAGAAAGCTGAAATTTGGCATGGATATATAAATCAATAAAGCCGACAAAGTCGTATAATAAAATCTAAAATTTTTTTTTAGGGTACCTCCCCTACACGTAAAGAGGGCCTGAAATTTTTTTTTTCGCTTCAACCCTAGAGTGTGGGGTATCGTTGGAAAGGTCTTTCAAAACTAATAGGGGTTTTCAAGAAACATTTTTTGATAAAGTGAATATATTCGGTGATAATCACTCCGAAAGAAAAAAAAAATTGTGTCCCTCCCCCTCTAACTTTTGAACCATAGGTCCAAAAAATATGAAAAACATCGTGGAAGTAGAGCTTAAGAAAGACATTAAATGAAAACTATAGCGGACATGATAAATTTAGCTGTTTTTGAGTTATCGCAAAAAGTTTTACCTTCATAGTAAAAAGACTTACTTTAATTAGGTACTGATTATGCAAATTTGCCTATTTGTTTAACTCGGGTGAAAGGTACCGTTTCATCCCTTGGATAACAATTTAGTATACTTTAAGCTCCAGTTTAGCTTATTGTGACGGAAGAGTAACTACGGAACCCTACACTGAGCGTGGCCCGACATGCTCTTGGCCGGTTATTTATAGTTGACTACACCGTATCGAAATAGTACATTATGATACAAGTGTGCTAAGTTGGTCATTACACACGAGGCGATATTGCGCGCGAGCTGCAAGCGAGCGCGCAATAAGAAAGCCGATGTGTGTAATGACCATAGCACACGCGTCTCATACGACGTTTTTCAACACACTTGCGAGGAAAAAACAAAACTTATAAATTAGATTTATTTTGTCGAAACAGTAAATGTACCTACAATTTTCAAAATGGTGGCTTACAGTTTTAACATCGAATAATTGCACCAAAGCGAGCTGCGCTTGTAGGCACTAATTCACCAGTTCATTGAAGTAAGCTACCAACACGTTTTCCAAGAAAGACTGGACGTTTTTGCTGATTTTCCATTGAACAAAAGTTCCATATGCCGCCAATTATTTTTCACCCGATTTTGATGGTAAAAGGCTATCGTTCTCGGCTCTTGCCTCTATAAGTATTACTGGCAGCGTCAATTTTATGTGTTCTTCATTTTCAATGCTTGAAAATAACATTTTCGTCAATATATAAACTAAAAACGTGCAAAACTATTCCAATTTTACGACAAACACGGAAAATGGCTGGAGCGTTATTTTTTTTACGCACGATTCCAATGCGCGCGCAAGGCAAAGGCGCGAACGAAATCGACAAACAGCCAATTATTATTTTTTTTAAAAAGCTAATATTTTCGTATTTTTATTCGACGGATGGAGATCAAATCTATAAAATGTTATTTTATTTATTAACGAAATTTACGAGATAATTTAATCTACAAATTATGTTTGGTGTGATTAAACCTCTTTGAACTAACAGTTGAAACACCTTATTGTTGGTTAAAAACGAATGTATTATTCGACCAAATTAAGAAGGCTCCGTTTCCATGCATATTATTAGCAATCAGTTACCTTCTTCATATACTGAAAAAGCACGCGTGTTTAATATCTAGGATTATGAGCCAAAAATCGGTGGAATAAAAACGTCGTTTTGAGCAAGTGTGTTGAAAAATTCGTTACTACATGAACTATTGTATCAGAAAAGTAATGAACAGTGAATACATTTTTCACGTTACGGCCATGTGATGGTAGCGAAACGACCAAGCCACATATTTTGACTAAGGTGTAAGGTGTTTGTGAAGTTAGAACTGGTAGAGTTAGAAGTTTGGCTCTACTGCATAAGATCTGATAACTTTTTGACAGTGTGAGCCTTATGGTTTCGTCTTGGCAATACTTTACATTAAAATGTTTTTTGTGGGATTTCACTTCTTCTTGTAAGTTGCTTATGACAATCGTCCATCCCCAAATTTAAAGGGTGGGGGTGATATCTCTCCCTGTGATTTACTAAAAGTCCTGAAATATGTATTATTCATAAAAAGAAGCCCACATATCCATTTTCAACACAAAATATGACAACAAATGTTCATCCCCTAGTTTAAAGGGTTGGTGCCGTTGAGAGGTAAAAGTTCCAAGTTTTTTTTTTGTTGGTGTACTAATAAATAATAATTATAGGACATTATTACACAAATTGACTAAGTCCCACAGTAAGCTCAATAAGGCTTGTGTTGAGGGTTAGACAACGATATATATACTATATAAATATTTATAAATACTTAAATACATAGAAAACACCCATGACACAGGAAAAAATATCCATGCTCATCACACGAATACATGCCCTTACCAGGATTTGAACCCGGGACTATCAGCTTCGTAGGCAGGGTCACTACCCACTAGGCCAAAACCGGTTTCTTATTTTCCGTAGGGCCGCTGTCAATCGCTGTCCTGTGCTCCGACGATAAGCCCCAAGATTAAGGTCTTGTTTTATGATACGCGACATAGTTCTAGCGGGAATTTTCATTCTACGAATTCGCTCAGCTACCGCTGTAATCACTGCCGGTGTCCTTGTTGGACGTGGTCGACCGCTCCTGGGGCGGTCGTCGACTAAAGCCATGTCGTTATATCGCTTGATAGTCGATAGATACTCGTCAATTTCTTCGTTATATTTAAAGGTTTCAGCAATTTGAACATGTCATTCATTTGCTTGTTGCACTTGTATAATGCTATCACTGCGACACGATTCTCTTTGATGCCCCACTCAGGGAAACGATAGGGACCGTGCGCGTTGGAGGGTCTGCCATCTTGTGGTCTGAATCGGAACCATAAGCAACTAACTTTTAAGCAACTAACTTCTTTGCAGTCTTTTAGAGTAAAAGTAAAAAGTTATCTTCTCTCTAAGCAAAAACTATTGACAGAGTAATTGAGTGAAGCCATTACAAATCTTAAGTACTGTAACTAATTATTTATATTATTATTTTAGGTACATAATTTTATATATATATATATATATCTGACCACACCACCACCATGATACCATAACATGATAGTCATGCTAACATATGATGTCAACTGCTTCATTGCCGCTTTGTTGTTTACCGCCGTAATTATTATAGTTATCCCAGTAACTTAACTGTAGTTGGTAGCTGCGCGCAACTACGCTCCCTACAGGTGTCCACGGAAGACCAGCGTCAGCGTACTACTTCAGTAGGACCTGGCATTATGCTGAGTGTTCACCTTTTTCAGTATAATTATATACAGTGTACAAGTTAGTTATAAGTCATTTTTTTACTTTCTTCCTCTATTTGTATGGTATAACTGTGTACTTATACTGAAATAAATGATATTCTATTCTATTCTATAAACAGGCACATTTACACGTCAAGTGTTTTCTTGTGCATATTAGGTTCTGCCATCTTGTGGGCTACATCGGAACAAAAACCATCACATTTACGCCTCGCGCCAAAAATCTGACGGCTCCTGTGCTGCCTCCTATAGTTCATGCACGCTCCCTATACCTGGATCTAAATATACTTTTTCTGACAGCCAAATGTCTAATTAAGCATAACCACAAAAGTACATCAAACATTCCATTATTAAATTTAAATTGATGAAAAAGTGGAACAGAATTTAATTATGGCAAGACTTCGTAATAGGTCCACTATTGACATCATATCCCGAGAATTTTGTTTATCTGGGACAATCGGAACCCAAGTAATGAGGGTTCAAAAAAACTACGAAGAGCTTAGAGAACAAGTAGGTAGTGCCCTTGCGCTTCGCTTGGCTCGTCTTGGCGGGGGCACTACCGAGACCCCAGATACATATTCATTGGGAGCGTTGCATCTCCTTACGGTCCCAGTAATACAACACTCGGAAGTACTCGGAAGTCTCAAATAGTAGTTTAAGGCGACATCTAGTGGCCGCTGGTTTATAACAGGTTAACTACTGCACCTATTGCGCCATCTATCGTCACCAGACGATACAAACAGAGCCCATAAGGCCATGATCGTTCATTATTCATCAAGAATTTAACTACGTCCTTTGCACAAGTATTGTTCACTGTGTATAGGTGGCAGCACTAAGCACTTATATTTGCTTATATCAAATAGAATTGATAGCACTAGAGAAGCAGTCTAAGAAAAAAAGCGGCCAAGTGCGAATCGGACTCGCCCATGAAGGGTTCCGTACCATTTATGATGTATAAAAAAAAACTACTTACTAGATTTCGTTCAAACCAATTTTCGGTGGAAGTTTGCATGGTAATGTATATCATATATTTTTTTTTGATTTTTCATTCTGTTATTTTAGAAGTTACAGGGGGGGGGGCACACATTTTACCACTTTAGAAGTGTCTCTCGCGCAAACTATTCAGTTAGGAAGAAATGATATTAGAAACCTAAATATCATTTTTGAAGAACTATCCATAGATACCCCACACGGATGGGTTTGATGAAAAAATATTTTTAGAGTTTCAGTTCTAAGTATGGGGAACCCCCAAAATTTATTGTTTTTTTTTTTCTATTTTTGTGTGAAAATCTTAATGCGGTTCATAGAATACATCTACTTACCAAGTTTGAACAGTATAGTTCTTATAGTTTCGGAAAAAAGTGGCTGTGACATAATCGGACAGTACCGCAAAATTACGGAAGGTGGAGATAAGGAACGAAATCTCCATGTACCAAAAAGTGTCATCAAAAAACTTTAAATAGGTGGCGCTACAATACTTATAGTACTTGAACAAAAAAATCAAATCCTAGACAGCGCAATTCACTCCGTCAATAACGCCTAGGTTCTTAGCTACTCTGGAGAGATTTGGAACTATTATTTATAGCTGACAGCTGGACACTTTTGCAACAGTTCTACCATAAGGGCTGATTTAGACGGCACGCGAACTCGCATGCGATTTTAGTTACATTGCGAATTATTGAGGTTACAACCATTTCGGCCAACCGGTCAAATGCCGCAATGTAATGAAACTCGCATGCAAGTTCTCGTACCGTCTAAATGAGCCCTAAGAGATGCCACTCCTCTTAATTCCACACTCCATACGCAAAATGTATGGAGCTATCTCGTTTAGCTGTCAAATTCGAAGCACGAAATTGTCTTAGATTTTACACATCTTACTCAATGTATATTTGGTCATATGTAGTATAATATAGAGTAGTGGCTCTGTGAGCCGCAGACCTCGCGATCCATCGGGAAATCCCATGGCTCTGCCACTATGAACAATTTCCAGAAACTGAAGTCTTAAAAAAAATTAAAGAGGTGCTCTCAAAATTTCACGAGAATCGGTTGCTTATTTACACGATTTTTTAAACGTTTATCAAAAAATTGAGTTATGATGAACAACTCCGCAGAGACTAAATTGTCTAATTTTTATTTCTTTGTTAATTTAAACATTCTGTAGCTCCTATAGTATTAAAAAATTTTTTTATAATATACAGGCGTTTATTAAGAAGGTAGGGGATAGTGCTGCCCGGTACGCAAAATTTGCAACATCGCTCTTCCTTAATTAACAGATTGTTACACGAGACACGAGAATTTCAAGTAAGTCCTCGTTTAAGTAAGTCTTATAATGTAACATATGTAATGTACAATTAAAATTATTTGTCTATGTAAAGATCGGGGTTGTCACTGCCAGACATGCAGTAATAAAATAAAGGAGCCAGTAATTTTAGGCACCTATTGACTTTGTTATAAATGTGACTAGACTTGAAATTGTATTAGGGCGCAAACCGGAGTTATCTATATTCTGTTTTTTTTTTATTCCGTAGACTAAAATGACATTTCATGTGGTACTAAGAAATGTCATGTCTTACATATGAATCGTCAATTTAGTCTACGGAATAAAAAACAGACCTTAGTTGCCCGTGACATATATATAGGTAGGATTGTTATCTTGGCTTCGCCCCCAGATATTAAATAAGTTTAAACCGATGCTGAAAGTGTCTAGACTGGAAATTGTATTAGGGCGCAAACCGGAGTTATCTAGTTGCCCGTGACATATATGTATATAGGTAGGACTGTTATGTAGGCTTCGCCCCAGATATTAAATAACTTTAAACCGATGCTGAAAGTGTGTTACCCAATGAATAATACCTAGAGAATTCTTTCTATCAAAAACGAGTGCTTGAATTTGTTGAACGTCCACGTTGCACCTTATATCTAAAATTGCCGAAGAGTGCACAAAATAATACCAAATAAATGTTGAAAACAATTAGATTTATTCAATAATCGTACAGTAAAAGCAAAGTAGTGAAGACAAAAGAAATATAATAACAAGGCGATGTTAATCGCCGTCGTCAAGCAGCTCAATATTAATAGTACATCGTTTTCATCTTAACCAGAAGAGACAAATTAAAAGTGGAAACTATTGTTACAGAAAGGGGATTCACAAGGAACCGGAAACCAAACGAAATCGGGCGGAGGAGACTAATTTTTTATGTAGTTTGGCAAAAGGTACCATGAGTGTAGGTACAATCCCGTCCGAAAATAGCGATACGTCCAAAAAATATGTAATCAGGAATATATTGCCTATAACATTAAGGTGTATAGATATTTTGGTACATTATCGTCCGTATCTATATTTTAAGACGCAGCCATACGACTGGTGGCCGCCGCGCGGCAACCTCGGGATTACTTATGCAAAACAACAGACAGATCTACCACAGCGACATACAGGCGCTTTATCGTCGATATCACTTTTATTCATTTTACATAAGCTAATGCGCAGTACCTGGGCAGAGAAATAATGCAATAGAAACTAAATCTAAGACATAACTAGATGACATTTTCAATAATTACCAAAGTGGAGTCACGGCCGGCGAAAGCTTAACAACATATAACATAATAATATACATACATTTTTATTCAAAACTAAACCGAAACACGTTTGAACAAAATGATGACGAGAGTCAACAAAGGTATACCCAGTGTGATGATCGGTAGCACATAGGAGTAACTACATTAATACTTTAAATATTACGCTATACCTATGCTTCAGTCTTTGTTTAATTATTAATTAAATCAGCCGTCATAGAACAGAGGCGTTGACTTCGCCCTCCAATGATCACATTACTTTAAGATTATAATTATATACACAACAATACACTCGATCGAGCCGCGAGTGCGCGTGCGTGCCGCCGCGGGCGCCGAGCGAGCGGCAACAGCGGCTGCGGCCGTTGCCGCGGTGCACGGTGCGGCTGACGCCGATACTATTCAACATTGTTTACAGCTTAAATCGGTATTATTATTATGAGTCGGAATTGTTTATCAAGTTTACAATTAGACATACATTGTTATTTTATCTTACCAGACTATGTATAGGATTATAAATTAAAAAAATTGCTGGCCATCAATTAAAGGGATAATAATATTTAACACATCGCATTAGCATTATTAACATATTATAGATACAAAGTAAAATTTAAACAAAAATACAATCAATTGAAATAAAATAAAACATTGAACACATGACATGTCAAAAGAAATTCTATTCTATGGGACGATTACGAATGAAATACTGTTGTATTAATATACAAATAAATACAAGAACAGGAATAATATTTTACAATAACTGGGGTGCCGAATACTATTATGCTGATCGATAATTTTTTTGCAACTACTACCACATTTGTGCCAATAGATATCAACATTCCTCAAACCTGTTACCATTTTGTCAAGAATGTTTGGTACACGTTGACATATTATATGAAACTGATTACAAGGCATAAAATAACAAAACAAAAGAGCAAGCTAAGTTGGCAGCGACTTTGGTAGCCCAGACTGTGCAAGTGTTAAGTAAACGTCTAACTTTTTGACGTTTAAAGTAACACTAGTTGTCCTAGACCTGTAGAAAGGGGCATGATCTGAATCAAGTCCATGTAGTGTAATACAGCAGCAGCCGCAGTACAGCACGATTTATTATAATCTATGTTTAAGTCATTACAAGGTGAATTTCTGAGAACCATTAAAATAAAACGCATGTTTTCCATAATTTAAACGTGTTAAAGTATACCTACAGAGATTTTACTAAACGCAAGCGGCGGAAATTGAACAATTAGGAAGCTCCACGTGAGTCCCACTGTTTTCTGAAAACCACTTTACATGAAGTAAATTCAACATAGAAGATCTTTTTAATGAGCTTTGTCAAATATGGGTTAAAACTTATCGAAAAGTGATGGAGTTAAAAGATGTTACTTATTTTTATGACAAGTTGTGCTATTTTATTATTTATTGTGGCATATTATATTGTCATTGTTTTGTCAGTATGAAACTTAATATGAACTTGTGATATTCTGCTATTATAGAAGACGTATTCAGAAATAATGTTATTGCAGTTGTAGTCACAAAAAAAAGACATTTTCAAATATTATCGTCAAAAAATAAAACACTAACATAAAATATTCACCCTACAACTTCTGTACCCCTAGTGTAAATTTTATCGACATCATAACGTGACGAACGCGTTTGCGTTAAGTCTCATTTTGTATAGGATTTTGAGTTTCCAAAACGTCCCGCTTGGCGCGCTCTTTCTAAATCCAATACAAAATGAGACTAAACGCAAACGCGTACGTCACGTTTCAAAATCGAATTTATTTACACTAGGGGTACTGAATAGTGTAGTGACATGAACATGAGTAAGACTGTCATTCTCATAAATTACTTACATCGCGCAGAATAGTGAATTAACGAAAAAAATTCTTGTAACAGGTGAATGCTAACTAAAACCAGAAAATGAACCTCATGCATATGCATTTCCGTTATTAAATTATCATTTAATTGTTTAAATACACAAAAAGTACAAAAATTGCGCGCAAAATACTAATGCGCCAATTGGTCGAAACGTCACGTGAAGTCACTCGTTAGACAGATTTGTTTTTTTCTGCTTCGCACTAATTTTGAAAGAAATCTGGTATTCAAAAAATGTACTTACTTTCGTGGCGATTTATCTTAAACTCTTGGTTGAGTTTCAATACACTTATTATTTATATTTGTACGTACTTACAACACGTCGATCAAGTTTTATCGCCACCTACACACTAGTTTGCAGTTAGTAATAAGAAATTACGGATGTTATTGCATTATTGTAGGTTTGTAGGTGCATGTATTATTGTAATAAGTAAGTAATTTGACTATTTGTTACCAGATCGATTGAAATCTTCAAACATAATTGGTTTACTCTTGCATACTTGATTTAATTTTTATAAAGAAAATATATTCAGTGCTAAGTACAGTCAGCGTCAAATAATTTGTAGCAGTCAAAGTGGCCAAATAGTTCGGTACACCATACTAAACATAGGGTACCGAACTATTTGGCTACTTTGGTTGCTAAAAATTATTTGCCGCTGACTGTACATTGTGTGCTGCACTTTTACCCCCTTATTCATAAACGTGTACTAAAGTTACGATGCCGCTAATAATCGTTTGTCCCTTTCCATCATACCAATACGTCGGAAAGGGACAAACGATTATTAGCGGCATCGTAACTTTAGTACAAGTTTATGAATAAGGGGGTTAATGTGTTACTTTACCTAGTCGGTCACTAAGTTCTGTTACTACATTTTCAACTGTCTTTCGAAAGCTCGATGATAACTTTATGTACCGTGAGGTACAATTTATTTTAACCGAGGTACTAAATAGTACAAATTAGGTACAAAAATATGGTATGCTTTTAATTTTATTTTATTTAGGTACACCCGCCATTCTGACTTTCACAAAAACATAGGTATGGTGGATGATTTGTCGATAAAATTCATTGTACTATACGTGGTTAACGATTCCACTATACGTGGACAAACACATTGTTTAAGTAATTTTCCTACTCCTCTACTGTTATCTGTCATTTATGCATTCATTAACACGAATATAAGAACATACATAAAAGATTTCAAGAAAAGTCTATATTGTCTATTCCTCATAAAAGCTCTTGTGCTTTTATAAGCTATAATGTTACTGCGATTAATGGCTACCAACCTAACAAAACCAAAACGAATACAGTTTTAAACTAAGTGCATTGCTGCCAACGTACAAAATATTCATTTGGTTGCATAGTAAAAATAATTACTTCATAAGTCAGAAACACGCATGTGACACCCGTAATATAGCAACACCCATAGACTACGAAGACCGCTTAGCGTTGCTTGTTAGTCTCCGTAGGCTACGGTGGCCAAAATTGAGAAAAAACTGTCCAAAAAATTAATTTAGCAAGTAGCAAGTACCAGGGCCTCATGAGTTACGAGGAGGTGTCGCCGACCGGCCGGCCGCGGCCCGGGGCGGGCCGGGCGCGTAACAAGGTATGCTCGCGCGTCTTGGCTATATACGTTTGCTGTAATTTGTTTACCTAAATTAAGATTGATTTTTGTTGACTCGTAGGAAAAATATTGTATGCAACGTTGTATAAGTAGGTCAAAAAATTCTCGTGGCGTATTCCTTTACAATGTTCGCCTACGCCTTCGGCTCCGGCTCACATTGTAACTCACGCCACTCGCCTTTTTTGACCCTTCTTATACAACTGTTGCATAAAATACTATAAACAATGCTACCTATTTCCTTTTATTCCGTAAAAACTCTGGTAACAGGACTGAGTAACCAACTTGGTACTTTGGCAAAAGATAACGCATATAGAATGGTTTTTAGGTTCATCCATGGTAATAATAAAATGAGAATAAAACGAATTTAGTGTCAAGTAGCTGAAACACATGAACAACATTAGTAACAAACGTCAGTTGCGTCCAACGAGTGACGTCATCATAAAATTCGCACCAAAAATAATGAGCGTTTCAATCGCTTAACATATTAAATATTTTTTAATAAAATAATGAGATTTATATCTAGATTTTTATTTTTCCGGTGTTCAAACAACATAATTAATGATTTTAAAATTTAAAAAAAATCACGCATGAGGATAATTGTTAAACGACACGGTACTATTGACCAGTTTTTGTAACAGAACCGTCGTGAAATATTTTTAATGCATAATTAACTTAATACCTACCCAATGCTTTTATAATTCTTTGGGATAAATAAACATACATTTGAAATTTGGCAATAGTGATGGCATTAAGCCATCAATCATGTTGATTGAGTGAACAAATTTAATTATTAATATTAAGGACTATACTTGTTTCATAATGTAATTAGTTTACCAGTTGAGTACATGGATACTTGAGTTCCGCGAACAGGCGGCCCGTCCGCGCTAAACTACTGACGCTCGCACAGAGCCGGCCGGTGGGTGGCTTTGTATACACCGGTTCACCGTCCACAGATACGACGAGAACTCATCACAGGTCTGTTTATTGGTCAGTGATGACATCTTAAAGTGTTGTTTGTACGCATGCATGGATCGGCCAAAACGTGAAATCCTAAAAAATCTTAATTAGCCGGATCCACACAGAGTGAGCAAACGCGCAAGGCAATTTCCTCACGTACAATACGGCCAGTGTAGACGTGCCTCGCGCGTATGCTCGCTGTGTGGACCCGGCTATTGACATATACATATGCCTCTCTGTACCCATGACAAATATTGAAAATACAAGTGTTTTTATTTAAAGTGATAAATTTAAATCAATTTGCATGATTGACTTTAAATAGGAGGAAACAATATAACAATAATAAATTAATAATTACTCGAAAAATAAATGCAACTTGTACGTATAATGTCATTCATTTCTTATATTATAGATAGGTCATAATTCGAAACGTAGTCCATTTGTGTATAATCGCCACTCATTATTTAAAAATTGTTTGGGAATGATGGTTGTTTTGTGGCGAGTGTGTAGACGGTTTAAATTTTAAGCATGAATAACCACCCCCGAATATAATTAGTCGCTTTTGCCGTCCCATGCACAGACAAAACATGGTGACACAGACAACGCGTTTAGAAGTTCCACGGCGCGTACAGGTTGACGTAGCGACGCATCAAGCGTCGGTTGAGTCGATGCTATTCGTCGCACTTGCGACAAGCGCCGGGCACGTCAAAGTCGAGGACGAGCAGTTTGGTCTCTTCGGTGCCGTTGCGCGAGCCCACGGCGCAGATAAGCTTGGTGGCGGAGGCGCGGATGCGCCACACCACGCCGCCGGAGCCGCCCGAGCTGAGCTCCACGAGGTTGCGGATGAACTCGCCGGTGCGCACGTCCCACAGCTTCACCGTGCCGTCGTCCGACGACGTTATCACGAACCGGTTGCTCGACTGCAGACACGTCACCGCCGATTGGTGTTTGTTAGGACCTACACACACCAATTATTACATTTAATGTCCTGTGTAAAAGCCCTACTTATCATAAAATGTTTCTGTATTTGGTATCCAAATAAATGCCAATAAACTGGATAATGCAAACATTTACCCCCTTATTCATAAACGTGTACTAAAGTTGCAATGCCGTGTCCTTTCCATCATACTAATACGTCAGAAAGGGACAAACGATTATTAGCGGAAACGTAACTTTAGTATAGGTAAAAAACTTAAGTAAGTCACCTGTTGTATGTAGTTGTGACGTGTTCGAATAGCCAATACATGTTTAAAAGACACACACAAACAAAACAAATGTCTATTCGAACACGTCACAACTACATACAACAGGTGACTTACTTAAGTTATTTACCTATACACTACGGAAGGTGGAGGTAAGGAAATAAATCTCCATGTACCAAAAACTGTCATCAAAAAACCTTAAATAGGTGGCGCTACAATACCTAGAATACTTGAACAAAAAAATCAAATCATAGACAGCGCACTTCACTCCGTCAATAGCGCCTAGGTTCTTAGCTACTCTAGCGCTACTCTGGAGAGATTTGGAACTATTATTTATAGCTGACAGCTGGACACTTTTGCAACAGTTCTACCATAAGAGATGTTACTCCTCTTAATTCCACACTCCATACTATACACGATTATGAATAAGGGGGTTAGATATCATGTTTTTTGTATAGATAAGAGATACGGAGAAAGAGTCAGATTAAACCCAACTCACACTTCAAATGGCTTTAAATAACTGGAAGTAAGTAAGAAAATTAGCAGGTGATTCAAATTAATTATTTGAAACATTTTGGAAGATTGTATAAAATATTATATATCTCATATTTTTACAGCCATATGTGAAGTGTATAAATATAGGTAAATATGGGTTTCGTAATCGTTTAACATACAACTCGTTAAAAACATTTATCAAAAAACCGGCCAAGAGCATGTCGGGCCACGCTCAGTGTAGGGTTCCGTAGTTACTCTTCCGTCACAATAAGCTAAACTGGAGCTTAAAGTATAGTAAATTGTTAACCAAGGGATGAAACGGTACCTTTCACGCGAGTTAAACAAATAGGCAAATTTGCATAATCATTACCTAATTAAAGTAAGTCTTTTTACTATCAAGGGGAAACTTTTTGCGATAACTCAAAAACAGCTAAACTGATCATGTCCGCTTATAGTTTTCATTTAATGGCTTTCTTAAGCTCTACTTCCACGATTTTTTTTATATTTTTTGGACCTATGGTTCAAAAGTTAGAGGGGGGGGCACATTTTTTTTTCTTTCGGAGCGATTATCTCCGAATATATTCACTTTATCAAAAAATGTTTGTTGAATACCCCTGTTAGTTTTGAAAGACCTTTCTAACAATACCCCACACTGTAGGGTTGAAGCAAAAAAAAATTCACCCCCACTTTACGTGTAGGGGAGGTACCCTCAAAAAACTAAATTTTTAGATTTTATTGTACGACTTTGTCGGCTTTATTGATTTATATATCCATGCCGAATTTCAGCTTTCTAGCACTAACGACCACGGAGCAATGCCTCGGACAGACAGACAGACAGACGGACATGGCGAAACTATAAGGGTTCCTAGTTGACTACGGAACCCTAAAAACGTGGCTTCGTGTGATCTCCAAGACAATAATCTGCAAGACGGAGTCAGCGTGCGCCTTAACTAATATTATTAATTTGTGTTAATATTAGTGCATATGAACATGTAACAGAAACACTCACCTGACAGCGTGTGAAGGCAGTGGCCGGTGGTGATGTCCCACACCTTGACCGTGGAGTCCGCGTTGCCGGAGACGAGTATGTTGGAGTGGAGCTCCATGCCGGAGGTGAGCGACTGGTGGCCCGTCAGCGTGTGCTTCAACTGGCCCGACTCCACGTCCCACACGCGGATTGACGTGTCCAGCGACCCGCTCACCACGTGCACGCCATCAAACTGCACCACATTCATTACATGAATATCAAAATATTACAATACTAGTATAATTAAAGATTGTGCAATAAGCCTTTTAAGTAAATTAAAAACAAAGATAATATTTGAAAATATAGTGCTTTACATACAAGTTATCATTCATGGTTTAAGAAAACAGTGGAGGATGGTTTCTCCATACATAGCCCCTATTTTTCTCTCTGGATATTTATTTACGTTATGAAAAATATTTGTACCTATGTAATTTGATGTATAAATCAATACCCTAATTCATAGTCGTACTAATTACACGGAAAATTGGGTTGTAATAACAACTTTATGTTTGAGCACTATAGTATTACAACAATATTTTTCTTTGTAATTAGTAGAATTATGAACTATGTTATCAAAATATTAGCCATAGCTATAATTATGTTTCAGAATTTACTTTAATAAAAACCTACTTTGGGGTACCGTATCCCACTCAAACAAAGAGATCATACAGAGGTCCCAAAACAAAGCACTGTATATGTTAACCAACGCTCCCTGACCCATTCCAAACAATCCCACCTACGGATACCAGGAGGCAAGAAATTGTCCGCCATACTAAATTCTATAAATAACGAACGCATTGAATGCCATCCAAACACCTTAACTCAGTCACTAATGGAAAACAACAACAAAGGGCGACAATTAAAGCGTAAAATACCACAATTTTACAAATTTAGTACAGCCACAGTAACTATGACAAATTTTTTTTTTATACCACGACTGTGGCAAACAAGCATACGGCCCGCCTGATGAGCAGTCTAATAAGCAGTCACCGTAGCCTATGGACGTCTGCAACCGCAGAGGTGTTACATGCGCGTTGCCGACCCTTTTAAAAATCTGTACACTCCTTTTTTGGAGAACCTCATACTGTAGACCCTCGGGAAACCCTCGGCAGGTAGCTCATTCCACAACCGGAGCGTCCGCGGGAGGGAATTCCTCTTAAACCGCACAGTGCCATTTAGGTTCTAGGGTGTGAGGATGAACACCCTGCCGACGGCGGGCGGTGCGGTGATAGAAAGTAGCCGTGGGCATCATGTCAAACAATAATAACACCCAAAAACAATAATAAGTAATGAGGATGAGACACAGATTACATACTGAAACCGCAGGAATAAGCATAATCAAAATACTGCTCAAATAAAAAGTCTCGTGAAAGAAGACAGATTGTAGTTAGCTCAAGCGGATAAAAGATAATCATGAGTGAAATAATGTTTCTGCAATAAAGTATAGGCTTAATATTGGGACCGTGCGAAGTGCGTGGTGGGGGTAAGTAAAGCGATCCCAGCGCATAAGGTGGTAAAAATTTGAACTAACTGCGGATAGCGTCTTTAACATTTCGTACAATTATATGGCTCGAAATGAAACTTTGATTTACGATTACTCCTGAAATATTCATTTAAATTGTATGGTGTAAGGGACCATTGTAAGCTGTATGAAATGCTTAATATAACTAACGTATTTATTTTGATAATTGTTAATAATGTATCCATGTAAATAGCTTTGCAAATGCCACATATAACGTGATCTTTTTCTAGAAGTTAAGAATGGATATAGTAAGTTATCCTTAAAAGATAGACATTTCACATCGCGGACTTTTTTGTAGACCTATGAATGAGAAACAACCCCACCATACATTGTGTTGTTATAGCTCAAACGGATTAGGCAGCGTTTTCGATTAAAGCTCCTAGCCAGCGTGATTTTTTCCGACAACATCGTTATATTTCAAACAATTTACACAAAACCTTAACAAGTTATATACTTAAGCCTTCCTCAAGAATCACTCTATTGATAGATGAAAGTCGTATGAAAATCCGTTCAGTAGTTTTTAGTTTTGGAGTAGTTTTATAAGATGTAGTGAATTGACGTTTTCCCCTAGAATTGCGGACACTAGGTTGCGTGACAGTCGTGCACGCTCCCAATAACGTTACCTGTAAACTGTAGACGCGGTTGGTGTGTCCCGCGAGCGTGTGCAGACACTCGCCGGTGTCGGGGTTCCACACCTTGACGAAGTAGTCGTAGGCGCCGGACACGACCACCTTGCCGTCGTACTGCACGCAGCGCACGGCCGCCAGGTGCCCCACGAGGACGCGCAGGCAGCGGCCCTCGGGGATGGACCACACGCGCAGCGTGGAGTCGCGCGATCCTGACACCACCCTGCCAGCCAAACAATCACTATTCACTCAATAACAACTTTATTTACTTTTACAGTACATATGGGGCTACTTTATAGCACTAGTGCGAGAAGTAGCATATTACGTTACTGTGTCGAACATTTAAAGGGCCATATGTACTGTAAAACGTTGTACGATACATGTGCGAATAGGTAATTCGCAACTCGTGTCGATTTAAAACACTCCCTTCGGTCGTGTTTTAATTTATCGCCATTCGTTTCGAATTTCCTATTTTTCGCACTTGTATCGTAATGTACTATTACAGTACATATGGGGCTACTTTATAGCACTAGTGCGAGAAGTAGCATATTACGTTACTGTGTCGAACATTTAAAGGGCCATATGTACTGTAAAACGTTGTACGATACATGTGCGAATAGGTAATTCGCAACTCGTGTCGATTTAAAACACTCCCTTCGGTCGTGTTTTAATTTATCGCCACTCGTTTCGAATTTCCTATTTTTCGCACTTGTATCGTAATGTACTATTTCCAGCGCAAGTAAACAACAGAAAAGCCAAGGCGTATCGCGTATAATCTGAACACTCGCAAAAGCAGTGTTTTTTTATTTCCTGACTAGAATGTCATATAAATATTTTCATTCTCCATGAGTTTTGTGTGTTATTAACAAAATGAGAAACTAAGGTTTATAGGTTTCCTTTTTTCCAAATTAGCAATACAAAAAAAAACATTCTAAGCGAAACCTATAAACCTAGAATATATTATGCTGAAGCGATCAACATCAAAATCAAATTGATTTGTGATTTGGTTAGTGGAGACCGTTTTGTTTTACTTTACATCTGAAATGGAATTTCATAAAAAAAAATACCGTTATTTCGTTAGGATCGCAAAGCTATTCTTCCCTCTTAAGAAATAATTCAATCTTACCGATTTTTTTTTACGTGACTACACAGTTTGGTTGACATAGTGACCAGCGACTGCCTTTTTTATGACAAGATTGGTGTCGCGGCCGAAAAGGCCACATCACCACCGAAGACGAAAAGAAAGGAAGTTACAGAAATAAGGAAAGGAGAAAGTAAGAATAAAGAAGAGAAGTTAATAATAATAATAATAAACCCGCGGGGGCAGCTTGTGGCGAGCTGACGGTGAGTGGCGACACCGCGGACCCCTATTCCAGAGGGCCCTTTTATTTGGCCCTCGCCTTCCGCAGACTCACCTCTCGACAACCTCACAGCCGCTCCAAAGTGTTGCCCTATTGTCGCACTGTGCGTGCGGCCGTTGTGGGGCCCACTCAATGAGTTAACGAGCCACCACCTGTCTTACACAATTCCGAGACTGATTGTCACGGCAGGTGTCCGCTAGTCTTCTCCCATAGCCCATTATCCAGTCCATCCAACTTTCAAATCAATAGCCTTATGACCTTAGATCCCATCGCAGCGCAAAAGTGCTGCACTGCAATAGTCTTTGCACCTGGCGGGGACCATCTCCGGATGTATCATGTTGTGCGCTCGGGGATGGTATCCGCCACGTGTATCCCTTGCTTTTAGATTAATTTGTCTTAAAGGGCCTCTCCGCTGTTGGCTCCGACGCCGACCCCACGCATGCCTCCCAAAGGTCCGGGATCCCATGGTCCCGAGATATGGTAAGACAGACAAATAATAATAAATTCTTTATTTGGCAGGCAAGAAACAAAAAAAAATGTGGAGCAAAACAGCGTCATCTATTTACAGATTGTATTTTTTTGTAGCTACTAATAAATAGTAGTCAACTCCTGCAGGGCCTGTTCCTTTCCCAGTGGGGGCGGCGGGAGTAACCCACAGGTCTGCGAAGGTTAGGTTTGTAGCAAATAGTAGGGGAAGTATTCCTACTATTCGCGACAAGCCTGACTTTGTCAATTTTTGCCTCTCTTTGTTGGTCTTGCCGAAAACAAATTCATTATTCGTATTGGCTTCGTTCGAAATGCATGGTGGGGGTAAGTAAAGCGATCCCAGCACATAAGGTGATAAAAATTAAACTAACTACGGTTATCGTCTTTAACATTACGTAGAAGTTATATGGCTCGAAATTAAAGTTTAATTTACGATTACTCCTGAAATATTACAAGGGAGAGACATATGACAAGGGATAGCAGAACAAAATGGACAAAAATTACAACAGATTGGTCTCCACCAGACGGGAAAAGGAAGCAAGGTGGCCAAATTAAAAGATGGAGAGACGACATCAATACAATTGGAGGAACAGAATGGCCCGGAATAGCAAACGACAGAGAGAAATGGAAGAAGCTGGAAGAGGCCTATGTGTCACAAGACACGCTAGACACTAAATCAAGAAAAACTGATAAAACTAATAAACAATGATGTGCAGTTTAGTGTCCAGCAATAAAGGCTATAATAATAATAAAATTGATAATCAAATAAAAATGCAATCCGCCACATGCTTCATCAAAACACAAATGTAATCCGCACAAGCATCGTCAGTCCACAGTGACAGTCGTGCACGTAGCGAATATCAATCGCCTCTCTAAAATTTGCAAGACCAAGTAGTACTGTAAAAAGTTCGCTTAGCGGCATATTTCTGATGATTGACAATCCACATGATGTGTATTTTAAAATATATTAATAATTTAATTTCCGGCTACATTTCTGACTTCATGTCAGTCTTTTTTTCTTTTAGCAGGCATAATGGTCATTTTGTCGCGCATGACATAACCTGATGCCACCTAACGACGCGCTGATTTTTGAATCCTTAAATAAGCTTTTTATAAAGCCATAATATTTCTTTATGCGGAATATTTCGTAGAAGGCAAGGTAAATAAAGAATTAAAATATCATAGTAATCTAACTAGTTAAACGAACATTTCGTGTAAGTAAGTAAAAAATAATAGGGTTGCTTTAATAGTTATAATATAATACGGTTACAAATAGGGGATATTATGCAAAACTCTGCGGAGAGGGCCGAGAGGTACTACACTACCACGTTCTGAGGGTTAACCACAAAATCTAAATTTCGTTTCTATCACTTTTGCATATTCCACGATAAAGAAGCCAGATAAAACGATATTCGCGTTTCGAGGTAGGCCTCTGTAAACAAGCCGCTTTGATGCATCAATGACATAGTAAAAACTTCTCAAAAAACTGTTTAAGGCATAGTATGTATAAGTTACTCTATGGTTTATGTGATGTGATAGTGGCGATAGAACATTGCAGTAATACTCCGTATTGTATAATTATACAATACTACAATTATACTACAATACTACAATTGTAGTTATTTTAAAATTATCAAAATAACCCCATTTTTTCTAAAATTACCCTATGTATTCATTCGCATTTACCTCATTTAATAAGCACTAAAAGTAAATTTCGTTCTTGGTAGATATACAAATATAAAAAATAAGTGAGTATATTAAATAGGTAAGGGATAAGAAATGGATAATGCCATGCACGGCGAAAGAAAACTTATAGACTTAGAATAAATTTAGAATCCAAATTCAGATTGCAATTTTTCTCGTGGACTAGACTGTCATAAACATTTTTTTATCACACTTGCTCGTAACACCCATGGGCATATTGGGTATAATGTTTTTTCAATAGGTATATATCAGTTTTAGTTTTAAAATACTGCCATTTAAAATATTTTGCCTTAGATGCCTGACCTGTCAGAAATTTAATGTCACCGTATTTAAGAATTATTTTGCTTACGATTTATTTAGAGTTTTCCTCACAAGTGTGATGAAAAACACTGTGTGTGCCACGGGCGGTACAAGAATTACGACATGTTCGTAAGTTCTTGTTTACCGCCCTTAATACACAATGGTTTTCATCATCAAATCTTAATTTCTAAGTTGATGCAAGTAAAACTCATTCAGTATGACGAAATCAAAATTAGCAGATGATAAGCATGAAAAACTTAAATAAGGTATATCATTTACAGATAAAAGTTTCATTTGTGTCTAAGCTCAAAGTATAAAATCTAATATCACTTCATTACCTTGTTGATCAAGCCAGACTTTTTGGGAGAAGGAGCCGCCCGGCTTGATCCTTGATGTAATTTTATATCTATACACAGTCTACTTCTGTTTTAAATCAACACATGGGTAAGTTAGCAATATAATTGAGTGTAGTTATAAACTGACCTGTTGTTGTAAAGATGCATGCAGCGCACCGTGGAGGTGTGTCCGGCGAGCACCTTCTGGCACTGGCCCGTCTTGGCGTCCCAAACGCGCAGCGTGCGATCCGTGGATCCACTGATCACCAGGTCGCCCACCATCTGCGACGACCACACGCCGCCCGAGTGTCCCACCAAAGTGCGCAGGCACTGAAATAACATTTACAGTACATATGGTGGTACTTTACCGCACTAGTGCGAAAGTTAGCATATTACGTTACTATGTCGAACATTTAAAGGGCCATATGTACTGTAAAACGTTGTACTATACATGTGCGAATAGGTAATTCGCAACTCGTGTCGATTTAAAACACTCCCTTTGGTCGTGTTTTAATTTATCGCCACTCGTTTCGAATTACCTATTTTTCGCACTTGTATCGTAATGTACTAAAATATTATACTCATTGTCATATACTATGTACATTCAGCACGTCGCCAGATTTAAAAACTATCGTTCTGATGTCATCTCCCAATCTCAGCCCATGTTCTTCGAACGAAGAACCAGAATATTCAGATATAAACGTTTTCAAGTGCCTGGTTGCAACAATCCGAACCGTCAGTCAATGTCATAGTGTAGGTAGTTTATTAAAATTTTCTTGTATGAAAAGATTGACATTCTCAATGGGATGACAGCAGCCAACCTAACTGTCAATTAAATTCTCACCTAAGAGATTCTCAGTAGCAACCTAACTGATCCCGGGGTCCATCAGTTCCGTCCTAGGCGATGTATGTAACTGTCATGATGTCTTCGCGTACAAAAATGTATCTAACTTTTTATTGTATTTGCCCATATGTTTTGTTTTACTTTTCATCAGTACCCCTAGTGTAAATAAATTCGATTTTGAAACGTGACGTACGCGTTTGCGTTTAGTCTCATTTTGTATTGGATTTAGAAAGAGCGCGCCAAGCGGGACGTTTTGGAAACTCAAAATCCTATACAAAATGAGACTTAACGCAAACACGTTCGTCACGTTATGATGTCGATAAAATTTACACTAGGGGTACTGAAGTGGCTTCAACTAGTACCAACGTAACTTCTGTAAAACTACATCAGAAAGTTACTGAAGTATGCAGATGGAAACTTACCTTGCCTGTAATAGCCGACCATACTTTCAGCGTAGTGTCATCGCTGCCGCTAAGAATGCGATTTCCGTAGAACTGCAAGCAGGTGATGACGTGATCATCATGTCCTCTCATCATGATGGGGTTGTTGACCGGTTTGTGCAGCCAGTTGTTCTCGATCAGGTATTGGCGCATGTAGGCCGCTTTCCATGGGCTGACGCAGCGGGGCAGTGAGCGAGGCATCTTCTTGAGTGTTGTAATGCCTATGCGACGGCACTGCTCCTTCCATAGTAGATTGTCGTCGGCAAGGAATCTAAAAGAGACCATGTCAGTCTTAACATATTGTATAAGAAGATGAATGAAGCGTTAAGCGGCAATTTTTTAAATATCACTTTTTCTGCTCCCGCTGGTGTGGCATTTCATTTACGCCTCATGGACAATCATCAACAGTACTCGTACCGAAATGGGATATATAGCAATTAATTGAACAATCGGAATTAGAATTATATTTAGAAACTACGTGGTCGATCTCGAATCCACTATATAAAGTCCACTAAATATCTCACCAAGATCCCGGGGACAAAAGGAGCACACGGCATGGGTTCAGTAGCAAAGCTGTGAACGACCCGGACGCCGCCAAAAATAAACGAGCAAGTAGAAGGTGTTTGCTACCTCCAGTATCGGCAAGTTTGCGCGGCGCGCCGCAGATCCTTGGGCTGCAGGTAGCCCAACACCGTGAGCGCCAGCTCCTTGGGCAGCAGCGAGATGAAGTCCCTCTGGAACAGCGGCTCGATGGCCTTCATCATGTGTCGCACGTGGCTCGCGGCACAGCGCCCGATAAGGGCGTCTATCGCTTGAATTTTCTCGGCATTGGACCACGATTGGAATCTTTAAAAAAGATTACAATTTTTATTAACGTTTCCTATTTGCTGTCAGTCGCAGTTTTCACAGATATAGTGAATGTTGTGAAATACAATACTAAACATATTTATTCACGAAAGCTGAATGGTTCAATGGTAATATGATAAATGTTAATATCAGTGAAAGGTGATTTTCACTGATTGAAAGAGTACCACCAGATTGAATTAAAAAAAAAGAATTGGTCTGTTCCATGGCTTCTTGACTCGAGCAGTTTGGCTAAGTTTAACCAATTTAAAAAAAAACCGTATAATGTTAGCACTTATACAATGTAAGGCGACATACTACATACAACTACGAGTAGTCACGCACGATTCGAACAACTATACAGTGAGTCAGTATACCTATACTATATGTACCTATATGTACAGTCAGCATCAATAGTAGCGGATGAAACAACGCGCCAAAAGTATCTGATATTCCAGATAACTTTTCCAAACATAGATAAATCTCTAAAATTTACATTCAAAAGTATATCTTTTACGGTCTTAAATGTTCTACATATAGCACCACCACATTTTGTTAAGTTGTTTTGAAACCTTGTTTGATCCGCTACTTTTGATACTGACTGTACAACGAGCTGCAAAATTAACGAATGAATGAATTAATAAAGTGGCCATGCGATTTAGAGGCTGGGTGTACCTGTTGAGCCAATTCTTAATTTCAGGTGGTCCTTGAAGAGTGGCGGGCATGGAGGAGGGGGGCATCGTCTGCAGCCAGCCGCCGTCGGGCGGCGCGGCCGTGCTACCGTCCGGGCAGAACTTCTTCGCGTACTGAGGCGGGGGCGGCTCGTAGCGCCTCTTTCTCTGCCAAATATTTACTATATTAACGGCCTTAACACCGTATTTGAAGGCTTAAGGCGTGAGGAAGGTATTGTGAATACAACGCACACACACTTTTTGCCCTTTTTAGGGTTCCGTAGTCAACCAGGAACCCTAATAGTTTCGCCATGTCCGTCTGTCTGTCTGTCTGTCTGTCTGTCTGTCTGTCCGAGGCTTTGCTCCGTGGTCGTTAGTGCTAGAAAGCTGAAATTTGGCATGGATATATAAATCAATAAAGCCGACAAAGTCGTACAATAAAATCAAAAAATTTAATTTTTTTTAGGGTACCTCCCCTACACGTAAAGTGGGGTGAAATTTTTTTTTCGCTTCAACCCTAGAGTGTGGGGTATCGTTAGAAAGGTCTTTCAAAACTAATAGGGGTTTTTAAGAAACATTTTTTGATAAAGTTAATATATTCGGAGATAATCGCTTTGAAAGAAAAAAAAATGTGTCCCCCCCCCTCTAACTTTTGAACCTTAGGTCCAAAAAATATGAAAAAAAATCTTGGAAGTAGAGCTTAAGAAAGACATTAAATGAAAACTATAGCGGACATGATCAGTTTAGCTGTTTTTGAGTTATCGCAAAAAGTTTTCTCTTCATAGTAAAAAGACTTACTTTAATTAGGTACTGATTATGCAAATTTGCCTATTTGTTTAACTCGGGTGAAAGGTACCGTTTCATCCCTTGGTTAACAATTTACTATACTTTAAGCTCCAGTTTAGCTTATTGTGACGGAATAGTAACTACGGAACCCTACACTGAGCGTGGCCCGACATGCTCTTGGCCGGTTTTTGGTACATGGAGATAGTATTCCTTACCTCTACCTTCCATAACTGTATGAAATTCATTTACATATCATCCTCACTAATCGCACCGGATACGTAGTATTTTCGGACCTAATTTCAAGTAACTGCAATGAAATGTTGACAACATTTCATTGCAAATTTGAGAAAACAATATTCCAAAAGAAGTTCAGTTCGTTCTGGCTTTGCAACAATTTGAACAGAACAAAGTGAGAGTCATTATGAACGTCATATTTCCATAGACATTTGACATAAACGATGACATTTTCTCACTTTGTCATTGTAAATGCATGGCATTTACAATGACAAAGTGCGGCAGCGTTAGTTTGGTCCGACTCTAGTTTATTGCCTATAAGACCGCAATATGCTTTGTTTTTATCAAAACCTTGCGCTTTGATTTTCTCAAAACCTTATTGGTATACAATACGTTGTAAACTCTCGCTCGTTTAATGGGAAACAAAAGCAGCGAATGCAAACGAATTTACGCATGCCAAAGTAGCATCTTCATTTAAAAATCTATCTCCATATTAATTAACTTACCCAAAGTCTCTCATCAATTTCTGGTTCTTCGTCATCCTCGTCGTCCTGGAATACACAAGTTTATTACCTTCAATGTGTTTACTAAATTTATTTTTAACTGTTGTTGCTTATAGGTTAGTATTATAGGCAGGGCTCGAACAAATCATGCGGATGACGCAAAAGTGACGTAATTTTGCACACACAATTTTGATCTTTGTATTTAAACCACCGTGTGACATGTCACACTAACTAACAAAATAATCGTAAATAATTCCATGGAATTTAGGTGACAGGGTGATGTCTTGAATAAAATAATCTCACGAAACTTGTTACTGTAAGCATAAAGGTATATTCAAACTTAAAGTGCTCACTCCATGGGAGTTTCTCACAGCGTTTCAACCGCTGACAGTCCCCCGCCCAAATTTATGATGAAATTCTAGAAGATCGGTGGGTCAGTTTTGTTTATTTTAAATAAGAAAGCTCTGCGCTTTGAGAAATACCCGCGAATAAAGTTGAAACGAGCATATTAAACAACAAGTAATCTTAAAATGTATGGAGATTATTAATAAGTTTTAGTAAAACTTCATATTTGCAAAATGACATTTTATAGCGTCTTTTTATAGAATAGTAAAAAAAATCCTACCTACATATAATCGTAAAGATACAACAGCTAAACAATAACAAAGCCAGTTCATTGTGCATTTGATTGTCAATGTTAGTCAAGGATGTATCTACTAATATCGATATCGTTTGATAAAGAGGTTGATAAATGATAAGTGGTAATTGTTTATGGGTGGTTCTCAGAGCGTTTCAATCGCTTACTGGTTTTCGAGGCGAGAAATATCGAAAAATTTGTCCTTCATCGAGACGGGAAAAAACTCAATGCCTCGAAACTTCGAGAAATAAATCTCTTGTGATAAGTAAAAAGAAAACACGCGTATTACACGTGATGTGTCTATAGTGTATTTCTATTGGCAGTTAAATAAATGTAAACAATTTATTTTTTTACATTTTCAGGTGCTTAAACATTAACCCCCTTATTCATAAACGTGTACTAAAGTTACGATGCCGCTAATAATCGTTTGTCCCTTTCCATCATACCAATCGGTCGGAAAGGGACAAACGATTATTAGCGACATCGTAACTTTAGTACACGTTTATGAATAAGGGGGTTATTAGTTAACCAACCAAATTAAAAACTGCCTTGATGCATCCCCTATGGTTCTGGCTTTAACCGATATTCATGTTTTGAAACTTTTGAACTACACTCCTCTCAAATGTCGCAAGGATTCGTTTCATTTTAGGTTCTTTACTACACTTTTTTTAGCATTAGGAAAACGGTAAACCAAAAATCCTGACACGTTTTTTTGATAAGCTCTTTTAAAAAATTAGTAACTTTTACTTATGAAAGCAAAATAATGTAAATAATCGTATATGATTTATAATTGTTACATATTACATACAAATATATCTCCTCATATAGTTGAACATGTGGACATAGCTATGGTTAATATACAAATGTTATAAAATATTTTCCTTAATGTCAATATCCTTAGAGGAAAATGGGGACTACGTTTGTATGGAGAAGCGGTCGTCCCCTTTCCTCTTTAAGTTTTCTACCCATAGGTCCAACGTTTATAGGACCACAATGACTTTTTTTGTATATTAAAACGACACATTAAGTAATGATTGTCAATATACAAATTTTTCATTTCTCATGCTCTGGAAATGGCTCTTTGTTGTTCTAAAAAGTGTGCAGAAAATAATACGTTTCTGCGCTAGAGCACCTTACTTTCTAAGTACGTTTTTATTTCTTTTTTTACGGTAAGCAATTAAAATATTGGTTATAAGTTGCTTTGTTGTGCAATTTCCATTCTGATAAATAACTGCCCATTCCATAAATGACGATATTTTTACCTTAATTATTAATTGAAAGAACCCTCAAGACTGAAGTTTATACTTAGCCGTGTTTTTTTAAATGCACGTGTATTTCACTTTCCTCGTATTCGAAATGAAAAGCAGAGTGTTTAACTCGGGTGAAAGGCCCGATTTCTGAAAGGTGTCTTTCATCTCTTGGTTAACAATATACTTTAATTGTGCATTTACCTTAATTTGCTATCTAAATATTTTAAAGGAACTTCATTTTTAAGTAAATAGATAGTCGTTCTATTTTTAATATGTGCTTCTCAATTAGTCTCCTATATAATAATTTAGTTGCCAAATAAATAATTGGTACTTGCCTTTACATAAAGAAAAGCTGGAACGGCATTAAAATAATGCTCGTATTTAAATATTTTAAGGCTCCGCTTTTGTCGTCAAACTATTAATTTTAGTACCTATTTCTATTTTTTTAGCTAAAATATTTTATTACTTAGTTGACCGGTTATAAATATATAAGTAAGTAAGTAAATATTCTTTATTGTGCACCATACATTTAAAAATAGACAGGAAATGAAAAAACACGTAAAAGTTAGGTAACAACAGGCGGTCTTATCGCTAAGAAGCGATCTCTTCCAGACAACCTTTGGGTAGCAGGAAACTATGAACTTACAACATTGAACGGGTAGTGCCGATATACATATAATTCAACAAAATGAAGACGCAAACAATATAATACATACCTACATACTAATAAAATAAATACATATATACATACATACATTATATATTATACAATCATAAATAAATAAAGGCAAGTTAAGGCAGCGAAAGGTAATGAGTCTTCAAAAGATTTTTGAAAACGGGAAGGGATTTAGCACGTCTAATGGCAAAGCATTCCACAACCGAACAGCACGAAAAGAAAAAGAGTTGCTATAAAATTTTGATGATGAAGGTGGTGTAGCAAGGAGATGCATCTCCGCACAGCGGACGAGGAAAGATAGTTGAAACGCTTTTTAAGATATAGAGGGGTGGAGGGGTTGAAAATAATGTTATAAAGAAGTACAAGAATATGAGAGTTACGGCGATGACGAATAGGGAGCCACTTGAGCTGGGTACGAAATTCAGAGACGTGGTCATATTTGCGTAATCCAAATATGAATCTTATACAGACGTTTTGAAGGCGCTCAAGTTTATTTAGCTGGTCCTCTGTAAGATCAAGATAGCAAATATCGGCATAATCCAATATAGGGAGAAGAAAAGATTGAGCAAGCGCAATTCTGGTAGCGAGCGGCAAGAAGCTACGAAGCCTGCGAAGTGACCCCAGAGAAGCAAACATCTTCCTACTGATCTCAGTTATCTGTGGTACCCAAGACAGTGTGCGATCAAATATAACTCCAAAATTTTTTACCTGGCTCGATAATGGAACCGGGACACCATCAAACACTATGAAAGGTAAGTTAAGAAAGTCAATCCGAGAAATGATTTGAGAGCTGCCTAAAATTATAGCTTGCGACTTACACGGATTAACTTTCAGCCCATAGCGTTTGCTCCAACTGGAAATGTGTTCCAAGTCCCGATTTATGGAGCCGATACTCTTAGGTAGATCGTTAATTACGCATTGAGAGTAAATTTGGAGGTCGTCGGCATAGAGGTGGTAAGAAGAAGAAATATTAGTAGTAATGGAGTTGATGAAGATGGAAAATAATAGAGGAGACAGCACACCGCCTTGCGGAACGCCGGCCAGGGTGCTGCTCCAAGAAGAAATGGAAGAATCTACCTTTACTCGCTGCCGACGACATTCCAAATAACTACGGAACCAGCCAATTGTCACGGGAGATATGTTAATAGCACGCATTAAATATATAAATAAAGTAACGATTGATATAAATAAAGCAACAAAATACCTCATGAGATGATAAACAAGTACACCATGTTTCTTCAATTACGTCGTCATCTGAGTCATCATCCCCATCACAAAATGGCTGCATGTAGGGCTGAAAAAAAAAACGTAGAGTTTAATAAATATTGTACTTAACATAATAATGATGGTTTGAGTGTGCCAACATTCATCACCACTCGTCTAATTAAATATTCGTTTATTTCTTATTTCGTATCGTTCTGTAGCTTCATTTGTGGTCCTTTGTTCATCTTATTCGCATTTCGTCATTATCTTGTTGGCCATATTCCGTAACTTGTCTCTCTCTTAATGTCTCATTCGTTGTTTATCAGTTTTATCACCCTTGTTTTTCGTATCATTCGTAGGTTATCTTTAGTCACATTCGCTTTTTGTCGTTCTCTTTTTTGCCTTGATTTGCAATTCGTCTTGTTCTTATTTGGACACACCTGCTCCTCGTCACGTTCGCGGTCGTGCAATTTTACAAGTAAGACGTCACTGTATTCATTAAAGACGTTTCCGTAACACGATGTAGTAAAAAAATAATTAAATGAGTATTGTCAATGATATTTGCAACAGGTGATTGCAATTTAAGTGTAATATGAAACAATAGTCACAAATAGCGTATGAGACGAAAAACGAATGTGACAAACTCAGAATGCAATCAAAACCGAAAGAGACTAATTACGACCAATTGTGACCAGCACCGAACGAGTCATAGATTTTTGCCGAATAAGTAATTAAAATAAAAAACGCAAGAGACGAACGATGAATGAAACATAGGAAGACCGTGGTGAAAATAGTAGATTGTTAACGAAGGGTGGAAAGTGGCTTAGTACGAGTAGTTAGTACTTTTACCCAAGTTAAACACTCTACTTTTTATTTCGACTTTGAGGAAAGTCAAACACAAGAAATGTAGGTTCTGACTGGAATTTAGATTTTTTCCGATCAAAATGTAAATGGCGCCAATAAATAATCTAAAACCATAGACAATCCGAACTTAAATTGGGATGTATCTGAAACGGCCTTAAAGTATACGCGCCTTAAAAAAAGTGAAACCGAATGAATAATGCAATGATAATATTTATAACCTTAACCTTTGATAACCGAACATTAAACTCACAGATGATTTGGAGCCCCCCGGCTCATTCTTCCTGCTGTCGTCGAGGCCTAGCAACTTGTCAGCGTTGGACGTGGACGGCACGGTGAACTCCTTGTTGCTGTCCGAGCCGGTGCTGCCAATGCTGGACGCGTTGGAGCTGGTGCGCCCCGAAGGCCCGCCTGTCGCTTCCAAATCGCTCACGTCAGGAGTATGGTTGTCGCACGAACTCTCACCCATCTGCTCTGCTTTATACAGCTTTCCCTTAGGAAAGTCCTTCTTTTCTTGGACACCGCTACTAAGAAGTTTTTGCATAAAGTCAGGCTTATAGACTTCTTTCCTCTGAGGTTCCTCGACTGTGCTTGCAGGTTTTCGAGAATGTATCATATTTTTTATTGTCGCATTACTATCTTCACAATCTTCTGTTTTGCTACAACCAGGTAAACTGTAGTCATTAGACATAATATTTGGGAAGGCGGATATGGTCTCCGAGCTGGACGCCAGACTGGAGCTTGCACTGGACAGGTTGCCAGAGTAATGTGGACTTGCAGCTATTTTGCCATCCACAATCATACCAGAACAATGATTTATTATTCTATTTTCCTCATCGAAGTCCTGGCGCTCTATATCATCTATCTTATGCTTGGAATTATCTTGAGATGTAGCTTCATTATCAACCACACAGGCTTCACTGTCAGTCTTATTTTCTGTGTCAAACGAGACATTATTAACTCCTTCATATGCATCAAAATTAAAATGAGAACATGTTGGATCCATTATAGAGTATTGCGTGAGCTCTGCAAAGAAAACAGTAAATTAGTTATCCTATTTTATAAAATTATAAATCTTTCAGCCGCAACATGTCTTTCTCGGGAAATTATTAACGTTATTATATTACAAGAGAGCAAATTCGAGACTGCAATTGTGGTACAGTCACGTCTGAAAATATCGATACGAAGAAAGTCCCAAAAATATTTATACACAACCTTATTGCCCATATCTTAAGGTGTATACATATTTTTGGCACTTTGCCATCCGTATAAATATTATCAGACGTGACCGTACTGTAGAAAACTTGATATTAGTATTGTACGCCACAATGCGATTGGTTGTTGAGTTCGCATCACGCGCGCGATGTGTTGCAACTAGTTGCGTTAGACTGCACGATTGGCTCGAATTAGTGAGTGACGCGACTGAACTAGCACCATTCTTAGTGCCCCTAAGGCCCGTCCTTAGATATAAGTCAATGATACACACTGTGTTAATATTGATATCTAGAATATGGGTTTTATTAATATTATTTAATGAAATGCTGCATTGTCATCAGATCTTATATTTCTATCTAAACTAAGTTTCAATTTTTTTATAAAAGTACCTAATTACAATATTTGTTTGTTCAGTTTTGTTACAAATGAAGTGGCTTCCCATCCGCCGTTGAAGGACTGCATATTGTGTCTCCTCTTTTTAATGTTATTTTTATTCCTTCTTCTTTCGCCCTCTTTTATAATTTTATTGACTTTCATCTATCGAATTGTGCTGTATTTTTCTAGCGTTCTTCATCATTTGTCATCTACTCAAAGGTTAACTGGAAAAGAACTCTCAAGTTAACCCTCAAAGGGATAAGTTTGCCTCTGTACCGCCTATGCTGTACCATATTTGTGCAATAAGTGAAACAGATTGTTTGAAATATAAAATATGAATGCTAATGGGTAATATTTAATAACAATATTACTTGTACCTAAACTCACGTGGTTCTCACAATTTTTTCAGGACATCCGAAGCAATCTGAAACAATTATATTAAAATAAAAAAATATTATTAAAAAAAACCATCAAAAATTAAAATTACAACAAATTCATTTTATTGTAAATAAAAGTCTTACGTCGTAATTTAAATCACATAATTTTATATTATTTAATCGTGACAACCGGTCTGGCCTAGTGGGTAGTGACCCTGCTTATGAATGAGAATAAAGAATAAAAAATATATTTATTTCAAGAATTTGTCATTACATGAGCAGCGATACATTGATCCCCACACTAGGCTCAGCCTGTAACGTGGTAATCTCAGAGAAGTATCAAAATGGTGCAGTTCTTATTTTAACAGAATATAGTATTGTTAAAGCTAAATTATATAAAAGATTTTTTTATTATATGACTAATTATTATGTAACTATGTTCATGACTGCAATAAATAAATGAAATGAAATTATCAAACTAAGTACCAAGACAGTTAAAAAGGTCTCAGTAAGTAGTATGTCAGTGAAAGAGGTTATATGAGGGTATGGGTGTATGTATGTATGAATTTGTCCGTGTGAAGCCGATAGTCTTGGGTTCAAATCCTGGTAATGATATTTTCTTTATGAGCACGGATATTTGTTTCTGAGTCATGGGTGCTTTCTATGTATTTAAGTATTGTCTAAGTACCAACACATGCCTTATTGAGCTTACTGTGGGACTTAAGTTAATTTGTGTAATAATGCCCTATAATATTTATTATTTATTTATAGTAAGTTTTACTTATCCTCATACTTTTAAAATGTCAAACCGGGGTATGGTAATATGTTTTAGAATGTTGTGGGTGCAAGGTTATCACAAGTGTGAGATGTGTTACTTTGGTCCTGTGTAGCACACACAACTTTTCACATAAGCCGATTAGAGGGAAGTAAACGGAAAAAAATCTAACCCTATCTCATCGTATTAGACCCCAAACATTGAAATGAAATTCAAATGTTAAATTGTTAAAGGACAGTTAAATGTATTGTTGTCTCACACAGTGAGCAAAATCACATTTTACCATGTATTTAAGCAGTGAAGTACCTTTGTTCAAGCTGCTAATGTGAAAAGATGTTTTCTGTTATGAACCAATAAAATGATTGAGCCAATGTGCTAACAAGTAATTCTTACAATTTTGCCAAAAATTACTCAAGTTAAAAATGTTTGTATATCCAATGTTACAGAAATACAATTTCCAAGGAGCAACACTTCACCATCTCAGGTTTGGAGACATCGGCCTTGCTATGTTATTTGCTAATCATCTGGCATCCCCGCAGAACATGCTACAGGACTTGACAGTAGCAAACAAAAAAATAATATATATATATTAGTTAAACTAAGGCTATGATAAATAAAATTTAGTCCATCAGTTGATAGTAAAATCATAGAATTTGTGTATGACATCACATATTGTAGGGACAGTTCATCTCATTCAACATTCAAAAGCTCAATGGCTAGATGGAACTATCAATACTGCATGGTAGGGTTTGACAGTATGAAAAGACATAATGAAAAATATTCATCAACCGGGTCCACACAGAGCGAGCATACGTGCGAGGCAACACACGCAATATGGCCAGTGTAGACATGCCTCTGCACTAGCTGTATTGTGCGTGAGGAAATTGCTTTACGCGTACGCTCGCTCTGTGTGGTTCTTTTATATGATTTCTTCATAATGAATTATGATGAAATCCCAATAACTCAAAATGATGTATGCCAGCTGAAGGGTTTAACACTAAGTGCCGGGTGCCCCATTCTCAGTTCAAAATGGACACATATATACAGTAAAAAGAGGACTTGAATGCATGCATCCTTTCAAATTACAACATTTCAATGGAAAAGACACACCAAAACCAAAATTAAAAACTGGTCAAAAGAACACTGATAAAAGCATCCTGGGGATATAAAAGGAAAGACAAGAAGAAATTCAGAGGAAAGAAAATCAAACAAAGTGGCAATGGTTAGGTGATATATTGAGAGCCTAAATAGACAGTGGACCTAGGATATTGACTTCAATAGAAGAAGTGGAAAACCCACCTACGATAGTCAGTTCTTATGACATCGGGAGAGTTGCATGGCCACTTCGGACATAAAGAAGGCAAAGGACTTAAAAACATGCCAATTATGTTAGATGCCTAAAAACACTGAAAATAAATGGTTTACATTAAATGTCAATGTATTGTTTGTTTTAAAAAAAGACTTGGCTGTTAACTTCATAATTTACATGATATAATGAAACATTTCTAAAATCCATCCATCTTTTTTGCAGGTAAATTAAATTGCCCATGCGAGAATTTGTGATGAACAAGTAAATAATAGTTTAATTTTATTATCCTTCACTCATATCCACATCTATTCTAATGCAAACAGTGTATAAAATAGCTAGGTAGTTCAAATCTAGACATATTAAGAGCTATAACTAACTTATTAACAAACAATATTGTTTTACTTTCATTTAGGTGTTCTAACTTTAAATAATAACTATAACAATTGTAGCACTTACATTAAGAACATTAAAGTGCTTAATTGCAAGGAGTAGTTTACAGTGTAACATTTAATTGTTTAAATTGTAACACCTGTTGTTATCATGTCTATAATACTCATTGATTTTGATACTACAGCTGTGCATTAAGAAAAAAACAAGACCAAGCATTGCAAGGCCATTGCAGGCAGGACTAACAGAATGTTTCTTAAGTAGGCTCAATGTCAGAATCAAGGCTAATCTAGTCATACATTATGGCTCTAGACTACAAATGCAACAACAAACAATAATTCCACAAGAAAAAAGCGAGAACGAAAGAAACGAAAATGTGCAAATTTTAGATTTCATAATATTACATATCTGTACGTGACTGTCACTCCATATTACAACGCTGCACATTCCTACTACGAGAACACAGGAAGTAAATCACGTTTCACTATTCCAACAAAAAAATCTCATAAAGGACTCTGAAACGACCGTGAGAACTTTTTTTTGACGAGCACAGGATTCACGTGCACAGGGGCTTAAAAAACGTGTGGACAATTTCTCAGTTTTAAGTTTAATTCGAACTACTTAAGCATTCGATTAGAAAAACAGAGCCGCTCCCGGATGCTAAAGAATATGCTATAGGTATCGGGATAAATTGCATGCGCAGAAACGCATCCTGAGCAAAACAGCTCTGTCTGGGATTTTGATACGATAATGGTGTAAAAACATAAAGTGGGTTGAGAAACTGCACTCCCAATCACACATCCACAAACAACCAACTCAATAAAACATACCTGAATACACAGCCGGTAATCTCATAGGTTTTACTTCATTTTCTTTGAAACAACATAATTCAATGAATTACTAAAATAATTTTTTATTGCAATGCGAACCAATTAATTTGTTCGACTTCAAACACCGTGGTCGGCCATCGACCATAATCATTTTTTTTGTTGTCTGCCTTGGACCATAGACAATATAAAATGTTGTTTTGCTGATTCATTTGTCTATGGAAACATAAACAACTGAGTATGGAAGGTGGAGGTAAGGAATGAAATCTCGATGTACCAAAAAGTGTCATCAAAAAACCTTAAATAGGTGGCGGTACAATACCTAGAATACTTGAAAAAAAAAACAAATCATAGACAGCGCACTTCATTCCGTCAATAACGCCTAGGTTCTTAGCTACTCTAGCGCTACTCTGGAGAGATTTGGAACTATTATTTATAGCTGACAGCTGGACAATTTTGCAACAGTTCTACCATAAGAGATTTCACTCCTTTTAAATCCACACTCCATACAACTGAGCTTAAAATAAAAAGCAGTCACACACGATATGCACACGACAACGATATATCGATGAAATCTGTTTGCGCAGTTTTATCAACTGGCAAACTGCAACAATTATGATAATCTATCAGAATCTGCCATCACACGTTCTATGCACTTCTTACATCGATGTGTTTCCAAGTTACTTTCGAAAGGAGGCCGGTGTATCTAAAGCGCTTCACACACCTTACTAGTGGGGGAAAACTAAAGCGTTCGGGCAGTGATAATACCGCAAACAAGGGATAACAGCTTATCCTTGAGGTACTTATTTGCATATCCTTGGAGGATTTCACGACTGGAGACGCCTTGTCTGTAATTTTCTGTACAAAACTGTCTGCCGATTTTTGCGGTGGTGAGTCCATACAATACACAAGGGCCCAACGCATATACAGAGGTAGGCCTCTAGTACAATAGTATATGCCGGCAGATGACCGTACGACAGTGGTTCCTAACCTGGGGGTAAAACTGGTATTTTACGGGGGTGATAAGCTAAGAAAACAAAGATCTATAAGAAAGAATATTAAAGGAGGGGTAAAATCAAGTTCCCTAGTTAGTCAGTACTGAAAAGGTTAGGAACCACTGCCGTACGAGATGCTCTTTTGGAACTTTTAGTAGGAGTAGCAGAGAAAGCGTTAATATTGTTTGTCCTTGTTACAGTTCATTTTTTATTCCCACCGTAAATTTTAGTATGGTTTATGGTGGGCAACAAATAACCCGATCAAATTACGCAAAGAGTACAACGACAAAGAAGAAGAAGAATAAATAATTCTCAACTGATTCTCGTGAAATTTTGTAAGCGGGTTCAATAGCTACATATATTTTTTCTGTCGTTTCGGTTTTTGGAAAATGTTCGATATGGTGGAAATTAGCGTAAAGGACTTAAGTGCCATTACGATCTATGGCGCTTAAGACCATTGTGAGTACGCTGTGAAAATGACTCAACGAATTATCTTTTTGTTTTTACAAGCTTAAGCATATCGATCTTATCGCGAGGAATACATTTCACAGAGCCACTAGTCGTAGTCATAGTAGAAATACATATGGTACTTTGCATTTTTCAGCAAAGTAAGGACATCATCGATATCCCCCAATTAAGAAGTATAAAACTCATCACAAAAATATTCCGACAAACACGCAAAATTTGCGGCTTTTATTTGATTCATCGCCGCCAACAATCAATGAAAAACAAACATTTACGTGCATGATTTTGTCACTCTAATTCATGGAGATATAAAGTGGAGCACACTCTAACTTTTTTTGTTATCGTAACTTGAACCTTATTACTGAGGCAGAAAGGTGTTCTTACCAGACTAGAGAAAACGGTCCATTTGAGATAGCAAAAGTGGGGCGCGGTGTCTCACTTGCACATGTTGCCAATGTTAAAAAACACAATTGTGGTAGTATTTATATAAATTTACTACTGAAATTAAATCCTTTCTTATACTAGTGCGGTTCTCAAATCTTTTAAGTAATTTGTAAATATAATGATGTCAATATTATTAACTGATTAAACCAAACATGTGCACAATATCAGAAAAAAACATTGATTTTAATATGGTAGACATTGTAGAAACTTTGAATATTAATTGGTATCCCCAACTTGATGACATATTTTCGAGATATTTCCAAAATACGTGAATGGTGAGGCTCAGCATTTAATTGCGAAATATTTAAAAAAATAGGTAAAAATGTTGTGTGACAGGTTGTAGAAGTGAAAGTTTTGCTCATTGTGGTATATATTTTCACAGGTGAACCACAATCATTCAATTTTACGATAAAAATACACGACGATAATTGTCAAACTCATTAGGGTGACCATGATGTCGGTACGATGTGAATCAATTTTACACAATTCTTATTACGCACTTAAGTAAGTTTATCTAATTAGGTATGTCTATATTTCGGAATAGGGTTGTTTCCATCTACAAATCTTAAGGCAGAATTTTATCGCAATAAATTCTTTTGAATTATAACATGTTAAACTACTTTTAGGGGACCTGTAATGACCATATTTTTGTAAATATTGAATTTAAAATATCTTTTGGCACACGTCACGTGACCAAACTCGAAACGTCATTGAAGATTCTGATGACGTCACAACTCTCGGATTGACACTGTTGACAGTTAGGCGATAAACAACAAATGACAAAAGTCAGTTGACAGTTCGTATCTTCTACGTGTGTATGTAGTTATGTGTCAAACCGTAAACTGTGACGTCACACAATTTTTCGTTTTGGGCGCGAAAGCAGCTGTCAAAATATATTTTGTAAATTTAACATATTTAAAGCCGTTTTTAGTATAAAAGTTGAATTTTAGGGCAACTTTTAGTTAATATAGAACGTATAACAAGCGTTTCAAAAAATTGGAAACAACCCTATTATTAAATTGGTGGAATGATAGCTATTACAGAATAATTAATTGCCAAAATTGAAATCCAAAGTCCTTAATTTATTCGAGATTTACGTTTATACATTATATTTTAATACTGAAACGATTTTACTAACTATTTATATACGTAATCGATTCGATATAGGTTGGACACACATTTCCGTCAGTAGAAAATGGCGGCAAATTTGAAAAAAAGTTGCAATCTACGATGAGTAGATGACGCTTAAAGAATTAAAGATAGTTAAAGTGTGCAAAACGTAAGCCATCACGCATATGAACATACCATGAGTGCGAAACAGGCAGACTACAAATGAAAAATCGTGACCATTTTTGAGTTGGACAGTGGCGGCTAACGGCCACCATTTATTAATTTTCAAACACATGTCCGGCATCGTAACACCTTAAGTATTTTAATTAGAAAATATAAATCTCATCCACATGGAATCCAAGGCTATAACCGCGAAAATCGAAGTTCATCAATTGCGGGTGTTTTTCTCTGTCACTCTTATTACGTTTTAGTGAGAGTAAAAGAGAAAGATCCCGCAATTTGAGAATTTCGGTTTTTGCGGTAGTCCCCCAGTTATTAGTACAAATATCGACAGTCGAAAAATGGGATATCGTTAGTGTTGTGTGTCGACAGAGTAACTTCCCTAGTGCGCAAGACCAAGTGCGAGTAGTTCGAAAAACTCGCGCAGCTAGAAGATGTTGATGTTAACTTTAGCCAGTCTTCTTCGAGACCACGGGGACAACGCCGTCCTCGGAACGTCGGACGTAAACATAAAACTTAATATGCGATTAAGTCCCGTTTATATTAGTTAATAATTTATTGACAGAGAAAGATGCTCACAATTAGCGAACTTCGGCGTTCGCGGTAGGCTCGACTCTAACAAGCTCCATAATACTATCGTAAGAAAAAGATAATAATTATGTTTCTCTCTTATGTCTTCTAGCGCTTCTACAATGGCCTGTGGTCTGAGGAATTGTTTGACATGATGCCAACGACCACTTTCTATCACCGTACCGTTCATCCTCACACCTTAGAACCTAAATGGTCGCGTACTGTGCGGTTCAAGAGGAATTTCTTCCCGCGGACGCTCCGGCTGTGGAATGAGTTCCCTTCCGAGGTATTCCCGAGGGTCTACAGTATGGGATTCTTCAAAAAAGGAGTGTACAGGTTTTTAAAGGGTCGGCAAAGCGGATGTAACACCTCTGGAGCTGCAGGCGTCCATAGGCTACGGTGACTGCTTACCATCAGGCGGGCCGTATGCTTGATATAAAAAAATGTCTATTACGCTCCATTGACATGACAAGGGCCTTGGTTACAAACTATTATAAACGGGCGGAGCGGACCGCGACCCTTGTCCTGTCAGCATATCTCTCTCTCTCTCTCTCTCTCTCTCTCTCTCTCTCTCTCTCTCTCTCTTACTCATACCTGTGTTCTTAACAAGTTACGGCGGACCGCCTTCCTCACAATCGATGGTGGCGGTCCGGTACGCCTATCAGTAACAGCTTTTAGGACGACTAAATTAAGTGAAGCGTTTTACAGAAGAGAATAAACTATATCCATCCCTTTTCAGGGGTCATAATACTAACACAGCAAAAACACAGTAAGATTCTCTATATATTCCACGTTATCCTAATATCCCAGATACATATAACTCATGGTCACCCTAATTAGAAAGAGATGCATTGGCCCACCTTGACTTCTCATGTGGACACTTTTTGGCCAATGTACCCTATCCGGATAATCTTATAAGTCCGTGCTCTAATTACGTCTTACTGAGAGTAAAAGAGAATGATCCCCCGATTTGCGAATTGCGGTTTTCGCGGTAGACCCCCTGTTCTTTTTGTTGGCGCAGCAACTATATTATCACTTCTCTCACTTTGCTCTTGTAAAAACGCCATTTGTCAAAAAGGACAACTATACTGATATGATGAAATTTAAATCAAGTCGTAGCCATTTTGGTGGTTAAACGGTTGTGTATGTGGGCGTAAAAACGTGTAGAGTCTGTTCGGAAATAGAAGTCGTGGAATGTACTGGGCAAAGAGCATATAATCATTACGTTGTACTGGGCCCCATACATTCCACGACTCTTCTCTTTCCGCACAGACTATATAAGTGCGTTTTTAGGGCGGTGAACGATTTGATTTTAATGTTAAGGGCCCTCCACACTCGTGCGCGAATCAAGGCGCGAAGCCGCGAACGCTAGTGTGGATGGCCCTCGCGTCGATTTGGCAGATTGTTCACGCCTTCGCGCCTTATTCCCCGTTTTTCGTCGGTATTTGGTCCGCGTCAAAGGAGGCGCGAAGCGCGAACTTGCAAGATTCCACACTGGCAATCGCTTCGCGCCGCGATTCGCTCACGAGTCGGTTAAACTGTTAAACTGTCATAACCTTCTATGGCGGCTACTTGGGTACTACTTGGTTATATTGGGTCCAAACTTGATCAACCAAAAATTAATTTGACACACGGGGAAAACCCGGACACTTTTCATGTAAGGAAGCACCTCATTGAATTTAAGTATTTATCGGCATTATTGTGTACAAGTAGGTTTCTTCTCTAATAAAAATGAAATAAAATTTCAAAGACCTAAGTTGCGTTGATTTTTATAAGTTTATTTCAGAAAAGTAAGACGTCTTATCGAAATCGGTGAATCAGAAAAATATCACTAAGCTAAAGAAAATTGACTGATTAGTTACTGATACTGATTGTAAATAGTAATAAAAATGAAGACATAGAATTAGATCTCATAACGTTAATTGTTATGTTTGTTTATTGCAAGATTCTATGCATAAATACAGATTTTTATCTCTAGAGTTTAGGTAATTAGAAGCTGAAAGCTATCACTAAGCTAAGGAATCTGAAGACTGATTTACTTACTTGGGAATTTAGTTAGTTTGTAATAAAAATAAGGATATAATTAGAGATCTCATAATGTTAATTGTTATGTTTGTTTGTTGCATTTTGCATTAGATTTTATGCGTAATTACTGATTTTTATGTCTAGAGTTTAGATAATTAGAATCTGAAAACTATCACTAAGCAAAGGAATCTGAAGACTGATTTACTTACTTGGGAATTTAATTAAAACTGCCTGATTAGATCTCCTAATGTGACAATATGTATGTTTGCGAGTTGCCTTAGGTTTTATGTCTAAATAGTGATTTTTATGCTCTTTTTCTGGTCACTTTAGTAGAAGTTGACTGATTAACTAATATCTGTTTACATAATAAATAAAAACCGGCCAAGAGCATGTCGGGCCACGCTCAGTGTAGGGTTCCGTAGTTACTCTTCCGTCACAATAAGCTAAACTGGAGCTTAAAGTATAGTAAATTGTTAACCAAGGAATGAAACGGTACCTTTCACCCGAGTTAAACAAATAGGCAAATTTGCATAATCAGTACCTTATTAAAGTAAGTCTTTTTACTATGAAGGGAAAACTTTTTGCGATAACTCAAAAACAGCTAAACTGATCATGTCCGCTATAGTTTTCATTTAATGTCTTTCTTAAGCTATACTTCCACGATTTTTTTCATATTTTTTGGACCTATGGTTCAAAAGTTAGAGGGGGGGGGACACATTGATTTTTTCTTTCGGAGCGATTATCTCCGAATTTATTCACTTTATCAAAAAATGTTTGTTGAAGACCCCTGTTAGTTTTGAAAGACCTTTCTAACAATACCCCACACTGTAGGGTTGAAGCAAAAAAAAAATTCACCCCCACTTTACGTGTAGGGGAGGTACCCTCGAAAAACGAAATTTTTAGATTTTATTGTACGACTTTGTCGGCTTTATTGATTTATATATCCATGCCAAATTTCAGCTTTCTAGCACTAACGACCACGGAGCAAAGCGTCGGACAGACAGACAGACAGACAGACAGACAGACAGACAGACAGACAGACGGACATGGCGAAACTATAAGGGTTCCTAGTTTACTACGGAACCCTAAAAAGAGACAAATTATATTTTTTTTGTAAGAAAAATTGTTTTGTTTTTGTTATTGTTTATTGCGAATTACACATTGTGTGAAATTAAAAAGTAAATGGATGAAAATTAAGTTTTTTAAAAATATTATTTTCGGACTCGTCCGGGGAAAAAATGCGATTTACGCCAAATGTCCGGGTTTTTTTTTAATCTTTGTCCGGGTTTGGCGAAATTTGAAATGGCAGCCCTAAGTCTACGTCAACGTCGCGGTATGTTCGCTTCGCGAAGTCGCGCCGCGATTCACGCGCATAGTCTGGAGGGGGCTTAAGGAAGTCGACAGGTACGGAAGGAACAGAATCTCCATAGGCAGAACTGTTGCAAAAGTGTCCAGCTATAAATAATATATAGTTCAAAATCTCTCCAGAGTAGCGCTAGAGTAGCTAAGAACCTAGGCGTTATTGACGGAGTGAAGTGCCCTAGCTAAAGCATAGTTCATATAGAATTGGCACATAATTAGCAATGTTTAAAAAATAATAATTCCATGGCGGGAAAAAAATTGACAATTACAGTTCAATCACCAACCTTCAAAGTATTAATTGTCAAAATATTTTTTTCCTAGCTTATTGCATTTTAAAGTTTTCGACCATGAAAATTGAGAACAGGAGATTGATTGTGCACAAATACTTCGAAAATTCTTATCGATCCCGGACAAAGACAGCTAAGTCGCTTAAGATGTTAAAAGCTAGTATTTGTGGGGTCATAAAACGTTACAAGGAGACTCTATCAGCTGACAGGAAAACACAAACTAATCGGAGGTCTGGGACAAATAAGATTTTGGGAAAAAAAGACCCAAGGTCACTCAAACAAAATTCAGGACGGTCTAATTACGATTTATCCCAAAAAATCAAAGAAACTTCTAGAAAGATAAAGATGATTCACCTTAGAGGTGGCTATAAGAGCTATCGAGCAATAAAACAGCCAAATCGGACTGTTAAACAGATCCGACAAGCTAAAACACTAGCTCGACTATTGTACGACCCAGTATTGACAGAATTCGAAGGTTGCTTGTAGTTGGACGACAAGACGTATGTAAAACTCGATTTTAATCAACTACTCGGTTCGAAGTTTTACATGGCCAATAATAGAGGTCATTTACCCGAAAAATATAAGTTCGTGAAACTCGACAAGTTCGCAAAAAAACATATGATATGGCAAGGAATTTGTAATTGCGGCTGTAAGACGAAAAGTTTTATAACATAGTCAACAATGAAGTCGGACCTTTATATTAAAGAGTGCTTAGAGAAATGAGTATTGGCATTTATTAGATCCCATAAGGCTAGGTTCACACGGCGTTAATTTTTCCCGTATACCGTATACGGGATTTTATCGAATACCGCAGTGACAGCAAAATTTGTATGGCTTCTTTCAAAATCGTTCCCACGGCGTCTATGCGGGAAAGCCGTCTAGCCAGCTGCCACTACTCAAAAAAGTTTTGGTATGGTATGCTAATAATCAGGCCAAATACATACCCCGCGAGATGAATCCTTCGAATTGTCCCCAATTTCAATCTATCAAATACTACTGGGCAATCATGAAATAAAATTAAATAAGACTTGTCAAATTGTCCAGGGTATCAATTCATTGCGATCTACAAGATATCAACACGCCAAAAATGTCGACAAAAGTGTTGTGCAGAAAATGACGGGGGTCCATTATGAAAACAGTTCGTAATTATTAACATAAGAGATTTTTTTTAAATTTATACATATTTGAAAGCTAAATACATTACTATTTAAAATTCACCATTCATAACTTTCTTATTTTATTAACTTAAAAAAATAACGATCTTCTAGTGCGTACCAATTCTATATGAACTATGCTTTATGATTAGATTTTTTTCTCAAGTATTCTAGGTATTGTAGCGCTACCTATTTTTGGTATAGGCAGGCAGCACAGGAGCCGTCATCTTTGGCGCGAGGCGTAAATGTGATGTTTATTGTTCCGATGTAGCCCACAAGATGGCAGAACCTACTATGCACAAGAAAACACGTGACGTGTAAATGTACATGTTTATGGTTCCGATTCAAGCCACAAGATGGCAGACCCTCCAACGTGCACGGTCCCCGTGTGAAGATTCTGTTCCTTGCCTCTACCTTCCATATCGACAGGCCTTGCACTAATCGCGCAAATTAGACAATTTGTCGATAGATGGCGCTGTACACAAGACTTCTTAGTATAGGTACTTCTGATGGAAAGTCTTTCACCTTTATAGTACCCGATATAATTCAAAGTTTGCACGGAACCCTCGGTGCGCGAGTAAAACGAACTCGCACTTGTCTGGTTTTTTGTATACGATCCGGAATATACTGTTAAAATCTTTCCGTTTCCTCTCGGGCACCGTGTATACTCAATTTACTTTTTTTTTAACGTGACGATACTAGTGACCAGCGACCAAAGAATACAATACTCACAAGGAAAAGAAAAGAACGCTAACTCCATACAAAAAACCGGCCAAGAGCATGTCAAGCCACGCTCAGTGTAAGGTTCCGTAGTTACTCTTCCGTCACAATAAGCTAAACTGGAGCTTAAAGTATAATAAATTATTAACCAAAGGATGAAACGGTACCTTTCACGCGAGTTAAACAAATAGGCAAATTTGCATAATCAGTACCTAATTAAAGTAAGTCTTTTTACTATGAAGGGGAAACTTTTTGCGATAACTCAAAAACAGCTAAACTGATCATGTCCGCTATAGTTTTCATTTAATATCTTTCTTAAGCTCTACTTCCACGATTTTTTTCATATTTTTTGGACCTATGGTTCAAAAGTTAGAGGGGGGGGGACACATTGATTTTTTCTTTCGGAGCGATTATCTCCGAATATATTCACTTTATCAAAAAATGTTTGTTGAAGACCCCTGTTAGTTTTGAAAGACCTTTCCAACGATACCCCACACTGTAGAGTTGAAGCAAAAAAAAAATTCACCCCCGCTTTACGTGTAGGGGAGGTACCCTCAAAAAAATTAAATTTTTAGATTTTATTGTACGGATTTGTCGGCTTTATTGATTTATATATCCATGCCGAATTTCAGCTTTCTAGCACTAACGACCACGGAGCAAAGCCTCGGACAGACAGACAGACAGACAGACAGACAGACAGACAGACAGACAGACAGACAGACAGACAGTGAGAAAATGTAACCATTTTTGAGTTCGAAGTCGGCCGCGGGCGAGTCGGCCAATATCATATTGCCGTATTTTTTGACGTGAAAAATATAAGAGAATCAAAAAGAAAAATATATATTAAGTAATTTAGTGAAGATGGTGTCATGTTGTGTGCCGGGTTGCAGTGTTTCAGGGCCAAAAAACCCAGGAAAATACTAATTTCACAGGTAATTATGATATTCTTAGCGAAATTTTCGTAACGATATTTTATCAAACTTACAGCATAAAAAGTGTAAAGAGCCAATTTATACAGTTCATTATAAGTTTTTCTTCAATTGTGTGTTAATATTTAATCATATTAGTCAATAATTTGGAATATTTTGTGTAAAAACTTAAACTGTTACTTTACGCTAGGGCTTGACAAAATGTTTATATGACTGTATCGATAACTAACAGGGTCTAATAGTAGTAATAATACTCATACCTATAACATTTTTTTTATAAAACAACCTCATTTGAAAAAGTAGTGGATAAAGCAGTTAAACATCGATAGATTATTAATATGTTGTAACATGACATCACTATTTTTGTTCGCTCATAGACAATTTACGCACATAGACACTTGTATTTCATTTTTGGTCGCACTTATGATGGTTTTTGGCGCTCTCTTTATATCTCAGTACTAACATTGACAACCGTTTTAGCCTGGCGGATTTTGGTAGGTAATCTACTACTGGAAGCTAGTGGTTCTGGGTTCGAATCCCGGCGAGGGTATTTCTTTTTGTATTTTTTGTTTTTGTTGAGGTTTTTAAATTAGCATTTCTCAAATAGAAAAATATTATGTAAAGTAGATATTTGTTAATGTACGCAACAAAAAAATAAGAGTAACTTATACCTTTAAACGAGCAATTCTTGTATATATATATTTCTGTGATCTCGGAACCGGCTCTAACGATTTCGCTGAAATTTGGTATATGGGGGTTTTTGGGGGTATACAATCTATCTAGATTAGTCTAATGTTTGGGAAAACGCGTGTTTTCGAATTTTCATGCGTTTTTCTTTCGACGCAGAATACGGTCGCTAATTTCGTATAACCGGCCACTGACCGTCTGGTCCAGCGGGTTAAGACGCGGACTGCAAGACGAGTGTTACGGGTTCATATCTCGCCCGGTGGTGACTAGCTTTATTTTTTTTTATATGTTCAAGTTTATATAATTTTTTAATTTTTATTGTTTTAGACAATTTTAATTTAGTAAAAAAATGTAGTTAAGATTATCACCTATACACCACCATATTACAATAAATAGTTATAACCGAGCAAAGCTCGGTCGCCCAGGTACTAGACTATGATGTGACATATTTCATTGACAATATAAAAAGAAACGTGGATGATCTTTCTTGTTGTGAGAGACGCCATTACTATGTATATTTTGCCTGAGATAATTAAACATTTATTTGGTGTTCAAACAAGCTTTTCTTTCCTGCTCGGAGCCCTAATTCTAACCATATTAATCAAAATCACAGGCATCTTTTGTACTAAGACATAATGATATCTAAATTAGGAAGTTATTTCAATATAAAAGGTAACACAACAGTTATAATAAAGTTATAAATATTATTATTCCCCAAGATTATTCCTATATATTAGGATCAAAAGAGCTTGATTCGAAAAACATACAATAAGCAAAAAAAGTCATTCAAAGGTATAGATACAATTATTATAAATGTATGTATCGGACGAGGCTTGTTGAACTAACTGTGGCACTTCTTTATAATATTTAATTACAAATTAAATTACACTAAAATGGTGGGCTTGTCACATATAATATTTTATAATCTGTGTGCTACTCTGCAGCGGCACCACCACAATGAAAATTAATGAATTATATGATGAAATGATTTACCTAAAACTTACATCATATACCTATCATGTTTATGGCTGTACCTGTACTAGGAAGCGAAATAATACGCATTGAAAGTGGCGCCGCTGGGGAGCATACTCTGTAGCGGCGCCACTTATAGCATATATATAGAAATGTAATTAGCTATTCTGTTCCTATGGAAATTGATGTACTACTGCTGTTTGTTACGTACGTATTGAAAATAATAATTAAAATCATTAATTAGTGATTTTATTTACTTTTATTGATTCCGCGTTCGGTGAGCGTCAGGGTGGACCTGTGCGAATTTTAACGAAATATTTATAAACATATTGCATCTTCTGTGTACCTCAGTGTACTTTTAACAGAAACCAGTGTAGTGCAGTGTAGTGTAGAGAAGAGAAGTTAATGTGGAGCAAAACGATGACTCTATTTATAGATTGTATTTTTGAGTAGCTACTAATAAATAGTAGTCAACTCTTGCAGAACTTGTTCCTTTTCCACTGGGGGCGGCGGGAGTAATACCCTACAGGTCTGCGAAGGTTAGGCTTGTAGCCAATAGTAGGGAAAGTATCCCTACTACTCGCCAGCTCTCCACAAGCCTGCCTTTGTGAATTTCTGCCTCTCCTTGTTGGTCCATAGTTGTCCAATCGTCTGGATCTAATAAGACATGCCTCGGACGACGCACATGTTTCCTGGGCGGAAACTCAGGAGTGTATTTCGAGGCATGACTTATCAGATCGTTGACGTGATTGGATGATTTATTAAAGTAGCGTCTACTCAACACTTTAAAGTGTTGAGCTATAGCTGTTAGTCTCAAGTCCTTGTGTAAATCATTGTTTCTCACATACCACGTCGCCCCAACCAATTTCCGCAATAATTTGTTTTGGAGTACCTGTAGGCTTTACTGGCGGGTAGAGGCCTGGACGAAGGCGACCGAGTCATATGAGAAAACTGTAAGGATACACACTTTGTAGATGTGCAGCTTATTACGAATCTACAACTTGCTCTTCTTATTTAGAAGGCAATGAAATCTGCATACATAATAAGCTGCAAGATCGCGTACTGTCTTAATATGTCGGTGGAAGTTTAACCGTTTATCTAGAACTACCCCGAGGTATCAGGCCTCATCTCTCCATGGAATGGGATGATCGAAGAGTGTGATGTTAGGGATGGATGATATTAATGACTGATACAGTGTAGTGCGTGAGAATATGACCCCTACACTTTACTCTGACTTTCACTCCTGTGACGACGTGACACATTATTTCTTTTAACTATCTATGCCACTATTGTGAATTGTCACTTGGAAGACGGCCCAGAATACCATCACAAGTTGATCCACCCAAATTCGACTTTCCTTTAAAAACTTCGATATAGGTATATATACTTCGCTTTAGATATACTCGTAGGTATAACGAGCGAATGCAAAAGCTCCTTAACTGAGCCTTGGCATAACGCTGGGGCAGTCCTATAAGAAAGATGAGGATGATAAAAAGCATTCAAAAGATGAAACATCAAAATTGTATTTCGGAACTTCTTAACATTTTCACAAGACATAGACATAGCTACATGACAACACCATACAAAAATTACCACTGCGACAACAAATCGAAATCATTCAGCCGCTGCATTACAAATCCCCGTTTCTTTTTCTTTTTACCTTCTTTGTCATCCTTTTCTGTTTCGGCGACAGCTTTAGCTTTCGTCTTTTTTTTAGGTTCTGATTCTTTCATTTTCTGGATTTCACAATCCATATCGAATGGACATTGGTCAGCCGGATAGAGTGGCATCATTATAACCGGCACGTAGTTAGATGCACCTCGGTCTTTCTATTAATTAAAATTGAAAGGATATTAGATATTATGCAAGTAGGTACTTACCTAAATCGTGCAAGCCTATAAAGTGGTACAACACGACTATTGATACAGCCTTTCTTTCTCTAAATTATTCGTCCAAAATCACATTCATTAATACGTTTATTTATTTAAAACTTTATTGCACAAATACAAGTAAAACGTACAATAGGCGGGCTTCATGCCTTGAGGCATTCTCTAACAGTCAACCACTGGGCCAAACCATAATTAGCTAAGGAGAGAGCAGTGTGAAAAGAAAATTTTCCAAAATTAAATATAAATACTAAGTCTAATACTAATAGGCCAATATACAAAGTAATAGGTAATATATATAATACATTTATAAACTACACAAATAAATATTATAAATACATTATAAATGAATTATATAATATATTAAACAATATACATAAATATATTATGTAAATGTGAGCGTCAGGATGGCGGGTGGACTTTAGCGAATTTCAACGAAATATGTATAAACGTATTATATTTCCTGTGTACATTTAATAGAAACCAGTGTACCTCTCTCTAAAACGAGATATTTAATAAAAAAGGTCCACCTGCCATCCTGACGTCAGAATGGGTGGGCCTTGTTTTGAGTCTAGAGTCAGACCAAGACGATGTCGATAGCATACGCAGTGCAAGTGTTATTTATTCGTCATAATTTCATAGAAGTTGACAGTGAACGTAAATAAAACATGGAAACATTCTGTCCGCTGAATTATAGCCTAACGTAAACTACCTTAAGGTGGGTGGGGATTACAAACTACTCGATTGAAAACTTCAGTTCGATCGAGTTGACAGGCACTGAATTCACTGATGGATGACTAAATTGGTTTATTATTGTATTTAACGTTTTTTTTATAATTAAGAATGTCTTCATGTGTCGTGAAGTGGTGCAGAAGTTATTCTGGTCATTCCAAGGACAGTGGGAATCACTATTCACAGGTAAGTAAACAGATAACTTCAATAATATTTTGAATAAATATGATGACATTTTTTCAGTATCACTACCGCGCTAAGCTAAAACGTAACTGCATACGATTTTCATAACCACATACGACTTTTTAGATTACGAGGATAATCGGGACGATGTTATGCTAAATGAAGTAACTATTTTATTAACTTATGTTTGATTTAGATATTATCTATATTGGCATGTGTTATCAGTGGATTTGCTTGTTGTAAATTCTAAACCAATTGATAATATTGTAATTAATATTATCTGATACTGATACTGACACTTGGGGTAACTCCAGCCAGCAGATCCTGCAGCAAGGACTAGGAAGGAGAGACTACAAGGCGGAGGCGATGTTGATACAAAATAACACTGCTCGAATGACTCTGCTGATTCAACCTAAGAGGCAGCGAGTCGGTGGAGTATGTCAGCGTCACATCACACCGGCTAAGCCTCAAACGCGAAATCAGACAAAGTACGCTCGCACACCGGCTCATTACACAACAACCCCTGCCACCCCGCCGTAGGCACCCGCAGCCTGCCCGACACACCGGAGTACCCAGTAGATAGGACTGGAGTATAGGTTTTGCAGTCAGGATAGTAGGAGAGACGGGAAGTTTTAGCCGACCCGAATACAAGGCATCGTTAAGTCAGCATGGGGTAGATATAGATTCTGTACTTGGTGAGTAATAAATGCTTGGTAGTAGGAATGTGAGGATACGTGACTGCTGTATTATTATTTTTGATGAAGTTTCAGAGCTGTTTTTATCGTAGGCTGTATAGGTGCAGGAGTATCTAAGAGGACCGTTAGTTTTCTTACTATACGGTTGAGGACAAGCTCCAATATGCACTGTGTTACTGATGATAAACAAAAAATAATAGCAATTCTCAAGCAAGGTTGGTAGGTTCGTGCCACAGACCAGGCAAGGCACCCTAAAAAGACGTAGCATTGTCGCGCTACCCCCTCTGCCACGCATACGGTATAGTTACTCGAATTTCGAAACACGCCTACAATTGCTTACTTCAGTCAGCGGACCGGGCTCCGTCTAGAAACATCGGTAGCTCGAAGAAGTTTTTGCCATGAAAAATGCATAACTGTTGTGTGAAATTGTGTGGCAAGAACACTATAAACTCTGGTGTACAATAAAATGGCATTTCTTTTCACAGGTAAGCCGATTTTTAGAAATTTGGATATAAAATGGGTCACTTTTAGACAAGTCAGTGTTTAATCGAGTAAATCAAGTTGCTTTAGTTGCACTATAGCAGGGTGGCCACTTTCTGGAAAACCGGGAAAAGTCAGGGAATTTCGCTAGTTATGGAAAAGTCAGGGAAATTTAATGGAGGTCAGGGAATAAAAATTGTCTCTGTATGTACAGTCAGCATCAAATGTGGCGGATCAAACAACGCTTCAAAAGTAACCATTCTATAACAGCTTAACAAAAAGTGATGCTTCTATAATTATGCAGAACAATGAAAACAAAACTGTAAAAGATATTCGTTTAAATTTGAATTTTAAACATTTATCTATATTTGGAAAAGTTATCGGGAATATCAGATACTTTTGGTGCGTTGTGTCATCCGCTACTTTTGATGCTGACTGTACATAATATAAGTACATAATAAAAAAACAAATTATTAATTTTACCATCTCCAAATAATAGGTACGAGTAAATGCGACCGCGCGCCGCACGTGCCACTGTATTACTCAATAATTGCCGCCGGCGGGGATGTCAAAGGTTGTAGCGTTTTTACGTTCTTTATACGCGAAGACTACAAGGTTTTCAAGTTTTCAGGCTCGAGTACATTCCCACAAAAATTTTGCTCAGTACGTTGGCTCGACAACTTTGTTGATCGCGCCACTAAAATTATACCCAACGTTGAAAAATATGTGCAGGGAATAAAAAACGGCCAAGTGCGAGTCGGACTCGCCCATGAAGGGTTCCGTACCATTTATGACGTATTAAAAAAAACTACTTACTAGATCTCGTTCAAACCAATTTTCGGTGGAAGTTTGCATGGTAATGTATATCATATATAATGTATATTATATATTATTAATGTATATTATATTAGATAGGCCCAGATATTTTTTCTCCGTCTAAATAATAATAATAATAATATAATTATTATTATTAATTATTGTTTATTATCGTCGTAATATTTTTGACTGAAATATTTTTGACCCGGTTCCTGTACCCCATGTAAATTTCGCTGGCTGTACCTGAACGTGGCTGCACAAGTACGCACTGCCATACAGAATGATAATAAAATGTATCTAGACATAAAAATATTATAGCGGAATATATTTACACAACATATTCCGTCGGTTAGTCTGTCATTTCATAACAACATTTTATCTAGTTATATTTTAATCAGCATAAAATTATTATATGTGGATTATTTGACTCGTTCTTCAAACTATTATGGCATAAACCTATCCCTGTCTAGGTTATATTCTAATCCAAATATGAACCGCGAACTCTCAGTTGCCTACCTACGTAAAGCAAGAAGGTTATTAGTGGATTAATGTCGCTGATTGGTAGTTATTGACATCATATGCATTTCATCTACTCTTAGCTGTGTACATTAGTGTAATAGAGATGACTATTATTTCGTTTACCAGTTTTGCTCTGGCTCTGTAAACGTATCGTCTTATTTAAATGTAGGCGTAATTGTGTATGTGTGCTAATTGTCCCGAGAATTTGAATGGTAATGTTCTCAAACGTGGGTTCCTTGTTTTATTTCCGTTCACTGGTAGTTGACGTTTAAATAGTTTTTGTGCAACAAGAGAGCAAAGTGTGATATTTCTTCGAGTGCTTATTTTGAGTCCCGTGCAAGCGCAAAATTCTATAATATCTCTATCTAAAAAATCTATAGTATGTCTTCATTACTATTTCACTCATGTATTCTTAAGGTATTCTACCAATTAAGTTTAATAACCGCAATAAAACAAAACGAAAGAAATTTAAATAAAATAATACGGAAATAATGAAATAACGAACATCACTTGACAGTTCAATCGACCACTTTTTTTGTAAAAAAAATTGTAAGATATGGTCCGAATTGCAGAAACAACTACATATTTGTCAACCATAGTTAAATCGATCGTTAAAAGTAGAATTATTTACTTTGCGTAACAATTGCTATTTTTAAGTTCATTCTTTGGATTGTATAATAAATACGAGCCCCAATGCAGAAGAGTTCGGCTACTATTTAAAACTGAAAGTAACTTTTTTTCAAAGTCAAATCTAGTAAGTAATTTAAGTAGCATAGGAGCAAGAATTAAAAAAAAGTGTTGTAAAATTAATCAACTTTATTTCCTATATAATACAACAAAAAATGTTCATGTATTGCAATAATACAATTCTTCTATCAACTACAACGCATAATAGTTCGGCTATCGATCTTGAGTACGCAAAATAGTTCGCCTACCACTTAGTTGTCTCGCCTTTACTCTTAAGAACAGCCTTGATCCTCAATGGCATCGTCGCTACCAACTCTTCGCACTCTTCTGGGGTTATAGACTCCCAGACAGCGACGATTTTCTCTTTTAATTCACTTTTTGACCTCGATGGAAACTTGCGTAATTTTTTTTTTTCATTTTCCACCACAATGTTTCAATGGGTGACAAATCTGGACTATTCGACGGCCACTCCATAGTGGGGATTCCTTTAGACTCGAGTCAAGTCTTCGTGGTCTTCGCAGTATGGCAAGATGGTGTCTTGTTGAAAAGTGTAGACATTTTCATATTTCAAGCTTGGAATAGATGGAATTAAACTGGTTTTCAAAATGTCCTGGTATTTCACTGCATTAACAGTCCCTTCTACAAAATGCAGGCGGCCTACCCCTTGTGCCGACATGCAACCCCATATCATCACAGACCCAGGAAACTTCACTTTTCTCTTAATGCAGTCCTTGATGAATGCTTCGTCTTTATTTCGAAGGATTTTTTTTCGTTCGTCGCCGACAGTTACTTCGAATTTTGATTAATCACTCCATATTATTTGACGCCATTGCTCAGTAGTCCAGAATGAGTGCACGCGAGCGAATTTCAGCCTCTTTTTTTTCTGTAACTCCGTTAGTAAAGGTTTTTCCTTGGCCGTGTAAAAACCATATCCCATTCTTTGGTCGACCAGACTTCTTCAAACACGAAATTGTGCCGTGTTTCTTGCGATGCTGGATGATTGACTGGACAGTCGATCTTGGCAGTAATAAATCTCTGGCGATTTGGTTGGTAGATTTTCCACTCTCACTACTGGAAATTATAATTTTCCTGACTTCTTCTGTGACTGGTTTTCCGCGGCCCATGTTGCTCTAAATTACTTATAATAATGAAAAAATACTTGGAGTATGTACCCTTTCACATATTAAATGACAATGGGTTCCACATTTATTTGAATCATTTTTAGGGTTCCGTAGTCAACTAGGAACCCTTATAGTTTCGCCATGTCCGTCTGTCTGTCTGTCTGTCTGTCTGTCCGAGGCTTTGCTCCGTGGTCGTTAGTGCTAGAAAGCTGAAATTTGGCATGGATATATAAATCAATAAAGCCGACAAAGTCGTACAATAAAATCTAAAAATTTAATTTTTTTTAGGGTAACTCCCCTACACGTAAAGTGGGGGTGAAATTTTTTTTCGCTTCAACCCTAGAGTGTGGGGTATCGTTGGAAAGGTCTTTCAAAACGAATAGGGGTTTTCAAGAAACATTTTTTGATAAAGTGAATATATTCGGAGATAATCACTCCGAAAGAAGAAAAAATAAATGTGTCCGTCCCCCCCTCTAACTTTTGAACCATAGGTCCAAAAAATATGAAAAAAATCGTAGAAGTAGAACTTAAGAAAGACATTAAATGAAAACTATAGCGGACATGATCAGTTTAGCTGTTTTTGAGTTATCGCAAAAAGTTTTCCCTTCATAGTGAAAAGACTTACTTTAATTAGGTACTGATTATGCAAATTTGCCTATTTGTTTAACTCGGGTGAAAGGTACCGTTTCATCCCTTGGTTAACAATTTATTATTTTTTAAGCTCCAGTTTAGCTTATTGTGACGGAAGAGTAACTACGGAACCCTACACTGAGCGTGGCCCGACATGCTCTTGGCCGGTTTTTTATTTATTTGAGTAATAACATTAAAGAGGCTTAACGCTAGGCATGTACAAACTATTTTGCATCAATTAAGAACCTGCCGAACTGTTTTGTGAAACCATACATGAATGAATATACCTAGGATTTTTTTCCTTACATTGTAGTTATTGTGCAATAGTGTAAAAACAACGTTGTATTTATGGAGTATAATATTGTAGAAATCGTTTGCTGCTAATGCCTTTCTAGAAATAAAACGAGTTGATATAAGATTCATATACTTAATAAATAATCTATGACTTGACGAAGTCTTCTGCATTAGGGCTCGTAGGTAAAATAAGTGAACATTATTTTTTTACATTAATTAATTATTACGAATTAAGTCTCGTAGAGTGTTTGGGAACGATGCTGTCTGACTTATTTCGGGACAAATTAATTAAGACAATAGAATCCAAATAATCACTTGCATTAGGCCCCGCACGTTGAAATGACATTAAAATATAAAGGTCACTTGAATGTTATTTTGTCTCACTCAGTGAGTAAAATGCGATTGCTCGCTTTTTTTAAGCAGTAAATTACCCTTGTTCGAGCTGCTGACGTGAAAATAACATTTGCACTGCGTGTGCTATCGAAATGGTTGCAAATTTGTCTTGGCTTGACTCAAAGTCAGACCAAGCAAAGTTGGCAGTGATTTTGATAGCCCAGCCTGTGCAAGGGTTATTTAAACATCATAATTTCATAGATGTTTGACGTTTAAAATAACACTCGCGCTGTCTGGGCTATCAAAATCGTTGCGGACTTGTCTTGGTCGCTTGACACTCACAAATATCTCGTATAAGTTTTTTTTCATACACAAAAGTAATGCAACCCCACTTATCGTTTTGAATATTTTTGGAAATTACGCATGATGAATAAGGAATTTATAATTTTACTTTAGGTGTTAGGAAAAAATTACCACTTACCTTTTCGGCAGCGCACTGGCAACAATAGCTTTGAGCTGCTGATACAGCTTTAGACTTAACTAAGTGTGCCACTACAGCTTTCAATTGTTCCTCGTCTAAACAATCTGGTTTACTTTTCTGCCAATTGCCATCTGGGTTTAACGATACCAATACTGGCGCAGTCATATCCAGAGCCTCATAACCAGGTTTTGCCAATGGTCTGCCGCCAAAAAAAGTATTATTCCATTAAGCAAACATATTTATACAGACACATATGCTTTTAAGCACACACATTGCATTGCGCTAGTTTCCGACCAGCTCTAGTTTTCATTTCACCTTGCAGCAGAAATTTGGACTTATTGCAATCCTTATTGTCTAAACAATAGATCTATCTACATAAAAAAACATATTTCGCAAGTAGCCAATGAAAAATTAAATATATTAGTTGCTACATCGTCGAGTGGATGAAAAGCCCCGCGTAGCCAACGTGCATATCGTTCACGCTCCGCGGCGAACGAAACACAACTGTTACAGTCGCACTAATATAGAAGAGTGATAGAGAGAGATGACTACGCTACGCTACGGAGCGTTAACGATTGTAACGTTGGCTACGCGGAAACTAGAAACTGTACAGAAACTAGCGCACTAACCCTATAACATTTTTATTTAATCCACTACCGCCTTTGTATCCACTTGGCTACAATGGGCGTTTGATTCGATTTTCTACTATAGTTTTAATATCATTAGAAAAATGGTGAGTAGCCAAAAGTGGGCGTGGGCGCTAATGGGTTAAACGCGTTTTACTTAGACACTATTTCTCGGACGAGTAATAAAAGTTAGGGCATTTATGAAGTACAGGGAGGAGAGGAAAGGTACACGAGAAATAACTTCTGAGAATTAGTGTCTAGTCTAAAACTCGTTTTAGAATCCAGCCGGGCCGGTTGCATGTTGCTGGAGATATATACATATATGCATCATACGTCAGTTATATTCATTGACAGAGCTCTTTCCACCCGGCTTGATCGAAATGCGGGCATACAAATATACCATAAACCATTGAACTATTATTACTACGTATGTAACCGCCACAGAAAACCAGTATTTTGCGTCATGAGTTGTTGTCGGCCGACAACAAACTATGGGAGCGAAGCGTGATTTTCACGACCTCATGGTTTTGGTAACGATTACGACAATTTCATTGTTTGGTATGACCTCTATAGTATATTGCCTATTTTTCTCAACATTGCCTGCCAGGCCAAACTGCCTGACTTGAACAAACAGTATCACCTTCCTCCCATTATTAAAAATTAGTTAGAGAATAACTCTTTTTTGGCATGGTACGTAATGTAATACAAGTATTGAAATAAGCAATTCATACATACATATCTGGAAGTTTCGCCAAAAGTTCTTTTGTTGCCATTATGAGGTTAAAAAGCAGAGGATTTTTACTTAACAGTTTAAATTAATACGTTTTTTATTTTTGACTAATTAAATTTTGAATTTTTTCTATCACTAATTCCGAATTTTATATCATTTTCCTTTAACAATTGAATTTTTTTGTCAGTGTCAAATGATATTTGAATAAAAAACTAAAAAGTTTGAATATCTCACAACGCTCATAACTCATAAAAAGGTTTAATAATTTGCTTTGAAAAGCTTTATCACATTTACATCGATTAAATCTTATACATATACCATATAATTATATACGTACTTTACTCTTTCGGTTAAATCTTAAAAACAAACTCCTAAAAATCAATCCGGGATGTGAACCTGTATTTTTTTTGTATGTTATATATTTTGAGTTCTTAGAGGAATGTGAAACTATAAACTATGTTTTGAAAGCAAAAAAAGTTATGCTCCCTGCGCAATTTGCGAAAAACTTCTCTCTTTGCAGTTTTATTATAAAACTATGGGTTTTTTGCAAGGCCCCCCACGTTGTCTGTTCTCAATACAAATTTGAATACTTAAGCCGTAGCCATTTTGGTGGTTACACTGGTTTGTATAAGTATGTGCGTAAAAATGTGTATGTGTGGGTTTTTAGGGATGTGGACTGGTCGATTTTAATCATGATATATATCGATAAGCGCTACACAGCGGAACAGAATAGTGATTATTTGATATCTTCACTAAAAATGAACATCATAGATATGCTAATTGATAATGAGTAATTTATAATATATTAAAATAACTCAATTCCTGCGGAAAACATAATTTGGCAGTTAATTATGTATTGTATTGAAAAAAATCGAACTTTCTCTTCGTTTCAACCTATATCGTCACGATAAAATCATTACCTGATAACCACGATAAAGAATAAATCATTAAATTTTATGTTCATTTTAGGTATAATTAATCCTTTCATGTAAAATTAAAATTGTAAGAAATGTCGATAGTTTATCGATATGACTTTATCGACATGGCCAGATGCTGGGCTAGGATGGTCGGGTTTTTATCATTTGTCACCAAACTTGTCACGGTCTAAAAAGTATGTAAGTGCGAAAGTGACGCATGACATGACAAAAATGCGCCGATGATACCGTTGCTGTAGGAATAAGATGGTTGGCTCTTTATTATTATTCACCATGCCCGTACCGTTCTAACAAATGTGTAAACGCGAAAGTGATGGGCATAGTGACAGGTGATAAAAATGGAATCATCCTGCCACCGCTGTAGGGCTAAGATGGTCGGCTCTTTATTATTTGTCACTATGCCTGTCACGTTCCAACAAGTAAGTAAGTGCGAAAGTGACGGGCATAGTGACAAGCGATAAAAATGGAACCATGCTGCCACTGCTGGTTACAATATATTGTTAATCGTACATAAAAACTAAGTGGCGACGGTGACATCTGGCTTTCGCTGGGCTTTCGCTTCTTCTATTGAATCTCATATATCTATGGTTTTTTGTCAAAACTTGCTTTGTAATTACGGAAGGTGGAGATATTTGTAATGTTGAAAGTAAATTAAATTTAAGAAGTATGGAAGGTTTCATATTTGAATGGTACCTTTCATAAATTGAAGCCTATTTACAGCGCTATTAGTCAAACAGTTCTTGAGATATCAGGTTTAAAAAAAAAAATGTTTTCGATTTAATGAAATTAAAATTTTTCGATTTTTTTTATTTAGGGAATATTACGTGAAACTCTGTGTAGGGGACGCCACCACTGCAATCCATCACAATCTGAGGGTTTACCGCGAAACAAGAAAATTTCGTTATCTAACCTCTCTATCACTCTTGCCCATTTGGGCGATAAAGACGCAGATACCTACGTGCTAGTGCTGCACTCTGGCGGCAGAAAATTTCAGTAATACTGAGCTCAGCTAAAACGTAGTGATTATATGCTCTTTGATACCTAGGGGCCTACCGCGAAAACCGAAATTCGCAAATTGCGGGGATCTTTCTCTTTTACTCTTAGTAAGACGTAATCAGAGTGACAGATTCTACGGCACAATACGTAAAATGCCATTGCGATTCATCATGAAAAAAATGAGCTGTCATAATTTTGGATTTGACATTGTCAATTAATTACGAATGAAATACGACGTATTGATTGAATTTCAAAACAAAGAGCAATTTATATTATGAAGTTTCTATGTACTAATCGTTTTTAAAATGGACAAAGCTGTATGGATCGTTGAGGTATATACTCCTCCAAAGTATACCAAATACTGTTTCGTCTCTTACCTACTGCAAAAATGATTCGTCGAAGATATCGGTACAAACATTTAATTAAATTGCATTACATTCGTTAGTGTTTATCCGTCGGTCCGTTGTATCCGTATGAAAGCCTGCTATCGTATTCGTGTATTAGTATCCGTTATAATATCCAAATCGTCGTAGAAAAACTGTGTCGCTCCGTGCGAGCGGCCGTTTTCGGGGACCCATATTGTGAGTTGGCGAGTCACCATCTGCCCATTTTATCGTGTTTTTAAAAACATATGATCAGGGCAGGTGCCATAGTATCCTCCATAGTCCGGTTACTAGTCCATTGCAACTCAACCCAATAGCCCGGTTTATTTTTGTACCCTTTTTTAGGGTTCCGTAGTCAACTAGGAACCCTTATAGTTTCGCCATGTCCGTCTGTCTGTCTGTCTGTCCGAGGCTTTGCTCCGTGGTCGTTAGTGCTAGAAAGCTGAAATTTGGCATGGATATATAAATCAATAAAGCCGACAAAGTCGTACAATAAAATCTAAACATTTAATTTTTTTTAGGGTACCTCCCCTACATGTAAAGTGGCGATAAAAGGCTGATATGATGATGATGTTTTTTTTTTTTTTTTTTAATTTATTTAGAAACCAAACAGTCGTATAAACATATCAACAATGCAATACAAACGATGTACCACAACAAAAGGAAAATACAACAAAAAGACCTGGAGGTTCATAAATTATAAATTATGTTAACTGATATAAATATAGTTATATAGCTACTTAATGCAAATTTTTGAATCTGATAGAAAAAATAACTGATATCTGTACTTATATATTAAAACAACTTACTTTTAACTATATCTTTTAGACTAGCCAACGAATTTTGAAAACAATCTACTTCGAATAGATTTTGATTATAGTAACTAGGAACTCGTCTGAAAAAGGTATGCCTGGAATAGTTTTTGACCGAAAAACTAATATGAAACAGCGATCGAGGGCGTAAGGGGTGATGCGGACAACTGAAAGTAACTAATCTTAGTAGATTAGGACAATTAATAATATTTTTTAGAATTTTAAACAAAAACATAACGTCTAAGTATATCCTACGGTTAAAAAGAGAAGGTACACCAAAATGTTTCGCCGCCAACGTTGAATTTACAAAATAAGTACCTGTTCTATAACTTAGAGATTTTAAGAAAATGTTTTGAATTCTCTCCAAACGGTCAATATGGACTTGGTATTGTGGTGTCCAAATTACACTCCCGAATTCGAGGATACTCCTAACTAAAGAATAAAATAATAATTTATAAGTATTTGGCCGTTTGAAGGGCTGTCCTACACGAAGAATCATTCCTAACCTTTTATATGCACGTTTACATAAATTATCAATATGCTCATTATAGTTTAGTTGCGAGTCCATAGTGATACCTAAGTCCTTAATGGAAGATACTCGTGCTATGTTATTACCAGACAAATTATAATTATAAATTATCGGGTTGTGTTTCCGATTAAAGCTGATAACAAAACATTTTTCTGTGTTTAAAAACAAATGATTATTAGAGCAATATAGGACAAAATTATCTAAATCTTTTTGCAATAATAGGCAGTCTGCCTCCGAAGACACGGCTTTATAAATCTTTGTGTCATCAGCATATATAAGGTGTTCAGAGCTACGGAAGCAAGCCGCCATATCATTTATATACAGGATAAAAAATAAAGGACCAAGGTGTGACCCCTGAGGTACTCCAGAGGGGATGGGGAGAAAACGAGATGTGTACCCTTTCAAGGCCACAGCTTGACTACGATTAGAGAGGTAAGATTTAATCCACCTCAGGAGGTCACCGTGTATATCGAGGTCGAGAAGTTTCTTGATCAAATTATTATGGTTAATTTTATCGAAACACTTCGAAAAATCGGTATACACGGCATCCACCTGGCCCCCAGAGGCTAACCTATTAATAATAAAATCAGAAAAGGTAAGTAGATTCGTGTCAACACTTCTACCTTGGCAAAAACCATGTTGACTGGGCGCGATATGATGACAAAAAGCAGCTGTAATTTTGTTATAAACTATTTTTTCTAAAATTTTTGCGAAAATATTTAATTTACTAATTGGCCTATAGTTTGTAACCAGGTGAGCATCCCCGCTCTTATAAATAGGCGTAATCAGGGCTCTTTTCCATACCACAGGGAAATAACCACCTGACAATGATTTTTTATAAATTAGAGTTAGGGGTGCAGCTAACTCTTGGGCACACATAATAATGAAATAAGGATGGATCATGTCGGTACCACTACCCTTCCCAGCGTTTACTCTCTTCAAAAATCCATAAACACAATCCTCTGTAACATCAATGCAACTAAGATCTATAAGTGAGTCCTCAGGTACAGGTAGACAGTCAGGAGCGACAGAAAGATCAGGCACAAAAACCGAGTTGAAAAAGTCATTGAAGTAATTACTTATAGTAAGACCATCGTTGGATGTATCGTTTAGGTATGACATTTGATCGGGTACATGATTAGTTGGAAATTTAGATTTCATAAAAGACCAAAAATATGATGGATTACTATATATTTTATCTTCAGTTAGTGAAATATATGTTTTGTGATGATGTAAAGTGGGGTGAAATTTTTTTTTCGCTTCAACCCTAGAGTGTGGGATATCGTTGGAAAGGTCTTTCAAAACTAATAGGGGTTTTCAAGAAACATTTTTTGATAAAGTGAATATATTCGGAGATAATACCACCATAGGTCCAAAAAATATGAAAAATCGTGGAAGTAGAGCTTAAGAAAGACATTAAATGAAAACTATAGCGGACATGATCAATTTAGCTGTTTTTGAGTTATCGCAAAAAGTTTTCCCTTCATAGTAAAAAGACTTACTTTAATTAGGTACCTACTGATTATGCAAATTTGCCTATTTGTTTAACTCGGGTGAAAGGTACCGTTTCATCCCTTGGTTAACAATTTACTATACTTTAAGCTCCAGTTTAGCTTATTGTGACGGAAGAGTAACTACGGAACCCTACACTGAGCGTGGCCCGACATGCTCTTGGCCGGTTTTTTTTACAATAGTCCTACACTAACCGGGGCTTGTCCTTGGGTGCACTGATATAGTGTGAACAGGGATAATCGTCGGTTGGTGTCACGTTACATGTAGAGTTAAGTCCCACAGTAAGCTCAATAAGGCTTGTGTTGAGGGTACTTAGACCATTGATGTACGTAATAGGGGTAGATGAGGTACCAGGCGCTCGATCGTGAGCCACAAAATATAGGTTCCGGGACCTATATTGAATTAGTCGTACGGGTGACGCTGAAGTGTCAACATTGTCATCAAATTCGATAAAATATTGCCAAAGAATGCCGTGTTGCGCCTTTTTCCAGTGCTTCAATAGCTCCAAGCACAAAAACAAAGCTCACGGTATCACTTTTCATTCGTAAGTACTGTTATAACATTTGAAAACATAATTTTTTCTAAATAAAATTAAAAATTTCCTTGTTATTGAGTGAGCGCGACAGCTAAATAATGCATTACCCATGTGAGTAACACGTTTATCCGAGTGTCAAGTAGGCCTGCCCACTTCATGCATTGTAGAGTCAGCAATTTTTTTTATAAATAATGCAACTTTTTAAATCATGTGCTCCTATTCCTTGAAACTATAGAATGTAACCATTTTAATATACGAATAACCGGTTGTTAACAAAAAATTCAGTTTTTCTGATAGTATTGTTAAAACAATATCTTGCATTAACTTGAAATCCAAATATCGGGAATAGTCCATCAAAAATTACTAAATAGTACTTGTACAACAATAGGAAAACTATGGACAACATTTTTAACAAGAGCTCGATTTACAATTTTAATATGCGAGTTATAGTGTAGTTTTAAGATGTATTTATGTATGTTGAAAACTGTGTAAAAATATTTAGAACAGATATTAGATCAATCAAATTTAACCTTTTATCATAAACAAAAGAAATAAATAATAATCATCTCTATTTGTCAAGTAAAATGTATGACGACTGGTCTGGCCTAGTGGGCAGTGACCCTGCCTATAAAGCCGATGGTCCCGTCCCTGAATTGAGGGAACACTTAAAGTCTTATAGGTACACATATAGTGATTTTTGTGGTTTTTGTTTACAAATTAAGCATTTTCATCCAAAAACTGGCAATTAGTGTAGTGGAACTGCTGATTATAAACAGAACGAAACTCCCTAACTACGTATTTATTTACCGTTTGAGTATTTGTTTTAATTTGTCCTCTTTGTAGAGCAACTAAGGTGATGAAAATGAAAACGATGAAAATCAGAACGAATACTTTAAATTGAACATTCTAATGTAAGGGCACGCTGCCGTCTCAAATCGAGAAAAGTGGGACATTGCTAATTTCGCCTTCGATAGGGAATGATTAAAAAAAATATAACTTCAAAATCAGTATTAACGTTAAAAAAAATGAAAACTATAATGTTTAGAGAAAAAACTTTCACTTATTTCTATTTTAAAACGAGCTGCAGCTGTGGAAATGCCTAGCGATTGAATTGTGAAAATTAAAAATGATGCTCGGTTTCGTTTTTGATACAATTTTTTTTTCTCCATACATTATAATTTTCCTTTTTATACCGCCCTCTCCGCATATTTTTTTAAATTGTATAGATAAACTATCGGTTTTACATATAAAATACATACAGTTTTACATATTTTATTTGTGTTAGCGAAAAAATAATTGTTTTCCATAAAATAAATAAAGTGCCTATTTATTTTAATTTCGTATATATTTTATAAATATTTGTTTCCTGACGCTACCTAATAAAGACCGCCGTTGAAGGCGCTTATTCCCATGACTTACAACTTGTCCAATATAAGTGAATCCGTATACGTATCGTAACTATGAATAAACAAGGTTCACACTTTTATATTGGTTATCTTGAGTCGTGCGCTCGGTGAACGATTGGAATATATAAATACCAGGAGTAACTACGAATTACCAGTGATTACATTATCTCTTGTCAAGCGTACTTGTCTTTTCCGAAAAACCATCAGAAGTGAAACCTCGAGATCCCTATCAACTGAGATCATATCGTTATACTGGTTTTCTCGAGGCGACACGTTAGTTGAACATAGTGAATTGTTGAAAAAGTTGAAAAGAAATAGTTGAAAAAACCAGGGTTTCAGAAGTAAAAAACGAGGGTCAATTTCATGCTTTAAAAATATGATAGTCAATCATTTGATATTAATCTCAGTGTAACTCGCTCGCTCAGATATTTGCTTGAAGTGAGAGACGGTCTAAGATTAGGTAATATCAAATCATTGTATTTTTTAAAAATCGAAATGACTTAATATCACTTTAAGACGACAATGTAAGAAGTATGTACGTCTCGCCTACACATTTGTATAATGTTATTAGTTTTTCTCTGTTGCACCTCGAGGAATACGCAAAATATAGGGGTCTCGCTTGCGCAGCACTGTTAACTATATTTGGTTATCCCTGTTGCTCGTTGTGCACATGTACATTATAATGGTGTGTAGTATTTGCAAATGAGTGGGTGCTGGACCAGATTTTAGTTTTGTCAACTATTAACGTCACATATCTACCCCTTTTACTTACATCAATGACTTAGACAACGTTATATATAATATATAACTATTTATAAATACTTAAATACATAGAAAACACCCATGACTCAGGAACAAATATCCATGCTCATCACACGAATAAATGCCCTTACCAGGATTTGAACCCGGGACCATCAGCTTCGTAGGCAGGGTCACTGTGACTACCCACTAGGCCAAACTGGTCGTCATTTAAAACAACAACGGACCAGTTTAAAACATTGACAATGATAGACAGCGTCAAATTAATTAAGTCATGTTTTTTTCTAACGAGAAGACCTAGCTTCTAGCGTAGAACTGGAGTTACGCCATTTTAGAATAAGTACACATGAAAGAAATTATAATAAATTAAATACAAATCCTAGTGGAAAAAATAAACCATTAGCGATTCCTCGTTTCAAATTAAAATGTAGAGAATTAATAAAATTATAGTGTCAGAAAATTGAAATGTTGTCAATTAACTACACATCACACAACTTAGGTTGATCTTTTGTGTTATTGATAGCTTATGAATACTTCCTGATTCGCCGGATTCTTGTTTTGCCGGATTCTTGTTTTGTCGGATTCTTGATTCGCCACATTTTTTTCATTAAGAAATACTATAGAAATATCGCGGCTTTACCTATCTATTAAATAAAAGGCAGACACTTCGTTACATTAATAAATTTGTTATTCATTTAATTAATTATTACGTACATAATTAGGTAACTTAATTAATATAATTGGCATAACCTAACATTCTATGACTGTTATTCTTCCTTCGACGTAGTCATCAACTATGCCCCTTTCTTGTCGATATTTTGTCATATTAATTCGACGCAACTGTGTAACATCGGGGCAATGTAGCTGCATTTTTCTTATAACAACATCTTGCTGCTGTGCTTCTTATTTTTAGAAACGCAATACATTCCATAAACACTTCGGTCCAATTGTTAGTGAATTGTGTCCTGAGACTTAAATAAAACTTTGTATGAACTAAAATGGCTTTAATTGTTTACATTTTTTTATTAGCTTTAGTAAAACAAAGCACCAAAATAAAAACTTATCTTAACTTTTCAAGGGCATGTCCGATTGAAACTTAAAACTGGAGCAGTGGGGCTCTACGGGGAAAATACGGGGAAAAAAAATTACCCGTGGTCCCCCGTGGTACAAAAGCCGTGGTACCACGGTTAAAACCTGCATGTTTCCTTTGCCTGGGTGATTTTATTGTATATTAATATTTCCGACGAAACAAGAATCCGACGAAACAGGAATCCGGCGAATCGGGAAGTATTCTTATTAACTGTAGATTACTGGGATACCAACCATAAGGTACATTTACCTATTGAAGGTCATATCTATTTGTAGCTGACTGTACTTACTCAGTCTATAGGACAGTCACAAGGAAAAAAGGTGTTCCAATTGCTAAGTTTACGTGCTACGTCAAGAATGGCACTTCTCATCATCATGGTCATGGATTACCTTGGGAATACACATTGAAAAGGGCCTCACAGCACAGGTGTGGTTTCGCTCATGGCCAGATTAGATCATGCCATGCCTCTGTGCATTTGTTACTGCCAAGTCAGTGCAAAGTTAACGTGGCCGGAATAAACTATCGTTTTGCTATTAAGCTACCTTCATAAAAAAGTATCGATAATAGTGAATTCTGAAAGCTGGGATTATTTTTCCTAGTATCAATTGCGCTCTTGATTCTGAGTAGGAATACCTAACCTAAAATGTAGCCAATGTAGGGGAATACAAAGAATATAAGTATGAACTTACAATAATAATAAAAACATTTAGCAGTGATGTTTCATTGTTTACTTATTTACATTTTTTCACAAATGACTACCATTGGGATAGTAAGTCGAAGTCTGTGTGTCTGCTAAGTAGCCAAGGCTTTGGTTTATTCATAGGTCCGCCGCCAGGTTTCATCTCACCGTTGTCTGCTTTCTTTGATTTCTTGCAAGAATGCCAAATAAACCTAAAAATATAATAATTGTAAGATCGATGACGATGAACAAATACAAAAATCGAACGATTGTGAATACATATAGTTGTGATAAAGCTTCAATCCCAATCGAATTAAATTTATATATTTTAGATATAAAAATGTACCATTTTCTTTTTTTGAAAAATCATAAACTTTTGGATTTTTTCTACTCAAACCTCAGACCCCATTATAGCCCGAAAAATATTGTCCGCTTTGTGACGCATTTCCACATACATGCTGTATAAACCGTCACAAAACTGACGCACCCAAAATTTGTATGAGTAATTGGGGATAATTTCTTATCAATAGTTCTCGTGATTCAAAATAACCAAAGAGTTGTTAGTTTTTTGAAAAAAGTAAATGGTACACTTTTTTTCTGAAAACCCCTACAAATACAGTCAAACGGGTATGCGTACATAGAAATACCTACTGTAAAAAATAAATATAATTGCCAGTAAGTCTACTGGCAATTTTACACATTTTTAATTATGATATACTGAGCCAGGTGCAAGTTGTTTGTCATAGTTAAACGCTTTCCCGGGTGATACTTGTAAAGTGGTTAAGGAAGATGTAAAATCATGGGTTGAAGAACCGCAACCATACAAACACGCCGAAATAAAAATAAAATACTAAATAGTTTTAGTATCTTGCATGCATTGCATTGCATACATTGACATATACAGGCCGTCCCAAGACTATGGGACATCAAGGGAAAGTACCTTAAATATAAGACATAGGATATTTTGCTAAAAGGAGACTTTATTTTATTTTCAAAACTGAGTAATACTGCATTCAATATTAAAAAAAAATAAGTTACTTTGTCTGGAAATCGAACCGACTCAAATGTGAAAAAAAAACATCATGTATTTTTATGATGCCAATCGAAAAAATGCATAAAAAATAAGTCATCTCAGAAATATGATATCGCAAAAGAAACGAATAGAGTAGAATTTTTGTTTAAAATTTCAAGATTCGGTTTAATTCCCAGAAAAAGTAAGCCATTTTCAATTTTTTTTTTTAAATTCTTTGAATGCAATATTACTTACTTTTAAAAATAAAATAAAGTCCCTTGATGTTCCATAGTCTTGGGACGCCCTGTATAGGACGGGCCTTACGGGCACTAAGAATGGTGCTAGTTCAGTGGTGTCACTCACCAATTCACGAGTTGCGACCAATCGCGCGCTCGATGCGAAGTCAACAACCAATCGCGTTGTGGCGTTAGACTGCACGATTGACTCGAATTCGTGTGCGTGACACCGCTGTACTGGTCCCATTCTTGTAGCCCGTAAGGCCCGTCCTTAGATAATATGTCAATGTAGGCATAACACAGCCTACCGTCAACTCATGTCGGTAGGCTCAGCTGGCAATGCTGGCTGCTTCTACAATTTGTAATATATTGCACTGCAACTACACTATAGGCGCTTGAATTAGGTAAGATCCGTGTACTCTATGGATTATGTTTTCAGCTTATATGCGTCGTATAATAATGCGTCAGTCGATTTATAATGAAGATTGTAGATTGTGTATTCTATATTAATTCGCATTCAAGACATGATTAAAAAAACCGGACAAGTGCGAGTCGGACTCGCCCACCGAGTGTTCCGTACAAATTTAACTGTTTTATTTTTATTTTTTACAAAATCTTAGGTTTCAGATTTATTCCTGTATGTGTAGTGAAAGACGATATTACTTGCCAAATTTCATAGTTCTAGGTCAACGGGAAGTACCCTATACATTTTGAATCCCTTCAGTGTTGAAATTTACGTTTTTGCGGGCCGTATCTTTTTTTACGTTAAATTAGAAGTTTGGTTTTTTCACAGCTTGGAGGGACTGTACACCTGAGTATATGGTTTAAATTTCAACTCGATACCTCCACGCGTTCTCGAGATAAAGGGTCTTGACAGACAGACGAACGGAAGGACGGACAAACGGATGGACAGACAACAAAGTAATCCTATAAGGATTCCGTTATTTCTTTTTTGGGGTACGAAGCCCTGAAAAGGAACAATGATAGAAACATATATATTTCTCTTCATTTAGAAACCTAAAACTCAAAACTCACGGAAGTTGAAATCAAAACGATTGCAGTGCCATCTGTGTTGAACTTTGCGCATTTATCATCATTAGAGAGCGTTCTATTCATACCCTATTGGGGAACAACATGCCGTAGTAGAATCGAAATCATCCGGTAGATGGCAGTCGCGTAGAATACGTGATGCTTAACGAGTCACGCGAGCTTGCTTATAAAATTATAATATGTACTTATACTTAACCAATTTGTATTGTATGTTACTCATAAAAAATGTATTCGTATCACCTGTGTTTCATTATTACTCACATTTGTTTATAATAATTACCAAACATTCTTATTAATAAACAATAATATACTCATCATTAACACATGACGAATGACGTTGTCATTAGGGTATCGCAATGTTATTTTATAAGAATTATACTTAAGTATAAGAGCATCGTGCATATGCTTTTGTTTTCTTTTTATTGTTGGATTTTTCAAACTTTGTAATTTTGTATTTACCATGTAATGTACGCTTTGGTTTTATTTACTGTAAGCTTATATGTGAAATAATGACGAAAGCGTTATAATAACGTTGACGGCACCAAAGTTACGCTCCCTGGCTGCGTAGACAAGATGCCAATCGTTAACGCTCCGTAGCGAACGAAACGCAACTGTCTGTGTCGCACGAATATGGAAGAGTGATAAATAAAAAAATAAAATAGCTTTTTATTTCTTGCGAAATTTTAACATTGTTGTTTAAAGTCAAGTTAAGAGTTAAGTTAAATTAAGGAAGAGTGATAGAGAGAGATAACTACGCTATGATACGGAGCGTGAACGATTGGCATCTTGTCTACGCAGCCTGATCAAGATCATATTGAAAAAAAGTGTGTAAAAAAAAATAGCCGAAAAAACCTCGCGTGATTTGTGCACAAGCCCATGTAGGTATGTATGTAATGTATGAAACTACTGTGCGGGGCTAGGAGAGTTAAAATGAATTAATGGCCGGGATTGTGGATATCATTGTTTTTAAATTGTTATTTTTAGTCAGATTTAACAAAAAAGAAGTTTCGATTAGTTCGATCAAGAATAAAATTACGCATTTTTAGAAGCAATTTTCATGTCCAGAGCCCCTAGTGTAAATTTATTCGACAGCGAAACGTGTCGTACGCGTTTGCGTTAAGTCTCATTTTGTTTGGGATTTAGAAACAGCGCGCCAAGCGGAACGTTTTGGAAACTGTAAATCCCATAGAAAATTAGACTTAACGCAAACGCGTACGTCACGTTTCGCTATCGAATAAATGTACACTAGGGGGTACAGATTCTGTGAGTTTTTGTTTTTTAATGGTAGGTCTAACTATGTTTGTGATGTTTTTCTATCAAGCCAAATCAGGTTTCGATTCGAATAAATTACTAGAGAAATACCATATATTTTGGTAACCGTATTATAATCTGAAAACGCGCTACGATTTTTCAAAACTGGACTGGTACTTGGACGAAGGATCGGATTGGATTTTCATATTTAATGTGTTCAATTACCTGGGAGTTCGTATAGTCTGTTCATGTACGGGGCAGCGAGATTCTATATCTGGCAGTTGCAAGATGTAGATGATTTCTTCGTCGTCCTCTGCTGTTTTGCGTTTTTCAGCATCCGATGTTGCGTAAGGCTGGGTTACAAATATAAATTACATACATAACACAGTAATACATTCGTTGATCAATTTAAACTGCCCATAAAATCCAAGTCGCTAGGCGGGATTCCACCATTCATATTCCTCTGAGTTTCCTATTAAGAGAATGTCCCCTGGAAGTTTATAAGCGTTAAACTTCGATTCAGCAAGTATATTCTATAACAAGATGTATTTTTTCCGCAAAGATATCCAGGATTTTTTTGTGTAGAATTGAATAAGCTTTAATGTTGCCTTACACCATATTTTCATAAAAAATGTAGATTTAGAGTAAAACGCGAATTCCTCCTGGATAGAACACATTTTCCTCGAGGTCCCCAAATGTCAAATGGTGTGGGCATGAAAAAGGAGACTTTAATTTATATACATACCAAATTTCATAACTGTTCTAGAAATTTTGAGTTTGGTCTTAATCCGATTGTGCTACATATAATATGTACATGTTTATAAATACTTAAATACATATAAAACACCCATGACTCAGGAACAAATATCAGTGCTCATCAGGCCTCATCACACGAATAAATGCCCTTACCAGGATTTGAACCCGGGACCATCGGCTTCATAGGCAGGGTCACTACCCACTAGGCCAGACCGGTCGTCATCATTGCCACGGTTATTGAATATTTTATTTATATTATTTTAAAATTTATTATTAATTATTAAAATCAAGCTATCAACAAAACCTGCGAGCGGCCGGTATCTCAAGAAAAAAAATAATTTAGAAATTGTGTTATTAAAAGTCAGTATTTCGAACCAAGTAGAGTATCAAGGATGATTATTTCATGTTTTGGTAGTAAATAATAAAACGTAATATAATAGATTAGATTAGTCAAGTTAAGCGTTGGTGGCCTAGCGGTAAGAGCGTGGGACTTTCAATCTGGAGGTCGCGGGTTCATGAGTTTATCGGAACTTATCTACGAAATATCATTTGATATTTACCACTCGCTTTTCGGTCAAGGAAAACATCGTCAGAAAACCGGACTAATCCCAATAAGATCTAGTTAACCTCTGGGTTGGAAGGACAGATGGCAGTCGCATTCGTAAAAACTAGTGCCTACGCCAATTTTTGGGATTAGTTGTTAAGTGGACCCCAGGTTCTAATAAGCCATGGTAAAAAGCCGGGATAACGCGAGGAAGATAATGAATAGGTTAAAGTCAGGAAAGGAAAAAGCGCGCGCCGCCTCGGCCGAGGCACGTCTACACTGGCCGGTTTGTACGTAAGGATATTGCCTCGCGCGTATGCTCGCTCAGTGTGGACCCGCCAAATAACGAGATATATTATATAGTCAAACCAAGATAAGTTGGCAGCGATTTTGGCAGCCCAGCCAGTGCAAGTTTTATTTTAAACGTGAAACTTCTTTGAAATAATGACGTTTAAGTTTAACAATTGCACAGGCTGAATCCCGTACTATTTTTGCTACAATATTTAACACGAACATTTCCGAGCCCGACCCGATTTCGGGCCCGAGAAATAATATTTTTCCGTTTCACCAAATATCAGCACATCTTTTATAATATCTGAAATGTAAAAGAAAAATGGTTCATTTGCAAAATTATCAAATATTGTACATTTTTGGCAAATAGAGACAAAGTATTTTTTACATTTCAGATATTGTTAACGATGTGCTGATATTCCGTGAAACGGAAATGCTTATCAGGCCCGAAATCGGTAAGGATTTCGGGCCAGATATCGGGGAGTGTGGATGTAATTGGCGCTTTATATTGGAGAAAAAGATCAATACTGCTGTAAAACTCGTCCGGGAGTCGCATTGAAATTTATAATATATGACAATATGATTTGAATCATACTCGTATGCAACTCAGGGTTCCATTTCGTTGAGTGTACTTACAAATACACTAGGAGCCGATATAGCCTCGCATGGATCCAAAAATCCATCCAAAATCATTTGATTGATTTTATTTTTCCGTGCCATGTTGAAGTTCTTGGGTGGGCCTCCAATTGGAAACGTGATAAGAGGTTTCCTAAAATATAATATTAAGTACGTTACATGAATTTTATCAACACAGAGAACCTCAAAGCAGTGTAAGTGTGAAGGATTTCGATTTCAACTGAACTTAAGTACCTACTATTTATAATAAATAGTTTCTCGTGGACGACGATTCACTTCAAAATTATTATTAATCTATGCATCGATGTAAATATCCTCCAGAAAGATCTTTTATCATTTATTGCCTGGTAAAAATAATAACATTGTTGGATTTTATAAGTTTGAAACTTATAGTTCCTCTAGCCTATTATTTGACTTTCATTAACAATTTTGACATATTGGACAATTTATTACCTAAACGGATCCAAATATAGCGCCCTCTGTGGCAGCTTAAAGTTTTTCTTAATGTAGTCTTCATCCAGCAGGCGGAAGTCGCTTTTGTTTGCGGAGGGACCAGAATTTGAAGGCTTGGAGGAGCCGGCCTGGGCCTGGCCGGGGCCATCGCGGGGCACCAGGCAGATCAGCGGCAGGCTGCCGGCGCCGCTGCCGACGCGGCCCTGACTCTCACACTTGCAGCAACTGAACATTAAATAGAGTGCGGTGGCACTATGTACATCGTCAGGTGACAAGCAAAACTCACTAATTACCACCACAAAGTCATAGTTATAATAAACCATCTTACTACTACAATAAGGTTGATTTTTGTTTCATTATTTTTTTATATCATTAGCGCGTGCATGAAAATGGCTGAGAAACTAGGGCTGGCTGGCTGGTGAGAAATATAATGATTACTTAAGTTATGAAATTATATAGAGGATCCAAACTAACTCTGCACCGACTCAGCAAGTGGTAGTGTGAAAGTGCCGCCTTAAACGCCAAATTCCTATGAAAATATGACGTTTATTGGCACTGCACACTTAGTTGCTAGATAATTGGTGGATGTGCATTCAAAATTCAAAAGTCTGAATGCAGACTATAAGGTGCTATGGGCTACATGTCATTAAGGACACTGACAGAAAAATCCATACATTTTTATATTTTATACATATCTTAATAAACATACCTTGACATTTTCTGAGGTCCTATGCTATGGTATTTCCTTATAACGAGATGCAGTACGACTACGTATGCATCTAGGATTTAATCATTTTTCTGTTTTTAAACATTTTTGTTTTTAAGATTTATATTTATAATAATTCATTGAAAAATCCAATGGAGTCTATTTGTGAAGAAATGTTAGCACCCAACAATGAAAAGCAATGCGGCAACGTTAAGCGGCCGCTCAATTGTCTAGTAATGACAAATGACTTGAAAGATGAGTTTTTCTTTTCAATTATGCTTAGCCATTACTTACAAATTAGAACAAAAAGGATTAATTGTAAATTGCAGAGAAAATATGAAAGTTTACATGCGTGGCAAGCGGTGGCGAGTGAGTGAGCATTGTATTCTTTAGTTAACTTAATTGCCATCCCGCAATCAAAAAAGGCGGTGAAAATATATGAAATTGTTAACCTAGGTAATTAATTTTACCAATCCTACGGCACAATAAGTGAAATGCCATTGTCATTCTTCATAACAAAAAAAATATAGCTGTCATATCATAATATTGGATTTGACATTGTCAATTAAATACAACGCATTGATTGATATTATTTACATAATTAATTTACTTTCCCCTGATAGTTTATAAAATGGACAAAACCGTGTATGGATCGATGAGGTACTCGTATATACTCCTCCAAAGTATACCAAATATATATTGTTTCGTCCGTTACCTACGGCAAAAATAATTCGTCAAAGACATCGGACAAACATTTAATTACATTACATTTGTTACTGCTCATCCATCGATCCGTCGTATCCGTATGAAATCCAAAATCGTCGTAGAAATCTGATATTTTATCAAACTGGTTTGAAATCAACAGTGGACCCAAAGAGTAAAGTAAGTATATAGGTAAAGAGAGCCCTCTTGAAGCATTTTATTGAAAGTCATTTGAAAGCGCCATCTCTGATTTCTTCCCCAAGTTAAGTATGTATGTGTGCGTGCACAACTACATATGCATCCGTACGTGTACTTTCGTCCTACAATATAGGGAGCGTGCATGAACTGTAGGAGGCAGCACAGGAGCCGTCAGATTTTTGGCGCGAGGCGTAAATGTGATGTTTTTTGTTCCGATGTAGCCCACAAGATGGCAGAACCTACTATGCACAAGAAAACACGTGACGTGTAAATGTGCATGTTTATGGTTCTGATTCAGGCCACAAGATGGCAGACCCTCCAACGCGCACGGTCCCTATTAGGTCTACTAGGTCGGTTTACAAGTTTTTTTTTTGTTTAGTTTCTTGTAACAAAAATGTTTTATTGGTTACAAGAAATCAAAACAAAAAAAAACTTGTAAACCTCCCAAGTAGACCTAATACTATGTAGAAAAGGTTTTAAAAGAATGAAATGAAAATTAAAAACCTAATAGTAACATAAGTATGTTTAATTCTTTCAATTTGGTATACAAGATAGTAATAGAGTAGGTGTAAGTACTTGTAGCTCCTAATCTCTTTGGAACTGTTCTTCTTTTTAGCCTTGTTCATCTTTGTGCACAAAGCTGCATTAGCCTCGTCTCCTATGACTTGTATCTCAGTCTGACCTAGTACTCTTTCGTGTTTGCATAAATGACTTGCCAGGTTCTCAACTGAGTGTTCCTTCTTTGACATTAACAGCTAACTGAACTTGAATTCAAGATATTCCGGAAGTAATGTCTCTAGGATCTTGCACGTTAGGAGAATTTGGGGTAGTTTCGTTTAGCTCTATAGCTCTAGTCGTTCGCTCCAGATATTCTTTAAAATTGACACATGAGTAATGAAGTCGTGATTCGGGTATTTCTTGTAGCTGATGAATTTCAGGCATAGATCGTATGTCTTATCTACGCACATACCTCCATAGATGCGCTCTAGTTCGTCTCGGATTTTTTTGGCGAAATCTAATCGCACAAATCTTTGCGGATAGTATTTTCTTCTTACCTTCGATATTACCTAAATAAAGCCTCCCGGCATCGGCATTGCCTTGAGCACTATTAAAGTTTTGTAACATAGGAGTCTAATTTTCCTATTTGAAACTACCCGAGTTTAATGCTTGTTCCATTTTTACTCAGCTACCACTTTAATATTAATATAGAACAAATAAGCGCATATATCTGTTTACGACATTCATTTATTTCTGTCTGACAGTAAACAACAGTTGCTAGGTAACAACAAAGAGCATTTAATCACTAGGTTGGTAACAACATTATAAATAAAGAATGGTCTTGACAAACGAGGTATATGCAACCTTCTTAATGTTGTATTCATACCTTAAAATTATATCCATTTGTAGTGACATCTAGTGATGTAGTTACATAATCGGAAGGAAGCCAACTTTACGCAAAAGTAGGTTGTCTGGAATAGAATTATAGAAATCGCCACCATCTTTATTAACGTAAACTATTTTCCTAGTGTCCCCCCCCCCCCCCCTCAGCTGACCTGTTTAAATATTGAGAATGACAACGTTTCGATCGAGTTTTTTGACGATGACTTTTTTCGATCGAGACAAGACTAGCTTTGTTGATTTTAGATTTCATACAATGAAATTAAAAAGACAGCGTCCGCGTCCTACGCCTAATTATGTAGAAAAGGAGGTAACATGTTTTTTTTTCCACTGCACGCACCTTGACACATTTCAGATTTGCCCTATGGTTGACTGGTAGGATACCCGCACCATGCATGAAATAAAGCACGAGATAATTATTAAAAAACCGGCCAAGAGCATGTCGGGCCACGCTCAGTGCAGGGTTCCGTAGTTACTCTTCCGTCACAATAAGCTAAACTGGAGCTTAAAGTATAGTAAATTGTTAACCAAGGGATGAAACGGTACCTTTCACGCGAATTAAACAAATAGGCAAATTTGCATAATCAGTACCTAATTAAAGTAAGTCTTTTTACTATAAAGGGGAAACTTTTTGCGATAACTCAAAAACAGCTAAACTGATCATGTCCGCTATAGTTTTCATTTAATGTCTTTCTTAAGCTCTACTTCCACGATTTTTTTCATATTTTTTGGACCTATGGTTCAAAAGTTAGAGGGGGGGGGGGACATTTTTTTTCTTTCGGAGCGATTATCTTCGAATATATTCACTTTATCAAAAAATGTTTGTTAAAGACCCGTATTAGTTTTGAAAGACCTTTCCAACGATACCCCACACTATAGGGTTGAAGCGAAAAAAAAAAACACCCCCACTTTACGTGTAGGGGAGGTGCCCTCAAAAAAATTAAATTTTTAGATTTTATTGTACGACTTTGTCGGCTTTATTGATTTATAATTATATCCATGCCGAATTTTAGCTTTCTAGCACTAACGACCACGGAGCAAAGCCTCGGACAGACAGACAGACAGAAAGACGGACATGGCGAAACTATAAGGCTTCCTAGTTGACTATGGAACCCTAAAAAACTAAATAGGATAGAAATATAAAAATGTGCCTTGAAAACCTAACTGCTTGGCAAAGAGAACAAATTGCCAAACGTGAACTATGCATCATTGAAGAGTTCCGTTCTGTTCATCATCAGCAGTTCCACTTCATCAAATATCACTTCTACAAATGTAAATACTCGATTTGTTAATGAAAATACTAAGATCACTATATATATGCCTTTAACATTTGAGGAGTTCCCTCGAGTCCTCATGGACCCCATCGTCAGAACTTGAACCTGACAAAAATTTGTCTTGAAAATCTAATTTACTTAACAAACACAGCGAAGAGGAGAAATCACCAAACGTTTACTATGCGTCGTTGAAGAGTTACATTGTGATCATCATCAGCAGTTCCACTTCATCAAATGTCACTTTTTTAAATGCAAATGCTTGATTTCTCAAAGAACATACAAAAATTACTATATGTATGCCTTTCATATTTGAAGAGTTCCCTCGATTCCTCATGGACCCCATCGTCAGAACTCGAACTTGACAAAAAATAGGGTTATTTCCAATTTTTTGAAATGCTCGTATTAAGCTCTTTAAGGACCTTTCAAAAAGGTTAGCAGAGGTCACCGGCGACCGCAGAGCTGGCAGCTTCCTCGCTCAAAGAATTAGTCTTGCAATACAGCGAGGAAATGCTGCCAGTATCTACGGCACCATGCCGCAGGGGGATATTTTTTAGTATTTTATTTTAAGTTTAGATTTAGGTTTTAAGTTTCATAGTGTATTAAATGCTCGTATTACGTTCTATATTAACTAAAAGTTGCCCTAAAATTCAACTTTTATACTAAAAACGGCTTTAAACATATTTAAATTAACGAAATATATTTTGACAGATGCTTTCGCGCCCAAAACGCTCTTTGAAAATTGTGTGACGTCACAGTTTACGGTTTGACACATAACTACATACGCACGTAGAAGATACGAACTGTCAACTGACATTTGTCATTTGTTGTTTATCGCCTAACTGTCAACAGTGTCAATCCGAGAGTTGTGACATCATCAGAATCTTCAATGACGTTTCGAGTTTGGTCACGTGACGTGTGCCAAAAGATATTTTAAATTCAATATTTACAAAAATATGGTCATTACAGGTCCCCTAAAAGTAGTTTAACATGTTCTTATAATCCAAAAGAATTTATTGGGATACAATTCGACCCTGAGATTTGTAGATGGAAACAACCCTATTCATCAAGTCGGTGATCCAAAGGGCGAAAGTGTAACGTAAATTTTATACATGGGGCCTCTGTTTTGCCACAATATATAGTAAACTAACATTTGCGTCCACTCATAAGTCATAACTCACATAACTCAACATTTATAATTTTGTGTGATTTTACGTTTTAAGGTTTACGGAAAAGCCATCTGTCACCGTACCCATGCTGTTTCAAAAAATCTATAAATACAGCGTTCAACTATCATATTACTATTAAAAAAAACACAAAAAGAAATTCGTGTTACATATGTATGACTAAAATGTATAAAGTATATCAACATCAGATAGATGTACCTAAATCTCGTCTCGGTGCTTGGATTTCGGCATAGTGCGACATTTCGACACATCCCCGCCCAGCTTCAGTGTCGATTTATCGTGTTTGTTTAGTAACGATTCGCCGACGACAAATTAAACGATTGCCGATGCCCGAGGGCAGGTTTTATTACTCCTCCCTCCCCATCGACGATAGTTCAAAGCACTCAACACAACGGTAGAATTGTAAATTACAGCAAGACTTTTGATATTTATGTCATAGTATCTAACAATAAGATAAATATCATAAATTTTCTTGCTCATCGGAATTATAAATGAAATACTAAATACATATAACGACTTTATTAGGTTCATCAAAAATAAGTATTAGCATTAAGGCAAGGTTGCCTGGAAGAGATCGCTCTTTAGCGATAAGAGCGCCTGTTGTCTGCCTCTATCACTAATCATTTGTTTTTCTTTAAGCAGTTTAAGTTGTATCTTTTACTGAGGTGTGCCAATAAAGAGTATCCTATCTATCTATATACGTTGGGGTGATTTCGAACCATTTTTTGACAAGTTAGTAGGTAAGCTTTCACGGAGTACACTGTATATTTTTTTCTTCACTCTTGTAGTTATTAATAAGTATGAAGTGTATTTTGCATACATCTTTTTAATTCTATCATACAATCTTTTTACACTTACATTCAACTTGGAACACACGGCTTTTGTTTCTCGATTGAACTATTAGAGGAAAGTTTGTTACGCAATAACTTTAGTAAGTATCTGAATTTGTTCTAATATAAATACAATTAGGTAAACGTGTTGGCGAGGGCAATATATTCTAACATGAGCAGAATCGATCAAGGGGTTATGGAGCTAGAAGAGCCTAGAAGGCCCAAAAGCTATTTTTGAGGGGTCTTGCTATACTGGTCAACTCCTTTGCAAGAAAGTATGCATGGCCAATCATAGTGTAGGTACATAGGTAGAGTAGGTGGACTGCTGCCTGGTCAATTGTGGTAGGTACGCGGGATACTGGGCGTTTTGTTTAGGAGGCATCACTATTAGTTGGTATCACGTCTGATTGAGTTGGAAATCAAGTCGTGAGAATGTGCGGAAGGACTTTTAATACAAAAAGAGGGTTAATAATGGAATTCATTGGTTTGATCATGATGATCTGAATGTCCACTTAATATGAATTTGTAGTCAAAATTGGAACACACATCCGTCATCTTGAATTTCTTAATATTTGCTTTAATTATTATTAGAATTGATATACGAGTGTTGGAAAGGCTCCTTAACGGAAAACCGACGGCAAAGTAGTAAAAAAGTGCGAGTCGAACTCGCGCACGAAGGGTTCCGTACCCATAGAGTAAAGATATTATCAGAGGTAATTTGACTTATGACAAACTGTGACACTGGAATGGCGGATGGTTTTAAAATGTGCGTGTAGACGAGTGATACTATGTAAAACATTTATTCTCCCTGATGTAATAATTATTTGATTATTTTTAAAATAAAAAAAATGCTCTGTTTTATGTTTGACAATAAATATGTACCTGATTTAATAGGTATTGAAAATGCGCAATGTTGCATAATTTCTTTGTGCAAACATTATTTAAAATAATAATATTTAGCGTCGGAATGATATCAGTTAGTTTTTTTTTAATTTATACATTTAACTTGAAACATATCTTTAAAACATGAGTAAAAAAAATATGTTGCAGATCGGAAAACATGATAAACTATGATCGAAAATTTATAAATATGAAATATTTTTTAAACAAATATAGACTAAATTTACAAATATCTACGTAGGTATATGCTTTTATAAGTCTAAACACATGCGCACCATAACTACGGACTCAAATTATCTACATGCACCGCGTGCAAACACTTATAAAATCATAATATTTAACATTAGAAGAAATCAATTGTTAAAAGACATTTGAGATATCTGATTTTGAACTAAAAAATTATATACATTACAAACATAGGTTTACTATCAAATATAAGTCATAAAAGCGTCTTTAATCTCCTTATTTTCAGGAAATTACACCATACCGACTTATTTTGAAATTCACAATCAATAATATATCTATTTACCTAAATAATCTTATACATAACGATTTAAAAAGAAGGGCATCAATTACCCTACTTTCGGGAAATTACCCTATTCAACCTACTGGTCATACTCCTGTTCCGCAGAAACTGTAAATTGAAATATCGTGATTTAACGTACGATAACATGATAATTGATAAATTTACCTATGAAAAGATATCCCATCTCTTTTTTCATCTGATCTGTATAATTTTTACAACACTTGACCACGAATGTCGGCATATTTTATATTTGTCTTTCACCAATTTACTCAAATGACATGTCGATCCGACTGACGGCAAATTGGTGGATGAGGCCATAGAGATAACCGTCAATGTGTGTGTGTCACGCGTAAATACTAGAAAATTGGTGGATGATGGAATCCTAGTTGCGTTTTACCGAAATTCCGTCCACAGTATTATTAGTCCAAGTCCGTACCATTATTTATAAAAACGGCAAAAAAAAAAAATATGTTTGTTGTATGGGAGGACCCATAAATATTTATTTTATTCTGTTTTTTAGTATTTGTTGTTATAGCGGCAACTGAAATACATAATCAGTAGAAATTTCAACTGGCTAACTATCACGGTTCATGAGATACAGCCTGGTGACAGACGGACGGACGGACAGCAAAGTCTCAGTAATAGGGTTCCGTTTGACCCTTTGGGTACGGAACCCTAAAAACGGTTGCCTCCTTGAATTTCTTTATTTCTTTCTTCTAATCTCTGTTTTAATCATAAACATGGTTCAAGCTCATATATTTTTCTTACAGAGCGATTATTTCCAAAAATATTACGATTTCCAAAAATTGGTTTTTATTTAAGACCCATATTTTCGCTTTAAAAGACCTCTCCAACGACACCAAACACTGTAGGGTTTTTCCTCGTGTTCGAGATGAAAAGTAGCGTGTTTAACTCGGGTGAAAGGCACCATTTCATCCCTTGGTTAACAATACTATTCCTTTTTAAAATGCTCTAGTACGAGTACGTCCGCACTTTCTCGTGTTAAGTTAAAGCAATGTACATGGTTTTCAAACTTTTCATAGAAAATTATCAAGATTTTGAACCTTGTTATTAGGTATACAATTTGAATATTTTCGAACATTAATTAATGAGGTACAGGGAGCTGTCGAGATTAACGAATTAAAAGGTAAACTTAAAATATAAACCGGTAGGTTTAAACTAAGGCAACTAGTTTGGACTTAAAATAGAGCTAGCTGACTTTCTAGCGCTCGACTTTGTCACTCGATCTATAAAAGAAGATGAAAGGTACTTTTGAAATATGGGTTTTACTCGCCAGAAAAAATATAAATATGACTAAATGAATCTACTCGACGGAACTTTTGGTATTCAGACATGTTTAGTACGTAACTAAAATACTCGCTACTCGACTAAATTACTAAAGTAGTCCGAACAAGCCTTAAGTATGAGATTGCAGACAAGAAATTCAATCGAAAAAACCGCATATTTTTATAAATACGTAGCTGGGATATCTGCACTGCATGCCTTACTGGAGTCGATATGAACTCCTCGATGACATGACCCCTTTTCATGTTTGGCATTTTGCTGGCTTCATTTAGTATGAAAATGCAGAGTTATCCGATTACAGAAAGATTAGGTATTAGTAGCGTCAAGTAGTCTCAAGACTACTGAGCTGATTTTAGTATTTGGTGATGGCATTTTTATGACGCGGGTGACGTAGGCTAAATTTTTGAGGAAAAGGTGTATTAACGAAAACTGCAGTAAAATTAAAAATATTCAAACGTTTTTTTCGCGACGAAATTAACGCCATTTTAACTCCCTTGGGGATTTAATTTCTAAAAACGCTGAACACACTTTTATTGTTTCCTATTATTGTGTCTTTTTACGACATTTCAAGATCACTATTTACAAAAATTTTCGTTTCTGATGCAAACTTACAACCCTTTTTTCACTAACTTAGGGAATGAATTTTCAAAAAAGGTGATATCTATAAGTTTTCGTCTATTTGAATATAGAGGTAATATCCGTTTACCAAGTTTCAAGTTCCTAGCTTAAAAGAAAACTCGTACCACATATAAACTTCTATCCTCTTTGTAACCCCCTTAGGAGTTGAATTATCAAGAACGTTAAAATTACTTTTTTTAATCTTACATTATGTTTTTCTATGAAGTTTTAAAGCATTTGTAATGGATTCAAACTTTCAACCCCTATTTAACTCTAATAGGAGAAGATTTTTTTTAAACGCTGACATATTTTTTGTTTAATTCTAATAGTATGCCCATATATAAAAAAATGTTTGACCTTCATACAAAGTTCAACCCCTTTTTTACTACCTTGGGGGATGAATTTCTCAAAATCGCTTCTTAGCTCTTGTACACTTTATAAATGCCACCTAGTGTATATATTTCAACTTTCTACCATTTGTAGTTTCGGCTCTGCGTTGATGAGTCAGTCAATCAGTAAGGACACGTGCATCTATTATGTTCATACATCGCAAAAAAGGCAGCGTATTGCAGGCCGTCATTGAGTACGAGTAAAAAAAAATACGAGTATTTGTTACAAGTACTATACTCTACACATACTCCAACATAGTTAACAGTATATTTGTTCGAAACGCCATTTCGCATTTCCTTCAAATATTGAACCCTTCCAGCGCGGTCCTTGTCATTCACTCTTGTTGACGGAAATTGAATGAATTTCATGGAGCCCTACAGTACAGCTGAATGTAACTTTTCCAAGTACTTGCTTAGCGCAAGCTATAGAAATTACTAGAACGTGCCAGTTTAATGTCAATTGCTTTTTGGTACCTATCGTTACAAGTGTACAATTTCATTGATTCTTTCGTGTTTTAGAATTAAGTTGACGAATATATGTACGTATTTTGCCATTTTGTAATTTGCAAATAGGTGATACATATTTATATTATATGACGATCTGTCTAGCCTAGTGGGTAGTGAAACTAGTGACCCTACCTATGAAGCCGATGGTCCCGGGTTCAATTCAAAGTAGGGTGACAAGGTACGGGCATTTATTCGTGACATAAGCACGGATATTTGTTCCTGAGTTATTGGTGTTTTCTATGTATTTTTAAGTATTTACAAATATTTATATATTATATATAGGTATCGTTGTCTAAGTACCCTCAACACAAGCTTTATTGAGCTTACTGTGGGACTTAGGCAGTTTGTGTAATAAATGTAATAATGTCCTATAATATTCATACAGTTTGTTATAATTTAATTTTTAGGTTTATTTCTAGTTTTAATTTTTTATCAGAATGTATTTTGGACCTACTTTTACAATGAACCTATAATACTTAATAAAGACTGACTGACTCCTAAGGTGGACCGTTTAAAATTAATATTCAAGCTGGCAAATAACTACGTTCCCAGCCTGTGTAGCTACTATTATTTAACACTATGTCTACTAAATCTAAAACATGACTACCTAAGGGTACCATTGGTACTACAGCAGTCAAAACATGTGAAAATATTCGTTCCTTCCAGTTGCGCTTTATGAAACACTACGTAATGTCACGTAAAGTTTGTATCTTCAGAATTTGTTTACAATTCGCCGGATGTCGTGACACCTGTTGGAACTTTGAATTGCGATTCAATAAAAATACCCGTTGAATTGCCGAGCAATAACAATACAATAAAATATTACGATAGATTTAGTCGTCTTTAAGTAGCAGTAGGTAAATTGCCGAAGTGTTACGTCCCATTTTTAGGTTTGCGTAGACATTGCTCTGTTCATACAGCTGCAGGGCAAGTACACACTACATACGTCTACATACGTAACAACATTACTTCTCACTTAATTATGTTACGTAGAACGTTGAATATAAATGACAATTTAAATATTATAGGTGCAGTACTTACACCACATTCTATCTTGTCAATGTCCTATCAACCACTAGAAGTGTAAAAAATAACACATTGTGTACCTATTAAGGGCGGTAAACAAAAATTTACTTGTACCGCCTGTCCGTGGCGCCCAACCCCGCCCACAATGTTTTTCATCACATCTTATGAAGAAAAAACTAAATTTTAAGCAAAATAATTTTTAACGACAGTGACATTTTAATCATTTGTCCGCCATGTTTGTCACGGTTGCATCCAATATTCAAGATATTTAAATTGCTATTAAAAAAATAAATTAGGGGAAGGCGGGATACTTACGAAAATCTAAGGGAGGTATTTGTAGATTAACTTTAATTTTTTCGGAAAGGCAAATTATCGTACTTTAAACTACTAAACAATAACAATATAAATTTCTCTTTATTTAATCAACTTTTATAACAAAAACAAAACATATTGTTTGTGTTTACCCGACACTGTTTGGGCAATCACGAATACCATCATTACGATCGTTCTCATAGTCAAAATTAAACATCCCAGTGCGCACAAGTTTTTTGGAGAAATCATGAAACGTCTGATTGACGTAACTGGCGACCGAAGAGCTAGCGGCTTCCTCGCACAACGTATCAGTATTGCGATACAACGAGGAAATGCCGCCAGCATCCTTGGTACAATGCCTCAAGGGCCTATTTAAGATATAAGCTAGTTATAGTAACCATCTGTATATATCCATGTGTAGATGTTATTGTAAATAAAGATTTCGCTTCTCATAGTAATGCAACAAAAAAAAAAATAATTTTAGTTTATGTTAGGCCAAGCTGTACGTAATTCTTTTAATTGAATCCTCAACTACTAATTGTTTACGCAAATAAATATCGTGTTAGAACTATTAAGTTTAGTTCGAAAAATAATACTTAATAACTTATTAAGTATTATTTTTTGAACTAGATTGAATCCTGTGTGCATCCGTATAGTCTGTATCTTTAGGTATATACAATTATGTAAACATAACCACAATTAGGTATTATATTGGGGAAGAAAATTCTTCAAGTCATTTAACTCGATGTGCCAAAACTTACAGAACTTTTACTACGATATATTTATTACTTACTCAACGTACCGTATCAACGAACCTGCTATAATCGTGCTATTTTTTTGATAGGAATACATGGGGATAATTTGAATTATCAATAGTAATTTAGTTTTATAATATTTGCTATTACTTCGCCCTAGTAAATAACTGAAAACGAGAGCGAATATTTACCCATTGGAGGGTTGATGAAACATTACACGATTAAATGAAATAGGTTAAAGTCCGAACGATGAAGGAACAGATCCAGGCAGTCTTTTATTTGGTTGGTTAACTGATAAATGTTTTAATTTAAGTACCCGAAAATTTAAAAACACATTGTTTACGTTTATTTAACTACCTAAAGAGACTTTAGTCGCTTAGCACCAGTGATGGCGTGCTTTCTAAGATACAAAATGAAACAAAAACGTCAAAAAAATCAAATCATGCTATCTCTTACTACGTAGTGAAACAGCTACGTTCGTGATTACCCTAAATATTTTTTAACATACACAAAAAATAATTTAAAAGATATATTTTAAAAATAAAACTCATTTATACCTTCTTTGCGTAGAAATTGAGTAGATGATATAAAAAGCCATTTTGCCCAATATGCCCACGAACATAATGAAATTAATAAAAAATCTTTCTCATCAAAAATCTAATTCCATCTTAGTATGCTGGCATACAATACCGTTTATGACCAAGTGTGGTGAATGTAATTTAATTCAGAAAATATGTAATAATATGTCCATTGCAATTCAACGCGGCAACGCAGCGAGTATGATGGGCACCTTTGTACCGGGGGTTGTGCGGAGAGGCCTCTTTCAGTAGTTTTATATTGTATTTTATTAGATTAATTTAGGCTTTATTTAGTTAAAAATTAATAATAAAATTGATGACAAATATAGTGTTTACCGCAAGGACTGCAAGGAGCAATATTGAGAAAATAGATGTAAGTTTAATTTATAGCCAACATTGTGCGGCATTTTTTATTTAAGTAGGTACCTGCAACTTATTTTGTGCTAAATGTGTTATATTAGGTGCTCAGTGAGAAAAAAATACAATAAGGCACTATAGTTTATTACGAAAGTGATTTCCACCCGACCTTACACCCTACAAAGGAAATCCAGCAGTTTTGTACGCCATATCGGTAGGCTACTCTATGAAAGGAGCATATAAAGCAAAGTTAGATATAAAACGTACGTACGTACTATTCCCGGGTTAGTAGTAGTTGTACCAGTTGACACTTGACGTGTACGTTAGCGACTGCATAAACTCGGTCGCTGTCCATCTCGCTCGCACTGAACAAATTGGTGCGATAGGGATGCGATCGAGTTCACGCAGTCGCCAATGTCAAATGCCAACTCGTGATAGCCGTACTGATTTCGTTGTTATTGAGTTATAAGCAACTGAGCATATTCCGAAATGCTCTTGACCGTTTTTATTGTTAATTATTTAAGGCAGTGACTCAATGTTGTATTTCATTTAGTCTGATTTTGTGACTTGTCGCAATGTTGCACGAAAACAAATTTGGCGTAGCACAAGCAAATGACTAATTTTAGAAACCGATGACGTGTCAAACGACGTCTCCGTTACCCAAATGTTTATTCACTCACGGGAGCTTATTGACGCCCAATAACTCTTTCGACAGTGTCGTTACTGACACATTACCTACCAGCTGAAACTTTTATTAACTTCTTATAAAATACTATTCCAGGGTAAACGACTATTAGAATAAAATAACAATTACTTAAGTTGAAAGTAACTAGGAACTGAACGTCGAATTTAACTTACTTGTAATTTAGGATGGTTTTTGGTAAATAGTTACGAGATTTTAACCATGGTTTTCATGATCAGTCAGCTGCAAAAATACGATGGAATAAAAGGCCTTTTATAGGTCTCTGGTCGAATATAGGATATTACAATCAGAAAGTATGGGTAAGGCACAATGAAACCTAGTGGGAACAAAACCATGATTGGATTAGCCGGCCGCGTGGAAAGCTCAATTGCGCCGGAAAAATCAATTGGACCGATTTTATCGCGATCAACTTTCGAGTGCCTGTGATAAAGTTAGATAAACAGCGATATCGAGTTTGGTTAGCCATTGATAATACGAAATATCGTTGCTATTGCGTTTATTGATATTATCGTACAAATAAACAAAATCTACCTACTCACTTATATAATTCGTGTCATCCACGATGACGCGCAGATTTGTCAAATCTAACCTTTAATAACATGACAATACGAGTCAAGGTACGCCTCGTTGTGAATGTCTAAATGACACGACATATGTATTATGTATTATACGTACAGCCTTTTCTAAAATTGGTAAGTACTAAGACTAGACGGTAGTCGTAAATAACTAACTAAAAAACTAGATTAAGATACTGCATTATTTTCATTAACATTGTAAGTTATTAGGTGTTTCGGTATCCCATAAACTAGCAACCTTAATATACCTACTTAACGAGCGAGGATATGGCGATGGGCAATATCTTATATTATTAAGAATAATTTTCAAATCACTGACTTATATATAAAAGACAGGCTATCGAGAACAAATTGTGTCCGCCATTTTCGACATTTGACGTCTGTCGCTAAGCTAAAGAATAAGCGTAGCTAGCCAGATGCGAAAGTGTAATGACAACTGTTCATTTTCTGCCTACATACGCACTGTAAAGAATCTAGATACTCGTAAAATGTATTTATTTCCTTGCAAGTGTATTGATTTTTAACCGACTTCAAGATTTCAAAAGGAGGAGGTTATCAATTCTGTGTGTATGTTTTTTTTTAATGTTTGTTACTCCATAACTCCGTCATTTCTGGACGGATTTTAAAAATTATTTTTTTGTTTGAATTTATATATATACAGATTGGTCCCAAAACACAGTTCTGATGATGATATCCATGAGGAATCGAGGGAACTCTTCAAATGTGAAAGGCACAAAGGCATAAAGCCATATATATAGGCCTACATATCAAAATCTTGTTTGATACAAAAGCAATTAACGCTATTGAGACCGTTGTCCTGCGTACTCGCGGGCACTTGTGAAAAGGAAAGTGAAATAGCAGAAATATGCATTCTCCGGTTTGCCGGACTACTGAGGTATTTGTGTGAAATTTCGCACAGGCGCCTTGTACTTAAGGCGACTGTCTTAGTAAAATGTTTGTTTTTGAAGGCCTACAACCTACTTTAAACCACCCAACCTAACTATAAATCTAGTACTAGAGTCTGGCTAGCCAAATATTGTTGACAGATATTTCCATGTTGTATCACCAATTGTCTATGATTTAAAAAAAAGCTAAAAGTCTGTTGTCAATTTATGTTATTCATTCAAATTGTTCGCCGTTTATAAGGGGTTTATTTTAAATAATATTAATAATGACTATACCGAGCGAGGTCCGCAAATTATTATTTAAGCTCATAAATAATAACGATAACGTGCGAAGTCGACGTCACACGCGTTGTATAACGAAAAGCTGCTGTTTACAAGTCGTAAACAATTTAGTAGGTTGGTGCTCTATTAATATTTTGATACTTTAAGTACTAGTTCTAACATTTACCTATATCTGATTAAGTACGTGAATTTATTAATACCTGAATCTCATGAACAGGACAAGTGTGTAAAAAAACGGATAAACTAGAAGTTCAGGAAAATATCGATAAAATCGTAAAATTGGAACGTAACGAGTTACTTGAAACTAATATTTAGAAGAAAGCTGTGGAATGACTGGTCAGTAGTAAATTGTTATAGAAATATAAAATATATAAAAATATCTTGGCGGAACATGTCTATATCTTTGTACTTTACATAGAGGTAGAAATTACATGAGCTGACTTTGAGTGCACGTCAATGTATTAACTCATTTCCTTAGGTACCTTACGTGTGCACAGAAAATCAAAAATATTTTCTAGTATCAAAACTATAATACCTACTACACAAAATGTGACCAATCCAAGATTTTTTGAATTTCCCGCCAAAATATTGTGTAATATTTCAGTAGCCAGTTTCTAGTACTGCAACTAAGGTCTTGGAGGATTTAACAACTGGCGCCTTGGCTGTAATTTTCGGTACAAAACAGTATGCCGATTTTTGCGGAGGAGGGGGCACGTCAAATGTATGGCTATTTCTACGTAACGTACAAATAGCCATGTCAGATAAACGTCAGTCCATACAATACTTTTGATATGGAAGGTAGAGGCAAGGAACAGAAACTCCTTAGGCAGAATTTTTTTTTTAATAAATAAATAATAAATAAATATTATAGGACATTATTACACAAATTGACTAAGTCCCACAGTAAGCTCAATAAGGCTTGTGTTGAGGGTACTTAGACAACGATATATATAATAATATAAATATTTATAAATACTTAAATACATAGAAAACACCCATGACTCAGGAACAAATATCCATGCTCATCACACGATTAAATACATAGAAAACACCCATGACTCAGGAACAAATATCCATGCTCATCACACGAAAAAATGCCCTTACCAGGATTTGAACCCGGGACCATCGGCTTCGTAGGCAGGGTCATGTTGCTTGTTCCCAAAACCGTTAAAAACTGGTAGGTAGGTATTTGTAAACTTGTTTTTTTTTTTTTTGTAAGAAAATTGTATAAACAAAGTGCCCGACGAATTGGTAACCTGCTTTTTAGGCGGTTAAATAAATTTGTAACAGGATTCATTGGAGAGGACGTAATTTCATTTAGAATACTATTCGCCTTAACTCACCGTAGACTGTAGGTTGTCGTGCCTTGATTAAAACCCGTTGAAACAGCTGGAATTTTGACGCATTCCTTTGCGTCTTGTGTTCCGGATGCCCTAATAGTTTATGCCATATTCTTTTGTGCGAGGGTGGGGGACACGTGACGTCATGACAGAATGGCGAAGCAAATTTACGAGTATGCGACTACTACTCACATAGGGTGGCACACGTGCATTTCGTAGGATAATTATATTAATATTGCGTAGTTTGACGCTCTATTTCTTACTATGACTTTAGTATTTTAAACATACTACATATATATAGTCCTCCTCGCCGTATCCGACGACGACTCCTTCAACTGTTTTTATTCGGAAACATGGAACGCTCTAATATGACTAGCAAAGCCAATATTGGTTTTGAAAGTGCGATCACATGGTGCACAATGAAGCTGGCCAGCTGGGTTGTAGGTATAGGTATACGAGGGCTTCGGTCACGTCTTACGGAGATGGCGCTTAGCATCCAGGCCGCGTAGCCAACGTGCAAATCGCTTACGCTCCGTGGCGATCGAAACACAACTGTCACTGTCGCACTAATATGGAAGAGTGATAGAGAGACACCAAGCGATTCGTTGTCGAAGCGATAGCGATTGTCACTTTGGCTAGGCCGGCTGGTCTTCCAAGCGCCGCTGCTCGAATTGCTCTACTTTTTTATGAACAGTTGCGCGCCATTCCGTTCTACTCATCGCAAGTTTAACAAGAAACATACTACATACATGGTTATACCGTACATGCATATTGTGCTCATTTTGCACGTGGAACTCGGAGCAAAAATTTAGTATTTTCCGTATCTGCCCAATCTATCCAAAGTCCGTATAGATACTGATATAGATAATAAAGCCTTTTCAGGCCCTGTTAGGCCTGGAAGTGCCGTCGTATAGGTACTTACGCATATATCAGATCAGACACCCTCCCTAATACCGCGTGCAACTGAGAATAAATACAGTCGCGCTCGTAATCGCTCATGCCTTCTTATATACCAAACAGTTTTTTTAAATCGAATATCAGTGCCTAATGTTCAACATTACATATCATAACTACAAATGGAATGTCTGTGTGGATTTCTCATGCACTTTTATAATAAAACTAGTTTCACCCCGCGATTTCACGTATGAGGAATGATGATTACCGTGATAAAAACATTTCATGTCGTTGCCCGAGGTTAAAACTATCTCCATACTAAATTTCATCTCAATCGGTTAAGCGGTATACCTATTAGGTAGTTTAGGTACCATATCAGTAGAGATTGGGTGTTCAACCACTTCTACCTATTGAAATCTAATGTAAAATCATGACTTAAAATCGGGTTTAAGTTTGACTTTATCGTGAGGTAATGAGAATTTTTTTAGGCACTGGACGACATGTTATGTAGAACTAACCTAGGTTTCCATTTTAATTTTATTTCTTTCTTTTTTGTAAGGGGAGGGAATACTGTAGTGTACACATTAAGTTAGTTTATAGTTTATTTATTGACTGTCAAGATCCTATTACAAGTTCACCACAAACGTGATCCGTTCCTATTGATGGTACAGCCCGTAATTAATAAAGTATACACAATTCGTATGACTACCAAAAATAACATTGTTAAAAAAATAATGGTATGGTAAATATGTCCGTGATTTACGGAATTTACTCTAACATAGTTTGAGGCTGACTGTACACGCACCGGCTGTGGCAAGTTGCATGCACCGAGTGCGCGTGCGCGTCGCAAATCGCCTGTCAACCCGTGACATTGCGTATAATACGTCACGCCTAGTTACCACCCCTCCGCACCCCTGGCCTCCGCCGTGACTGATAGCCCTTGACTAATTTAGAGCCCTGAAGGTACACATAATAAAAACAAAATGTGATACCCGATACACGATTCAAAGGTGATGTCACGCTGCTATTGGATAAGTTGATGTGTATAATAAGCGTAACTTTGTTTATACTTTAGCAAACACTTGCACAGCGGCACAGCTACTGAGTCATATGTAACCTTACTATGGCTTTGCCGCTTACCTGTGTCGGTTGGTAAAGAAGATGCGCGGTCATTATCTAGAAGAAGAATTTTAGGACAAAAATGGTACATTTTTTAATAATAAATAAACATTTTCTGTACATTTTTTACGGTACATCTACAGATAGGTACATCATATATAATATTTCGGGTCTTATCTAAATCAAATATCCTAAAATGTATACTCGTATTATAGGAGTCGTATACTATAAAGAGTACAAAGTAAGCAAATGTCTCCAATATATTGGTGGGCTCAATAAGCAGGCACTTGCAATCTCGAGGCCCGAATATTTTTAATTTACAAATCAATTTCACCTAGGCCACAAATATCTGAACAAGACATTATTTTTTCAGTATATAATTTTAAGAGCGCTGAATTTTAATTAGTTTAAAATTTTTAGGGTTTGAATAAAAATGGCAAAACAGGATATTTTTAGTTAGTAATGTCCTTCTGTATGTTTGCCTGTATATAACAGACATCTTTCCACATAAAACATCGCTATATTGGTTTGTCGAGTTGTGTATAAACCAATGAATTAAATTTATTTTGCATTTTTGGGTTTTGCCTCATAGTAATAGTTAGATTAGTTAGTATGACCTGCATATTCACTAGTGTTGAACACTCGAGTCCTCCGAGTCCTCTGTTTTAATTACTCGACTTTTTCAAATTCTTATAGTTAAGTCGAAGCTCGAGCCAATTGGTAGAAACCCGAATATTTTGTAGAGATTTGAGTCCTTTTAGATAACTCTCAATTTTAATAACAATACTCCCGTGAGACGCAGACATGGTAAATATATTAAAACGGGTCACTCATGTATGAATATTATGCCATAAACGGGGGTAGTTTCTCGCCTCCTCTGTCGCCACCGGTGAGTGACCCGTTTAAATATATGTAACTCTCAATTTATTTATTTTAAAAAGAAGAATGTAATTGTCTTCAAGTAACATTTGTTGTGTTAATACAAATAATATAATAATACCTACACATTTTCATTTAAGTTATTTAGATAAAATTGTTGACATATGGAGGCTGCGCTTAAATAAGACTCCATAAAGGGCTCCACTCGGGACATAAAACTAAGAAGATTTTTTATGTAGAGCTTTCTAGAAACGAGTCTAGTTCCACAAATTTAAACTCAAAATGCTCGGGTTCCTACCAACACTAATGGTGAATACCTATTAGTCTCAGAATATGGTTAGTTAGTTACAACAATATCAGCCTGTATGCATCACCATTTGGATATACACCCGCTATCGTGAGCATAGGAGCTAACCTCATTGCATTGGCTTGCTAGAATCGTTTAAAGACACCCGACGATAAAAGTTTATATCAAAAACGTAGTACAGTGATAAACGACTACATAAATAAATGTCGTAGTACTACTGTAGTACAAAATGTAGGTAATACCTAATTAAATTACCGAATAATCGTAATCACGTGGACTAAGATTGAATTATTATTACGGGCAGCGTCGCAATATGTTACTGGGGTGAATTTAGGTTATTGTTATGCACCCTACGGCTGCACCCTACGCTGCGGCTGTGTATGCCACGGATGCATTCCTAGGCACACGTGTTTTCGTCCCTAACAATATGCCTGTGTCCTTATTGTCTGCTTAATGCGGGTAATTAAAATCTAGGTGCCGACTAGTGATCAAACGATTATTATTATAATACAATAAATTACAAACACAGGAAACAATTCAAAATATAATTGTAATTAGACTGTGACATTATCTTAAAAAATATAACGTTTAATCCATGGTTCAACCAATCTTGAGCAATTGATCTAACCTAACAAATCCATCTAATTATATATCTTCTATACAATTCTAAACGATGCCATTGCCACATTTATGTGATTTTATATGTAAAATCACTAATAGTATTTTATTAGCTTGTATTTTATAATGCAATCCGGCCCTAGTTGTAACCTTTCCTTGTACTTTATTAGGGTTCCGTAGTCAACTATAGTTTCGCCATGTCCGTTTGTCTGTATGTCCGAGGCTTTGCTTCGTGATGGTTAGTGCTAGAAAGCTGAAATTTGGCATAGATATATAAATCAGCCAATCTAAAAAAGTCGTAAAATTTTTTTTTTTGGGTTCTTTCAATCTTTTTTTTTATCCGCCGTACATTGAACAATGGGTCCAAAAAAATTGAAAAAATCTGAAAATAAATGCTTAATATATACCTTCAACGAAATCTATAACTAACTAAGTCTTCTTTTCTTAGTAAAAAGACGTACAAAGCGCTGCGAAAGTATATTCTCTTTTGCTTGTAATGTACATGATAGTTACTAAACCTATTACCCCGTTTAGTCTTTTCTGACAGAATGGTAACTACAGAACTCTACACTGAGTCTGGCTTGTTTCACATAGCTACTCACGCGCCGTTTTGCGGGCGTCAGTTATAATTATAACATGCATTATTGTAAAATGTCTTCTTTTAGTTTTAGTTAAGTTTCTTTGTGCGCTCATAATATAATTTATTGTACTATTCTGCATTTATCTCAATAAGTGAATTATGAGAATATAATATATATATAATTATGTAGGTATATTGTTATTGTCAATAAATATTTTTCTGATATAGATCTTAAACCTAAATGTCATACCAAGTTTTCTGAAATCGGTCTTGCTTCAGAGATGATGATTGATGACAATTCTTGTGAAAATTTGTTTCTGCAATAACTCAGTGAAAAAAGCCTTTTTGGCTGCAACGCTGCCACTATGTGTTTAGGTGTAGACATACTTACTGACCTACAATAAAGTTTAACAGGAAACTTGCAAAATTTGTCTGTCGTATACATTGTCATAAATGTATCCAAAAAAATCTTTTACTTTTGTTTTTTTTTCTGCTAAGATGTAAAAAGAAATGACTTGTCGTGTGCAGAAAATACACTTACACACAATATTTTTTTTCCGAAACTGACCATAGATAATAATCATTTTTTGCTCCTTATGGCCTCAGGGATGCGTGGTTAAAATCTGTCGGGTTTCTCGAGCCCAAGGTAAAAGGTTGCAAGGTGTAAGGTTGGGGTAAGGAATGCGTTTCTTTTATTTGAATCTCAAGTACTGAAAAAAATATCGTGTCTGTAAAGAAGCAGCGTATAAGCTAGCTTTTGATTCTTGTAACCTTGGCTACAGTAACGACGCGAACGAGTTAAGCATATTATAAAATGTTTATGACCCACAAAAAGAAAAGTTACATTAGAAGTTTAGCTGTTTAAAAAAAAATGCTCATTTTATAAAAGGGCATAATACAGCTTACAGCCGCGCGGGCTCCTAATACTTGCCTCCAAACCTTACCCCTATGTAAGGCTCAGGTTGCTTAGGTTACCAGTAAGAAGGGAGCTACATTATGAAGTACACAATAAATATGTGACTACCTACATGCCTAAAGGAGGCCTATTCTGATTATAATGACAGGTTATGCATTTGATCTGGACTTTTCTTCAACCAGAAACGTGACTTTTGACACTGACACGTCATGACCATAACAAATCCAGATTAAATTCATATCCTGTTATTACAATCTGTATATGCCTCCGGATTCCTTCACTAAAATACCGATTGTTGATTTTTTATTTTGTAGGGAACGCTTTTATTTCACCATTTTATGAGTAAATGCATATAGTCAAATATAAAAATATGGGTGTGCACATCTTACTATTACCTATTTTAATAAACTCAAGTAGAAACGGACCGCGATGGTTATTTCATTTTAAAAACCGGACCTCTGAAGAAATTATTGGAAGAAGTATTGTATAATAAAAAATAATGAATAGTGAATACATTTTTTACCTTACACCCATGTGACAGTAGCGAAACGGCCAAGCCATATATTTTGACTAAGGTATAGAGTTTTTAAAGTTAGGGCTAGTAGAGTTAGAAGCTTGACTCTACAAGAGATCTGGTAACTTTTTGACAGTGCGAGCCTAACTTTATGCCTTTGTCTTCGCAAAATTTTACATGAAAATGTTTTTGATGGGATACACTTGACTGTAAGTCGTACTGAAGGTCCAAGAAGGAGCTCTAGAAATCGAACTGCTCAAAGCTAGGTATATAGTAGCGGTGTCATTATGGCTGCGTCACAATATGGTAGTTCCTCCGTTTTTGTTCCGTCTTAAGACTTTCAACAACTTCAGAGGATGAATTTTAAATCCGAGTTCGCGAGGTCGTGATTAAAGTGTATGCCCGCCTACCTGCCACTCCGCTGATTTTTGGGTCCACTTCGGTCCGGGTCGGGGGAGGAGCTCGTATTTCACAATTAAATTTTTCTGGCGCGATCTCACCGAGCGTGTACGCCAAGCTACGCGGCTGGGGGAGAGGGCCAAAGATGCTGCAACTGTGCGACATTTACCGGTTAATAAAACTTGTTTTTATTCTCTGGCATCATCGGCAACATTTATTCTGCCTTCTTAATATTCAAGAAATCTTCGTATATGTAACGACATGTCTTGCACACACAACAAAGCGATCCTTAGCACGAATCTCTATTATGTGCATTATTTCTTGACGACCGGTCGGGCCTAGTGGGTAGTGACCCTACCTATAAAGCCGATGGTCCGGGGCATTTATTTGTGTGATGAGCACGAATTATTGTTCCTGAGTCATGGATGTTTTCTATGTATTTAAGTATTTGTAAATATTTATATATTATATTTATCGTTGTCTAAGTACCCACAACACAAGCCTTATTGAGCTTACTGTGGGACTTGGTCAATTTGTGTAAGAATGACCTTATTATTATTACTATATTTATTTATATTTATATTTGTTTACCGACATTCGAAATAATCGATCACTGTCAAATTGTATGAAACAAATATTTGTATTTATTGCGCCAAGTCAACTTTTTATTTAGGCAAATAAATACGGATAAAAATACGGGGAGACATTTTGTAGAAATGGAAAGCGTCAAAGATTTTTTTAACCCACGTGTTAAAATGTAGTTGTATAATAAAATAATAATGTGATATTAATATAACGTAAATATCAACTTTATGTAAAGGTACAGATATAAAATATCCAATGTCTTTAAGCATTTATGCCACAGTTTGAGAGCCACAGCAGCTAGTTTAATATCGCGCGACGACGACACGGGCGCCACGTGCGCAAAGATACGCCGCCGGGGCGCACACAGACGCAGCCCGCCGTGCGTGTGACCTGGACACACCAACACAAACTAGGCTGACTGTTCTCTTTCTCTGGCAAATCTAACGTTTCAGTGAACCAGTGTACCGCGAGATGCGTAGCAACTATGAAAGCACGTTTATTTATATGGAGTAGACTACGCTGCGACTGAACTGCTTAATTGAAAAAACGCCCAAGCTCACGTCTGTGAGAATGGTGTCTCAAATCTCATCTCACTAGGTAGAATTCTTTAAAAGGCAAACCCGAAATTGACGAAGTTTTCATAACACTATTTTATAAGGGCATAGGTAGGTGTTCAAAATAGAAATGGTCACCTCGGAATGTATAATGTTGTGGATTTGGATAGCTATTCTAAATATTCTAATCTTGATATTTTATGTATGAGCTTTGAAAAAACTTATTTGTTTACATGTAGTTACAATACTGTTTGTTTACAATACTGTCGACCATGAAATTCTCCTTGCCCTACTTGAGCACCTCAACGTGTCGCCTTGTGCCTTAAATTGGTTCTCGGCGTATCTTTGTGGACGTCAGCAAGCTGTACGTGTCGACCGCACTTTGTCCGAATGGTGTGACTTAGCCACTGGTGTACCACAAGGAGGTATTCTTTCACCCCTATTGTTTTCTATCTTTGTCAATTTTATAACTCGTGACCTTCGCTGCTCGTACTATCTCTACGCCGACGACCTGCAACTCTATGACCGGTGTAACATTGCTGACCTTACTGCCACCATTGATAAGTTAAATCTGGATCTCATACACATCCAACATTGGTCTCAGAAGTTCGGTCTATTCGTTAACCCCTCCAAGTGTCAGGCCATTGTCATAGGCGGCGCCCGACAGTTCGAATTTATACCTCCTGTATACTTTAGTGGCACGCCTTTTCCCTACAGCCAAAGTGTAAAAGACTTGGGTGTCTATATCGATAGTATCCTGAGCTGGAGGACACAGATAGCTGAAATAAGCCGCAAAGTTACTGATTTTCTTCATGCTCTCAACAGACTTAAACACTTTTTACCTATTAAAACCAAAATATTATTAGTACAAACTTTAATCCTACCAATAATCGACTATGGCGATGTGTGTTATCCGGACTTACATGAGGAGCTCTTGGACAAATTAGATCGTTTGATGAATAATTGTATCCGTTTTGTTTTCTGTCTCCGCAAATACGATCATGTCTCCTCATTCCGCTCAAAACTTGGCTGGTTTCCCATTCGTATTCGGCGCAACATTCGCATGCTCTGCACCCTCTTTTCTGTTCTTAACGACCCTCAGTCCCCCGAATATCTAAAATCTTTCTTCCACTACTATGGTGTCTCTCGTGTCCGTCAGCTTCGCTCTTCTGGCAATCTATCTCTGTCTATACCATCTCACCGAACTGGTTACATGTCCGATTCTTTCTCTATTCAGGCAGCTCGCCTTTGGAATAGTCTCCCTGTCAAAATTAGACAGTGTCCGAACAGGTTTGCTTTTAAAAAATCCTTAAGTGAGCACTTTGCTGGCAGTACTGGAAAATCTTAATGTTTCTGCTTTGTAAGTTCATCTGATTTCATATATATATATATATATATAAATGTATGTATATGTAAGTATATGTATTTGTATCAATATTATTAATATATATGTTTGTTTATATATGTGTATTTTTTATGAATGTATTGTGTTCGTACATGTATCAATTGTATCACCTATACCTATGTTTTTGCACCGCCTACAACTTATCTACTTTGCCTAAAGGTTGACTGGTAGAGAATGCCTTACGGCATTAAGTTTGCCTATTGTACAGTGTGTTTTCTTATGTGCAATAAAGATTAAATAAATAAATAAAAATAGTTATTTATTAAACAGCTATTTTCTATACAGTATGTAACATAACGTAAGGCAAAGAAAGAGACCCAGGGTTGGTCCCATAGTAAAAGTTGCTCAGTATGACCTAAACATTAATGGGACTCTTTCTTTGCCTTTCGTTCTGTTGTACTATATACATCGTTGATAAAAAACATTTCATAATAAAAGAGACCGACTGTAGTCTGTTATTTTAACCAGCTCCAAAAAGGAGGTAATCAATTCGACCGTATTTCTTTTGTATGTTTGTAACGTCAAAACTCCGTCATTTTGAACCGATTTGGAAAATTATTTTTTGTTTTAACGTATAGGTATAATCCCTAGTTGGTCACGTTTTTGCTAAAACTCAGTTCTGATTATGGGATCCATGAGGAATCCAGGGAACTTCTCAGATCTTTTAGGCATACATATAGCGATTTTAGTATTTTCATCAACAAATCAAACATTTTCATCCAATGATGCTGATGATGACCAGAACGGAACTCTTTAACAACGCATATTTCACTTTTGGCGATTTGTCCTTTTCGTTATGTTTATTAAACAAGTAAGTTCTGAAGGAACATTTGTCTTAGGGACTATTGTCTAGGTTCCATGAGGTACAACTCCTCAAATCTTGATGGCTTCAGATCCAGACCTTGAAACTTGAAAAGTACCCAAAGCGCAAAAATGATTAGCGACATGCATCACATTTTGGCCAGACAGGAACGAGATGTGATCGCTCGTAAGAAAAACTAAAATTTAAAAATGAAATTAATCTTTATAAAAAGTAAAATCGACTCAAAGATCTTATAAGCTTCAACACGTCGTCAACCCGAATGCCTGGTGTAGTTCTATAATAAAGAAAGAGCCAGTATTGCAACTATTTGGCTTGTCACCGACTTCAAACGTAAGATGGGATGATCTTTTATTGTATCCTTTGTGAAGTCTGTTTTACTTTTTTTTAAAGGTTAATTTAACTATAAAGTACTGCCCATAGGAAATAGGAAATAGTATGGAAAATGGAACGCTATTTTTTTTTCTTGTACTTATAGAAATGTAAGGCTTAGTAATTTATAGTTAAAACTATAATTTTAATATGTATAATAAATGCGAAACTAGGATTACTCACGCTAGAACAGTGACTGGCGAGAGTCATCCTTACCTCTGTCTGTCCATCTGTTACCTGTTCACGCTTAATCCATTGAGCCGATTTAGATGAAATGTATGACGATATTTTGAGGCCCGAGAAAGCATAAAATAGGATAGTTTTATCAATTATCATCATCATCTCACGCAAACTCGCGGGCAGAAGCTAGTGACTGTACAATTTCTGGACGTATGCATCTTCCTTCTAATGCCTAACATACGCCAACAACTATACGCATACATATCAATATGTAATCTGCATAGACATTTTAACTACATTTTTATTAATGCAATCCATAACTACAACTCATCCCCAAACATTAAGGGTAATCAGTCCCGGCCAGCATTACAGCACCTGTTACAACGCCCCGGAGAACAACCCCTATTGGCTTTACAATGCTATATTATTCTTCACTGACAGACAAAATTGTACCCTAAATCCAAACAACATGCATTAAACTCTTATACGGACAATTTCCAGTATTTGTTTATTTTTATTAAATCCTACTAATAGGATTTAAAGAAGCATTAGAAAGGTACGCAAACCGTGTAGTACAATGTGTTAAACAAATGAAGCATTCTTAATGTTTTATACATGTCCTTTTTACTCCGCCGTACGTTAGGTACCACTTGTGCATGTTTGCACTTGCAATGTTGAGACCTATACATATCACGTGACAATATACATAATAAAACATTCATTTGGGTATGAATATCATGACCATTTTTTTTTAGACAAAACCTATATGGAATTCATAATGATATTCCATTCCATTATATCATTACGGTACTCGAAGATCATTAATTCATTATCTTTAAATAGTTGTGTTTATGTCGTCGAACATTGGGTTGAATAGTATCTTGTCAGATTTGTAATAAGTGTACCTAATATATAGTAACTAGGTACGTGTAAATAAGCCATTAACTATAGTTTTCACTTACGACACAATCAACACTATTTCAATGGTATAGTTTTGAGTTAGTAATTAGTTGTTTTTGAAAGCATTGAGAACTTTCAGATATAGCGTAGATAAACAAGCAAAAAAAAAAAAAACAAACTACTGTACATTACTACATTCAAAATCCTAAATTAATTGACTAAATCATTTCATCTTTCGTATGTGTGTGGTGGTCAAAAATCGTGGGTTCTAACGTCGTTTGTGCTGTATAGAACAGAATAATAGTTCACAAAAAATGTAAAAAGATGATTAAAAATTCAGTCGGGATTCTAAAAGAAGGACATGCTGTTCAGTCTTTTAAGACGGCGGAATATCCAGATAACTTCCTTGAAGTAAATAGACACATCCGATTAATTTTGTAATTATACGTTAATTATAATACAAATTCGAGATAGATTGGCTTACGTAACATTAGATAAGAGCAGATTCTAAAACATTTATCCCGTGCTTTCGTGATAGCAATAAAGCATGGTTAACGCCAAATGTGACAGGAAATTAATAATCCAACCCTTGCTGCGCTGCAAGTGCACCGAACGTGCTCGCGAATGTGCCTGTCATCAATTACTCGGCGCCGAATTACTGTCACGCCGCATTGTCTGCCACCCTCAACCGTGACCTGCTTTCAGTTGCCTCTAACCAGCTTATTTGAGATTATATTACGGGTATCGAACGACCTGCAAGTATCCACGATCTTGTATAAAAAGATTAATCAGAATTTCTGCTAAAATAAAAAGATCCTTATTGTACTTGAAGCATAAAGACCCTTCTGTGATGGAAAGCAGCAAGTATAATACTACTACCAGAGTCCGTCCAAGCTAATTTTGCACTCATTTGAATAGAAAAACCGGCCAAGAGCATTTCGGGCCACGCTCAGTGTAGGGTTCCGTAGTTACTCTTCCGTCACAATAAGCTAAACTGGAGCCTAAAGTATAGTAAATTGTTAACCAAGGGGTGAAACGGTACCTTTCACCCGAGTTAAACAAATAGACAAATTTGCATAATCAGTACCTAATTAAAGTAAGTCTTTTTACTATGAAGGGAAAACTTTTTGCGATAACTCAAAAACAGCTAAGCTGATCATATCCGCTATAGTTTTCATTTAATGTCTTTCTTAAGCTCTACTTCCACAATTTTTTTCATATTTTTTGGACCTATGGTTCAAAAGTTAAAGGGGGGGGGGACACATTTTTTTTTCTTTCGGAGCGATTATCTCCGAATATATTCACTTTATCAAAAAATGTTTCTTGAAAACCCCTATTAGTTTTGAAAGACCTTTCCAACGATACCCCACACTCTAGGGTTGAATAGAAAAAAAAATATCACCCCCACTTTACGTGTAGGGGAGGTACCCTAAAAAAAATTAAATTTTTAGATTTTATTGTACGACTTTGTCGGCTTTATTGATTTATATATCCATACCAAATTGCAGCTTTCTAGCACTAACGACCACGGAGCAAAGCCTCGGACAGACAGACAGACAGACAGACAGACGGACATGGCGAAACTATAAGGGTTCCTAGTTGACTACGGAACCCTAAAAAGTGAGGGAGTGACATGATAAACGTCATATTTTCATAGAAATTGTATAGATATTGATGATGCCACAATTGTCATTGCAAATACCACGCAGAGTTAGATTGATCCGACTCTAATTTCTGAAACTAGACATTTTTTCATGTACGTAACTTGTTCTTAAACTGGGTAGGTACCTAAATATAATAACGCGAGTATTCTAGCAGTGGCTTGAAGCAAGTTTCCCACGGATTTGACTGGTAGAGACCGCCTAAATCCCTGGATATCGCGCACACACCACTATCGCGGGCGGGATAAGCTCGGGCTTAACGCCTTTACAATATGCTCGCTTAGCTCCATTATAGATATTCATGTCTATCGGAGTTACCACTGCAACTTTTTTACTCAAATGGTCCTGAGGCGATTGGTCCCTCTTAAACGTCGCCGTCGTTGCTATCGGACATAGGTATAAGTACATCGCTTATTAAGTGAAAACAATTTTTAGTATGAAATTTGCAGTTGGTACGATGACGCGCAGATTTGTCCAATTTAACCTTTAATAACATGACAATACGAGTCAAGGCCCGCATCGTCGTGAATGACACAATCTATATGACATACTCGTAAGTCTCGTAACGCACACACACAGGTACCTGTATGGCTACCATGAGATCGGAATACGTTACTCGATATCGAGAACGTTACGGAAAATGTATGGAGAAAGTGTCCAGAGCTCCAAGTGGTTCCATATGGTACTAAAAATTTGTAACTGGTACCATGAGTCACTAACGTTTTAACTTTATTGTTCGTCTAGTTTTCGATACGTGCCTAACTTCACACCTAAAGCGCTCTCTTTCTAACTATATAAAGAAAACTGAGCCAGAATTATTCTAGTGTCAATAGTAAAATCTCATTACTATGGAGGGTAGAAGTAAGGAGAACAATCTATGTGTATGAAAAGTGTCCATCAAAATTCCTTAAATAATTTTTGACTTTGATGAAAATTCTCAAATCACTGACAGCGCACTTCACTCCGTCAATAACACTAGTATTGTAAGTCTGTATATAACTAACAATCTATGGGTAAATTGGCCTGAAATAAAGAAATAAATTAAATTAAATAACGACTAAGTTCATGTCATGTCTTTGAGCTACCTTAGCGCCACCGGAGAGATTGCGTACTATTATTTACAGCTGCCAGCTGAACACTTTAGCAACAGTTTTCCCATAAGAAATTGTTCTCCTTACCTCTACCCTACATACTCATCGTCATGGCATCGAAAAATACCGTAGGTATAATTTCGACGTGACATTTCTGTCAACTTGTAAACAAAACAAATTCACAGAATTTTCACGATTATCCTAGCAAATTCTCAGCGTAATATTTATTAATCTATAACAGTACGTAAAGTTCAAGCAAATATTTTAGGGAGAAATCAATCAGTAGCTCGAAAAAGGCTGATTTGATACAAAGGTAAATAAATCTGAGTATGAGGTTTCAAGTCATAATTTCCTGTTTCTCCTATTTAGTTACATTTGCGAAGATCACATTGCTTACGATCAGTTTTTTTCTTTTAGTATGATTGAAAACAAAATATCCATGCATACCCGGATGGCATCCAGCGCATATAGAAGATCGTTCATATGCATGTGGAGGTTAATTAAGAATTAAGGCTCAATACAAAAAACAGTACATGTATACATGCATACATATATATAATCACGCCTATTTCCCGGAGGTGTGGGCAGAGACCACGGATTTACACTTGCTACGATCCTGGCGTACCTCTTTCGCTTCCTTCACTTTTATAACTTTCCTCATACGCCGGTGCGCAGTATAGGGTGCTCTTGCTTGACATGGCCCTTCTTCGGGATTTTCACGATTTGATCTAATCAGGGAATATCCGCCGAGGTACCTATTCCAGCGGGAGAAGAGGGTTTCTGTTCTATTTCTGTACTACTCAAACAATGTGATCTATTTCAGTTGATGGATTTTTTATGTATATCTTTAATAATTAACAAAAAATAAAATCGACATCAAATATTACCAAAAGCGCCATACATGTACCTATAACATTTGAAGAGTTCCCTCGATTTCTCCAAGATCCTATCATCAGACCCCGACTTGGTGCCAACGGGACTATCTCGGGGTTATACCCGTTCGTTTAAATTTTTTTTTTTTGAAAATCGGTTCACGATTCTCGGAGATTTACCTTTTTTGAAGTCGGTTAAAAATACAAATGTCTTTTTATTTATCTTTCATCATAATAATTCTACATAATTTTATTATACGACTTGTCTGGCTTAAAATTACTTGTAAACCTCCCAAGTACTAAATCATTAGTAAATAATTATACTAAATAGGACGGAAGTACCCGTACGGATACGGATGCATATGTAACTGTTCACGAACACATGCATACTTAGTTTCGAAATAAATCAGAGATGTCGCTGTCAAATGAGTCCTCATGAAACGCTTCAAGAGGGCTCTCTTTTTTTATAGTATACCAAAGAGAATTGATTGAAATAGAGAGATAAAGTCTAAAGCGAGGTTTAGATTAGCAGGAACTTGCATGCAATTTTCATTAGTTACATTGCGGTATCTAAACTTTTGAATTCAGTTACCTTAGTAGTCGGTAATTTAACGTAAATTGCATGCAAGTTCTTGTTAGTCTACGCTTCGCTTAAGAAAAAAACGTGCCCCTTTAGTTTGACATCCAACACAGATGGCACTGTACTGTTTTGCGGTCACTGAATTTTCAAACGTCAATTTATACAACAGACAATCAGAGTTACCGCAAAATGTATGGAGCTGTTCAGCGCCATCTCGTTTACCTATCAAAGTCGAAGCAAGAAATTGTCTTAAATTTTACGCATCTTACTCAATCAATGTATCTTTGATTATACTTACTACTTTTACGGTATTTTTCGATGACATTTGTCAATTTTGTGGTGCCGATATCATAGCAATAGCCAAAACAAGTCAGAGGGCCTACTGCGAACACCAAAGTTTTCAAAATGCGGACGTGCTTCTCTTTTACTCTTATTTTGCAATTTGAAAACTTCGGTGTTCGCGGTAGGCCCTCAGTTGCTGGATTTCGATAAGTAAGGCCAAGCGCGCACTACGAATTTCAATTTTGCGACACGATTTTAGAATCGCGCTGTAATATAACGCTGAAAATTCACTATAGGCACTGCGATGAAAAAGTTGATGATTTGTTCATTCTCAACATGTCTTTTGTACCAATCACTTATCTTGCCTTATTGCTCCTTAAGAGGAGTAGAAAAAATGTCTTCAATATATCGCTGTAAGACTTTGAGTATTTATCCCACAAAGGTGGTCTTCCTTCTATTTCCATAATTAAATGGTCGACATCCAGAGTCTCGTCTTGTGACTCTATTGGAGAAGCAGACATGCTGACATGTTGACGCTTGGAGAGCGAAATGCTGACTGAGCGCCGCCGCGGGCTTCGGGGTGCGATTTTATTAACGCAGTGCACGCGGGGAAATGGGACAAATTACAATTTTAAAATCGTTGCGATTTTGTTCTACTATATGCGCGCACTGACATACAAACATATATTTATAGGTTTTCTCTTTTTATTATTATTCTTAATTAATTTTGACGATGTGGGCTGCAGATGACTTATGTGTATGAGGATGAGCTTTTTGTAATGTGACGAAGCCTGCGCTCTGGATCTGATGGAATGATATTTCTGGTTAATAAATAAATTACTGCATATATGTTGCATTTTTGCGACAAAATTATCGCACGACAAAAAATCGTAGTGCGCGCTTGGCCTAATTTAACTGTACTTACGATTTTAGTTCTTTATGTAACCGCTAGCGGCGTGCGATTCTACGATATAATTCTTATTCTGTTTTTTACTATACTTAGAAAGGGATAGTGATATCTTCGTTTGGAGTGAAGTTAGGTACATTAGACCGTAAAGAAACAGAAATACGTAACATATGGCCCGTTTATTCAGTTTACTACCGTAAACCTAATTTACTTTGGCAGCTCATGGTAGTGGCACTGGTGAAAATGTACCTATATAACAGTGTTATTTAGTTACGTATCAAGAACGTACTATGACAACACTCCGGAACCCTATTAGATTACGGTATGGACGCAAGGATTCTGAATACTAGTACAACATACAAAGCAACTCTATAGGTAGTGTAATTAGCTAAGATTGCGAATCCTATTTTAAGCTAATAAAATTTCTCGAGAATTGTCTCTGCTACCGTTTTTCTCAATATTAAATAAATGAAAGCTGTGGCTCCTAAAGAGAGCGGTCGATTACCATTTTATTAATCCTTGGAGTTAATTTATTGAAATAAAATTAAATGGTTTTATTTAATAACCCGCCGGTTACGTCGCGTTCTTCCAAGAGGTATTTTTTTAGTTTTAAATCTGACTATTGGAATATTAAAATGAAGTCTTTGGGATATGCAAAGTAAATTTTATCCTGATTACATGAAATTTAAGTAATTGAGCATTTTAGCAATTATACTTAATAAGCATAAGTAGAAGGTTTAGGCGCTTCGTGATTTTTCACGTAGGTATAGAAAGTAGGTAATGGCCATAATGTAGATTCGCTTTTAGGGTTCCGTACCAAAAAGGTAAAAGAAACCCTTACGGTGCGACTCTGTTTGACAGCCTGCTAAATATCGGAAACTGTTTACGCTATCAATTTCGAATATAAATAAGGGTAGCCCAGAAGCTTTGACAGTGTTTTTTAGGGTTCCGTAGTCAACTAGGAACCCTTATAGTTTCGCCATGTCCGTCTGTCTGTCCGAGGCTTTCCTCAAAGCCGACAAAGTCGTACAATAAAATCTAAAAATTTTTTTTTAGGGTACCTCCCCTACACTTAAATTGGGGATGAACTTTTTTTTGGATGAACAGTATGGGGTATCGTTGGAAAGGTCTTTCAAAACTAATAGGGGTATTCAACAAACATTTATTGATAAAGTGAATATATTAGGAGATATCATTATAAATTGAACCGTAAACGGTAACCGTCCGTTACGGTTACGGTTCAATTTATAATGGATAATTGTTAATTGCAATTAACGTTCGGCCAACACTGATATATAGATTTTAAAACAAAAGTTGCCCCTCCTGTGGACATTAGCTAACAGCTTGTGTGCATATAAGTACGTTATGATTATATGACATTAGCTTTTGCCCGCGACTTCGTCTGCGTGGAATTAGTAATTAGTGTAGCATGTTTTATCCAATCTGCTTTTTATTGATTATACAAATTTACAACTTCCACCCTAAAGAGATGGTTTCTTGGTCGAAAATGCATAAAGATTATTTATTTCTTACGGAAAGTTAAACTAAATAATAAAAGAGGACTTATAGTCCATTTTTAGGGTTCCGTAGCCAAATGGCAAAAAACGGAACCCTTATAGATTCGTCATGTCCGTCTGTCTGTCCGTTTATGTCACAGCCACTTTTTTCCGAAACTATACTATAGAGCTATACTGTTCAAACTTGGTAAGTAGATGTATTCTATGAACCGCATTAAGATTTTCACACAAAAATAGAAAAATACAATAAATTTTGGGGGTTCCTCATACTTAGAACTGAAACTCAACAAAAACTTTTTTCATCAAAGCCATACGTGTGGGGTATCTATGGATAGGTCTTCAAAACTGATATTGAGGTTTCTAATATCATTTTTTTTCTATACTGAATAGTTTGCGCGAGAGACACTTCCAAAGTGGTAAAATGTGCCCCCCCCCCCCCCCCCATGTAACTTCTAAAATAAGAGAATGATATACCTAAAAAAAATATATGATGTACATTACTAAGCAAACTTCCACCAAAAATTGGTTAGAACGAGATCTAGTAAGTACTTTTTTTATACGTCATAAAATAAAAAAATATTTTTTTTTTCATCAACCCCATACGTGTGGGGTATCTGGATAGGTCTCCAAAAATGAAATTTAGGTTTCTAATATCATTTTTTTCTAAACTGAATAGTTTGCGTGAGAGACACTTCCAAAGTGGTAAAATGTGTCCCCCCCCCCTGTAACTTCTAAAATAACAGAATGAAAAATCTAAAAAAAGTATGTGATAACGAGGTCTAGTAATTAGTTTTTTTTTTAATACGTCATATATGGTACGGAACCCTTCATGGGCGAGTCCGACTCGCACTTGGCCGCTTTTTAAATAAATAAATTAAGCTTACACACTTATGGGATGATTTTAGGGATAAAAACTATTCTTTATCCTTCCACATAACTCATAATACTTATCTCCATACCAAATTCAGTCAGCAAATCGGTCTGTTGGCGATAAAATATTGTAACGGAAATTATTATTTATATGCACACAAGCTGTTTAGGTATACGGTATTACGTTGACTTTCCATTGTAGTACATATGGCGCGTATGTCAAAAAACAGTTATATATATGAACAAAATGTGTGGAATAATCTTGTCATAAATTTTAGACCCTACATTTTTTACCTATTTCGCAAAAACCGTGTTGTGTGAACTTTGGGCTTGAATATCTTCCGACGAGCACAGGAGATTTTCTGTTACCTTCAAGGCAACCTTTGGAAGGCGTATATACCTACAAATGCACAGCTTATTACCTCTCTTTCCGAGGTTGACCCCTTTTCCGGTCCAATTTGCCTGGGTTTTACGGGATACTGTCCTGTTACACTCAATAATACAATGACAATGATATATGTTTAAAGTCACAGATTTGTTTTTGATATGACGTCGTGCACAGATGCAACCGTAATCGGATTAGCAGGGCGACAGTCTGTGAGCTGCGCATGACCAGGCCAAGACACCCCACTGCAGCTTATGCTGCACAGCTTGATATCCGATGGGGTGGATCTATGCAAAGTACAAGACCTCTGTTGACCATTGTTTTTAAAAATAAATAATATCACATCGCAAGAGAACCAACGTGGCACTATAAGAAATCAAACGAAATGACTAGGCATTGCATTCTGAGCTAAATTTGATATTAACTTTCTTTCCGAGCTAAATTTGAACCTTCGGCGACTTTATGTTAAGCTTAGGAGCACTATTACAAGGAGCAGAAGTCATACCGCGGTCTAATAAATATGTATACGACAAAATTCCTGAGATCCTCGTCTATGGGACAATGTAACATTATCAGTGTATGGGCCCCTCCTGTACTTTGTTTTTCAACGAGGGAGAATAATTCCCTTCCGGGAAAGTAAAAACAAAGATTGAACTTTTGTTGAAGCATGGCACAAATAGAAATAAAAAGCGGCCAAGTGCGAGTCGGACTCGCCCAAGAAGGGTTCCTTTATGACGTATTAAAAAAAACTACTTAAACTACTAGATCTCGTTCAACATTTTACCACTTTGGACACACATTTTACCACTTTGGTAGTGTCTCTCGCGCAAACTATTCACTTTAGAAAAAAATTATATTAGAAACCTAAATATCATTTTTGAAGACCTATCCATAGATACCCCACACGTATGGGTTTGACGAAAAAAAATTTTTTTTTAATTTTATGACGTATTAAAAAAAACTACTCACTAGATCTCGTTCAAACCAATTTTCGTTAGAAGTTTGCATCGTAATGTATATCATATATTTTTTTTAGATTTTTCATTCTGTTATTTTAGAAGTTACAGGGGGGGGGACACACTTTTTTTCACTTTGGGAGGTTCTCTCGCGCAAACTATTCAGTTTAGAAAAAAATGATATTAGAAACCTTAATATCATTTTTGAAGACCTATCCATAGATACCCCACATGTATGGGTATGTTGAAAAAAAATTTTTTTTTTTAATTTCATGACGTATTAAAAAAAAACTACTTACTAGATCTCGTTCAAACCAATTTTCGGTGGAAGTTTACATGGCAATGTATATCATATATTTTTTTTAGATTTTTCATTCTGTTATTTTAGAAGTTACGGGGGGGGGGGGGCACACATTTTACCACTTTGGAAGTGTCTCTCGCGCAAACTATTCATTTTAGAAAAAAATGATATTAGAAACCTCAATATCATTTTTGAAGACCTATCCATAGATACCCCACACGTATGGGTTTGATGAAAAAATATTTTTTGAGTGTCAGTTCTAAGTATGGGGAACCCCCAAAATTTATTGTTTTTTTTTCTATTTTTGTGTGAAAATCTTAATGCGGTTCATAGAATACATCCACTTACTAAGTTTGAACAGTACAGCTCTTATAGTTTCGGAAAAAAGTGGCTGTGACAGAATCGGACAGACAGACGGACATGACGAATCTATAAGGGTTCCGTTTTTTGCCATTTGGCTACGGAACCCTAAAAATCAGGGGGAAACTCTCTGAACCCGAGTACCTAGATACTTGAAAGTGTGTTTTAGGGTATACGTAGAACTAGAGTTTACAATGTGAAACAAACCAATATGTTTATGAATAAAAAGCCATAATAGCAAAATATATCTAAAGATACACGTGTTTTACCTAACATTGTGTAAAAAATTTTTTTTGACAAGACAAAAATTAGTTGTCAACTTTCTATTAATGGTATCAATCGATCAGGTTTGTTCAGAGGATCAAATGTTTAACGAGATATAGGATCCATTGCGTTAAAGCAATACAGAAATCACAAATGACAGCCAAAGTTTGACAATCGCAGTTTACTGATGAATCGCTCATAACAAAATGGCAATACATCGTGACGTCACGGTGTAACGTCACTATTGATTCAAAGCCGTTTCGATGTATGGAAACAAGGAAATTGCAATTTTGTAGGTGAAATATTGGTGTAAATAGTTGCTAAACATTTTTTTTAATAACATGTAAGTACTTTTCCATGTACTATATATTTTTTCTTTCTTGGATGTAATTTTTTAAACTGAAAATTTTAAATTATGAATTATTTTATGTCTTGTAGTTTTTCTTCATTCCCATACATTAATAAGTATCCAATTTATTGTTATAAATTGCTCATTTTCTATCTATTTGATTAAATTTAGTTATAAAATTCAATATATGTCAACAATTACAACAACCCTATAAACATTACGAATCAAATTCTAAAAATAATTAATCAATTTATCTACACACATCATAAGCCCTCTATGATGCTTTTGTTTTCTCTCACATTTCGTAGTTATACACACGCACATATTCATACATACATACTCACATACATACACACATACCCTCACATAAACACTTTCACTTACATACAACTTACTGAGACCTTTTTAACTGTTTTCCTACTCCTCTACTGTTATCTGTCATTTATGCATTCATTAACACGAATATAAGAACATACATAAAAGATTTCAAGAGAAGTCTATATTGTCTATTCCTCATAAAAGCTCTTGTGCTTTTATAAGCTATAACGTTACTGCGATTAATGGCTACCAAACTAACAAAACCAAAACGAATACAGTTTTAAACTAAGTGCATTGCTGCCAACTTACAAAATATTCATTTGGTTGCATAGTAAAAATAATTACTTCATAAGTCAGAAACACGCATGTGACACCCGTAATATAGCAACACCCATAGACTACGAAGACTGCTTAGCGTTGCTTGTTAGTCTCCGTAGGCTACGGTGGCCAAAATTGAGAAAAATCTGTCCAAAAAATTAATTTAACAAGTAGCAAGTACCAGGGCCTCATGAGTTACGAGGAGGTGTCGCCGACCGGCCGGCCGCGGCCCGGGGCGGGCCGGGCGCGTAACAAGGTATGCTTGCGCGTCTTGGCTATATACTTTTGCTGTAATTTGTTTACCTAAATTAAGATTTATTTTTGTTGACTCGTAGGAAAAATATTGTATGCAACGTTGTATAAGTAGGTCAAAAAATTCTCGTGGCGTATTCCTTTACAATGTTCGCCTACGCCTTCGGCTCCGGCTCACATTGTAACTCACGCCACTCGCCTTTTTTGACCCTTCTTATACAACTGTTGCATAAAATACTATTTTGTGCTTAGTTTGATAGTTAGTCATATAATAAAAAAATCTTATTTAATTTAGCTTTAACAATAATGTATTCTGTTAAAATGAGAACCGCACCATTTCGATACTTCTCTGAGATTCCCACGTGACAGGCTGAGCCTAGTGTGGGGATCAATGTACTGCTGGTCTTGTAATGCCAAATTCTTGAAATAAATATATTATTCTATTCTATTCTTTCCAAATCCGCAAATATTGCAGAGACGTGCTGACTTATAATAATATCGAAATCGATCACATTTAAATTTAGAACATCTCTGAGAAAAAAACAATTTTATTTATCGTCTATTCTATTGAAGTGTCGATTGCAACGCATCAGTCTAAATGGGCCCACGCACTGATGGCACTGATAACCAGTTCGTCGGACGATATCGGCCTGTCAGTTATTCGCGACTGTCAGTATGGAGTGTGGAATTGAAAGGAGTGAAATATCTTATGGTAGAAATGTTGCAAAAGTGTCCAGCTGTCAGCTATAAATAATAGTTCCAAGTCTCTCCAGAGTAGCGCTAGAGTAGCTAAGAACCTAGGCGTTATTGACGGAGTGAAGTGCGCTGTCTATGATTTGATTATTTTTTTCAAGTATTCTAGGTATTGTAGCGCCACCATTTAACGTCTTTTGATGACACTTTTTGGTACATGGAGATTTCATTCCGTACCTCCACCTAACTGTCAGCTTTTGCGAATAACGGACACAAAGAGCATATAATCACTACGTAACGGACAGACCGATATCGTCCGGCGAATTGGTAATCAGTGCACCCCTTAACGATCCAGCGAGCAAATGCTGCCAGTGGATAGTGACCCTGCCTATGAAGCCGATGGTCCCGGGTTCAAATCCTGGTAAGGGCATTTATTTGTGTGATGAGCACGAATATTTGTTCCTGAGTCATTGGTGTTTTCTATGTATTTAAGTATTTATATATTATATATATCGTTATCTATTTAAGTACCCACAACACAAGCCTTATTGAGCTTACTGTGGGACGTGGGTATATATTGTCCTATAAAATAAGTGTACATAATTAGTCATTACATTAAGGTGTAACTGACAGCAGTTACAGAATTTGCTTTTTAAAATCCATATAAATGACGTTTTTGTATTTGAAAGCATCATATGTATTCCCTATTAAGAAGAGGATCACGAGGTATGCTATCAAAACAAAATAAAACATAAAACTATTGACATAATAATATTATATATACAAATAACTCTTACTATTTTCAGTAAAGCTGAAAACCAAATGTTTTTAACATTAGAAACAAATAGATTTCGCCCATAATTTTATTTCATTGCGCTCATTATTCTTGAGCGCCTACCAAGTTGCCAGCGCGAGGCGGCGCTGCGATCGTGCACCCGGCCAATTGGTTAACCTTCCATTTCCCTGGAAACATATTAGGTAGTGAGTGCTGGGGTAGCTTTGTCTATTAGTACTGTCAGCGTTATATATTTTCTCATTTCCCTTAAAATCTAGATAATCTTCAATAAATAATCTTTTTTATAATCGGGAACTTGCGCAAGCAAAAAGCTGTATTTTCTCTTGTTTTCATATTCAAAGCAACAAACGCCCAAAATGCAGCAGTTTCTGTAGAAGCTCAGTTATTAATATATTATAGTAGTGTGCTGCTTATACACATTTAGCAGTTCGATAATAAATTCATATAGCTGTGTAGAAAGACCCGCAGATACTATTTAATTTGCGGCGGGTGCCAACTCCCTCCAATAATGACGTCTCGGCTCTACCCGAATTAATACGCCACGCGTAGTAATCTCCGTCATTTAGGATTTGCCCGAGTTAAATTATTATATTATAAATCAATCTTGGAAAAATGCAATATCACTCAACATAGCAGCTAACCGCATAAGTATTTAAAAATTAACATAATTAAACAATTTACTACTCATATACTGACTAATAATTAGTCTGCGTGCAGTTATTGCACTTTACTCTTTCGTTATTGCAAATTCCTAGCTTGAAAATTCCATGCCTTTTTACAACTATATAATGGTAGTATTACATAGCCTCAATCGTATGTGCCAAATTGTTAGCTTCTCAGTTACTAAAATGTTATTTGCTTCAGCCATAACGAACGTTCAAGTTTAAGTAGGTAGTAGGTAATTAAAAATATTAAAATTTTCTCATGAATTCGCGCGGCGCGTCACACTTACTCGCTTGTAGGAAGCCCCAAATGAATTCATAATGTAAAACTTTAAATACCTAGTTACAGTTATACCGCTTACGCTTATTGATATTAGATCGTAAAGGGTGTTTCGGAATCGGGCGGCGTGCGGCGCGTGCCGCCCGCGGCGCGCACGCGCCCGTGAGCCGCCCGCCGTCGCCCGCGCCACTAAACGTCAAATCGAGCGATTGATAAGCCGCTCCTCTGCGCCCCGTGTTTGCTCACCGGCTACGGCCTACGTTTATTGCTGCCCGTGGGATGTTAACTTATTGTTGTTGCCTTCGCAATCAATTCACTGTATCATGTCACAAACTCGGCCCTGGGAACAATAATATTTTTATTTCGTCTTTGCGATTTCGCTGGTTTCGGATTTATTATTTATTTGTCTGTGATGAAAAATTAAATCAGTGACTGAGTTAAGTAAACATAGCTTATACTCGTACATAGTTGAGCATAAACGCTGTGCATGACCTATCCAACGACATCTAGGTACACCATAAAATACGCTTACACTAGGGGATATACGAATTGAGAGGGAATAATTCAACATCATGCTCCTTATTTTTTATTAACAGTCTCACGAACCTAGCCGCTACCATGCAATAGAAGTGACGCTCGCTCTCATTTTAAAACAACCTTTTAAACATTATGATTTATGAAGTTTCATATACAAAACTTAGAAGTTTAAACCTAGAACTATTCGTTCCATTATCTTTTTATAATTAACAATTTTTAGCAACGAAAACTTGTAACGTAACAGACATACATATGTTACGTAAATGTTCATGCCAAGTTTGGGTTGTTCCCATAAGTTACTACCAAGTTGTTACCAGTGATAATTACTGGTTAGGTAGCTATCCTGCGACCACTATATAAAAAGGGCGAAAAATCGTCGATTACTAATTACCGACCAAATAGCTCTATTACCGGTTTTTTCAAAAGCGATCGAGAAATTTATATATAATAATCTCAACAACTATTTTGAGAACAATAATTTATTTTCACAGGAACAAAAGGGTTTCCGTAAACTAAAATCAATAAATATGGCAATTTATGACCTACTATTATAACTACATAGATAATAAGGTATCCGTAAGCGCTCTTTATATGGATATGACCAAAGCTTTCGATTTTGTTGATCATAAAATACTATTAACTAAGCTATACAGATGTGGAATCCGGGAATGGAAACGTTTTTAGTTTAATTTAATCCTACCTAACCGGGAGAAAGCAATACACTCAACTGGACCATATATGCGTCAAGACCAAAAATCAAGTAACGGCCTTATCCGATCTTAGAGAAATGAAAACAGGCGTCTCGTAAGGCAGCGTGTTAGGACCACTCTTATTTCTCATTTATATAAATGATTTCCCATTAGCTATCGGGGAACCCATGATTCTCTTTGCTGATGATGAACTTACAGAATGGCTGAACAGTAACAACCTTCGCATTAACTTAGAGAAAACATAATGCACTTTAAGCAAAGAATAAATAAAGTGACGGGTTTAAATGTATCATATAATGGACATATAATTAATGTAACTGACGTTACAAAATTCTTAGGATTCAGCTTATATAATAAATTAACATGGAAATATCAGATTGACCATATATGTAAGAAACTTAGTACATTTTCATATGCTCTCCATCATCTTAGGAAAGTAGTTAACAAATCTGCTGTCAAAACTTCCTATCACGCTTACGTCACGTCAACTTTAAGATACGGGCTTATTTTCTGGGGAAACTCAACAGACAGAGATTTAGTATTTAAAAGCAAAAAAAAAATGTATACGATCCGTAAGTGGTTTAAACATAACTGAGTCATGTAAAGCTTTATTTACTGAATTAAGAATATTAATTCTTCTATCGCTTTATATATATATGAAACGCATTGTATGTGAAAAGCAAAATAAGTCAATATACAAAATTTTACAGTGCACGTAAAATAGACAACATAAAAAATAAACTATATAAAACAGCTCTTCTGTCTAAAAGTATATTTGGAATTGAACCCCGAATTTATAATAAATTACCCGAAAATTTAATATTTCAATTGGCGAAACGGCTGGTGGATGGGACCGGGGATAAGAGAGCTGGCAGCTTCCTCGCCCAACGCTTGAGCATAGCGATCCAGCGAGGAAATGCTGCCAGCATCCTCGGTACCTTGCCACGGGGGCCCATTTTAGATTTAGATTTTTAGTTTTATATTGTAGTTTTAGTTTAGTTAATTGTATTACTTATATAATTTTTTTTATTAACTTGTCAATATTTACCCGAAAGCATACAGAAACTACAGGACATCCATATATTCAAAAAATAAGTTTCCAAATTCCTTGTAAATAAAGCATATTACTCCATAAAAGAATATCTAGATGATTATAACCTAATGACATAAATATTAATTATAACCATGACTAATGATATATTTTAATTGTAATGTAATACTCATTTTAATTGTTTTATTTTATAAGTTACAACATTCTGCAATTTTTAATTAGATTGTCGTTATTTCTGACATTTGTATGCCAACCGGCGAAACATAGTGTTCAAATGTAATATACGTAAGACCTATTTATACCTATGTTTTACAAATAAAGCATTCTGATTCTGATTCTGATTCTGGGAATTTCTTTCCACCTTTTACCAGTGTTACCTACTGGGAAAAAAATCCCAGTATAGTTACCACCAAACCAAGTTGGTGTTGGTGATAACTAGCGGGATTCTATTTCCCAGTAGTTTACCATCAAAATTTTGTTAGCGTTCAATAGTAATTAAAAACATATAAATATAGAGTGTTTTAATCAATACTTAATTCAAAAGTCGAATTAATTATAACTCAATTACTGTTTCGGTAAACTGCCTTAAAAGTGATAAAAAATAGTGGGTCTTTGACTGATTTGTTATTTATTGAAAGAAACCTTATTTTTGACGGCACTTACGCCGTTATCAACGATGCTCCTATATAAATACAAGGCTGCGCTACGCAGTGTGGCGTAAGTGCCCTTGACACAATATCCAGGTTTCATAGTCTACGTCACAATTAATTCAATTTACAATTAATAAGATAAATATAATTCACACGTTAATTTTTGCTTAAATATTTATTTTTGCACTTGCACCGGGTTTAATATTTTTGATCACTTTTAAGGCAGTCTACTTAAACACTAATCGACCTTTTATTATTTATTAAAGCATTGTAAATTTATTTTTATACTATTTCTACTGTTTTTATTAGTATTGAACTCTAACATTTTGGTGGTAACTATTGGCTAAAAAAATCCCTGCTTTTACAAGAAACCTAGTTGGTGGTCACTACTGGGAATTTAACCCAGAAAAAAAATCCTAGTATTTACTACTCTGGTAACAACTTGTTGGTAACTAGTGGGAATAACCCCCAAGTTTCATGTAATTTAATATATGTACTTCGATTGTTAGGGAGCGAGCGGCCTTTTGGCAACGGGGTCGTGTAACTCTTAACACACATAACTTGTTATTCTTCTCTTGCTCCTAACAAAGAAACACTAATCACGACAAATTGTCGTTATTACTTCACGCAGTATTTTCGCTATATAGCGGGAAAATCATGCAATCAGCTGCGATGTAGCGCTACGAGCGTAGCATGACAGTGAATAATTTAAACTAGATCGAACTAGGTACATCAAGTCATGAACTTAATCCTATTATTTAATTTTTCTTTCTACATTTAATACATATCTACAAGTAAAAACATACAAATGTACTAATATTATAGGTAATTATGCATACCTTTGTTGCGACGGTTCACATGTGCGTTAAAAGCTAGTCTAGGTTTACGGTAAATGGTTCTTATTTTTACCGTAGTACTTACTTGCGAATCGAAGTCGCGCTTGGTTGATTTGTAGTGTGATGTGGATGAAATTGGGTATGGACATAGTTTGAGTCCCGGCAAAGAACATAGGATAGTTTATATTACGGAAATCATTATTATACGTCAACGAAGTCACGGGCAACAGCTAGTGTTTTTTTTAAACAATGTAAAACCCGACTTTGTAATTAGACATAAACTCATATGTGTATAACATTTATATCTAAACAATGTTGTGATAACACCTGTATCAATAATCGGAATGTTTTATATTTGTTCATCGCTATCTTCGGCCCCAAGGTAAACAGAAAACGCAATTTCGCACCGTATTTGACAAAGCGCATAGAATACCATTGATAACGATTTCATTGTTTATAAATCACCAAGTGACTCTTTCTCATTGTTAATCGACTGTTTGTGTCTATGTATTTCAATATCTGTTATTAAATTTTCCTGCTTGGAAGCATCGGTGACCTAGCAGCACATAATGAGTAGGTAGTAGGTACATACTTCCTACAGGAGGAACACGCTCCACCCCGCCCGGAATGCAATTACTTCATCCCGCGTTGGCAGATTAAACTAACGCAGTAACAGAAACTATTATTACAATTATTTATTGTTGTCTCTAGTCTAAGTAGTCTCTATCAATCACTATCAGATAGATACAGATTGACACAGGAGCGATTAATTCTAACAAGTTTTAAAAAAGCTGTCGACACGTGCTTGCTAGTTTTCATCTCATCAACCCCCGTCGAGAGCGTTCGACTTTCCGACCGGATCGCTATCAACAAAGCGACACAAGTGCCAATATAGATGTTATCTGGGCCTGTACTCCAATCGTTTAAACAATACTCGCCTGAAGCGAACCAGTGTAACCGTGGCTCCGAGATATTCAGGGACTATTCGATATTAGAAATGGGACTTACATTGGTTAGAGCGCTGGCCCCCGCTCGGTGAGCGATGGCAATACACGCCCCGCGCTATGGGATGCGCCGGCGCGCGTTCCCAGTGTTCCCACGCGTAGCGCGGGAGTGCGCCCTACCTGTCCAGACTTACTATTGCAAACTAGGCTGACAATGCGAGCAAGGGATTTCTAAATTTCTCACGGAGGTTTACGGCATCAAATTTTTTCATAAAATATGATATACGATAACTAGGAGGAAATTCGTTTTCGCGACTTTTTACGGTCATCAAATAATAGCTCTAAATATGGTAATAACTAATAAAATTGCAAAAACTGTATCTAATATTAAAATATCTACATAGAGAAGAGGATAACGTTGCCCCATAACAAGTTTCCATATGGCGCGTCAGAAGGTGGAGTCAAAAGAGATTTATTATCCTAGAACTGTGCGATCAAGCATATTACCTACTTAATATTAGCGAACGATCACAAGCGGTTGCATATTAAGAGCAATTCCTAGCTGAGCAACTTTTCAAATCTCGAATTTTTGAAGCTATGTTTCTGTCGCGCTGCGGTGGGCGGGAGCCGGAGCTATCTGTGTGAGTGCGCGCACACAGACGCGAGACTCGTGCGCTCGCTCATTGCGCGCCGTTCCGTCGACATCGCCCGCGAGGCAGACGGAATTTATTCTGCGCTGTCCGACGCAAGTTGTTTTTGTTGTTACCACATAATATTGTTTTTCATTTTTATATTATACTGTATCTATTACACCCTAATACCAAACACCCTATCACCTGTACTAAATGTATTTTACACCTATGATGACGAAATAATAAATGATTGATTGATTGATTGATTGATATTAATTACCATATTATAGGTAAAAACTGCAAAAAAGAATGATGTCTCAGCTTCGGTTGTCGTCGTACAGTCAAGTGCAAAAATATGTATCGAAAGAATCGTCTCATAAATATGGTACTACGCTCTTATTACACTGGAATAAGATGCTATGGGACATATTTTTGAGTAAGATGTGTACACCCATATTTTTACACTTGACTGTACCTATCCGTATCAGTAAGTTGGGAGTGATCATGGTGTGTTGTGAAATTTTGTAAGTAGGTATAAATATACCTATGGTTAAACTACAATCTATTTAACTTGTAGTACGATGGGGCTAAACTTGGGCCGCCTTATTGAAGAACGTATCGCAATGACAATCTGGGTAAAGTATGTTGGGATAATGCCGGACAATTTTGGGACCAATTGAGAGAACTCGTGAAAAAATGATTTTTCGAGATCTCAACACGTGACAGATTCTTGAAGTACGTAGCGAATCGTTAAATAATAACCGTAGATTCGGCCTGAATTTTGGTAATCTTCAATATAGAACGGTTTTAGTTTTGTACCTGTGTAAAGATAAGACATACTTTTTTTTTAGGGTCACGAGTGTTTTGCCAACAAGGGAGAACATTGGATGGTGAAAAAAAGTTGCTTCTAATGGAAAGAGAATAAGGTATCACAAAGATATAGGTCCGGTGTCTACCCTTTTGTATCCGATCTTAACCCGGATACAAAAATTGGTAAAATTGTGGCTCTCAAACTTTGATACCTATGTCATAAGGCAATTTGATAAGTAAACAATGTGCTAAGAAACCTCTTATTGTAAGGTTTACCCGAAGTAATAAAAAAAACCACTAAAATAATAGATACGTTGCGTAGTTTTGACAATTAAAGATTTCGTGAACTGTACAGGTTTAGGGAAAGTGTAAATGTATTGTTTATTGAATGGAATGTACTGGAAGATATTAAGTACTTAAGTAGGAGGGACAAAAATCAAAATAAAAAATAATCGTGTCCAGTCATTTTTAATGAAGGTCGCCAAAAAAATAAGAATCAAACTTAGAAATCAAAAAGACTAAGTAGTTCTTTAAAAAGGTCAAGGTCACTGAGAGCCCATCTTGAAGTATGGAAAATAATTAAAATTGCGATTTATTTGGTTTAATTTGCATAAATTTGCAATTATGTATATATATATATATAGTTGATATACAAGCTTATTTTTCGTATGTAAAGAGTAAAGTAAATATATAGGAAAAGAGAGCCCTCTTGAAGCATTTTAAGGAAACTAATTTCGAAGCCCTATCTCTATTTTGTATCCAAAACTAGCAATGTATGTATGCGTGCACATCTACATATGCATCCGTATGTGTAGGTACTTTATTGCGAAAAATTGCTCATTTGCTATCTATTTTACTCGATTTTGTTATAAATTTCAACATGTATCATCATCCCTATACAATATAAATACTCTTTATTGCACACCTCAATAAAAGAAAACAATACAAGAGAAAACATACACATAAGCACAGGTAAACAACATGCGGTCTTATCGCTAAAAGGCAACCTTTGGGTTGCGGAAATTAAAAAAATTACATTGTCAGTAATCGTCGCGCTGGTAGTGGTACTGGATAAAAATAATGGTACGAAAGTGTGATCAAGAAAACAATAAATGTGATAATTAAGGTCAGTAGGTAAATTGAAGAAAATTTAAAGTCACTAATCACTGCTGGTTTTTAAATAGGTAAAGATCTGATTGTTTCTGGTCCGATCTTTACCTGGAAGGGTCAAGATCGGATATCGGTCTACAGCAGTGCTAGGTCTGTTAACACAATTACAAAAACAAACACAGTTTCATCACAATACGCAAAATAAATTACAGAGCGAAGATCGGATAGAAGGAAGAATTCGCGAAATTTACCTTGCTCTCTGTGATTGCACATAGCACAAGCCCGACTCCCTGAGCGACGCGGGGACACTGACAGTCGAGGCGCAATGAAATGGCGTCTTACACAATGTTGCCAACATTAAAAAATAAAGCCAAATTAGGGGGAAATGAATGTCCTACGTTCTTCACCCGCATCTGGTATTTACCCAACATACTTTAATCGTTGAACCGCCGCATTTCAAAATGGCCCTTATTTTGATATCGGCTAGCCGTAATGTAATACGGCGGATTATACAATACGACTGCGATACTTATATATAAATCCCCTCGTCAATGTAATTTCATTAAATTTGCTATCTAGTGGCAAACATCAAAGTAGTTATCTTTTACTTGTGACGCACAAGTGTGAGCAATGTAAAATACTATATTTCTAAAAAAAATTGCCTACTACGTAATAAAAGAAAATGTGATTATTAAATTATAATACGAAAGGTGGTCAAATCGCAAAATGCTGTCGTTTTATTTAAAATAATGAAATAATTAGTCCAGTTCCGAAAGTACCGAGAAATCCCGGTAATTTAAAACAGTACCGGTTCTGCAATCCCTAATAAGGATGTTATGCCCATCACTATTCCTTCTGTGTACGTATATTTAGAAACTGTCTCCGCCTCCAATTCGTGCGATAAGGACAACTGCAGCTCGGACCGAAATTCACTCGCAAAAAACTCAAAAATCGAGGTTTCGCTCTCGACTGTTTCCTCCTCCAAAACGCAACTAATCATTATGAAATTTTGGAAATTGCAAGAGGAAGAAATAATCTATGCCGCTATGTTTTGATTTTTTGGATATTTTTTGTCATATTTGTATACTGTGCCTTTTTTTACAGCCAATTCAATTGAGCCGTTTTTGCGATTTTCGAGGCGCTGTATCTTTCTTCAAAATAAAATAATCCAAAAAAGCAAAACATAGCGGCACAGATATTGATGATATTGATCTTATTTGAAAAAATCACTGCTCTAGGTTAAAAATCCAGGGAGGAATCAGTCGAGAGCGTTTGTATGGAAAAATCGCAACTAGGAATTCCTCTTAAACTGGAAAAGCGGCTAGCCGCCCCCGCGGTTAACCGCTAGTGCGCAAGAGGCCTAAAGTATCTAAACCCTATGCAGAAATCTGTCAAGTCGTTAACGATGCAACGCGTGTCAAAGAAAAAGTCATTTGTGATTACACACTTACACCCGAAAAATATTCAACGTATTACAAAAACACAAACTTGTTTTTAATCGGTCAGACACCAGATTCGTTTTAGGTTTTTTAGGACAAAAGTCTTGTTTGCACGCTGTCGGAGGTCATATGTAAGGAGAGATTGTTTGCGAATCTCTCAAGTCCGGCCGATTGATATTGACCTCTCGTGGTTGTCAATCAAGCCAGCTGGTCAATTTTGACGCATCGGGGGGGCGGTCTACTTTATGCAATGGATCATAGATATCAGTGGATGCACGATCTGTATTACCGTACTGTCTGAAGCACCCACAGCGTAACAGTGATTAACTATAAAATAAAGTTCCACAAATATGAATAAAATAATTATTTATTTAATTAAAAAAATGGTAAGTGGTCCTAGAAATAGTTAAAAATAGATATGGTTCATGATTTGATAGATAAATTAATTTAAATTCCACAGGATATCATGAATATGACTTTATAAAAATGAGACTCTAACTATCCATATGAAACGAAAATAAGGCTAATCGTGCTAACCGTTTTTGAGAAATAAGGTGACAGTCCATTTCTGACCGCAGCTGCACTACTGCTCCGACATTACTGCAGCGGCCTGGTCGTGTCGGTGTTATTGTCAATTTCCATAGTAAAATCAATGACGGTACCGACTGCACGTAATATGGTAATTTTAACGTATTTCCGACCGCAGCTGCACTACTGCTCCGACATTACTGCAGCGGCCTGAATACGTCAGTGTTATTGTCAAATTCCATAGTAAAATGATGACAAGACCGACTGCACGTAGCATGGTGATTTTTAGTGTTTGGTGTACATACGACCGCAACTGCAAACCGCACGTCAAATCTTTTCAGAAATGTCTTTGGTCACAGATATTAGTAGCTCTAAGCAAAGAGGATATAACCACTACAATATAAGGAGTTTATTACACCCGTGGATAAACAACTCCGATAGTTTCTATGTTTCGCGGTAGTTCCTCTGTATCTTGGCGTTGCTCTTATTGTTTTTGTTTAATGTTTCCTGATAAATTCATTAAATAAACAGTTCTTTCCTTTTTTCGTAGTTTTCCGAGAACAGCTATAAGCTCGAAAGGGCAAGAACGATAGAGAGCCAAATATACGATTTTCAAATTAAGATTTTCATGGTAGGCAATAAGTAGATAGTAGCTATGTATGTATGTATATATAAATTATTTACAAACTAATAATAGTGAAAAAACTGGAAAACTAGTTCGCCTTTGTATTAATGATGAGTGTTTTTTTCCTGTTTTGTGTTCATTTTTGTACAATAAAAAGTTTTACTACTACTACTGCTAAATTACAGGACGCACGTATGTGTTAGAATAAGATCGATGTAGGTATGCTAACCATTATCGTACAATCATGTACACATAGCATAAAAATGTGACAACATAATATTTCTATGATGATTCTAATACTGAACGGAGTGGTCGTATGCAATTTCCTCTCTCTTTCCTCTTTCTCTCTTTTTCTAAATTTTGACTGAGAAAATGTTTCGAATGAAATAGCTTACTCTGTATCCTCTATATTTGCGTTAGGATACTACGAAACCACAGTAGATTACATTTTTTAGTGGCAACAATGGTCGCGCACTGTGCGGCTTAAGAGGAATTTCCTCCCGCGGGCGCTCCGGCTTTAGTATGAGCTCCCTGCCGAGGTTTTTCTGAAGTACTACAGTAGGGGTTCTTGAAAAAAGAAGTGTACAGGTTTTTAAAGGGTCGGCAACGCGCATGTATCACTTCTGGAGTTGGAGGCGTGCTTAGGAGTTTCAGTGACGCTTATATTTAACAGGATTAATTACTGAATTCTCGCTGACAGTACCGTGGCACAGTGAATTTGGCGTGATAAAATGTGAAAGTGTCGTAATATCATATTATATACACCGTGGGTTGGTAAAATCCGACAGATCTTAACCACGCATTCCTGAGGATCAAAAAATGTTTAGTAAAATTCGGAAAAAAAATGTTCTGTTTTTTTTAGCCGAATTAAAAGCCATTTTCTGCACACAGCACGTTATTTCTTTTTACATCTTGGCGAAAAAAAAAAACATTACAACGAAGAAGTAAAGTTTTCTTAATTCATCTATAGATCAAAATTGCGAGTGTTCTTTTTAGTTGAGTAATGTTTGTCAGAAGGTATGACTAAACCAAGTCACATAGAGGCAGCGCCGCAGCGAAAAAGGCGTTTTTCACAAAGTTATAGCAGAAACAAATTTTTGCAAGAATTGCCATTATCTCTGAAAGAAGACCGATTACAAAAAAATTGTATGATATTTTAGCCTCTAAATGCGATTAAGAATACAACTTTAAAACTATCAGGTTTTACCAGCCCACGGTGTATAATATCGTGACACTTTCTCACTTTGTCATTTCAAAGCCATTTCTGAGATAAAAGAAGCAATAATTCAGTTGTATTACCTAGAAATACAAAAGGCAAAGTTGTTGTTTAACACCTCATGGTAGCATATGGATACTCAAACGTAAGAAAAATTACAAAATTGAACCACAAGAGAAGCGACAGCGGTTTTAAAATAAAATTATATTGACAGTTGCGGGGACTTCAAGGCATGAGGGTTAAACAAACTTTGCTACAGAGCGCAACACGAATTTATTTTATCACACCATCACGAGGAAATTTTTTATTATTCCAATAAATTTATTAAATATTCTTTCTATCAGCCCCTTGGCTAACGTAAATAGCTTTCTTCATAAAGGATTTCTTGTCTCGCCCATCAAGTTTTATATGGTCTAGTCATAAACTGTATCTGCCACGACCACGAGTGCCGTCGCCCATGGACACCTGCAACACAAGAGCGATTATAAGATTTAAATTTGTGCTTTAGTTTGAAATAGGAAACTGGACAATATTAAGTGTAAATTGCGTAATTATAGCTCTTACAAATCAAATTTATTCGTTTATTCTTTACTTTTAGGTAACTAATGAAAGATTGGTTTAATATGAAAACTCAGAAAGATAAATCTGTAATATTTTGCTAACACTGAACGACTGCATTGGAGAATTTATTTTGTCGCATCGCCATCTCCGAAACCCACGAATCCCTTTGCAAAAATAAAGTAAACCCGGGATAAAAGAGCCTACCTAGCTTTTTGAGGGGACGTTTATCGCAGACTTCTACATCCAGGCGGTACTAGGCCACCAAAAACGTGCAGACACCACCGGCTGGATTTGGCTGCATCACGTGATGCAAGTGGATCAAGTGCGCATACCGTATCCATCACGAGCAACATGAGTCCCGCTCTTGTCGGGTTGCTGTGTGCGGTGGTCACGCATTTAGTCAAGAGGATGGGGAAGATAATTTCAAAATGTTAACTTACCTTAAGTGAAGAAATATTTCTCCTCTGCATTCATTTAATTCGAGTAATTTGGTTGTATTTCTTCAATTTGAAGTTAAATTGTTATTCATTTAATCGGCAAACAAACGATCACCAACAATATCTGGTTTTTTAATAATATTGCGTAGCTGCCTTCGACTGAATGTGACTTTTGTAGAAAGGCAAACTGTTTTTCGTTTTCGTGTACCATGTAGCAATATCGTCACTTACTTCTTCTCGTAAAAAATACAAATAAGTAAATTAGTAATTTTATTTATACGTCTGACAGTGACATTATTCATTGACTTTGACAATCAACTGACGAACGCTGCCGCGACTGCACGCCGCAAACAGCAGCAGTCGGCCGCTGCAGTAATGTCGCACCAGTAATGTCGCAACGGTAGTGCAGCTGCAGTTGGAAATGGACTGTCACCTATAGGTGGACACGTGAAATAAAAACAAATTCCCAACGATTTAAGACTACGAAATTTAGAAAGTCGATTAATAAAACTGATCTGTCAGAAACTAATATAGTGACCGAGTGAAATTAGACTTTAGTGTGATGTTTTCCTTATGCAATTAGATCCAATCCAATTTCTCATTAAGAGACGATTTTTTTCATAATATAATAGCTATATAATATGTAATAGCTATATAATTTTGGTAGACTGATATAAGCAAACAATAGTTATTGTTTTGAAACAATAATATTTAGCTGTTTAGAAAACTGTTGAAATTCTTATGTTTTACATACATAACAATTTGAAAACTCACAATACTTGTCACAATACATGTGCACAGAAGACAGAATCAAACTTACAAATTGATGTCTATTTCGTACCATTTTGACATAATTCTTCCATGCATCTCGTTTGTACTTATATATACGAGTATGTATGTTAATGGTGCGAGCGAGATCGCATCGTGCGAGTAAAACAGAGCTTTAAAGTTCGAACGCAGCACCGTTATATACAATTTGAATGTAACTATATATCTAAAACGTCCTACTGAAAACTTGAAAACGAACGAACATTTCATCGGGTGTACGTAGAGTCAATAACACTAGATTTTAATGCAGGTCGATTCTTTTTAAAAATCTCTTTTACCAGGCTCCATCTACGTAATATATAGTTAATAAAAGCAACAACAGTAACACTCTTAACTGTAATTTTAACTTTTAGGAATTGTGAATTAACTGCGTGGGCGATACACTCAGCATCAATAGGAGCTGATGAAACAGTGCACCATAAATATCTGGCACCCTGCAACAGTTTTCCAAATAGAGATACGAGTATGGTGCTGACAAATTGGTAACCTATATTTTAAAAGATGGTACTTTACACTAAAACAATTAACTTAAACTAGAAATTAAGAAAACTTTTCATATATTTTTTTTATTTTCATTTACCGAACAAGATAAATAAATTATATGTCTATCTAAAAATAATCATATATGCATTTAACTGACAAGATGTTTAACACTTTCGGTCATGTCAACAATTGTGACGTTTTCAACTAAAAGGTACCACATTGTCGGTGAGGTTGATTTAATTTCTAAGCTTTACGGAAATGGCGTCTTATTGACAACTGACAATAAGTACCCGTTTGGTTAAAAATGCCATATTTGTTTGTCTTAAATGTCATTGTCAGCGTGTTATTTGATTATCGACGTGAAGTGGCCAGTTAAGTGGTAGGTGAAGGAGGTTCTACAATCTGTTTAATAAGGTCTCATTTAATTATCTCATTAACATTATGTGAAAAAACACAATAGTACATTATGATACAAGTGTTCTAAGTTGGTCATTAGACACGAGACGATATTGTGCGCGCGAGCTGTAAGCGAGTGCGCAATAAGGAAGCCGATGTGTGTAATGACCAATGCAGACGCGTTTCATACGACGTTTTTCAACACACTTGTGAGGAAAAAAACAAAACTTATATTTTAGATTTTTTCTTGTCAAAACAGTAAAAGTACTTACAATTTTCAAAATGTTCAATTACAAGTTTTAACATCGAATAATTGCACCAAATTGTGCTGGGCTTGTAGGCACTTATTCGCCAGTTCATTGAAGTAAGCTACCAACACGTTTTCCAAGAAAGACTGGGCGTTTTTGCTGATTTACCATTGAATGAAAGTTTCATATGCCGCCGATTATTTTTCACCCGATTTTGATGGTAAAAGGCTATCGTTCCCGGCTCTTGCCACTATTAGTATTACTGGCAGCGTCAATTTTATATGTTCTACGTTTTCAATGCTTGAAAATGACATTTTCGTCAATATATAAACTAAAAACAAGCAAAACTATTCCAATTTTATGACAAATACGGAAAATGGCTGGCGCGTTATTTATTTTAAGCAGGATTCCAATGCGCGCGCAAGGTAAAGGCGCGAACGAAATCGACAAACAGCCAATTAAAAAAATGGAAAAAGTTAATATTTTCGCATTTCTATTCGACGGTTGGAATTCAAATCGATAAAATGTTATGTTTATTCATTAAGTTATGTAATTTACGAGATAATTTAATCAATAAATTATGTTCGTTGTGATAAAACCTCTTTGAACTAACATTTGAAACCTAATAGTTGGTTTAAAAAAATGTATTACTCGACCAAAGTAAGAAGGCTCCGTTTCCATGCATATTATTAGGAATCAGTTACCTTCTTAACTCAGTCGGATAATATAATGAAAAAGCACGAGTGTTATAATATACTTACTGAAAAAGCACGCGTGTTTAATATCTAGGCTTATGAGCCAAAAATCGGTGGAATAAAATCGTCGTTTTGCGCAAGTGTGTTGCAAAACCAATAATGTATACTACTTAAATATATACTCCAGGAGCCGAGTACTAACTATCAGCTGGAAAAATATCGGTAGCAAATTTGTTAGCATCTTATATACACCGTGGGCTGGAGAAACCCGACAGATTTTAACCACGCATTCCTGACGTCATAAGGAGCAAAACATTTTATGAGTTTTGGTCAAATTGGATAAAAAAAAAAATTGTCGTAAAAAAATTTTTTTTTGCTTTTTCTGCACATAACACGTTATTTCTTTTTTATATCTCATTAAAAAAAACATTACAACAAATAAGGAAAGTATTACTTTTATTTACAGATAAAAATGGCGAGTTTCCTTTAAAACTTTAATGTCTGTTAGTAGGTATGTTTAAACCAAGTCAAAAAGGCGTTTTTACTCATTTATTAAAACAACAAATTTTTACAAGAATTGTCATTATCTCTAAAAGAAGGCGGATTTCAGAAAACTTTGTATGACATTTTAGTCTCTTAATGCGATCAATAATATTCAAATCTGTCGGGGTTCTCCAGCCCACGGTGTATATTTATATAGTTCGTGTTCAATTAGTAGTTGTATATGTCATAGTTTAAATAATACTTAGAGATCGGTAGATACTTTTGACGCGTAGTTTGATCCTGAGTGTACAGTCACGTCTGAAAATATAGATACGAAAAATGTGCCAAAAATATGTACACGCTACCTTAATATATTATGGGCAATAAAGTCGTGCATACATATTTTTGGCACTTTTTTCGTATCGATATAGGTACTAATTTTAACCCTCTACTCTATAGAAAAGAATCTGAGTGTTTGTTATATGAGACTAATATCAAGATTCTAAAGTTAGGAATATCTATATTAGGTATTGCTCTTTGTCGTAGTTTAATGTGCAAAAGTATCTGCAGCGCAAACATATTGGCATATCACAGCTTAGCGAGTAGGCACACACATCTATAAGTTTGCTCAAACAGGTACGGTCCGGGGGATTTTATTATTAGGGCATTAAAGGATAACCCCCGCGGCGAGAGCTGCCACCCTCCGCTTGCGTTCACAATATTAGACGCGCATAGACAAGAAATGTTTTTTTGTTGATAAATTGTACTAAATTAAACTGTCGTTTTTTTTACAATACCTCGATCGTGTTATATTGGGAATATTACATAACATATATAGAGAAGTCAATTAAATTAAAAATCAAAAATATTTTATTGTATGGTTATGAGTTCTAGAAAGGTCTTAGGTAAATGAGACATGTTCTCCATATCCTGCCTTACAATATTTGGTTACATATCTTAGATCAAAATCGAATGTAAAGCACATTTATCAACTTATTGTTGATAAATGTATTAAGTAAGCGTCAAAAGTAAGTATCAAAGCATGATATTAAGTAACATAAATTACCATATTATGTAATTTTACTTAATAATTATTATTATATAACAACAACAACATGATTTTAATTACTTATGATCATTATTATTATTAATATAATATTAACTACGAACATTATTGTGATTTACTAACTTAGTAAAGAGTCATTTATGCTATAGAAGCATTGCTTGACTAACCAATCAAACAGTTTTTTTTAAAGGTAATGATGGCAGTTTTTTAAGGTCTGTGGGAAGCTTATTGAATATGTTTATGCCAGCGGTTCCTAACCTGGGGGTAATTACCCCCGTGGGGGTAAAACTGGTATTTCACGGGGGTAATAAGCTTAATTAAAGGTAACAAAGATTCTAGAGACCTATAAGAAAGAGTATTGATGATTATTGGGAGGAGGGGTAAAATTAAGATCCCTAGTTAGTCTTAGGGGTGACAAGACTCAAAAGGTTAGGAACCACTGCTTTATAGTCATACATATAATGCATTTAAAAATATTGCTGATTTATGGTTAGTGCGTATTATGTCGTAGGTACATGTATTTGGTTCTGATTGCTTGAGTAGTAGATTTTTTTACGGGAAACAAATCCGGATTATTTTTTACAAATATGCAGACTTCATATATGTAGATAGAGTAATGGGAAAGTAAGTAACTATCCTGTTATCCTGTTAGAAGGTAGTAATGGGTAAAACTAGAGTCCGTATAAGCCAGCCTTGCACCGTTTTGAATACTTAGAACTAGGCAATACGGTACTGAGTTTGTATGGCGAGAACCGGGAATTCCCGGTTCCGGTACTGTATTTGTATAGAAAGACTGGCCTACCGAGAGAGTTCCGTTTAAATTCAAATGTATTTTTTTTACATATTTATATTTTTCAGTTTTTTCCCCTGTACTTGTAGTGTAAGACAATATTACTTGTCATATTTCATAGTTCTAGGTCAAAGGGAAGTAACCTATGAATTTTGATTTCCTTGAGACTGAGAGCGTTAACGGACAACATAGTGATCCTATAAGGGTCGCGTTTTTTCTTTTTGAGGTACGGAATCCTAAAAATGAAACCGTCTTCAAAAAGTATTAAATAAAATCCTACCTATTTAAGTATATGCGTTACCAACTGATACGTTTGAAGCCGGTGCCAAATAAAACAGTAACAATACCGGTCAATATGAATAATACCAAATCCAATCATCAATACCAAATCCATATGGGACCACCTTGGATGTATCTCTTTTCCAGCCAAAAAAATACGGAAATCGGACCACGGGGCTCGGAATAATCGGTGAACATACATGAAAAAATTGCCACAAATTAATACAGAACCTCCGCTTTCTTAGAATTGAAGTCGGTTAAAAATAAGAGAGTGTTAATGGCATATTTTCATAGAAATTTTATGACATGACAGCCACACTTGGTCACTGTAAATGGCATGCAGAGTTATTTTGGTCCGACCCCAATTTTGTAGGAAATGTCGACTAATATTTTTTATTAATTCAGAATCGTGGAAATTTGTAGAAGAATCGACGTAAACCATATCAATGTTGCAGTTTAAGTAGCTATGTGGGTCAAAATTCTTTTCGTTGTCTTGTTTCTGACCACTCTGTCACGCTTGTATTGGTGTCTTCTAGTTATCAAAGAATTAAAAAAAGTCGAGTGCATTATATCGCATGTCTTTATAGCTGTAGATTATATTTAACTTAAAAAAAATTAAGAACTAAAGATCATCTCATACAAAAAGCTGTCACATTATTGGGGACAAAAAACAAGATATCGGAAAGAATTTTGACCCATGTGTGATATAAACTTACATCTATAAAAAAAAAGTGTTGCCTAGCCTAGGGATCAAATTATACTAGAAACGAGCTCATAAGTGGCTACAATCGGTAACAAGGAAACTGCAGTCGTAGCGCGAGCTATTCCATCCACACATGACAGAAGTAACGATTACAAAAGAATAAATACGAGTACGAGTAATAAGAGAAATATCATTAGTAACGAAACATTTTAGGCATTGTGACACCTTAAATATGCCTTTATCTAATAAAAAACTAAACATGTTTACCACAAGTAACTATGCCTGAGCTGTGTCGAAAAGACATAAAAAGTTACCAAAAATAAAATGATGGCAAAAAATAAAAATAAACGATTCACAGCAGCATTTGAAAATCTTTATACAGTTCAACACGAAACAGGCTCCAACAGAAAAGTAAAGTAAACCAATAAAAAAAACACAAACTGCGTTTGTCGAAACGCAAACATAAAAACCTATGACGCTATAAAAACGATCGTCCGAAAAAAACACCTGCAAATTGCTCCCGACAACCTCAATATTGGCTGTCAGGCTATACCGGTTGACTTTCCGATATTGTCGAGAAGAATAAAACATTTCCCTTTAACCGTTTTAATAAACGCGCTCTGTTGCGCCCTGGAATAGGAGTTTAACCCGAGGCCCGCAAATTGCGGGCGACAAATATATACGAGTACATATCTATATCTACAAAGTCACCCACTCTTCTATTTGTTTCCTTATGCTTTGTAAGTATTTACACCCAAAGTACCTTTACCAATAGATAGTACAGTAGTAGTAAAGTACCTATACTTGGAGCTCAGAGCTAACTAACAAATCCTACGGTTATCACAAACGTGTGACTTCGTCATGTATGTACTTGTACAAACCTACCTAGATTAAATCAAATAATAATATTAATAATATTACCTATCTTAAACAGATTTTAACAGGCATTTGAAAACAAAACTACAATCATTACCTGGACCCAAATTGATAAGGCATTTATGATTTATTCGGCGGTCGTTTATAGACGGAAGCGTTTGCGACCGACACCGATAGCCAACGTGTATACAGCAATAAAGTAATAGGCGAGGATGCTGCAAATATGGTACGCGTCCCTCAGAACTCCACACTTATTTTCTGAAACTCGTATCACATCCAACCATCCACTTGGTAAAGCAACCTTGTCCAGTACAGAGTAAAGTTCAATTTCAATTAAATGCAATAGTAGATAGTGAGTGTAAAAGGCGAATATTCGGCTTAGATCGTTTGTAGGGGAGACCGTGTCCATCCGGCGATCACCCCGCGGCGGCGCGGCGTGTGTAACTTACGAGACCCTGTGCTCCTTTCGTGTACCTATTGTTTCTCAAAATACAACGCTTTGGAGACGTAGAAAATATAAATTAGGCTTTAAGCCGTATTCATGCGGTTCTAAATCCAATCAGTGACCCCTTTATAAGTTCTTATGCAGCTCGCAGGTCAAACATGCGCTTGAAGACTCCTTAGGATTCACTGGAGTAGTAAAGTCGACTGGCTTCACTGGCTCTATTGTACTCGTACAATATTGTTTTTTTTTTTTTGAGTAATTGGTGGTCTACATCTATCTATCATCGTGCGGTGGTTTTCCACAAATTATTTGATGGATGCGCTGGTAGACCGCCATGACGACCATTTTGCGAGAAGGCCCTTCTTCATAAATACCTGCCCACTTACAATGAATTTGTCAAATCTAATTTGTTTATTACTTGTTTGCAATGTTAATTGGCAAGTATATTTATCCGAACCAAATACTTATGCAAACCTTTACGGATATTTACGACCGCAGAGCTGGCAGCTTCCTCGCTCAAAGAATTAGTCTTGCAATACAGCGAGGAAATGCTGCCAGTATCTACGGCACCATGCCGCAGGGTGATATTTTTTAGTATTTTATTTTAAGTTTAGTATTATTTATTTTTAGATTTAGGTTTTAAGTTTTATAGTGTATTCTACAAATTGTATAGTCATGTTACTCGAAATAAATAATTGGCTCTTTGTTGACTATATGTAAGTACAACCTACTTGGCCAAATTTGTGCAGGGGTAGATAAGCACCATTCATACACGTGGTAGTTTCATACTTGCTCTTACAGCATATCAGTACACCTAGTGTAAATTTAATCGACATCATAACGTGACGAACGCGTTTGCGTTAAGTCTCATTTTATATAGGATTTTGAGTTTCCAAAACGTCCCGCTTGGCGCGCTCTTTCTAAATCACATACAAAATGAGACTAAACGCAAACGCGTACGTCACGTTTCGAAATCGAATTTATTTACACTAGGGGTACGGAACAGGGTATTTATATTTACTACAGCTTTGCGTGTGTAAGTAGCCGTTGGCAAAAGTCAGGTGTCGGCGAAGTTAGCCGCCAACGCAGCCGTCGCAACTCGCAAGCAAATGTGTTTTTGCATTTTCAAAGTAAATATTTGGATCATATCATATGCTTAGATGTTTCGTGCTGAAGTAGAGTGTTAAATTCTATGAAACTATTGCTCAGTGGTAAGTAACTCGTAAATATAATAATGTATATATTTTGCAGGTTTTTCTACGGGTGCATATGTATTACAAGCAATCTGTACGAATGTACCCCAGTTACCAAAATTTTCAAAAATTATAGGGACACGGCAAAATTGCCAAAAATCCTAAACGGAAAGACACTAGATCTACATTAGTAGAAAAATAAAATATGACATCAGCAAAATATGTTTTGGAAGGAACATTGTCTTACAATAAGTACCTGTCTATACCGTGTTACATTTTTAGGGTTCCGTAGCCAAATGGCATAAAACGGAACCCTTATAGTTTCGCCATGTCCGTCTGTCTGTCTGTCTGTCTGTCTGTCTGTCCGAGGCTTTGCTCCGTGGTCGTTAGTGCTAGAAAGCTGAAATTTGGCATGGATATATAAATCAATAAAGCCGACAAAGTCGTACAATAAAATCTAAATATATAATTTTTTTAGGGTACCTCCCCTACACGTAAAGTGGGGGTGAATTTTTTTTTTCGCTTCAACCCTAGAGTGTGGGGTATCGTTGGAAAGGTCTTTTAAAACTTATAGGGGTTTTCAAGAAACATTTTTTGGTAAAGTGAATATATTCGGAGATAATCGCTCCGTAAGAAAAAAAAATATGTGTCCCCCCCCCTCTAACTTTTGAACCATAGGTCCAAAAAATATGAAAAAAATCGTGGAAGTAGAGCTTAAGAAAGACATTAAATGAAAACTATAGCGGACATGATCAGTTTAGCTGTTTTTGAGTTATCGCAAAAAGTTTTACCTTCATAGTAAAAAGACTTACTTTAATTAGGTACTGATTATGCAAATTTGCCTATTTGTTTAACTCGGGTGAAAGGTACCATTTACTACACTTTAAGCTCCAGTTTAGCTTATTGTGACGGAAGAGTAACTACGGAACCCTACACTGAGCGTGGCCCGACATGCTCTTGGTCGGTTTTTTTATTTAGTAATTTAACAAATGTATGTTTACATTGACCAAAAATTATTAACGTTTCATTTATTACATCTTTGCTATTTTCATGGCCAATCAAAACTATGTTTGATAATTATTTTGCTGTTTTCTGAATATGCCCCTTCCTATGTACAAATGTACCCCCTCGGTGGGATAGATTCATACAATCGAGAGTTTCTACTAAAATTCAGTTTATTCAGTTATTAGAAAAGTTACTGGGTTCTAACTTTTTGACAAGCAAGCAGAAAGTATGTAAAATCTTATAATAACTAATTGAGCAATCTTTCTTTAAAGACCAATTTTTGACAAATATAAACGAAATAAAGTATCCGAATGGTGCCTATCTTCCCCTATGTAATGTATTTGTATAGTTTGACTGCAGATAGGACACCATCAATTTGCATGGCACGAATTTTAACGATTGATGTTTCAAGCTGTCTTTGGTAGCTGCACTGAAGATTTAAAGAATATTTTATTAAGGCATTTGAAGGTATTGGAACTACATACACGGTAGAGGCACAATTTTATTGATAAGAGTTTCAGTGTATTCTTATTTTGCTGCAGATGATATCAAACTAGCAGTCTCAGTTAGCAGTGGGCGACTGAAGGCTAAAATGATGATGATAATGATGATGAGCAGTCTAATTAAAGTAATATAGCACGCCCTATAGCCTACAAAAATGATTGTATTAAAAAGGGGGTTATTCCCGCTAGTCACCACTCACCACCAAGTTGTTACTACTGCTAAATAGCAGTAAAGTCAGACAAAGCTAAGCGATTTTGATAGCCCAGCCTGTGCGAGTGTTAACCCATTCAGGGCGAGCGACTCAGCTTACGGGTCATGCTTAAACAGTTTCGCAGGGCCAGTGACTCGCATGTGAGTCATGATTAATTCTGATTTAAACATAAAAGAAACGTAATTTGACGTAATAACGTACGTATCCATTAAGTTAACAACCATTTCTATAAGGTATATTACGATAAAAAATTATAAACGCGTTTTTTTTACTGTAGTAGCCATGTCAATAACTTCTAAAAGATACATATTTCAAAGATACCAAATAATGTATCTTTTAGAAGTTATTGACATGGTTCAGGGTCAGGGCCTGGCTCTACTTGTAATAACTACAAATGATGATGTGTGAATTAAATACAGTGTAGAATGTCACTCACCGTATATTCATGCCAATTCGAACGTACACTGATATCAGAATGACATCACCCATTTCGTTTTTACATGTCCGTACATGTATTGGCGTAAGCGCGACGCACGAATCGCACGATAAGTAAGTAATGGTATTATTCAGATGCCATTCTGATGTTATTGTACGTTCCAATTGATTTTCAGGCCTTTCAGGGAATAAAAATAATGTTCATATAACAAAATAAACTTTACAAACCGTTATCAAGAAATACAATTTATTTTATTTACATTTTCGAGACCTAATTAGATGAGTTACTATAAAAACACTGAAATCAATACAGGCGAACAGATAATATTTTTGGATGAGAGAACAGTCTCCTTTAATAAAGACTATTACTGAATCGAAATTATTGTTAATAAATTACAGGCAAAAATGTTGCTTCAAAACCGTGAATGAATGCGTGGCGGCGAAGTGTTCCGTTCTGGTCTTCATCAACACTTTCCACATCATCAGCAGTTCCAATTCATCAATATCACTTTCTTAATATAGGTATGCTTGACTTGTTGATTGAAATACCAAAGTTTTTATATTCTCTAGTTCCCTTTAATTCCTCATCGATCCAGTAATCAGAACAGGATTATGACAAAAATGAAACCAAACTTTCAATGAGCGAAATAAAGTTTTACATCAGTTGAGAAATGACGGAGTAAGAGAGAATCAATAAATGGTTGTTTATTGAATTAACCTGTGTAGAAAATGAAATATAAGTATAAATTTATTTCTGTTATGCATACTTTTTACTTTATATTTTTTCATGGTAAAACTTTTCATTCATAATTTCATTGTTTAGTCGCCATTAGATATATCGGACCGGCTAAGACGCTCACAAATATCTGCACACGTCTCTATTGTCGAGGCGTTAAAGTGCTTGTTCTGACATTTTTGAGCACCTTGGCCTCTCCAATATATCTGATGGCGACTATTCATCGGCGAAAGGAATCAGTATTATATGTGATACTTCCATTTACGGATGCATTGAGGAAGAAAATAACAATTAATTAAGGACCTCGACATACCTACTCATATAAATAGTTTATTTAAAAATGACGACAAATACTTTGGAAGGAATTCTCTTTCTCGCCTATTATAAAGTATTGAAGTGAAAAATGATGATATTCGTTCTGCTAATTGTTTGTATTTATTTCAGATATAAATATAAATATGAACATGTCTTAGGCAAAATTATAAGAATGAACACTAATTTTCGTCTCAATAAAAATTACAATTAAAAGATCTAAAAATGTTATCTCCCAATAAGGATCGAAACACAGTATAAACGACATATACAATTTACAGTGTATACAAAATGTCCAGTCCATACTCAAGCCACCTATTACAAAAAAACAAATTATAAAGTCATAGGGAAAATGAATGTGTCTGTGAAAGTAAAATGCAATACGATTTCATTAGATATCGCTTTAAATATAATTTACGTACTTTACGTCACTTGCGACACAATAAGTACATACAAATACGAAATAAATAATGTAAATAGTCCCAGTTATGTGTACATATTCAAGTTAGTTCGATCTGATAAAGGCGTTAAAGCGTTTTTCACTGAAAGCAATTCCTCTGTTCGGTAACTGATCTACAAGAAAATACGACCCTGTGTTTACGTTGGGGAAAGCGGGTCCCTATTCGCATAAGATTCCAGGGTGATTAGACTAAATCAAACCTTGTTACAATGGCGGTAGTTTTACATCTGAGTGGCGGGTAAGAAACGACCGGAATTTTCCGTATCGGCGGCACGTGTGGTGCACGGCCTTTATTGACGGCGAACTTGCCCCTCCCTCGAAGGGGGCAAATGAAATTCCACCTGCTCTAAATACGTACCCCTCTTTATTGGTATGCAAAAACGCTGTCTGTCAGCAGAAAAGTAAGTATTAGAAATACCTAATATTTTCATTTTTTATGGCATTACATATGATGTGCATTAATAACTGTAGAGTAAAGCATATCTACTACGGACTCAAAACATCAAATGACACATGTTTTTTTTATATACTACTTCGAGATGCTACTAGAACCGAACCAGAATCATTTAGCTAGAAACTAGTTAGTGTTTCGGTTTATTGAGAATTCCAGGGAGGCCTTATGAAGGTTTGTTACCTGAAATCTCTTTATGTCTGTCTTTGTTACAATCATATTTATTAGAAAGAGACTCCGAGAGTTACATTTGCCCTAAACAATATATATTATTAAACGCGGCCCAGTTTTAACCTATTTTGTGTAATATTATGGAAAAAGTGAATACATGGTGGCCACCTCTCAATCTGGCACTGTGACGAGTCTAATAGGCTCTTTGGTGTTAAATGAACGGTGTCTAATATTGTGTAACCACATACAATCTGTACCATACACAATCTAATCAGTAAATTATTAAAAATTTAATATTGTGGCACTAGCTTTCAGGTTGAACAATGTCATTATGATTTATTAATACGAACATGCCTTATACATTGTATAATCCATTGCTGATTATTTCGTAATTATTTAATGTAAAAGAACCTACTTACGTATTGTTAAATACCTATAATAAAAGCTTATATGTTTTTATGACTAAACTAGCAAAAGTTGCTAGGTTTTTGGTAAGCATGTATCGAACCACGTAAAAAATAACAACAATAAAGTCTGGAAACCTTCTTAGTTACGTTGTTTACATTTAAAAAAGTAATAAAAAAAATTAACATGTAGAAAAAAAAAACAAATTCTGCAAATCACAGTTAGCTTCCACAATTGATGTCAGTGCCTAAAATATGTTTGGCTGGCTTATTAAAAAAACATAAAATGTTACGGCCCTAGAAGCTCTAATAGAAATTACGATTGTATAACCAACACTATTATAACTGCATTGAGCTGATTCAAGCATATTTCCTCTGCAGACAAAACCCCGAATGGTAACCCGTCAACGTTTGGCATTTTTCGTGATCACCACAGCGTTCGACTTCAAGTGGCCAGGCCGGTACAATGGGGCAAAAAACACACGCGGTGCTATTCATTGCGCTTGAGCAACGAAAACACAATAATAATTCCACGGTATCACATGCCCACTGAGTGTATCAAGTATTTGGACGCGGTAATTTTATAGTTATACACGCAATCATATGTTAAAAGGTGAATGTATTAAGTACAGCGCAAATCTTTTACATAAAACCGCAGCTTAACTAGTCGATCGGCTGTGGAGATTTTCGGGAACATTCATTAGTACCTATGCACAATCACAAAAAAACCCTCTCTCTGTAATATAACGTCTCCATTCCATCGGAGTTAAAAAAAGCTAAATGTATGAGTTACAAACTGTAAAAAAATACAGATGTAGTTGTGTGTTATAAGACCCTGCCTGGACGCACGCGACCGGAGGGCGGCGAGCGGCAGATCATGACCATCCGCGAGCGTTCATTCTGCGGCCTAGCTAATAGTTGAAGAGTTCCCTCGATCTCTCCCATCATCATATCCTGTCAGGAAGACTGTGGGATAACTGTCCAACCCTATCAAACAGAAATTATAATTGGCTAAGTTGTCTTCATAAATTAGGGTAAACCTAACTACCTAAATTGTTTTCCTAAAGTGCCGCATCCGCAAATGAAGCGAGCGTAGCGGTGCTCGTCTGTTTACACGGCGGAAGGCGCAAGTATGGATTCAATGGGAGAATTGGCCCACTCGAAGTACAAAAGCTCCTCCAAGCTCCAACTGAGATAGCTCCTGCTAGACCCTGGTGCAGATCTCTACTATAGGTACGTACAACTTGTATGATGTGCCTAACTGTTCATTTTTCAATGAAGGTTGTTACCAGTGGTAACTACTGGTAAAAGGTGGGAATATGAAAGTAGGAAATAAAAATTTAAATAAGTCACGTACTACAACCCGTATTTCACTCTGGGGATGAATTACGGGATGAAAAAAGTATGACTATCTGTGTGTTTCACCCAATCCATCCAACCGCTTTTAAGGGATTGAGCAGAAAATCGGCCACTTGTGGTTGGTTGATTGAATTCATTTAACTAAATAATTTAATGGATTAAGATGCAAACTTAAAGGTTACATTGATAATTACGAATGCGAGTAGTATTGAACCTTGTGCCTTAACTTGTGGGTCAGGAAAAGTGACCAAATTATATGTATGTAGCAATCAAAAAAATATTCTGCAAGTAGGCCTCAAGGGCTCCTACACAGTAATATAGTAATATCATATACCTAGTGATATGAAAAATACATAGCAACATTTATAAATACAACAGCGGGTTAACATTACATTTATTGATTAAATGATTTTCCAATAATGGATTATTGCCACTTAGTTTATCATCAAGTTGTTACCAGTGGTAATTGTTTTTTTTTTTTTTTGAGAATTTTATCTAGTGGGAATAAGCCTTAATATAAATATTTAATAATACATTATCTTTGGAGATGTAACTAAAAGGTCAGTTGATATCAGAGTACTAAGATTGGAGATGTAGTCTCTCCAAGTGTCAAAATTAAATTCATACTTAATAAAATGTACAAATACATCATACAAAAAATAGAAAAAAAAAACTAAACATTTTTTTTTGTGATATTGAACTAAACTCATTTAATATTTTTTCCTTATTTTGGTCTCAGAAATGCGTGGTTAAAATTACTCGGGTTGCTCGTGTGCACCTTGTACGTACAATATTCCAGAGATGTGTGGTCTCCGCGGTTAATAGATGAAGTTTGGAGATGTAAAAGGTCCCCATGGTAAAGGCTCTCCAAGTGTCCAAGAAATAAAAAAAGTGTAAGAATATATAGGTATACATTTAAGTCGTGGTTTAATTTTCACGTATTCAAGATGTACACTAATACAGGTATAATATTGTGGCCTAAGTTAGTAAAATGTTTATTACACATTAGAATATTGTTTCAAGTATTTACGATTGCATACCTATGTACTAAATGCTACATATATGCTTAGGTAGGTATAAGTATATGTAGCAATGCCATATTATAAATGACGAGCTATAAATAGCAAATATACCGTATCCTATTGTTATTGGCACACAGCTGAATGAACAACTACTGAAAATTGGCTTGGGGCGCGGGGAAGGGGCAGCAATGGTTGTAAGGCGAATCATACTGGTCCTGTTCTCCTAGTAACTATTTCTGCGCATGAAAGTCACAGATAGATTTGACATACTAAAGCTTTATTTTCACTCTCTTCACTGACAACTAAAAATACGTAAAAACACTAAAACAAAATACATTTTTACACTGGTAAATTTAATTTTAATAGAAGTTTACAAACATTAAGTAAACTATTACTGACGTATAAAGCTTAGCTTCAATAATGTATAAGGGGAAAACATGAATCAGATTTAAGTAAATAAATAAATAAATAAATATTATAGGACATTATTACACAAATTGACTAAGTCCCACAGTAAGCTCAATAAGGCTTGTGTTGAGGGTACTTAGACAACGATATATATATATATATATATATTATATAAATATTTATAATACTTAAATACATACAAAACACCCATGACTCAGGAACAAATATCTATGCTCATCACACGAATAAATGCCCTTACCAGGATTTGAACCCGGGACCATCAGCTTCGTAGGCAGGGTCACTACCCACTAGGCCAAACCGGTCGTAAGTCAACTTATCTTTGTTATGGACCAGGCTAGGTGTCTTCTAAGAGTGACTTTACATTTAAGTAGGTGATTTTCTATTGATTGTGATTGAAAATTGGGATGAAACGATGAAATGACATTGTCATTGATAGTGTCTGGTCCGCAAGTACCTGCCTTTCATTTTACAGATTGACTTAGTTTTACTCGATAACTAGACAATACTTGCAAGATACTGAAATCAGATAAGTACTTAAGATACGGTATGTTTTAATCAGGTACGCCTCAAAAATAATGCTTTATTTGCGAATTTATCAATAAAGATAGGTACCTACGTTAAAGCCTACAATACCTAACACAGTCAGTTCGATGCCTTCTCTCTCCAATATATTCTTCCATTTTCCAATTATACTGTATGAAATTTTCCGATAATACTTCGAATAGTTTGTCTAAAATAATGCTCACTTTAACGATAGCCATTCCATTGTAAATAAAAATACAGTAAATTCAGTGACATCACCGTTATCACTATTCGCTGTCTGGTGCGAAACACATAGGCTTTTTTCAAACGAATAAATACGATTTGTTGGTGCCATTTCAGCCAAGCGGCAAATATCATAGCTTTGATCTGTATTGGGTAGGTTGGGTTACGGATGATAAAGGCGGAGTTATTCGAAATGGGGGCCTCGTGATTGGTCGGGTGGGATGAAGGGGGACAGAGAGAGGCGCCTCGGCGTGGGTCGAAGATTGTCAGACTCGCCATTGTGAGTCCGGCCGGCGCGGCGCGAGTGTCTCGGGGTGCAGTGACGTGGACTGTATGGACAAAATGTTGGAATTTTACACAAATATGAATGCGGGATTGATGCAAGATGGGATGCAGCCGCCGCTCTCGTGCTCGGGCAGGACAGGTCAGTACCAAAATCTCACTACCTCTGTATGCTAGGATAGCTTGCAACCTAAACATTTCATATGCGACTACTTATGATATTACATATATTGAACTTATCATAATATATGTATGTCGGCGGCCAATCGTAAAATCAGGCATATCAGGAAATACCTAGGCATATCGGGAATCGTGAAAATCAATATCTCGTTCCCTGATCCCAGTCTTAATTCTGGGCAATTTGACTTTCGAGCATCTGAAGAACCTATCCTACGTATCTATTGGTTTCCTGTGACTACCGTCAAAACATTACACAGAAATTTTGCTATCAGCCTGATTTTACGATCGGCTGCCGACATATACAATCTGATTTTTATATACCTAAATATAATTATGTTGCCTGCTAAAATGATTTTATTGATTGTTGTTAAAATGTGATAAACGCTGCACTTATATGTAGGTTCCAGGACTATTTGTACCTTTTCAATAGGTGTCCCAGTACTGCACATCTAAAACGTATACATTATCAATATATAATACATATAAATATAAATATGTAGCATAGAAAACTATTCTTAAACCTAGACGCGCCTTAATCTTATTTAAGTTTGTTTTAACTCTATCATAGAAAAATAAGTAAGATGGCTCTAATTACTGGATGTATGTACACTGTAATAAGTAATCAGTTATCTAAATTATTTATAGGTACATAAAGAAATAAATTATTTCAAAACTATTTGTAACTAAAGGCCTATTTAGACGATTCAAGAACTATATATATTGCTAACTACAAATCACAATGAATTCCGCCGATTCACTAAATGCTGCAATGTGACAAAAACGGCATGCAAGTTTTTGAACCGTCTAATTAGAGCTTTAGGTAAGCAATCTAATACAATGTAACCTATAAGTACTGACTGAGAAAAAGGCCAGTTATTTAGTGTATAGATGCGCCTTCCTATCGAGTTAACTTATTTTTAAATGGTGCAATGATATATATAACCTTTAGGGCCACTTGCACCAATCACTAATCCGGGGATAACCGGTTAAACCTGGAGTTACCATAGTTACGAGTACAATTTGACACTGGGTTAACGGTTTAACCGGTTAACTCCGGGTTAGTGGGTTGGTGCAAGTCGCCCTTAGTGGAAAGAAGAAAAATTGTCGATTAAATTGTGTCGCTTAACTTCAAACTTAGATACCCATTCGACGCTCTTAGGAAATATCTACCCTATTCGCAAAATCGGAAGGTTGGTTTATTTGAGCTTGAAATTAAGCGACTCAATTTGAGTCAATTTATCAATAGCGTTACATAAAAACAATTGTATTGGTTTTCTTTTTGAAATCGAACGAAATAAAACAAAATTAACTTTGTTTTATAAAGTTTTATTTAATTATGATTTAAATTTATAGGTATGGTTGAACATGATGGGTAGTTTATAGCTATCTAATTATTATTACGTATGACCTTATTTATATAAAAAAATGAGTAAATTCGTCAAGTCAATTAGGAATTTTCTTAAAAATAATAAATATATAAACCAAATCACTGACTATTTATTAATTAATACATATATCAAGGTATTTATATTGAGAATAATTATAATGGTGTAGGTACTTATTTACGAATAAACAGTAAATAAATAAAAATTAATTAACATTAAAAAAAAAACATAAAGTACCTGTTCAATTTAAACATTCCATTTACTAAGTAGCAGCCTTCTCATTCAAAAACCGATCAAGAATGAGCCAGGCTATAATGATTTGTTACGTACTTTTATACGATATAAAAACCCACATCACAAATGCAAAAAAATGCCTCGATAACATTATTTACATGCTTTCATATACATATTAAAATGTAAAATTACTGCGTTAAAAAAAATAACTTTTTCTTGATACATAAACATTTTTACTATTTTTTAACGATAATACGCGTGCTTTTAATAATTGCAAAAAATATTTACATAGTTAAATCAAATTTCCTTTAGATGCGTTTTTTTACATTGATTTTTAACATTGTAGCCTGCGCGTAGAACCTCTACGGGTGCCGTCGGTCGCTTGTACGGCGCGTAGCATATCGTAGCGCAGCACCGCTACGTATTGAATTAAGGTTCTCTAAATTTGTTTTTTTTTTTATCCGATCAGCTTGCAGGTAAGTTAATGACTTAATCAGTCAATGCTTTTGAAATTAACATACTAAGTTGTTGTTAAAATCAGGACACAAATTATCTTTTTATATTAATACAGTTAGTTAAGCATAAAGGAAAGATTTTATTGATCATTTCACTGAAAAATAAAATGCATTTGTGGATATTGTTATAGAAATATTAGAATTCGCAATTTTATCTTGATATCTAAATAATGATAGATAGATAGATAGATAAACCATTTATTCTCTTGCCACAATACACACAACTAAACAAAAAAATAATACAAACAATAGCAACACCAAAATAAAAATTAAATAAAGAACAAAAAGCATCAATAAAAGGTAATGTGTGCTGTGTGCGTTGCAGCAAAACAAAAGGGTTCTGGCTCAGTAATACGCTCCACTCTTTCGGGTAATAATAATAAATATTTTGGGGATAATCTTACATAGATCGACGTAGCCCCTAACTAAGCAAAGCTTGTACTATGGGTCCTAGGCTACGATATACATACGTATATAGATAAATACATACTTAGGAACTCAGGAAAAAATATCTGTGTTCATCACACATAAATGCTCTTGCGATTCGAACCCGGGACCATCGGTTTCATAGGCAGGGGCTTCATAGGGCTTTACTCACTAAGCTAGAGCGGTCGTCAAATATATACTAAAATTATATCTATATCATTTAAGCTACTAGACCAAGTTTGGTATCGTTTTCGTATAAATCGGGGATGCCGAAGTAAAAACTTCAAGAATATGAAAAAAACTACAGAATAACTTTAATTTAAATGTGAGTCCCTGGGAAGAACATAGGATAGTTTTTGTCCCAAAAAATCATCCCTTAAGTGTGTGAAAAGGGAGATGGAAATTTGTACGGGGTATCAATAACCGCTTAACCGATTTAAATGAAAGATCTACAAATAGTCGTGAATATGATATCAAACTTACGGCCCGATTCGAAGAATGATTAAGACACGTTTTAAGATCTTGGAAATATCTTTAAAATATCGATAACTAAACGACATGTCAAAAGTGACGTTCATTTCGATTCCACTGTGACTGTGAGACTCCCAATAAGATCTATCTACGATATTTCTAACGTCAAAGTGACATTGGTTGCCCGAATCGAGCTGCTTCTGTCAATTATACGACATACAAACGATATGTAAATGAGAAATTATCTAAACCAGAACTTATCGTTATTTCATTCTTCGAATCGGACCGTTAGAACCTAAACATAAATAATTATTAACTTCAGACGTCGCTGACGCTGAAACACTGCTATGACAATGACAATCGTACCAACAAACGAAAAGTAAAAATGTATTGGGATGCTACGAAAAGTAAAAATGTATTAGGATGCCACGAAAAATAAAAATGTATTGGGATGCTACGAAAAGTAAAAATGTATTAGGATGCCACGAAAAATAAAAATGTATTGGGATGCTACGAAAAGTCAAGTGACTATTTCCATAGAATATTCAAGTTTCAATTGGCGTATTCTTATCTCAACGATTATCACCATGGCTAGGTGACAATCGTTCCCAGATGTCATTGAGTTATCGACTATCGTGCATTTCGCTCATACTTGTCCCGTACATATATTGACGCGGGCAACACGCACGATAATTAAATAATATGATTCCAATATCATTCTGATGCCCGTGTACGTTTGAATTGGCCTGTTAGGCCTGTTAGGGCTATTAGTCGTTCTTCAGTTTTTATGGCGCTCATTAAGTCATTGTCATTACCTACCTAATAGCTATACTTAAAGCTATGCTTAAAGTAACGAAAAAAAAATTGCTTCATTATTCTAGTCTCGGACTATCTATGTTTGACTTGACATGGCAATTCTTCTGTGAATTAATTTTCAAAACCTACCAAGTTTGGGTTCCTCCAAATACGATAAATAAGTATGGCTGGTATTTTTTTTCTTTGATTGAATTCATTATAATGTTTGTTTTATTATACCGGTAGATGGCGCATTTCTCTAATTTGGGTTAAAAAATATCTCAATTTACGGAAATTAACTTTGATGTTTAATTTCCTTAAATGTAGATAACCTATTAACCAAACGCCGAAGTTTTTGTTAATCTTGATTAACTTTCGGTTGGAACTTGAAACCCATGTTGTTGGTACTGTTTTAAATCCCAAAACATCTGTTCCGTTATCAGTTGTAATGATTTATCACATTAAATAAGGATTCAATCATTGTACCTAGTAATGTGATAGTGTCTGGCCCATAATACACGCCAATGACGCTACTACTTTGTCACTTGCCAAGTAGGTGCAAAGTTTATGGCGGCCTTTTGAGTGTCACGTCGACGAAGCAGTGGTCTATTGTGACGGCCCTTTAACGTTAATTTTCATTACTAGGTAAAGCCCGTCGTTGAATACAGGAAATTTCCGGTTTTTTTGGGCCGTAATGTTCTGTAGCTCATAGGGTTGTAATACGTGCCGCCCTAAGTAGATACCTCTTTTTGACATTAGTGGTCCGCAGGAACAGGGAATGTGCATTGCAGTCTCCTCTGACTTCTGGCAGAACCTGCATATATTGTCTTGTTTCTTCCCAATTTGAAACATGTGTTTGTTGAACTTACAGTTCCTGTCAATATTCTAGTCACCGCGCAGGTTTTGTGTCTTTTGAGCCCTAAAAGCTACTTAGCAGTTTTGCAGTTGAACCCTTTGATGATGAAGCTCTAGCTTTCGAGTGTTCCACAGAACGGGTCTGGGCCGACCAGGGGTAGGTGCTGAGTTGGCTTAGACGGCCTCTAGTATGAGTGACAGTTTCTTTGTGTATGTATTTTTATTTTAAGAGTGGACAACCGCGTCTCCGTACAAACATAGTCTTCATTTTCCTCTCTTGTTCCATGGTTTGGACCTCACCTAAACCATGGAACACATTATCCAGCGCTGTCCTCTGCATTCATACTCTGGACCACCGGAAGACCTACTACATCTTACAACCCATGCAGCTGCATGGCTGAGAACACTAAATGTTGACATTCGACTAAGGTCAAATGTAATTAAGTAAGGTAATTATAAGTAATTATGTTGTAATTTTAAAATATGACTAAATAAAAAAAAAAGAACCCCTGCTGGTTATTGACATCGAATAAAGTATTTTTACACAATTTATTGTATGTATATTGACCATAGCTATGCCCCTTTGGTCAACTTTTTTTGGAGAAGCAATCGCATATTTTATCATTAGATTTCTTCATTTTTTAAATTGTATTTTATAAATTCGAAGAAAACGCAAAAATGTAAAGGTTAATGTAATAAATTATTCGTGCTTAGCATCCTTACTTTAGTCGTCTATTAAGGTCATATCACTAAGGACCAATGGTATGGGTCGTTTCCCTATGATGCTGTGGAAAAGATAACTATAAAACTATCCAGTTTCTAAGTTATTACTGCTGCTTATCAGACAAGATTATCGTTCGAACAATGAAAGCCCGGCGCCACATAGTGAAACTGACTGGTAACCCCCTATATTCTATGTTGAAAAAATAAATTCGGAACAATTTTGATCATGGTTTAGTTACAATTACAATACCGTCTCATCACAATAAAATTGTTTCAGAGCTTAGTGCTCTGAGCTTGTATATGCGTTGAGAAATATTGTCAGAAATAAATTGATTTTTGGGAAGTACTTGTTGAAGATTTTAACTTACTGCCTTGCTGGAAAGCAGAGAGTAGGGTAGGAGGTAGGTAACATAATTTGTAAATATGTAGTACAATATTCTAAATGTAGTTTACAATAAATAACGAGTTTCCGCATAAAATACCTAAAGAAGCAGAGGTCAACAACGCTCTATGTCAGCTGTCATTACTGTCACTGTCAACAAATAGAACTTTTTCAAGAAATAGAAGTCGTTTTAATTCACAGAAGTGGTTCAGAATTCCTGGTTCTGTGATCTCTAGGGTCTTTACAGCTAGTGCCAGTTTGACACTGACATATTCGTTAACGTCTGCGTAACTTACTTTCTATGCATCTCGCTGGTACTGGGATATTAGTGCGAGTGTAAAGTAAGTTGCGCAGGCGTTAGCGAATATGTCAGTTTGACACTGATATCGCAGTCGTGGTACAACTTATAGAGTCTGTGTGGAAAGAGAAGAGTCGTGAAATGTATGGGGCCCCATACATTACACGACTCTTCTCTTTCCGAACAAACTCTAACGTTAATCGCTACATTTGACAAACGATACGTATGAACTTAGATCTTACAAACTTTAATTTTATCTGGTATGAAGTAGGCCCATTTTAGATTTAGATTTTTAGTTTTATAGTAGTTTTAGTTTAGTTGGTTGTAGTTTATTTATATAATTTGAATTATTGTAATTTTATTTCTTTTTAATAATCTGTAAAAAGCTTAAATTTGTCTTGTGCAATTGTTTTTTTTTTAATTGTATGAAGTATAGATACTCGTTTTTTGAACCTTAAAATTTTCAGCCAGCTGTCTAAATGAATGCTAGTTAAATCTAACTCAATAAACTACTATTATATTGTCGTTGAGATTCAAGATGGCGAAGACGTCTCGAGAATATTTTTTTGTGTTTTGCTCATTCATGTAGTTTAAAGTGTAATATTGAAAGCTTATTATGCAGTGAACTATCGTGGAACTGGGCAGCTAATGAAAAACTAATCTTGAGACAAGTTTATCTATGTTTTAATCAACACCCGGCAATCCATCGTGGCTTTTAGTAAAGTCCAGCTATCTCTTTACTAAAAGCAACTACCGAACAACGCCATGCTCTACGAGCACACTTAAAACGTACAACGTATCTTGACATTGGCAAAATCATCGTAGATTTGATGGAAGCCATATTTTAAAAGAAGGGGAAGGAACTACTATTACGTAGTCCTAGATTAAATTGCGAGGAAAACTGATTTGTGCATGATAATTATAGAAAGTGGTAACCTCAAAAAGACAGCTTCACGCCGGCATTTTGTTCGAGTTCGGTGGCGTGACCCGGGTGACCGGGACACGCCCCTCCCTCTGGGCGGGCCCCCCTGCATCCCCACCACTCCAAGGAGGGCTTTGAGGCGCCTCTGCTTTATATTTTGCTCCCAGCGCTGCTATTTTCTCCTTTGACTTACGTTTTTTAGAATCCATCTTAGTTAAAATGTCCAGATATTTTCTGTGCTTATTAACTTGCTACCTGGAAAGCACATTGATTCTGTGAAAAGCTGTGGATAGGTTATAAATTTTGGTAATTTATTTATACAGGATAATGAATACTGTTGTTTAAAAAACTTATGCAACACACTTAACAGGTTCAAACGACTCGTATAGACACCTCAGTGTATAGGTACGATAATTTTCGATCATTTTTAATCGATAAAATAATCGGCATCACAAGCATAAAAAAATACTCATCAACAATATAATCAGTAACAGTCTGTTTATTTTATTTTCCTGTAAAACAATCATTTTAAACTGATAACTTACATACATAAAAGCGCAACTCGCAATCGGCCTACTATTTCGAATTGGCGAGCCAATTCGAAATGCACAGTTTTTATCGCGTTACAAAGAGCCTATTAGCAGCCTGTTTTATTCACCGTCGCAGATAATTATAAAATAAAAAATGTTATTTCAACTATATTATAATGTCATCGACAGAAGCTTTTTGATGTTTACCAATATTACTTCACATAATGACCGACAACATAATTGGGAAACCTATTGACTGTAGTGTAAATAAATTACCTACCTATCACATCATGTACGAAATAAAGGACTATAAAATGATGAAATCGTAAAATGCTATCAATTAAGCACACAAATTCTATTTGACGCTCCCACTACGCATATAAAAAAATAAAAATAAACGATGTTTGCTCTATTTTGCAGGTTTATTTAGGCTGGTATTTGACTGATACCAGCCAGAGTAAGATTTTACATTTAAAAAAAAATACCACCATAAATAGTAAATGATCACCCAAAATTAATACTCCATTTTAATGTGAATTGATTACCAAATTTTTTACATTTTGGTATCCTATTTAAGCAAATAACTCCAAACTAATAATTGTTAACCCAAAAATAGTCAATAACCACCAAACTTTTAACCACATTTTAATTTAAAATGCAAACATGTAACTTCTCGTTATCCTATTAAATTAATTAATCCACTTCGTCACCTTATGCGACTTCCAACAAGGTTGCGTTAAACGTTTACCGCTATAATCGGTAAGTAGTAAGAGTTTGTGATGAGTAAATTCGTCGATTAGCTGAGCCGGTTCCATGGTGTAATGGTTAGCACTCTGGACTCTGAATCCAACGATCCGAGTGGAACCTGACTTTTTGTATTTTTTCTTTTTATATTTTCTATTATGCGCGTGGTATTCTTGCTATGCAGCGAAGTAAACAGTGTGAGCGTCGTGAAATTAGCTGAAATACGTACTTGTTGTTCTATTTTAATTTATAATATTCATTACTAGATGACCCGGTGAACTTCGTATCACTTACCTCTTAATATAAACCATATCTATTTTAGAGCATTATTTTCATCTCCATATTACGAAGTTTCACTTCTTCCGCGCGGAGGGACTCCACGCACAATTTTTTCTACTGGATTTTTTTTTATGTACGGCATTTCGTTTCTGTAAGGGTGGCAGTTCTAACCTAACCTAACCTAACCCACTTTGCTAGTATCATTTCGTTTCTGTAAGGGTGGCAGTTCTAACCTAACCTAACCCGCTTTTCTGGTAGCAGTTCGGTTCTGGGAGTATCGCAGTTCAAATTTAATCTAACCCACATTTCCCGCCATTTTGAATTGTTATCAAAAGGTGGGTAAGCATCAGTAACAAGTCGCCAGTTCGAAAAGCCGAAGACGTTTTGGAAAATTTATTGTAATTGGTTGCTATTATGTTTGTAAGAAACGAATAAAGTTAAAATATTGGTACAAGTATCAAATATTTTCACCATCAATCCGGTAATATCCCAACATCGTCAGAAGTTGCATCAAACAAAAATCGATAGGATTTTTGCCACGCCGCACGAACGTAAGGTTTTCTTTTCTTATAATTCAGTGAGTAAACTATATTTACCGAAAAATATATGGTAATCTTTTGAGATGGCTTACTTCATACCTGCGTGACAGAACGCAAGCAGTTACTATAAAGGTATACACTTCTAGTTTTGTTCCCGTATCTTCAAGCGTACCTCAGGGGTCCCATTTGGGTCCATTATTATTCAACATTTACATTATTGAGGTCGATGATGATTGTATGGAACTTTAAGCTGATCTTGATAGACTGGGATTATATTGTTCTATGAATGAACTGTACTTGAATATCGAAAAATGCTGTGTCATTCATTACATTTACAAGAAAACGCAGTAAAATAGAGTATAATTATTCATTAAACAACAAAAATTTAAGGGTCGTTTCTGAAGTGAATGATCTGGGGTTAAATCTTGATAGCGAACTACAATTTATTTTACACATTGACAAAATTTCAGCAAAAGCATACAGAATATTGGGATTCATTTTCCAACAAAGCAGGGATTTTACAAACCCTAAGACTCTGCAACTTCTCTTTAATGCATTTGTTAGGTCCAACTTAGAATACGCTACTACAGTCTGGAATCCTCATTTCAATGTTCACATTAACACAATTGAAAAAATTCAGAACAATACATACTAATGGGATTAGGTGTGATTGTAAAGAATGAATTATTTATTGTTAAGTATGTTAATAATGATGAAATTGATAATTCAATGTATATATTATACCGTATTTTTTGACATTTAGATTTAATTCTAGAAAGTTTCTAGGCTAGTATTTTTATACAATTTTGATGTTTGACGATCCTTCTGTGAAATTCTTATTATTAAGTTTACCATATCTATAATAATTCAATGTTTTTTTAGAACAATAATAACTGTATCAATAAATTGCTCTGATATTTAGATTAAGATGATATTTGTAAAATTTGACGATTTAAAAGTGCTTGTTGCTAGGCCTACTTGAATAAAGAATATTTTGACTTGACTTGACTACGGGACAAATCTTGCAAGTTAAATTTGACCCACTTCCCGGTTTCCGATGAAGCTAAAAATTTGCATACATATGTAAGTCGGGTGACAATGCATTATTATGGTACCATCAAGCTGATGATGGATGGTGATGGAGACAGGAGGTATAGGAACTCTGTGATAAAACAACGCAACCTAATTGTGTTTGGGGTTTTTAGAATTGTCTCGATGAGTATTAGTTGCCTGTGGAAAAAATGTACAGTTAGCGATAAAAGCTTGTACCACAAATGAAATTTTTGCCAAAAACTTATTAGTATAATGGACAAACTACGTACGTCTAGATTTCAACTTACAATGTGCCTATATGAGCTTAATTAGATTATTCACATCAAAACTACAATTAAAAATAAGTTTATTCACAGTGTAAGTTTATTCTGAATATTGTAAGTCCATGTGTACACAAGACCATGTGAACCATAGGTCCAAAAAATATAAAAAAAATCGTGGAAGTAGAGCTTAAGAAAGACATTAAATGAAAACTATAGCAGACATGATCAGTTTAGCTGTTTTTGAGTTATTGCAAAAAGTTTTCCCTTCATAGTAAAAAGACTGACTTTAATTAGGTACTGATTATGCAAATTTGCCTATTTGTTTAACTCGGGTGAAAGGTACCGTTTCATCCCTTGGTTAACAATTTACTATACTTTAAGCTCCAGTTTAGCTTATTGTGACGGAAGAGTAACTACGGAACCCTACACTGAGCGTGGCCCGACATGCTTTTGGCCGGTTATTTAATATTTTAGCTTGCGTGAGAGCTGTGTGTCTTCGAAATGTCATAATTTAAATTAGTGGCATTAAAAGGGTCGCAAATAGCCAATCCGCCTTTATTTAAAGGTAGGGAGAATAGGTCGGCTTCAATTGGAGAGATGTCACTTCCAAAGAGCGTTGGAAGGAAGATGTGGTATGTGTTAGTGGTTCAAAAAATTTGTGGGAGCTTTTCAGGACACGTAGTAGGTATGACCATTGGAATTGATTTGTTTTAGTGAGGGCGGTGTAGGCGGCTTGAGGAGAGTGATATTTTTTCAACGGTGGAGACGAATTTCTTTACATTATTTTTTATGAAATCCTCTTTTCCTTCATCGATGCAGCTTCCCAGAAAGCGAGATCCGATGACAATAGTTAGATTAGTACTTTTGAAAATCTGTTGAGCTGCTTGTTTGTCAGTTTCAGATACTATAAGCAATGTCTTTTTGGCTTGCGGAAAGTAGCCAAAGGATGGTCGTGCCATATTTATATTATTCCACCAATTTCGTAATTTTTTTAAATGTGCTGTGAATCGTCTGCATACCAAGACTTTATGGTATTTTCATCTTTCATTTTGGTTATAATGGGCAGGGTTGCAAAGGCGTACAGGGGCTTGGCCAGTGGATCTCCTTGAGTTATCCCTTCTCTGCTGTATAGTCTCATGTCAGAATCGCGGATGTCAAGGTATATGATACCCCACTTGACCTAGTCACTAGACTTTGAAATTTTGCCCCTTCTTCATATTGGGTATTTTCCATAGTTAATAAAAATAAACATAATACTTTCAATAGGTCCGGGTTAGCGTTGTTTTTAACTATTCCAAATTTCAAATCGACAGCTTAAGTGGTTCTCGAGATATTTAGAGATGTGACAGACAGACGGACGGACAGACAGAGTCGCACTATAAGGGTTCCTTTTGTACCTTTTTGGTACGGAAACCTAAAAACAAGACATTTTGATCTTAGTTCATATTGGATACCATAATGCAGGGTAACTTTATGTACAGTCCAGTGTAAAAATATGGGTGTACACATCTTACTCAAAAATATGTCCCATAGCATCTTGTTCCAGTGTAATAAGAGCGTAGTACCATATTTATGAGACGATTTTTTCGATACATATTTTTGCACTTGACTGTAAGTTAGTATTACTTAGTGCTTTTTATACCGATATCGGTTTTCATTCAGCCACGCTGTCCTGTCCAACGCAGCATTACTTATAAAAGCCTTGTTGAAGTTAAAGGACTAGAATACAAAGTTATAACTTGTTTCCTTTCTTATTTGTAAACACAAAACCTCTATGAGAGTCGGTTATTAAACCTAATAATGGTATAAATCATAGTTGTTAGTTGAAATGAGAAAATAAAGCTCAAATCAATTTTTTCATAAGGAATAAATGACGGAATCACTTTGCACTCCACCGGAATTTAGTGCGGATGCAGAATTTACTTCAAATAATTTGTTGCCGTCAAAATCAAGGGCGCAACGCGCAACCGTAGCAACCATATAGTTTTCGGCAATTTTGTGAATTGAAAAACTAATAAAATGCCCACATTTTCTTAGAAACCGTTTTTGTGGCATATTTTAAAGAACTGACATTATTTATAAAATCGTCGACATGCTTAGGGAAACGATATATGAGAAGCATAATATCAACATAAATACACAAACAAGTGCGAGACGGACTCGCGCACGAAGGGTCCCATACGATTATTTATAAAAAGGGCAAAAAAAATATGTTTGTTGTATGGGAGCCCCCCTTAAATATTTATTATATTCTGTTTTTAGTATTTGTTGTTATAGCGGCAACAGAAACACATTATCTGTGAAAATTTCAACTGTCTAGCTGTCACGGTTCATGAGATACAGCCTGGTGACAGACGGACGGACAGACGGACAGCGAACTCTCAGTACTAGGGTCCCGTTTGACCCTTTGGGTACGGAACCCTAAAAACTATGTAAACGTGTATCCGTCTGACTGTCGTCATAACTGGCTAAAACGACAGCCACAATCAAAGGGCGTAATGGACAAAATGCGATTCAGGAGAACAAAAAACCGTTATATGTATTTTGAGAAAAAAAATATTATAAGCTTATTTGAATAAAGTGATGCCTGTTAGAGCCTCTCACTTAAGCTTTTTGAGCAATTTTAAATTGATTGGTTAACGCCAAAATATTACCTAGTGTTTTTAAGGACATCCCTTACGTAAATTTTTTGCCATGTTTACTTTATTGGCATACTTACTAGGGTTACTGCGCTAGTTATTACATTTGAATATGAACCTACCTTACCGCACAAGTTTGGACTTATTGCAATCCCTGAACAATAGATATAACTACAAAAAGCGGCCAAGTGCGAGTCGGACTCGCCCATGAAGGGTTCCGTACCATTTATGACGTATTAAAAAAAACTACTTACTAGATCTCGTTCAAACCAATTTTCGGTGGAAGTTTGCATGGCAATGTATATCATATATTTTTTTTAAATTTTTCATTCTGTTATTTTAGAAGTTAAGGGGGGGGGGGGGACACACATTTTATCACTTTGGAATTGTCTCTCGCGCAAACTATTCAGTTTAGAAAAAAAATGATATTAGAAACCTCAATATCATTTTTAAAGACCTATCCATAGATATCCCACACGTATGGGTTTGATGAAAAAAGATTTTTTGAGTTTCAGTTCTAAGTATGGGGAACCCCCAAAATTTATTGTTTTTTTTCTATTTTTGTGTAAAAATCCTAATGCGGTTCATAGAATACATCTACTTACCAAGTTTGAACAGTATAGCTCTTATAGTTTCGGAAAAAAGTGGCGGTGACATAATCGGACAGACAGACGGACATGACGAATCTATAAGGGTTCCGTTTTTTTGCCATTTGGCTACGGATCCGTAAAAAATGATATTTCGCAAGTAGCGATTTAAAATATAAGTATTAGACGAAGTGTAAATATAACCATTATGCCAAGAATAACATTATGTATGTCGTTGATTAGGTAATATCGTAGTATGCCTTGTATTACGTTATTCATTCAAAATGACAATATAAAATATAGAAAATGACAATATATCAAACTATAATAAATTCAAAAAACCGGCCAAGAGCATGTCGGGCCACGCTCAGTGTAGGGTTCCGTAGTTACCATAGATATAAGAAGTAAGGAGATTTATAACGAAGCATAATTTCAACGAGTCTCGCTGTCTCCAACTGTCCCCTACCACATCATTAAAGGCGTGGCCAGACAACCAACTCACGCGCTGTGATTGGCCAAACCGCGCGGTGTAGGAGCCTAGAGCGGCGGCACTAGAGTGAGGACAATTCGATAGAACTATCGATATTTTACATATTCTGAACATGACCTTAGAGTTTTGAAATTTTTGTTTTAAGTAATAATTGCCATAGATTTAATTTATATTCCTTTAAATTTTTGACCTTATTTGCGAGCTAAGAATTTTAAGGTACGTGTAAGGTATATTAGTTAATCCATAAGTTCTCTCACAAAGGTTTTTACTGATAAAATGTCATACAAAGCTTTTAATTTAAAAAAAAAAAACATGTACCATGATCCGAAAACTTGTTTATGCTAAACTAATCAAATTGGTTTAAATTTTAGTCATTATTTGATGTAATGTTTGTTTAAATTCTTTACTTTGGGATTGTCGTTAGACGCGAGCGCTCGCCTGGATTCTACTTCACAAAACGGAGTAAAAATCAGTGTTTCCTTAAAAAAAATAGTTTCAGTTTATTATAGCATATTTCGTCACCGATTGAAAGCAATTCCAGCATGTTACATAGAGTTATGAAGAACTGCGCAAGCAAGTTATGGTAAATTATATTGTAAGTATAATGCACCATTAAAATAAGCTTTTAAATCATATGTACGAATAATAAGAAAAGATTAATCATAATTATCAGTAAAAATCTTTCTGATAGAACTTTTGGATCGACTAAGTATATTTTAAACATATTTATATTCTATCGTTATATAAATGAGGCGAAGTGTAACTGGAAACATTTTTCTTGAAAATGATCCAAACAAATAACACTTTTCTCGCTTGGAAACCAGTTAGGGCCTCTACATGTAGCATTTATCCATTTTTCTTTAATACTCGGATTTTTCGGGAAACTGAAAAAAATTGCAATCATGAACATATTTGATTATACCTAGTGCAGTTATTCGAATCGTTGCTAAGAACCTGAATAAAATATACTTCCTTCTTCCTTGCGTTGTCCCGGCATATTGCCACGGCTCATGGGAGCCTAGGGTCCGCTTGACAACTAATCCCAAGATTTGGCGTAGGCACTAGTTTTTACGAAAGCGACTGCCATCTGACCTTCCAACCCAGAGGGTAAAACTAGGCTTTGTGGGGATTCATCCGGTTTCCTCACGATGTTTTCCTTCACCGAAAAGCGACTGGTAAATATCAAATGATATTTCGTACATAAGTTCCGAAAAACTCATTGGTACGAGCCGGGGTTTGAACCCGCGACCTCTGGATTGCAAGTCGCACGCTCTTACCGCTAGGCCACCAGCGCTTCAAATAAAATATACTTATAGGTATAAACTATAATGTTATAAATAAATTGTACTTAATTAAATCAGTTTATTTTTTGGCGTACCTATTCGATTTTTAATCCAAATTAATAAGTATTAAATTAAACATTAGGTGCATATAAAATAATTGTTAAATTTTACTTGAAAAATAATTATTTTGATACACACTATATCCAAACATTTTTATCGATAACGCTCAAAGATCAATTATATGCACGAGCACCACTCTATTTCGCGGCGTCAGTGAAGGGAGCGGTTGGCAGTCGTACCAAGAAACAATAATGCCCCTGTGAATATCGTTAGCGGTTTAATGCATTGCGCCGTTGCTTAGGACACTACAAATAGTTTTCCATGCCAAAGCGTCAATGTAGAATGCATAGACAAATTGCCACGCGTTTGAATGACGACATGGTCTGACTCAGAAAAATCATATGTCACTGGATTTATTTGTTAAAATGTGTGGTTTTATTGACTAATACGTGAAAAAAATGTACTCACATGTGGTATGTAACTTATAGTTTTTGGATGCACTCCTATTTCGACACAAAATAACGCTATAATTCGGCATTTCAAAAAAATTGACGCGCACATTGTTCAATGACAGCTAATTTGCTACTGTCTTATGGCGGGCCGGTATGGCCACGATGTGGCCATGTCGCGGCGACACGCGCCACGCCTCCGTCAGCCATCTAGTACTTTCTATGATCTGAGGTAGTTACTCTTCCGTCACAATAAGCTAAACTGGAGCTTAAAGTAAAGTAAATTGTTAACCAAGGGATGAAACGGTACCTTTCACCCGAGTTAAACAAATAGGCAAATTTGCATAATCAGTACCAAATTAAAGTAAGTCTTTTTACTATGAAGGGAAAACTTTTTGCGATAACTCAAAAACAGCTAAACTGATCATGTCCGCTATAGTTTTCATTTAATGTCTTTCTTAAGCTCTACTTCCACGATTTTTTTCATATTTTTTGGACCTATGGTTCAAAAGTTAGAGGGGGGGGGGACACATTTATTTTTTCTTTCGGAGCGATTATCTCCGAATATATTCACTTTATCAAAAAATGTTTCTTAAAAACCCCTATTAGTTTTGAAAGACCTTTCCAACGATACTCCACACTCTAGGGTTGAAGCGAAAAAAAAATTCACCCCCACTTTACGTGTAGGGGAGGTACCCTAAAAAAATTAAATTTTTAGATTTTATTGTACGACTTTGTCGGCTTTATTGATTTATATATCCATGCCAAATTTCAGCTTTCTAGTACTAACGACCACGGAGCAAAGCCTCGGACAGACAGACAGACAGACAGACAGACGGACATGGCGAAACTATAAGGGTTCCTAGTTGACTACGGAACCCTAAAATCCGTCCGTCCGTCTGTCACATTGCTAAAACTACTTAAGTCATGAATAACGCTATATAAACACACACCCAAACACATAGAAAGTGCTATTTTTAGGTTCCGTAGTTAACTAGGAACCCTTATAGTTTCGCCATGTCCGTCTGTCTGTCTGTCTGTCCGAGGCTTTACTCCGTGGTCGTTAGTGCTAGAAAGCTGAAATTTGGCATGGATATATAAATCAATAAAGCCGACAAAGTCGTACAATAAAATCTAAAAATTTAATTTTTTTTAGGGTACCTCCCCTACACGTAAAGTGGGGGTGAAATTTTTTTTTTCGCTTCAACCCTAGAGTGTGGGGTATCGTTGGAAAGGTCTTTCAAAACTAATAGGGGTTTTCGAGAAACATTTTTTGATAAAGTGAATATATTCGGAGATAATCGCTCCGAAAGAAAAAAAAATGTGTCCCCCCCTCTAACTTTTGAACCATAGGTCCAAAAAATATGAAAAAAATCGTGGAAGTAGAGCTTAAGAAAGACATTAAATGAAAACTATAGCGGACATGATCAGTTTAGCTGTTTTTGAGTTATCGCAAAAAGTTTTCCCTTCATAGTCAAAAGACTTACTTTAATTAGGTACTGATTATGCAAATTTGCCTATTTGTTTAACTCGGGTGAAAGGTACCGTTTCATCCCTTGGTTAACAATTTACTATACTTTAAGCTCCAGTTTAGCTTATTGTGACGGAAGAGTAACTACGGAACCCTACACTGAGCGTGGCCCGACATGCTCTTGGCCGGTTTTTTTTTAAATAACTATGGAAAATGTCCAATATGAAGAGAGGGCTCAAAGTCTAACGACTTGACCTAGTTCAAGTGAAACCCCATTTTAAAAAAGTAGAAAAACATAGAAGATACATAATTAATAACTATTCGGGTAATTACTTAGTTTTTGAAGACGGTGCCAAACCAAAATTATTATTTTGTAAAATTATTATTAATTACTTTTTGGCAGAATTTGCTTTACGACGGGATAGGGACTGGACAAGGGTAGAAGTGGAGTATTGTATAAAAAATATTTCGTGCTTTTTAGTGGGTTGGTTTTTTTATTACTAGTTTATTTTTTATTACACTTGACCTGAAAGTAATATTATGTTATGTGTGTATTTATTACTAGTGGCAGTAGTGGTTCTGGGAGTTGTAGACCTCGAGCTTAGAAAATGTAAAAGTGAAAAATACTTAGTTCGTTGAGTCGTTACACAGTGAACTAACAATGTTATTAAGCGCTATAGGTGTTATTGGCACTTAAGTCCTTTGTGCCAATTTTCACATTTTGAAAAAAGTCCAAAAACTGGATTGACAAATAAATTATATTCAATCATAGAATCTGGTTACAAAATTTCACGTCAATCGGTTGAGAATCGCGACGTGAAGAGGAGAACATCCAAACATACGAAAGCAAAATGCCCGAGTTAAAACGTTAAAAGTTGCGTTCGGCGCTCGATGTTACAAACTTGGATTTATTCATTGGGTTGACATGATAAACAAGTCAGCAAAAAATCAGTACTACCGGATTTGACGCAATGAAACCCCGAGGTTTCTTCAGGCGACACAGTTATTGAATTTGTTTCACTAGGGATGTTCGGGTATTCGATCTGGGTAAGTTATTAATCTAAGAAGTAGGTATTAAGCGAACATACCGTCATATCATCCAATCAGCCAACTTGAAATTTTGCCACGCTTTAAGGCGTTTACACGTTTAATGTTATCTTCCGAGTTTAACCACTTTGTTTTATTAACTTTGATGGTGTACTTACTGAGGCCAAGACGTTTATTGGGGAAGTGGGCAGACGTTCGCGGGAGAGTAGTCATGCTCATGACAGTCATGACCCTCGCTCCGGGTCGTTTCTTATGCAAAGCTTGTCCATCCCATGGGCCATTTGCATCTGGAGGAGCACGGGGCGTATTTTGTGAATAGTTCTTGTTACTTGTCAAGCAGATTATAAAGTATCGCTGTTATTTTTATTAAAACAAATAAAACGTCTTTGAAGGCGTGTTTTGATGCTTACTATTTCATATAATAACTAGCTTAACAAAGAAATATTTGGTGTTGCCACTACCTATGTTTCGGCTTTAGTTTCATGTTAATTTATTTCTAAAATTTCATGTACCACTTGTCACTGGAATTTAAACATAGGTAGGCTCCACCTATGTTTAAATCACCACAAAGAGAAGAATCGTGAAATGTATTAGATCCAATACATTCTACGACTCTTTTCTTTCCGCACAGACTCTACTTATAGCAAACACTCCCCTTATATTTCCACATCTTCCCTCGAGAACGCAGCACTGGCGACACTCATCTGGACGGCTGGCTAAAATAATCCAGATGCAAAGGAAATGACAGTTATGAGTTATCGTTTTGGATGTGCAATTACTGGTATAGATTTTTATTTCAACAAAGAATCAAATTATTTCATATTATGTTATATTATATAGATCATATTCCCTAATGTTGCTTTAGCGAATTCTTATATTTAATACTTTCTTGTAACATTGATGTGCACTTGTTAATAAATTGTATAGTTCGTGTCATCCATGATGTCGCGCTGACTTGTCAAATCTAACCTTTAAAAACATGACAATACGAGTCAAGCAAGGCACGCGTCGTCGTGAATGACACGATCTATACAAATATTGTCATTATACATTGTGAGTTTTGTATTCTGTTTTGAAAATGTCCTGAATATAATGGTATATACCTAATAATCAAAATAAGTTTTAGTATACACATTTATACCTACCACATTTTGTTCTTTGGGGGTACGGCCGTGCCCCCGCCAAGACGAGACAAAGGGCAAAAGGCAGTGCCTATTTTTTCTCGGCACGTTTCGTCGTATTTTTGAATCCTCGTAATGCCTTTTATGACATGTCAGAATATTATAATAATGATTTGAATTTTAATTTAATTTAATTTATTGGATGTATGAATTGTGTTGATTATTAATATTATATATTGTTATATTTTATATTATTTAATTTGATAATTTTGACATATCAGAATATTATAATAATAATTTAATTTATTGGATATTTGAATTGTTTTGATTATTTTTATACTGTTTTATTTTACTGTATTGAATTTGATTATTATTATTTATTATCTTAATTGTACTGAAATTGACATAGACCTAATTATATATTGTATTACCTTTTGACTTGTAAAATTTGTAATTTTATCAATAAAGGAATATGAATATGAATATACTTTACCTTCAAGGAGCAATTAACTTAGGCTTCCTTTTCTCAGAACTCAACGCAAGTATCAAACGGGAAAAAATAGTGGAAATCTGCGAGGGATGCGGTCAAAAGATACAAGACAGATACCTCATGCGGGTCGGAGAGTTGTCGTGGCACGAGCACTGCCTTAGCTGCTGCGTGTGCGGCTGTCCGCTCGCGCACACCTGTTTCACGCGCAACGCCAAGCTCTACTGTAAACCCGACTATGACAGGTAAACACTGACAACCTAGAAAACATAATCAATAATAAAGATTTACGTTTGTTATCTTTAAGCGTAAGCGTTATTGCGAAGTGCCCGCGAATTTCAATGCAATGCGGACTATGCGATTGTTTTTGGTAAATTTATATCTTAATTGTGTTTTCCGAGTAGCATTTCATTAGTATCTATTCATGTTTGTCCTTAGATTGTTTGGAGTTAAATGCACGAGATGCGGCGATCGCCTCCTTCCACAAGAAATGGTCATGCGAGCTCAACAGTACGTTTTCCACATTCAGTGCTTCGTGTGTGTCATGTGCTGCCAACCTCTTCAAAAAGGCGAACAGTACGTGATAAGGGCTGGCCAAATATTTTGTCGACAAGACTTTGAAAAAGAAATGTATCTGATGCAGCACGCAGAAGATGACATGATTATAGACGACTCGGAGCGTCCGCGAGACGGACGCCGAGGGCCGAAGCGCCCGCGCACTATTTTAACATCTGCCCAAAGAAGGCAGTTCAAAGCATCATTCGAAGTTAGTCCTAAACCGTGCCGCAAAGTTAGAGAAGCTCTCGCAAAAGACACTGGCTTGAGCGTGCGAGTAGTACAAGTATGGTTTCAAAACCAGAGAGCTAAAATGAAAAAAATCCAAAGAAAAGCAAAACAAGAGGGAGATAAAAATAATGACAAAGATAAAGATAAGGATGAGAAAAGTATCAAACAGGAATCTCCGTCGAGTGAGCATGGGAACTATTTAGGGCTTGACGGATCATATTCAGCGTCTAGCCAACCCCTAAATCCAAACCTGCCGTACTCCCCCGATGGTAAGTCTATCAACAAAATAAAATGAATGAGATTGAATCGACAGAGTGCACACGGGACTCGCGGGCCGGAAGTCTACTTTGAACATTTCCAACTATAAATTCCGTAGAAGTAGGTGAAAACTCGGAACACAATTTGAAATAAAATTAAAGTTGAAGATAAAATCGAGTACATCCCAAAATCCTAGCATTTAAAAGATTAGATAGATTAGATAAATTAAGGCCCCATAACATCTTAACTTTGAACCAATTTATTATTCTTATAGGTACCTATAGCTTTATGATTTATTTTTTTGTGTGTTTCAGACTATCCAGCACATTCCGGAGACAGCTTTTGCAGTTCAGACATATCACTAGACGGTAGCAACTTCGATCAACTCGACGAAGGAGCTTCCGACACCATGAGTTTACAAAACTTAGAAGTCCAGCATCACTCTCACCAGCACGGTGGGCACACTGCTCACGAGCCCCTGAACCTGGGCACGGGCGCGGTGGTGAATCCCATAGACAAATTATACCTTATGCAGAATTCGTATTTTAGTACTGATCACTGATTCGGGAGAGGAGGCGCGGTTCGGCGGCACCGCAGGCAGCTCCGCGGCCCATCCGCGTCAGCCACTGCGTCCAATGCACAACCCCAAAATATCTTCAATGTAACTACCAATTCTTTATGGAATTCACTTGTGGACTTGAACAACTATTACTCGGATAAATATTTTATGGTATAGGTTGGTGAAGTGCCTGTTCATAACATGATGTAAACTATTCGAGTGAACCTATCCGAGTCAATGTCACCAAAAAAGAAAATACTTATCATTCAAGGCACCATTTTCAACACCTGTATATTTGTAAAAATGTTAGTAGGTAACAAATGTAAAAAAAAGATACTATATTAGTAGTAAGAATAATAAAGTACATTTACTTACTTTCCAAAAAGTCTTGAGTAAATGTTGTAAGTATGTAATAAGTTTTCAGTGCCGAATTAGTTACTTATTTAATATGAAATATACTTCATATGATAATTTCTAAGAAAATGTAAAACCTTATTTGAGTTAGACCATGCTAAAATTTGAAAGCACAGACTAATATGGAAGTACTGTTTTAACCTTTTGAACGCCACGCCTATCGCACGCGCCGCGTAATCGTGAACCTTGTCGGTACGCATGAAGGTTGATATTGCGCTGTAGCCGCGCGCTTCATATGACGTCTTTGGCGGTCAAAAGGTTAAGCGTTCCACGCTCTGTGGAAGTGGTATTATAAACGTCATCAAATTGGTAGTCTCTGTTATCAAATTCGTTGCAGAGTTAGCTTGGTCTAACTCTAGTATTATAGGCGCCAAAATGTTAGTAAGTAATAAAATTAAATCGAATGTGCATAAAGTGTACAAAACTATTAAACCAGGCGTAGATATTAGGGAGGTGATATGTGTAATGTATGTGGAATTAATACTGTAGTTGGCTGATATACCTACAATTATACAAAAGGTACCTGTTTTTCTGATTATTACAGAAAAAGCAGGAGATATAACAGCAGGCCAATGCAGAAAATACAGTGTAATATTAGGTAATTTTATGAGATTTTGTTTTATGTTTTTATCATTCTTATACCTATTTCAAATAAAATTGCTATGGTTAGGTATCTAAATCGTAGGCACCAAAAATTATTCAGACCGTAGTGTAAGTAGGTACTTGTATTAACTCTAGTTAGATACGCCTATTAACTCGGGATTGGTTCCGCAAGACTTGGGCTGGCATTTTCATGAGCTTTTTACGTGAAGCGTTTTGATTGATGTTACATAGGCATAACATATGAAATACATAGCATGCGTCCAATAGATTTAATTGGTAATATTTATCTAAAGCCACATGAGTCGGATTGATACTGTGAAAATAGTATGTTTTCCCATAAGATCATTACCTACCTAATAATTGTTTTGTATCGTTAAGTTGTAAAACGAAACGTAAGAAGACTATAACCTAACATTGCAGAGATAACAAGTTGGTACTTAGCATTTTTCTTCAAATACGAGTACATAACTGGTATGAGTGGTATGCGAGTCTTATTAGAAAAGACTACCTATTCAGTATTGATAATCACATGAATAACGATTGAAGTGTATTTGAATAGGTATTATTTATTATCCAGCGATAACCGATATACTTAATGTATGTATGTAGTTACGTATTCGAAGGTATGACGAAGATTAAAATAATACACAGATTGAAATAGTCCCAAACAAAACAAAGCTTAAACTACTTATTTATTGATAGGGAGGTGCTTGCGACGTAGTTCATGTTACCAGCAAATACATATTGTTTTCCAAAATAAAATATTTATCCAATTCACGAATTATAAATACTTATTATAATTTGTTATTTATTCGTAAATGCAAAAAAAGTAAAGGCTTTTTTTTTATTTTATTCAACTTAGCTTATAAAATGTAAGATGATGAGCTAGTATAATGGCCTTCATATGTCTCCACAAAATAGTTTCAGACAATGTTCCCAATGGCAAAGTTAATAAAATTAATCATTGCATGAGTATTTAGATCTCAACAAGTGTCGAAAGTACGGGTGTTCGCAGTACGACAGTTTCCCCTAAACACTGAGAAAAGTACGTAAAAAGACGTCACCATCTCAGGAACAAAGTCGAGATCATCGCTCAAATTTGAACCCAGGGTGCGTAGACAAGATACCAATCGTTAACTCCCCGTAGCGAACGAAACGCAACTGTCTCTGTCGTACTAATATAGAAGAGTGGTAGAGAGAGATAGCTACGCTACGGAGAGTGAACGATTGACGTCTTGTCGTGAGAGTCAGAATGGGGGGTGTACCTAAATAAAAATAAATGAAAAGCATACCTACCATATTTTGTACATGATTTGTACTATTTAGTACCTGCGTTAAAAAAAATTGTACCTCACGGTACACAAAGTTATCATCAAAAAACAGTACACCCGCCATCCTGAGAGTCAGAATGGCGGGTGTACTTTATTACGCTATTTTCCCGTGGTTATTAATAAATTCTATAAAAGCCAAATTTTTGTACCTTTTTTGTACCTTCATATTCAATTATAATATAAGCCATTTTATTTGTGGTTTCCAAGATTTACTCATTTTATATTTTGCTTGCTATTACAATTTCGCAGGCGTTGTCATTTTTCAAGTTATCGGTCTCATTTTTAAGAAAAAAACGCTAAGGTACAATATTTTTATTACGCCAGGAATTAGTACCTTTGATGTTTAATCTATTAAGTTCAAATAACTCGGAAAAACATGTCTTAAAAATGATTTTTCTTAGAAAGATTTCTTTGAACTGGCGCCTAGCCTTTTTTAAGACATGATTTTCTGAGTTATTTAAACATAACAGGTTAAACATTAAAGGTACTAAATCGTGGCTTAATAAAAAGAATTGTACCTTAGCGTTTTTTCTTAAAAATATGATAGATAATTTGAAAAATTATAACGCCTGCAAAAGTGTAATAGCAAGCAAAATATAAATGAGTACAACTTGGAAACCACAAATAAAATGGCTCATATTATAATTGAATATGAAGGTACAAAAAAGGTACAAAAATTTGGCTTTTATAGAATTTACCAATAACCACGGGAATATAGTGTAATAAACTACACCCGCCATTCTTACTGTCAGGATGGCGGGTGTACTGTTTTTTGGTGATAACTTTAAGTACCGTGAGGTACACATTTTTTTAAAGGAGGTACTAAATAGTACAAATTAGGTACAAAAATATGGTATGGTTTTCATTTAATTTTATTTAGGTACACCCGCCATTCTGACTCTCACGTCTTGTCTACGCACCCAGGACTACTATCTTAGCAGGCATGGATTCCAAAGCCATGAATGCTTTAATTTTAAGGGGTTCCGTACCAAAAAGGTACCTACAGAAGGAACCCTAATGGTGCGACTCTCTCCGACGTCGACGTCTGTCACGTCGCTAAATATCTCGATAACTGTAACTGTATGACTAAGCTATCGATAAATAAAACAAAGTATAGTAGTTACTAGGTTAAATTAGGTATCGGGTATCATTTGAAGAATTATCCCTGAAACACCAACATACATACATTTGATCGCGCAAATTAGTTAGGTAGCCTCTTTGCCGATAGATGGCGCTGTACACAATTATATTTATGATGGGAGAGCTCAAGAGGGGATTTTTAGAGTTACTCGACCTCGTCAGATTAAGAGGGATATCTTGCATCCTATTGAGTACCTCCACCATGTATTAGTCTTTGAAACAGAGCCGCGTGTCCATGGCTGCATGAATAGTAAAAAAATCGCCGGTCAGAAATAATCGAGCGCGTCAGATTAAGATGTAGTGGATTAATTACTTGTTAAAAAGTGTACTTTTCAATAATCTGAACAATTCAGCGAACCGTAAGCGAGTGACAGGGTTACAAAGTTGCTAAAAAAAGTGATCGTGACTTACTCGAGCGCGGTCGATGCTTTTATTTTATTTTAACAACGAAATAAATAAAAAATCGAACGATTTTCATAAGCCGTGGTAGCAAAAATGGTTTATGATGTTTTAGTAAATTTAATAATGATTTCTTGTTAGTAATATTTAGGCTGAATCTAATGTTGACGATCCTATGGATGTAAACTTTCCTCCAGAATCAGGCGAACTAAATTGACATGAGATTGACAGATAAAATGATACCAGGAATAGCAAAGAAAGAATAGTCACGAATATATACATATATACATAATATATATACCGTGTTTTTTTTTTTCGTTATTTCAAGGGCGTTCTTGAGCTTAAATTAAGTAACTTTCTCAAAGACACCGATATTCTAATTAATTTCGGAGATAATCAATAATTTATTTTTATCTTATAAGGCCCTCACGAGCGTATACAATTGCCTTAGGGCCTGTTTACATATTGATTAGTGTTCAGTACGAGTGTCTACATTTGCTACTAAACGTAAACACTATCTCTGACAACTGAAGTTCGAAATGACATTGACATGTCATAGTTTTCAATTGTTTGGTTGAATTCAATGTAATGCCCGTGTTACAACAACGCGATATTCAACATTTAATTACTTTTTATAAAAAAAAATATTTTTATTTTTAACTTATTTATGTATTTTATTAACTACTTATGCCATTCAGTTCCTTCAGCGTACTTACCCATACCCCGGAGTTAACGGAATTCAATAAAAACACGGTGTATATATATAATATATTACTACCCATGGGATGATTATAAACGATTTTTATTTATGATTTCACGAGAAATGTTGTTAATTTGATTTTAAGATTGTGACATTACGTTATACTATACCGATCAAATCAGGAGGTACGGACGCAAAAATGCCAAATTTCGATGTTAGTGTTAGTATCCAGGTTTGGGAGCAAGTTGTTTATTACGAGAGCTCGGTTGTCGCCATAAATCTAAAATTTGTGATTTAATTCTGTACATGCCACCATGTACACACCGCACAATGTAATTGAGATATTAATAAGATTCAAAAACATAGGGTTGGCCTTATTTGTATTTTGAGCCGTAATATATATTTTTTTATGGCTGCTCTACACGATGGGCCATCATACTAGCCCACTAAGATGGGCCAGCGTGTAGACAGGATAGTGGTGTCAGATGGCTTATGGCGCGGCGGGATGGCGATGGGATGGCCACAGTGTCGGTTTTTCGACCGCACATCAAAGGTAGTAGGCCAGCGATGGTGCATACGCATCTACACGTGGCCCATTCCATAGTGCGTGCTCTCAACCATCGCATGGCCATCTCGCTGGTCCAGCGCTAGGCTATCGTGTAGAGGAGCCATCACCATCGCATGGCTATCTCGCTGGTTCAGCTCTGAGCCATCGTGTAGAGGAGCCATTACAATATATTTATCCAATATCCTTGTCTCGATTACCATGAAATAAAATAAAAAAAATATTTATTTCAAGTCTAATTACCTGTAACTACAACTGTAAAATTGCGCCATTTTTGAAATACCAACGAACATTTGTAAAATATCGTAAAAAAATTACTTAAAGTTACATTTGAACTCAACAGTAGCGACCCTAGGGTGAATTCTCGCGGTATTCTCTTATTCGATTTGTTTTGAAAATATCGATATGAACAGCACTGGCCAAACTGTGGTATCATGCAAATGGATTTGCCTTTAAGCGCCATATAGGCGCCCTGCCCTCATGGTGCTTAAGTCCTTTGTGCCAATTTCCATCATTTTTAATATTAACCGGTGTAACTATTCGAATTAGCTCACAAAATTTCACGATAATCGGTTGAGAAATGTGACCTCTAGAGGAGAGATAACGGACATACAAAAGCAATGTTTGCCAAGCAGAAACGGAGAACTTAATCTTACTTGATCAATTATACGACATGAGATTGAGAAGCCAAGTGATAAATAACCGTCCAAGAAGGATCTGCACCGACTTCACCTTAACTTGTGGTTTGGGAGCCGTTCAACCTACATAATTCGATAAATCTTGTTGATCGTTGAAACGATTTAGGAAAGAAGGAAATAGTGTAGTCTCGCTACGTAGCGTAGCATCAATGGCACTAAACAATGTATGTTTCTACTACACCTTACTAAAATTATATGAATTTAATTGTTAACATTAGACACAAGTTTTCAAATACATAAGTAATTGTTTAGATACTTACATAAAACAAACCGATAATTATGCGTAATAAAACATTTTAAAATTTAACCCTTCAGCTGGTTGATCGTGTAGGAATGTCATCTGATCCTTTATATTTATTAAGAATAAATTGTTTAAGAGTTAAGCAGGATTAAATATTCTAGTCAAAAGGTTGGGTTTCTCCCTATTTATGTATATATCGATGTACGATAACTTCTAGTTTGCTATTCGTCATTTATCGATTATACCAAACTCACCACCACATCATCATCTATTTCGACCAAAATCACCATATCATTCATTAATGTTTCTGAAATTGTACACTTAAATGCGTCAGGCCTAAGATCATATACAGCTAATTCAAAAGTTTTATAATTTTATTAAGTAAATATCACATTATAATTTAGTTTTATTTATTTGGGGTATATCTACGATTTAATAACTTCGACACACACTGCGTGAAAAAGGTTCTCTGCCGATCAAAATATGAAAAATTATGAATATCAAACTGGAAGTATCTAAGTAGACATAATATAAATTGAGACTTGTACAATAATTTTACTTGTACCTATATTAGAAACATGTGGTAATTTTATAAATGGATGTAAATTAAAATATAAATATACTCCATTGTTTTATTTTACTGGTTGAAGGCATCATACAGGGGGCAAGCGTGTGGTATGGCTACGACGGACCATTATAGGTAACAAGCATTTATGGTAAGTATCAATACACCTTAAAAAACAAAGTCCCCGCCGTGTCTGTCTGTATGTATATATGTTTGGGATAAACTCAAAAACTACTGAACGGATTTTCATGCGATTTTCTCCTATCAATTGGAGAAAGGATTATAATAAATTACTGCCTACATTAATTGGTAGATAATTTCCTTAGCTACAAACTTACATTCAAGAAATTTAAATTTTTCTTATAGTGTTCTCATTAAGTAATGTGCTTTTACAAAAAAAAAATAGTGACCATCATATAGAACAGTATTAATCAGGGGGATGTCTAGAGTTATCCAAGTTGTACACATTTAATCACTAATTTAAATATTTTAAATTATTAAAATAATATTTTGTTTCTTAAAAAAATAAGTATTTCTTAATATCAAATTATTATACTTGAAAATCAACATTTAGTACCATCACCTATTAAAGGGACGGTATACGACGTTTTCGATTTGGACCTCGCTTTGTGCAAATAATTTGTTCAATAAATGTTTAATAATTGCATGAAATAACACGTAATTTTGTTCACAAAGCAGCTGTGTAGCGAGTTATCTTGACGATATATTTTTAATTTGGTGTTATTTTCTATAAATCGGCACTAAAAGTATAAAAAAATCAAAATATGGAGTTCCGTTTGTGTAAGAAATAATCGTGCTTTACCCGTGTTACTACCAGTCTTACTACCGTTGTAACACAGGTAATGTTTTTTCCTTGGACTAATAATACTGCGGACGGAGTATCGATAAAACACAACTAGGATTCCATCATCCACTAATTTGCTGCTAGTATTTACGCGTGACACACAGACATTGACAGTTATCTATATGCCCTCATCCACCAATTTGCCGTCAGTCGCAAAGAGCATATAATCACTACGTTTTGTCAGTCGGATCGACGTCATTTGAGTAAATTGACGGAAGAAAAATATAAAATATGCCGACATGAGTGGTCAAGTGTTATAATATAAGAATTATATAGATCAGACGAAAAAAAGAGATGGGATAACTTTTCATAGGTAAGTTTATCAATTATCATGTTATCGTACGTAACATTAAGATATTTCAATTTCAATTTCTGCGGAACAGGAGTATGACCAGTATGTTGAATAGGGTAATTACTAATTTCCCGAAAGTAGGGTAATTGATGCCCTTCTTATTAAATCGTTATGTACTTATAAGAGATTATTTAGGTAAATGGATAAATTATTGATTGCGAATTTCAAAATAAGTCGGTATGGTAATTTCCCGAAAATAATGAGTTTATAGACACTTTTATGACTAATATTTGATAGTAAACCTTTGTTTGTTATGTATATTATATTTTTGTTCAAAATCAGATGTCTCTAATGTCTTTTAACAATTCATTTCATCTAATATTAAATATTATGATTTTATAAGTGTTTGCACGCGGTGCATGTAATTTGAGTCCGTAGATATGGTGCGCATGTGTTAAGACTTATAAAAGCATATACCTACGTAGATATTTGTAATTTAGTCTATATTTGTTTAAATAATATTTCAGGATTATTTATAAATTTATAAATAATCGATATTTATCAATTTTCGATCATAATTTATCATATTTTCCGATCTGCAACATATTTTTTTGTTTAAAACTTATGATTTAAAGATATGTTTCAAGTTAAATGTATAAATAAAAAAAAACGATACTGATATCATTCCGATGCTAAATATTATTATTTTAAATAATGTTTGCACCAAGTAATTATGCAATATTACGCATTTTCAAGACCTATTACTTCAGGTACATATTTATCGTCAAACATAAAACAGTGCATTTTTTTTATTTAATGAATAATTATTACATCAGGGAGAATATTTTTTACATGGTATCACTCGTCTACGCGCACACTTTCAGGGCTCATCTACACGATGGCCCAGCGTAGGCCAGTCTAAGGGACGCAGCTATGCGGTGAAAAGAGATAGCAATATCACTTTCTCCCTCTAACGCATAAATGCGTCCCTGGGATTGGCCTACGGTGGGCCATCGTGTAGAGAAGCCATTAAACCATCCGCCATTCCAGTGTCACAGTTTGTCATAAGTCAAATTACCTCTGATATCTTTACTCTATGACAACAATCACTAAAATATTTTAAAATTTTCGCTACTTATTACACAGTGACAGGAAAAAAATTACATGTCTTGACAGTTGCGAAAGTGTTGCTAACTTATGCAAATATAGCATATGAATAGTTTAGTCTAAGTTCAGGGCTATAACGGCGAAAATCGAAGTTCGTCAATTGCGAGCATTTTTCTCTGTCACTCTAATTACGTCTTAGTGAGAGTAAAAGAGAAATATCCCCGCAATTTGCGAATTTCGGTTTTCGCGGTAGGCCCCCAGTTCTTACATCATTTTTTTTAATTAAATTAAAAATTTAATTGGTTTTATTTCAGGCAAGCACCCATATAAAATAAAGTGATACACAGGGAATTTACAATGTTAAATGACACAAAAGTATAAATAAAAAAGTAAAATAACTATATTTTTTTTTTTTTTCGATTTAAATTAAAATAATATAACTACTTCCAGTTCGCATCTTGATGCAGAGACAGCCAAAACCTACAGATTGGACTGTGCAAATCCTCATTAATCGTGGCTAGGATACAGTTGTCAGAGCTGCGCAGCCTACTCCAAAAGGACGCCACTCTAGACCGAATTACGACAAAGAAATCGAGGACACGAGCCTCCGCATACATACTCGACGTACTACACCACCTTGGCAACTTCATCAGGATTCTGAAGGCGTCATTATATTGAACCCTTAGGGTGTTCATTGCTTTTCTGGTGAAGTTGGTCCAAAGTTGCCCTGTGTAGAAGCTTTGACAGTATGCTCTAAAAAGCGTCACTTTGACCTCGTCAGAGCATCTGCCAAACCTGCGCGCGAGCATGTTGCACCTTACTGATAAGGCTCTTCTCTCTCGCTCAATGTCTTTATCGTACTTCTGGTTTTCGGTTAGGATGTGTCCGAGGTATTTAAACTGCTGCACCTTTCGAACATGTAACCCGTTTAAAAACACGTCAAGTATCCTCTCCGTTTTAAATACAAGGTATTCAGTTTTAGAGCTATTATATATACTTCATTCCATGAGAAATCGCATATTTCTCACAGAAATGAAGCAACCTGAGACCCTCAGAGCACCATGTCATCCGCATAGCTTAAAACTATTAACGCAGACGCCACCTATGTGACATCCGACTCTGGTGCTCTTCAACCCCACAATCAGGTCATTCACGTATAGGTTGAATAGGCCCGGAGAGGTTATTCCCCCCTGGCGAACACCGCATTCTAACCTATACTCGTTAGAAGTCGCCTCGCCCCATTTTACGTAGTTAGTTTGGTTTTCGTACCAGTATCTCAACAGATTGGTGACCTCTGTAGGAACTGTAGTGTTCCTAAGTTTACTCCACAGTAAGTTATAATTTACCAAGTCCTTAAGCCCTAAGGTCGAGAAAACATGCATATACTGATGTTTCTCGTATAGTGTAATAGTTGACAGTGTGCTGTAGGCTCATTATGGCTGGCTTAAGCATTTTTTATTTCGATTAGGATTAAAAAAGAAAATATAATAATTAGAAATATGCATGCGTACTTTTTTCTTTGTGTTAATACTTCAAAATTCTAACAATTTTACAGTGACATCTAGTGATGTAGTGTACATAGTAGGAAGTCAGCTTAACGCAAAAGTAGGTGTCTCGTTGCAATAGAAGTGTCGCCCCCGCCCCCCTGCGAAGAATATTATCTAAGCAGTTAAAATATTAAGATTTTTCTAAACCTTAACAAAAAGACATGAATCGAAAAAATCCTCTTTTTCTAAATAGTTTTTACTAAATATTTAATCATCTGTAACTTCTTTTTCCGGCAGCAGATTCGGCTTAAAGTTACCTCATTTTTAACCCCTGATGCAAAAAGATTGTGTTATATGTTTGACGCCAATGTCTGTCTGTCTGTGGCATCGTAGCTCGCTTTAACGGATGGGCTGATTTTGATGCGGTTTTTTACGTGAGTCTCAGCTATGTTTCATAGAAATTGATCCAGCAGTTTGAAGATTATTAGCTCTTTTCCAGAATGATGTAAAGCATTTTTAGCATAAAATGGATTTTATTGGCATATATGTAGATATAGCCTTTATCCTATTTTAAAATGTTTAATTAATAGTTATGACTGTTACGAGGCTTGCACTGAAAGACTCGGGAATCGCTTATTTAATTATACAATTATGATTCAAATTCAACCTTTTTATAATCATAGAGGTCTGACAACTCAACACAAGTGGCAGTTTGAATAAACTACACACTTTTTTTATTTGTTGTCTAAGCGAAGTGGCCGTTGACAAAATGGAACCAACGCGGGAAAATTTAAGAGCGATGATATTTTACGATTTTAAAAGTGGTATCACAAAAACAAAGCTTAGAGCGTGCATTTGGGGAGGAAGTTACATCAAACACGACCATTTATCGCTGGTTTTCCGAATTTCATCGCGTTCATAATCTAACTTAATCTAAGATTCACACGAACGCGATGAAATTCGGAAAACCAGCGATAAATGGTCGTGTTTGATGTAACTTCCTCGTGAAGGTCTGTCAAAATCTGCGGTCAGTCAAGAAAACGTCGACGCAGTGCGGAACCTGATTGAGAAAGATGGACATGTCACATATCGTGAAATTCAGTCATGTTTAGGGATTGGAATGAGTCAAATCCAAACAATCTTGCGAACAGAACTAGGCGTAAGAAAACTGTTTTTCCGTTGGATCCCGCACCTACTTTCCGAAGAACAAAAGACGGCCCGAGTCATTAGGTGCCGAAAAAATCGAAAAAGGTTCAACAATGGAACTTCAAACGCAGTTTTTAATGTCGTATCGGGTGATGAAACGTGAATACATGCATACGAACCCGAAAATAAAAACCAGTCTCGAGTTCGGGTTTATGAAAACGAGCTGAAGCCAGCCAAGGTTGTTCGCTCTCGAAGCACGGCGAAAAAGATGGTGGCTCTTGAGGATCGCAGGACTGTCAATGCAGATTGGTATACAATGATTTGCCTGCCTGAAATTATCGGCATACTTAGAATAACTGTAACCGACGCATCATTCATTCAACGCCAGTCCACCCACCGCTCGTCAAAGTATAATAACATCAAAATATTGGACCATCCGCCATACAGTCGCGGCGACACGTCGCCGGGTTCCAAGTTGTGCCTTTATAAAATAAACACTACTTATGTCATGATTGCATTTTATTTTTGTTTTATTTGATTAACATATATATTATTGTAATGACTGTAATGAGCAAAGATACTCCATGCCTATAAAATAATATTACCTACAACTTAACAGAACAGATTTAGAAAGCCTGATCTTGTCATCTTCTAGAGTTTAATGTTATCTGGAATGGAGTATATTCGAAGGTCAAACCAGGTTACCGTAAAACCACCCAACTATAGTCCAAAGCTCCCAACTATGGTCCACAAATAAACTCAATTTTTCTCGTTCACGTGTGTATTTTACTTTATTTTTGTAGTTCTAAGGCAAAGTATGTTTATAAATGGAAGGTAAAACTAGGAGTAAACCAAAAGGAACATTTGTATAGATATTTAATTTTCTTTTGAACTTGTGGACCATAGTTGCAGTATTGGACTATAGTTGGGTAGTTTTACGGTACTAGTTTTGTATCTTTTTCACAAGTCATACAATTACACATGTTTTGAGTAGCGATACACCAACACATCAAATGAATACTTCAGGCCATTTCCTTTTTCAGAATTTGCAGATGAAGTGTGATGATATTATGGCAAATCCTGTTTATCATAACTATGATTAACTTAATTCTAAGACATTAATCTATGAATAGATAATTGGATGCATTATTTAACGGACATTTAAGGAACAATAACATTTTGTTTCATGCATTTCAACGAAGGTACAAAATACAAATAGCATGTTCCTTTTCAGAAATCGCTAAATAGTTACATGCATTTTCCTCATTGACACAAACTGTACGTGAAGTTAGTACAATCAGCCTCAATTAAATAGTGACGACCAAAGTGGCTAAATAGTATCTATAACACACCTTGTTACCATAGTCATAAGCATGGATTCCGTATAATTGGGCACTTTGGCCGAAAACTATTTATTTGATGCTGACTGTACCTGTACAATTACCGGTTCTTCAGAAAGTCCATAAACCAGTTCCGTTTCTTGTAGCCTGCAGAGATCCTGATTCTCTCACAGCTGACTCTTCCACATAACTTATATTCCCATGGTGCACTTTCACTTTTTTGTGCCTTAGAATTTCACGACACCCGATATTAACGCACACCATATTATTTAATTACCTACAAACTAACACTGAAGCAGTCTTTTGGTATCTAACGCACGCCCCCTAGATATACGCTGTATAATATTTACAATGAGTTCAGTGAGCAATTAAGACAACCTGGACAACGTGGACTTCTAAATTGTAGCGTCCATATTCGTATACTTTAACACATAATCTTTTAAAAAGGCAATAGCAAACCAGCATTGGACATCAGGACTATTTTTATCGACAGTGCACAATCAAATTTCTAAAGAATGAAACGCGTTTTCCGAGATGCGCTGATATCCGATGGTCTGGAAACGAAAATAGGACCTATTATTAAAGAAACATAACAAATTTCAGGACTGTTCTAGAGATTCTGGCCTTTGTGTTCAAACACTCTAAAAAGATATAAAAATGTCACAAACCGAATCATATTTTACGCTGAACATTACTTTTGTTATTTTATAATGCCTAATTATAGTAATTATATACAGTTACATACGCTGCTTTATCTACATCTATATCATCAAATAATTTTATACTTACAAACTAATAAAAAGACTTTCCAAACTTTTTCGTGCATGTCTCACATCCATTGTTTTTTTTTTATTCAAAGACAAACTTGAGTCGGGGGCCTACTGCCATATCGTTCAATATCAAGTAACATGCGAGATTTGTCAAATTTGTTTGCAACAACTGACACTTCATTATGAATAAAACGTCATCTCGACTGATATTAGAATAGAGGTCAAACCAAATTTCTTTGTTTCTCAGAGATGTTCTAAATTTGAATATAATTAAGGTATCGGTTATCGATATAGGGAGCGTGCATGAACTGTAGGAGGCAGCACAGGAGCCGTCAGATTTTAGGCGCGAGGCGTAAATGTGATGTTGTTTGTTCCGATGTAGCGCAGGTTTATGCGTCGTTGGACTAAAAGTAAATATGGCTATGTATAAAAATGTCTACATATAAAATAAAAATTGGTCCGAGTATTAGAAAGCCAATACTTCAAAATGTTTAAGTCTTATCAAGTCGGAATATAAAAATGACTACTTTCAAAGTATACAAATGTATGTATGTAGTATGTGCCGCAACATATTTATATTTGGTCTAATGTACAGATGCACATTTTTATACTTCGTCGAAATTATATACGCACGAACTTATGCAAGTAGACATTTTTATACATCGCCATATTTACTTTTAGTCCAACGACGCATAAACCGTAGCGCACAAGATGGCAGAACCTACTATGCACAAGAAAACACGCGACGTGTACATGTGCACGTTTATGGTTCCGATTCAGGCCACAAGATGGCAGACCCTCCAACGCGCACGGTCCCTATATTAAAGTGAATCTTACGATGCAGCCGATGCAGATACATACATATTTGTTAATATAAGCCCTTAGCTTATTGTGTCTGAATATATTATAGGGAGATTATGAGATGGATGGAGATAAATCGACACGAGCTGCGAATTGCCTATTCGCACATGTATCGTACAACGTTTTACAGTACATATGGCCCTTTAAATGTTCGACACAGTAACGTAATATGCTAATTTTCGCACTAGTGCTATAAAGTAGCACCATATGTACTGTAAAGAATATTACGTTATTAGCTACGGAGCCGCTAGTAAATAGACAATATCTGAATTATCAATAAAGGTTTGAAGTCAGAACGAAGCACACTCACGCGATTGGCACTAAAAGTTGTCTTGTATACGCGCTAAGTCTTTATATAGGGGTGCGTTTTGAAGCCTTCCTGCTTAATAGAAGGAAAAGCCAAACATGTTTCAGGTGGCCACCTCCTCGGTGCTGGCCTCGAACTCCAGCTTGACGTCGCTGCCGAGGCCCTCCACGTCCACCTCATTCTCAGAGGCGTTAAGCATATTCAGCGTCACCTGGACATACACAAAATATTTTAATCGTAGAGACAGTCAACAAATATTACGGGAGTATTCCATGTAGGAACATGGAATACTCCCGTTAAGTTATTGTTTTTAAATAGTTTTAAGGATAAAACTATTTAAAAACAATAACTTAAGCAAAACTTAATTTCTAAGTTATATAGTTAAATCGAGAGCTACTGCTGTACCGTCAAAAAGTATCCAAAAATGTAAACTTCTACATGGACATTTTCGGAAACTTTTTACGACGAAACGAACAAAATTTCCAAAAATGGGAACTTCATTTTATTTCCCGTAAAATTCTCTGGAAATTGCCGAGACCCAAGCAAGTACTACAAATCTGGACACCGAGCAAGGCTACACGGTATATCTACGAATACAACCCAAGCACAATTCACCACTTGTAAAATGTGCTAAAGCTGCGTCAATCAATATAAAAAACCTTAATTTATTGACATGCAAAAGACGAAGGTGGAGTACTCGCACGAAACAGATTTTTCATACAAAGGCAGACCTCATTTTCCTCTTTAGATATTAACATTATTGAAAATATTTTGACACAAGTTGTTGTATATCGACCACAGCTATGCCCCAACGTTTTATCATTTTCGATTTTTTAATTATCATAAGAGTTACTAAGCATTTAAATATTTGTATGAAAACTGTTCTTCGCTCCTAATTTTTACAAGAATCATAAAATCGAAGAAAGTCAAACGTATCTACTGTTAATACACATCAAATAATGTAAAAATATTTTCCATATTGTCAATATCAGAAAAAGACAATGGGGACTACGTTTGTCTGGAGAAGCGGCCGTACCTTTTCCTCTTAATCTAACAATAGTATCCACTAAAGCCGATAAGTACTTAGTTCACTCCACTACAACAAAGTAGCTTAACTACTATTATACCAAGTTCTAAAATAATACTCTTTTTAAATGCCTTCCTAAATATGTATATTTATTATTAAAGTTCCGTAGTCAACTCAACTGATAACCCTTACAATTTCGCCATGTCCGTCTGTCTGTCCGTCCGCAGCTTTGCTCCGAGATTGTTAGTGCTTTCTAGATAGCACTAACAATATATATCTAATATTTTCGGAAATAATGGTTTGAAAAATAAAATGTGACGATGTGAAATGTAAAAGATGGTGCACTGTGCCCCGTTGCCAATTTAAGGGTTAACAGTTATTTCTACTCTGTTTAAGTATTATTATTTAAGTTTCGTGCATCATTTTCTATTCAATCAGGGAACGATCTTATCATCAAAATCTTGACTAACCGAATAAAATAGAGCGAATTAAAATACCACATTACCTTGCACATAAAATAAATGATGTTGCAGAAAAAGACCAGGTTAGCCTCTAGCGGCCCACCATACAAGAAAAATTGGCAGTCAAATATGAATAAATGGTATGAAAACATATGTATAACAGTCTCAGCGCCACGTGGGCTGTCGGCGCGGCGGGCCAAAAGTTTATGAGTACAGCAGGCCACTATGATTTTTGAGTAACTTTATCAGCAGGCCACGAGGGCCGCCGGCGGCCCACAAACTTACGAATGCAGCACGTCACTATATTAAAAAAAAATTACGGGCAGGCCACATGGTGCGGCGGCGGTCCACAGAAGTTCCAGTGCCGCAGGCCAAAGTGTAGTAAGCGTCTTTACTGGCAGGCCACGTGGTACGCAAAGATCCCACAAAACTCAAATTACCATATTCTGTTAAAAACTAGATAAAAAAGGAGACCGTTGATTTTGTTAAGTAATTCGGCCCAGAACATACTGGAGCGTATAAAATTGAAACGGGCTTCAAATTAATCGTCATACTCTCTAAATTATGAATATAACGGTAATATTGAAAAATCATTTGATGAAAATTTAAATCTCATAAGCAAAAGCGCATTTATAGCCAAGACGAGCCAAGCAAAACGTAAGGGCACCCTTATAACTTGGGTTTCGATTATACCAGATAAGCAAAATCCTAAGGATATCATTTCAATAGTGGATTTATTAAATATATTAAGTTTCAATTGCATAGATCTTATACTTCAAACTTTATTGATATCCATAAAACCCCAATGTATATACTCGAGATTCTAGTCCACTTAACGCCGATATTTGTGACGTTATGTATGAAATGGGACCTTATTGTCGATGGCGCTTCCGCCGTCATAAACGATGCTCCGATACAAATGCAACGCTGCGCGACGCAGTGCGCCATCTACAATAAGGTCCCTTTTCCTAGATAATGCCACATTTGTTAAAGTGTTTAAATAATTTCAATTATTGAATAGAATGACAATTGACTCTGGCAGCTGAAACTTGTAGTAGTATGCGTCTGCGGCGTCTGGCTGGTGTGGTTCTTGGTATAGTTACACTGATTATTATACATTAGGTATTTAAACTGACAATCTGGGGGCACGAGAGTGCCCCGATCAAGACGAGCCAAACGTAGCACAAAGCCACTACCCACCTTTTAACAAACCGCTTTTACGTACCCTCGTCGTTTTTTTGAACCCTCATAACTTGGATTATACCAGATAAACAAAATTATCGGGATAAGATGTCAATGGTTTCAAATCAAACAAACTGATACTATTTAGAACTAATATTTTAACGTAGTGTCATACACATGTTTACCATCGACAACTTACGTTTAAGTCTCTAGGGGCAACCGCACAAATACGTCAACCGGGCGGAGCGAGGGCAAGCGATCATTTTCAAGAGTAATTGTCACTTAGGTAATGGGGTTTTAGGCTCTATCTGCTGTTCAGCAATATTTGTTTTAATGTTCGTGATACGAAAAAAAATAAAAGTCTAAAATTATTACCTCTACCTACCTATACCTACCATACCTATTAAAGTCAGTAAACTATTACTAATTATTTTCCACTTTTTTCATTATTTTTTTGCTTAATTTCCCTATTACTTTTTGTGTAATATATGTATTTTTATCCCATAAATTTTGTATTTATTTATATCCTCTACCTTGTTGTACATGTTGCTGCATTTGTCACCCTCTTCTCACTTTCTCCTCTCATCTACTCAAAGGTTAACTGGAAGAGGTCCTTGAAGGGATAAGTTCGCCTTTGTACTTAGCTTTTCCTAATTTGTAAGTTCCTTTTATTATGTTTTTGTACAATAAAGAGTTTACTCTCTAAGCTATTAAATAGGAGATTCCAGTCACAATATTTATTAATAAATTGTTTAGCAAAATTAACTTTTTTATTTCCATTTTTATTATGACACAAAACAATCTTAACACAATCATATAGACAACATTATTAGCTGTGCAGAAAATAAACACTATCGCCAAAGGCCAACCGAAACTAAACTTAAGAGATCTGAAAATTATTATACAAGTACAGAGGCTTCTTTTTTTTTTACTAGCCTATCCTGGTTTCCCACTGCTAAGCAAAGGCCTCTCCCCTTCTACTCCTGATTTTGTGCATCCTCCGGCCAGTTGTTGAGACAGGTGTTTAGGATAGCCCACCATCTCCGTATAGGCCTGCCACGTCCGCGCCCTTCTTACATCCGCTTGGTAGATATAAATACTAGCCCACCTACCACCAGCCTGGATGCATGCGGCAGACGTGACCGGCCTAGACCCATTAGAGCTAAGCGATTTTCACATCAACGTCGGCAATGCGGGTTTTTTTTAACGCAACTGGTTTTTTGGTGTCCCGTGATCCCTGGATACGATCGATCCTCTTTACTTATCATATATATTATATTATATGACTAAACTATACGGTGTCCTATTGCCGGGCAAAAGCGTGGGCTTTAATAGGGGTGGCCCTACGATCTCAATCCGTCTCGGTTTTGAGCAATCTCCGGCCAGTCGGTGAGATATGCGTCCAGGTCATCCAACATGTACATGTGCATTTTTCATGTAAAATTGTACTATGACGAGATCAACCTTCTAACTCTACAAGCCCCAACTTCACAAACTACACCTTCGTCAAAATATTTGCCTTGGCCGTGTCGCAACTGTCACATGACATGGACGTTAGGTGTTATGTGCATTACTTTATTTAATACAAAGGATTATTCAAAGATAAGATAAAGATAGTTTATTATTCAAGTAGGCATATTACAATCCTTGTGTTAATGATTATAATCTAATTATAACGATTAATTTAAGGCCCCTTTAAATTGTATACACTCCATTACTCTCTGGTGCTTAATAGTTGCGTGATAATTGGCAAGCCAATTACGTCAGTAGCTAGACGTCAAATTTAAAAAAAATTAGGCGCGAAGGAAAATTCATTCATAGAAATTTCATAGAAAATTCGAATCTAGCGCCTTATTTTATTTTCGTTTTCTAAATTGATGCGAGCTGGTGGGTGGACGACATGATTTTTAATAATTTTAATGCATAAACTGCATAAATCCACGCGAATGTACAGTGTAGGATCAACAAACCTACTACAAAAATGTCGTTGGTCCACGCGTGGTAGGCGCGTTATCAATTTTTGAAACCCGGGTACCAAAACTTGGCCGATGGAAATTTTGACCTGCTGAGTAAAAACGTTGACTTGTCAAGATTGAAAAATTGCTCATGATTATGAGTTTCTGCTTTTGGCATGCCGGCGACCTACGTGGCCTGCTGGTAAAGTTGTTACAAAATCTAACTGGTCTGCCACAACATAATCAATGTGGGTCGCCGGCGGCCTACTTGGCCTGCTGGTAAAGTTACTAAATATCACAACGACCTTCGCTCGATTTTATTGGGGCGGTCGGCAACCCACATGGCCTGCCGTGAAAATAAATCGTTTGTTCTATGGCGCTGAGAGTGTTAATTTGAATTTGTTTCTATTTAAAATAGAACCAAACAAAACAGAAGCTACTCTGTTCTATTTAATTATGATTTAAATTTTATTATAGGCTGTTTGTACAAGTGCTAGGAACGTGGGATGCTAGGCTGGAGGATATGATAGTTCCCAGACCTGTTCGTCTTCTCCCTCCCCTTCTCAACTTACTTGCACTACCATGCCACAGCTTAACATGTCCATACAGTTACAGAGAACAGTCGTGTGGCAGTTAAACACGTTGTGTAAATAATTGTTTCACCTATTTATGGTTGGCTAAATGTGTTCTTTGTTGTTTCTTATCAAAATGTAAACCAATTTTAACACATTTCAGTAACTTTTAAACACTGTACGGATATTTAAACCGAGACCATGCTAACATTAATGCCACTAACCAAATACTTTCTGTTTTGAAGCTATACAACTAAATACTGTCAGTAATACTGAAGGAGCCTTTCCAATCTGCATTCGTGTTTTTTTTTTAATGTTCCGTTACTACACTGTGGACCCCAATAACAGGATAAACTTAAACCACATATTTCGAACAATATAACGAGTAATAGTCAATGCCGGATTTAAAGGAGCGGAGGCCCCTGGCCCCAAATTATTTTCCAAATAAAATGCTAAATTTTCCGAAGTCTCTAATGCGGGGGCCCCTCTTTTGTGGAGGCCCCGGGGCTTTAGCCCCGGTTGCCCTTCCCTAGATCCTGCCCTGGCAATAGTACATTAAGATTACAACTGCAATGCGATTCTCTTTTAGGCCCCAATTCATTATAGATACGACGAGATAACCGTTATGTGTGGTATATAATTATAGCTCACAAATCCACCACATTATGTCATTATTTATTTTTTCGGGAGCATTTGTTTTAACGGAAATAAAGAGGTTGCAAATCGAGTAACAGAACTTAGTAACCAACTAGGTATGGCCCTTTACATTTTCGACATGGCTACGTAATGTGCTAATTATCGCACTAGTGCGGTAAAGTACCAACATATGTACTATAATAGTACATTACGATAACAAGTGCGAAAAATAGGAAATTCGTAACGAGTGGCGATAAATTACGAGTAAAACACTACCGAAGGGAGTGTTTTAAATCGACACGAGGTGCGAATTACCTATTCGCACATGTATCGTACAACGTTTAGCAGTACATATGGCCCTTTAAATGTTCTACACAGTAACGTAATATGCCACTTTTCGCACTAGTGCTATAAAGTAGCACCATATGTACTGTAAATAATATTATATCTATCTCTAAGTCTAAATGTTCGTTTAAAGTGTGGCCCTAGTTGTGTAAACAACTAAACACCTTCACCCGTACCATGAGTCACTGACAGTGTCAAAACTGATATAAGTATACGTTATCGAGAACGTAATTTACTTTCCATACATCTCGCTCGCACTTATACGCGAGTACGAGCGAGATGCATAGAAAGTAAGTTACGTTCTCGATAGCGTTATGTCAGTGCCGAACTGTTGGTAGCCACCCTTAGGTAGTACGTAATAACAACTGCCAATTGACGCGTCGTTTTTCTATTATTACCTAGAGATTTTATTACTAATTAATAAATAATTAGTTATGATTAATTATTTTGGGAAATAATGAAGCTCACAATAACGGTGACTACTTCGCCTTGATGTAAAAAATATATCTCTAGTTTGGCATCGGAATTTATGGTTGAAATTCGTCCAGTTATTCAAGGCCACCTCATGAATAAATTGAAGAGACTGAATATATCTTAAAAATACAATCATAATGACTAAGTAAAAATATTTTATCAGCACATGCAATCAACAGCCCAGTGGGAAACAAAGATTTAAAAATAAAATAAATAAAAACATTTAAAAAATATTCAAACTTCACTAACCAAAACTCAAAAGACAAACACAACAACTGATAACGAGTGACAAAGATTTTGCACTAAGTAGTTAGTGAAGATTTGAACCTCTGCGTTTTTTCCTAACACCGTCTGTTGGTTGAGGGCTCTGAGTGGAGACTGAGTGGCTACCTGAGGCGGCTGAGGAGGTTGGCTGTGGCTGGTCACCGTACTGCTTACCTGCCTTACAGGTATACCTGCATCTTCAAAAGCCTTCTTCTTTAAAGTAGTACGGATTTGTGTTCTGAAACAGGTTATTGGGATGGCTATAAAATAATTTATTACTCTTGTAGGGAAACTGGAAGAGATCCCTCATAGGGATAGGTTCGCCTTTGTACTACACATTATTTGTTCTATCTGCTGTAAAATATTTCTTATTCATACAATAAAGTGTTTACTTACTTACTTAAATCTGCAAAAAGGAACATAAATGCTAACCATTGGGATTGCATCCTTGCACCAGTCTGCTAAGCTTGGTGCTTACCTAAAAATAACACATCTGTTGCAATATTACAGAAATATTATTGAAATATACTCACACAGTCCGATTTTTTATATGCTGGCTAAGCTTGTTGAGGTCCACAGCAAAACGGTGTACACAAGACCTGAGCATTTCTATCTCCTCGTCTGTCCATTTGCCTCTGATGAATTGAAGGATTATTGATGTAAATCATAATAAAACATTCCTATTTGTTCTGTAGATTAATGTACAACTTGTTTATAATTCACTTTTGAAGTTAGGTAACCTTACATGTGTCCAAAAAAATTCTTAAATCAAAACATCAGGGTAACTGAGTCAATAGCAAATTTTGACAGCAGCATATGATAGATTGGGCCTTTTAGGTCAGTCATCATTGCGCTTTCAAAAGCTGATATGTGCTCGCTTTTAGATTGACAAATAGTCACCTAGCAACAAAATACACATGATATAAATTCATTTAATCAAAATCGCACACATATCAGACTCAGTAAGCACAACAATGCAGTGTGACTTCTGACGCATCTAGTGCACATATTGGACTATTTAGCCTAATGATACCAGCAAGTTTCTTTTGAACCCATTTTTACTGTTGTTGTATCCATTCCTCAGTGGCTTGCACAATGACAGGTGCCCGATTGTGGTTCCAAGGAGTAGAGATAAGACCACAGAGGAAAGGAGATAGAACATGGTATACAATGTAACATCCAGAATTACATTAAATAAGACCAATAGCCGTGTTTATTCAATATTTTTAACAGTTATAGATAGGTATCAATTGTTAGAAACAAATTAAAGTAATTTATATATATAAGTAGAAACACTACTAAATAAATAAGCTGGCTAGCTTGGATGCTGGTTCAATTCCAGTGTCCAGAACACTGGTGGCCTTGGTCACTTTATCTTCATTGATTACATTTTTCGGTAAATATTAATTGCCTTACCAAATACTTTGTAATTATTGAGATTTGTAAAACCTTAGAAGGTGCTGAATTCAGTTTAACCTGATGACAATTACTACTGTTACTAATTTAAAAAAATATATGTTATAAAAGTACTACTTTTTTATTATTTATGTATATATTTATATGTTATACATATATTTGTGCTGTTGTATTTTTCCTCTGTTCTGGTTCTCCATTTATATTTGCTACCCTTATACATATTTCTTCCTTACGGTAATTTCTACTACCTGAAGGTTGTCTGGAAGAGATCGCTTTTTAGCGATAAGACGGCCTGTTGTTGCTTAGTTTTTTTATGTTAATTACTGTATTTAATCATGTTTTCGTTGTGCACAATAAAGAATATTATTATTACTTTATACATATAATTAATGATTACTTTATACTTATAGTAGTGTAAAACCTAATAGTGATTAGAATCTACGTATGGAATAAACATCTAAGCTCTAGAATCTACATTTAAAGATCTACAGACTGATATTGCATTGGCCTGACGATATTTCTCCAGACGTTAGTACAGATACGACATACCCGGGCTGCGAGTCACCAACAGGATGCAACAGCATAGTCATTTCAGAAAGCTTGTTAAAAGCTGTACCGGCCTCCCGAAATATCTCTCCAACCTGCCAAAATAAATCAACAAGGTAGGTAATAGGAAAGAAAATTGGCCCGTCCACGGCAGACTGTGGAACACCAACCTTAGCAGCAGAGTTATTCATTTTGACAATGAATATTTATGCGTGCCACTGAAGTTATTTAAACCCTGCCACGCAGCAAATACAATAATTATAGGTTTAGTTCTAATTTCTAATGTAAAAGCAATAGCAAACTGCAAAACCGGGCGTACAGTACAGTACATAAAGTATGATTTGAGTACAATAAAATGCAACACCTGCCAAAGAGGCCAAAGAGGATATAATCAGTATAATCACTACAATCACTACGTTCCATGAAGGTATATATTAAAGTGGAAAGCGCAATGACTTTATTTGCTATACCAAATTGAACCTTATCACCGAGCTAGAAAGAAGTTCGTACCAGACTAGAGAAAACGGTCCCCTTGAGATAGCAAAACCCGAGTCCTGTGTCTCACTCGCACATATCGCCATTGTTTAAAATATACCATTGTGGTAGTAATAATATCAATATACTACTGAAATTAATAACCTTATACTATTTTAGCGCTATATTCAAATTACAGTTCTGATATCTTTTAAGTAACTTGCAATTAATTATGATTAATATTATTAACTAATTAAATCAAGCATGTGCACAATAAAAAAAAAGCATTAAATGTAATATGGTAGAAATTGTAGTAACTTAGAATATGACTTGGTATCCCCCAACTTGATAACATATTTTCGTGTATTTTCAAAATACGTTCATGGCGCCGCTCAGCATTGTTGATACGTATAATATTGCAAATAAATGGTTAAAAAATGTTGTGTGACGGGTTGCAGTGTTTGGTTGTGTATGGTTGAGTGAAAGCTATGCTGATTGTGGAATATCTTTTCACAGGTAAGTGTAAATTATTCAATTTTACCATAAAAATACAAGACTATATTGTCAAACTTATTAGGGTGACTATGATGTCGGCACGATATTAATCGGTCTTGCTTCTTATTACGTATTTAATGTAAAAGTAACTTTATGTAAATAGGTATGTCTTTATTTCGGCATGTTTAATGTGGTCGACGTAATGAGAGCTATTATATAATAAGTAATTGACAAAATTGAAATTCAAAGTCCTTAAAATATTACAGACCCACATTTATATATAATATTTTATTGCTGAAACGTTGCTTCAAAATATTTATATTTATATATATATATATATACAGGGCGGAAAAATCGAATGTCACATGGATGGCAACTACCTTAAATATTGTAAATAGCACATTTTGTGTAAGGGAGACTTTCCTTTGTTTTTAAAAACAACAAATACTGCATTTAAGGATTTATGAAAAATCGCTTGCCTCAGTCGGGACTCGAACCGGTCAAATGTGACAAAAAATAATGTGCTGTATTTTATGATGCAGATTGAAAGGGTTACTGATAAGGTTCATTTTTCTCTAAATAACAAATACAATCAGAATAACGGAAGGCCATGAAAATTAACAATTACCTTTGAAATTTGATTTCACCCGTCACGTGAATTAAGACGTAATCCTTGGAATACAAGGAAAATAAAGACGTTTAAATGACATGATAATGATGAGCTACACTTATGTTTACTTATCACTTTAGTTGCGATTGCTAATGCCACTTTAGTAACCTACCTACTTCCTTTGATAGGAAAATTGCATCAATTATTCTCTAGTCATCATAGTAGCTAGGATAGGTAAATTTTTAAAAATGGAACATTTTAACGAACCGTTTTTGTTTTTTAAGTGCAATCTTTTAATTTAAAACAGATAATGCCCGACTTGTTGAACGCATTCTTTTCTTTTTTTTCGAATTGTGTTTATTCCATTTTCAAATATTAGAGCTACTATTTTACGTAGATAAATTGAAATTGTGACTTGCAAGTGCTTTTACATTATTTGACCGGTTTGAGTCCCGACTGAGGCAAGCGATTTTTCATAAATCCTTAAATGCAGTATTTATTGTTTTTAAAAACAAAGGAAAGTCTCCCTTACACAAAATGTGCTATTTACAATATTTAAGGTAGTTGCCATCCATGTGGCATTCGATTTTTCCGCCCTGTATATATATATGTAATCGTTTCAAAAAAGGTTGGACACACATATTCGTCCGTAGGACAAGGCGGCAAATTTGAAAAATTTAGCTGCAATTACAGATCTACGATGATACTGACGCTTAAAGTTAGCTGAAGTGTGCAAAAGGGAAGCCATCATGTATATGAACATCCCATGAGTGCGAAAGAGGCAGACTACAAATGAAAAAACCTGACCAATGACCATTTTTGAGTTCGACAGTAGTTGCTAACGGCCGACATTTATGATTTATTCATTTACAAACACATGGAATCGTAACACCTATATTTTTAAGTTAAGTAGAAAATATAGATAAATCCGAGGAGGAAACTATTAAAAACGTATTGCAGTCAAATTAGTGTCGTGTTGTTTAACTGGTAATTATGATTGACAGGCGAAATTTTCTAAAGAATAGGTACCTATTGTTAAATTAAGAGCATAAGAAGCACTAATAAAAGCATAGTAGTGTAAGAAGCCTGTTAACATAGTTAAATAAAAGTTTTTATTTCGTTTTGTGCTAATATTTTATTCAATAATTAAGATTATTTTGTGTAAAAATCTTTTTTGTTACGCTACGATAGGGCTTGATGGACACACTTTCCAATTTCCAATTGGGCTGAAACTTTTCAGTCTACGGACTGGGCTCAGTCTATAAACATCGCTAGCTCGAAGAAGTTTTTGCTATGAAAAATGCATTATTGTTGTGTCAAATTGTGTGACAAGAACAGTAAAAGCTCTGGTGTACAAAAATGGCATTTCATTTCACAGGTATGCCGATTATTCTAGATTTTGAAAAAAAATAAGAGTTAAATTAAATAAAGCAGAGATCGAAACTCGTTGACGTCTTATAAGAAAGTTTCTTTCTATCGCACTGCATCCGTATAGCTCCTTTCTTATTTTTCATTACGTGAAATTCCTAAGTGTGAATATAAGATAATATGTCTGTGCTCCAGAGGGGCAAGCGCCGTAGTTAACAACTGTAATGATGGGCGTACCGGTCCACTATCCTGGATATCTATCTCGCTCTTACTTATAGCTGGGATTTTGACGGACGTCCGGCGGACCGTCTTCCTCACAATCGACCAGGATCGCGATCCAATACACCGATCTCTAACAGCTTTTGAACGACTAAATTATGTGACGTTGTTGAAAGTATTTTACAGAAGAGAAAAAAACTAACAGTTTTCTGGGGCAATTATATATATATATACAGGGTGATTCAGGAGAGGTGAGCAGGATCAAGCTTGAGCATTCAGTAAGTTATAAGCAACTGTTTCATACCAGTATTTGTGAGATTAACGTTGTTTTATTTTTTACTGTTCAAAAAAAATGTTTTAATTTATTTACGCCATGTATGGTCACCCTCTTTGTTTTATCCATAACAAGTGACAAATTGAATGTCATCGGAGTCTGGTTACTTTTGAAAAATCGTATCTCACTCAAGTGTGACATTTTGTTTTCTTCATAATCAAACTGCTGTCATAACGGTTACAGAGGTTTTATCTTTCTTAATTAAGTGTTGTAGGGTGTCCATGATTGTAGATTATCAAGTTCGTCCTTCCCAAAAAGTTAAATAACAGAAATACAGCGAGATTGTTTTACTTAAATATGATGATGAACGGTTCTTTAACATTTACTGATTGTGTATGCTTAGTCCTGCTCACGTCTCATGAATCACCCTGTATATATATATAATTGTAGTCCTCCTCATCGTTTTCGATAACGGCGACCTTAAATCAACACTATGGATATTGTCTACCTTGAGCTCTAATGTGGCTGGCCAGGCCGAACTTACTCTTAAATCTTTATTGTCACACTCTATTGCAAGGGTGACAATAAAGTTGATCAGCTGCGTGGGTGTGGAGTTTGATTCTCTCTTACTATGCACGAATGAGAAAAGATCCTGGCCTAACTATACATTCCAAATTTCCAACTTATCCTAATATCCCACATAAATATGACTTATGGTCACCCTAATTAGAACAAGATGCAAGGCTCTGGTTTGACTTCTCATGTGGACACACTTTTTGGCCAGTGTACTCTATCCACCTCATTATCTACGTCCGTGCTACGTTCTAGCTGCGTTTTGCGCTCTTCGCGCGATGAGTTCAAATATTACCCTCTAACCTGCAGACAACACTCATTGTATTGACCATGTAGGGTAGATTTATTGGGCCAAAGTTGGGCCAAAGCATGAAAAGACCCGTCCAGAAGAGAAGTTGAAATTGACAATTTGGTCAGAAAAATTGGCGTGAAAATCATATAGCGTCCACTCTTTGTCTACACGTACACAATTTTGATTTTTGGAATTTTAACGGATTCAAAATGCGCTCTTTAACATTTGAACCATGTTTGAACCGCTGTACTCACGTCTTTAGGGGCATTCCATTGGCGTACTCAATAATTCGTTTAGTACTTAAACTGAACGCAGCCAAAAAGAAAGTTATTTTACAATGGATTCCCTCTCACTGCGGTGTTGTGGGGAACGAGGTGGTGGATCGGTTGGCTAGGGAAGTATCCGAAATGAGTGAAAAGTGCCATAATGTTCCTTGGTTTACTGATATTCTATACAAAGTCAAGAATATGTGCTTTAACAGGTGGTCTGAATATTTCGATGAAAGATCTCGCACAAAGGGCATATGGTACAAAACGATCCAACCCTCACTTCCTCGAGCCCCATGGTTTTCTTTTTGTAAGTTGAACAGGCAGGATCTAATTGTTGCCTTTAGATTGCGATCTGGCCACATTCCTTTGAATAATTTTGCGTTTTTGATGCGTAAAGTTGACTCGCCCAATTGTAATGTATGCGGAGTAATTGAAGACGTGTTTCATATAACAATGGAATGTCGCCGAGGTGTCGCACAGCGTCGCTTGCTTAATGTCTGTTCCTATGACCTCGGCCGAGTCAATAGCATCCTAGCATCCCCAGCTTCGGAAGAGGCTGGGCTCTTTTATTCTATGGTTATCGATATCATAGCACGTAGAAATAGTGAAAATTAGACCGGTGTAGTTTTGTTAGAGAGCCACTATGAGGGTGGTATTTGTTTAAAAACCCTCAATAAATAAATAAAGATTAAAAAAAAAAACAATTTTGATTGTGTAATTGGCAATCAGCGAGCCAATGTCCTTCAATTTCATTTCTGGCGTTCACACAACCTGTTTAAATTGGCCTTAAACCCCCTCCAGACTATGCGCGTGAATAGCGGTGCGACTTCGCGGAGCGAACATGCCGCGACGTTGACGTAGTCTCCACACTCGCACAACTTCACATCGATTTCGCAGTTTGGTTCGCGGCAAGATGGCGCCGAAGCGCCAGGTGATCGGATTTAGTTTGCGGCAAGGCACTGAGGGTGAGGGCCTACCTCGATCCACGTTCGACGTATTGCCTCCTTGTCACACTTACGTACGAATTTACAAGTGCGACAGAGAGGCAACACGTTGAACGTGGTTCGCGGTAGGCCCTCTGATTCAAACTGGGAACTATCAATTGATTTTTGGTTGATCAAGTTCGCACCCAATATTGTAGCAGCAGCCTTAAGTAGCAGCCTTAGAAGGACAGATTAACCGAATCGTGAGCGAATCGCGGCGCGAAGCGATTGCGAGTGTGGAATCTTGCAAGTTCGCGTTTCGCGTCTCCTTTGACGCGGGCCAAATACCTACAAAAAACGGGGAATAAGGCGCGAAGGCGTGAACAATCTGCGACATCGACGCGAGGGCCATCCATACTTGCGTTCGCGGCTTCCACCGAACTTCGACATCGAGTTTTTGGGCCCGAGAAATAATATTTTTCCGTTCCACCAAATATCAGCAGATCGTTTACAATATTTGAAATGTAAAAAAATGGAGCAAATATCAAAATCTGCGACATCGACGCGAGGGCCATCCATACTTGCGTTCGCGGCTTCCACCGAACTTCGACATCGAGTTTTTGGGCCCGAGAAATAATATTTTTCCGTTCCACCAAATATCAGCACATCGTTTACAATATTTGAAATGTAAAAAAATGGAGAAAATATCAAAATATCGAACATTGGACAATAGTTATTTGTGTCCAAAGGGAGGAAAAGTCCCGCGTGTAAAATTGGCAAACACGCGGGGTGGAATGTCTTACGATTCCTCCCGTGGTGTGCATACTATTTTTCTGCTCGACGGAGGCGCCCGCCCGGAGGGCAGAAAAGTATTTTTTTACTGTGAAACGGAAAACGATTATCAGTCCTGATTTCGGGCCCGATATCGGGAAGGGTGGGTGTAATTGGCGCTTACACTGCGAAAAACCTAGATTCCATGGCAAAACTGATCAACAAAAAGAAAACGAGATTTATGATTAAAAAATATTAAGAGCAGAAGCAGAAGTATGAGTTGAACGATGTGTTTATTCATTAATTTTATATTTATAATTACAACAAAAGTTAAAAGCTCGTGTCCAATCTTGCCAGTGTAATATTGTTATCAGTGTTAGACATGATTGGTGGGAATTATTAAACGGCGGAGCCTTTGTTTGACGCCACACCTCGGTGGCTACAGTGTTGACTTTCAGAAATGTATTCGTACTTTGTGAAACCACATTTGAATTATCGAGTAACAAATTAAACATTCTACTATAACTAGGATACACAAGATGTGCTAAGAATAACAGATCGACTTTTTTTCGTGCCTCTATTGTTTATTAAGATGGAATTCATTCTTATTTTGTCGTTTATCCCTCTGGGATTGGCTTACGACAAAGGTAAGCAAAACTGGCGTATGTTTAGACCTAAATCTACTGAAAGCGGTTTACGCTCGTTGAAATGCTTTTAAGATATAGTTTATTTACTAATTAATCCTTAACATAAAGTATTGCAGCTGTTGTATTATAATGATATACACATTCTTTTTTGATTATTTTGAATAATAATTTGCTCATAAATGTTTCAGCATCTTTCTACGGAGCTAGCTTTATAACATACCCTCTTCAAGAAGCAAAGGGTGTCACAGACATCAGTTTTCGGTTTCGAACACATCTATCAGATGCATTGTTGCTCCTGGCTGCAGGAAAAACCGATTATTGCATGGTGGGTACCAAACACCCTTTTTTATGTGTATGATATTATCATATGTTTTTTGCATCAATCATATTTGTTGCATATTCTGTCTTTTTGATCCATATAGGGAATGACCCTAAAAATATTTCTTAAATTTATGGATTACATTATGGATTAAATTTTGCAAGGAAATTGCCAACCATATTAATGTGTTTTTTTTTTAGATCAAGCTAGAGAGTGGGAGAATAAAGTTGCACATAAACCTGGGTGCTGGTGAAAGTGAACTGTCTTCTCCTAAAGGAATATTCCTGAACGACTCTCAATGGCACCATGTTAGCATCATCAGGAGGGAAGCTAATCTAACTATGAAGGTAACTTTGTTTACTAGTACTTTAACGTCAGAAAAATAAAGACAATTAAATTACATTTTTAAGATAGTAAATTACTTAATCACTAAAAGACAGAAAAATGATGTCACGCTACATAGAGTATGATTCCAAATAGTCTTTTTGGAACAATTTATCATTTGTACAACCTCTTTAGTTAATCAATTAAGATACTTGACAATCAGTGTGGAATGTCTAACCAACTTTTTCATTGTATTGTCACTTATTGTTAGTTTATGAAATAATACATATTTTTTAAGAGTGCCTTTTACATATCAAGCACTAAATTTCTAAGCGTCAACAGATTAGTTATCTCAATTTGTGGCATATAAAACAACCTGCTGTATGTCCTGAACTACATCATTTTTGCATCAACACATGCCTGGCCATGTATGGTCCCTGATCATTAATGATAAACATTTTTGAAGGTTGATGATACTACTGTAAGAAAAAGACTACCAGGAAGATTCTTTGAATTGAACATACACTTCGGAGTATTTCTGGGAGGGCAAGGTGATTTCTCTGAACTGTTCCTGGGCCATATGGAAAACTTCCGGGGGTGCATGGAGGATGTGAGTATTATTTTGTGGCTTTAAATCTGAATAAACTTAAACTTTACAGTACATATGGTGCTGCTTTACCTCACTAATGCAATAAATAGTACATTACGTAACTCTCTTGAAAATTTAAAGGGCCATACATATTCTAAAACATTGTAGATACATGTGCAAATAGGTAATTTCAACTCGTGACGATTTAACTCTATTTATCGTCCACATACGCGCCAATAGAATTTCAACTTTAGTATTCCGATTTAAGGTTCAAATTAGATTGCACTTTCGGAAAATGAGACTTTCCTTCAAATGAATTGTCAAAGCTGGATTAATTGGAATATATTTGTTTTTTTTTGGAAAATCCTTGTAGATTAGTGCGTCCTGGAAAAGGGTTAAAACAGTCTCATTGGTCATGTCACCACTCAATTTATCACCACTCCTTGAGAAATTCCTATTTTTCACAATTGTATTGTAATGTACTATTATAGTAGATTAAATGTTATAATTTTAATGTTTATGTTACTGTATTCATGTGGCATTATACCTTTAGTTTTGATATATTTTCAACAGGTGTTTTATAATGGAGTTAAAATAATAGAAAAAGCTAGAAGTCGCAGTGCCTCAGTGCATGTAGAGGGCGTCACTTGGAACTGTGCACCTGAATTCGATGCAGACATTAACTCAGACATTAGCTTCATTGATGAAGGCGCCTATCTTATACTACCCAAGATCAATTCTAGGGCTGGAGGGAGGTTTGTATATTTTAAGCTTTAACTTGGTGTAATTTAAAGTGGTGATTTTAATGAAATTATCTTTATGCTCAAACTCCTAGCTAAGACTAGTTTAGTTTCAGCATCAGCATAGACCTCATTCAAACTTTATAAAATGGAATTGATAAGTATTGGATCATAATAAATATTATTTTTCAGATGGCAGATTGAATTCAAGACAATAACACCTAATGCTATAATTCTTTATAATCCTGGAGGTGGGAGAGGCTCAGTGTCTGATTTTCTTGGTGTTGAAATACTTGATGGAGTGGTCAGAGTTAAAATGGCGCGTGGACAAATCATACACACTGTGAGAGTCAGCGATGGACAGTGGCATAAAATACATTTGTTATTTAATCCTTCACTAATAGAGGTACCTATGTTATTCAATTTCTTCTTTTTAAAGTTCCATAGTCAATAAGGAATCCTTATACATGTCTGTCTGTCCGTCCTTCTGCGGCTTTACTCCGTGGTAGTTAGTGCTTGAAAGATGCAATTTGGAATGGATATCATGCAGACAAAATAGTAGAATAGAAACTTGAAATAATTTTTTAGGGTGCCTCCTCTACACGTAGAGTGGAGATTTTTTTTTCCCCTTCAACCCTTGTGAGACATCGTTGGATAGGTCTTTCAAAAATATGGGTCCAAAAAATATGAAAAAAATCAGCTTAGTAAAATATTTCAATGAAAAACTATAGAGGATTGGTTAAGCTGTTTTTGAGTTCTCGAAAAAGTCTTCCCCTCTTAGTATAAAGTCGAAGCACCGCGAAGGTACTACATTTTGCTGACTGTACATAATGCTGAATAATAGCCCCCATTCAAGGGAGACTACTGTGACAGAGGTGTAACTATATACGGAGCCCTTCACTGAGTATGGCCTGACATGCTCTTGGCCGGTTTTTTAAGACTGTGTGACTGAAAATAAAATTCATTTAGTTCTGTTTCAAGTACTTTTAAGTTTTTATGCAATGCGAAATTTTATGAAGAAATTAACTTAGTTAATTGCAATTTAAATTAATTTGTACATTGGATGGATCCAAGGAAGATTATGTAGAACTGCCTGGGCTTAATACCTTAGAAGAAGCTACTAATGACTCAGTTATTTGCATTGTTCTTTTTATGTTTCATTTTGTCCCTTATATGCTAAAGCTTTTGTCAATAGCATCTTCACTTGTCATTGTTATAAGAGGGGCTGTAAAGTCTGCAAAGCTATGGGCAACTGGTATGTTTATGGGAAATACTTCAGCGATGATGTGGAAATCTGCTGGATCTTATAATGGCTGTTCCATTAAAATGGTGAACAAAGTTAGTAGTAGTAAAGAATGAAGTCGGAAAAAGGGGCATGACCGACTTTCGGAGGAATTTGACTCAAGGGATGTCACTAACCATACAGCTTGCCACATGCTGCCCTGGGGGCATATTATTGTATGAATGTTAGTCTATGTGTTTATGTAGTTATTGCCGTAGTAGTCCCATAAATAAATTATATCGCTTTTGCGGTCTGCTGCATTGCGAAGGTATTTTCTTACCTAAGTATACCTGATGGAAGATATACTAGCCAAGTGCCAACGAGTGTGGTTTGATGACTCAACCCTCACTCCTATTCTATTTCCTGGGCAAGTCTATATTCGAAATCGCTTACTCAGTGTAAGTCTAAATCTAACTTTTGTTAGATTAACCTCAACTCTTCAACTGTAAAATTTGTTATTTTTTCACTGATCTAACAAAATTCTCGTCAAGTATTTCTGAAAATACTATTGTTATTTAGCATGTGCGTAGGTACAATTGTTGACTTATTCGCTGTCGTATATTCCTCTATTTATTTTGGTTTTGAGTATTGTGATTTTTAGTATTATTATCCAGTTTAATAATATAAGAATAATATAACCGTACTTAAAGAGCACAGTGTAAAGTCCTGCGCAAACCGGCGGAGCGCAGCGCAGATCACTTTAAATACGCCAAGGTGCCACTTCAATGTGAATGTATCGCTTTATATTCTTTCCTATTTCCATTACAGTCATTCAGGTATAAATCTGAATGCTCTGAAACCGACCTCGGAACATCACGGAGGATTGTTACTCCGTGGCATCCAGGAGCACGTTAGAGGATTCTGCGGTGGTAGGCGCCGGCATACCGCGGCATTCTCCGGTATGCGCCGTGGCCTCCCGAGTGCGCCGGGGTAGGGGAGCTGCGAGAGGGGAAAGCTCGTGCACACTAGTCACTTTATGCCTTCTTGACATCTATTCCAGTGGCATTCCAGTCCAGTGACCGACACCAATGCTGGACGGGATCGAACCGTTTACATTACTTCTAGCGTCCGATCGAAACATGTTTTTTTTTTGCCGAAACCGAAGGTTTGGCGTAGTGCTGTATCGCGAGGGATTTTACTTCATCGGTGTGCGTTGCGCGGAGTTAATCCTCCTCGGTGATCTGCGCTGCGTTTCGTCGGTTTGCGCAGGCCTTAATGCATTGCGAATTCGTTAGATTACTAGTATTACCATTTTATTAGTAAGAATTATCTTCCGACTTATTATGCTCTTAAATGGACGTTGCACAAAGTCTTTAGGAAAACATACTAATTACAGTGATCATCTAAGTAATGTTTTGTTAACATTTAATGTTATTATGAAATCATTTTACTCAAATTAAAAATTACAGCTCTCTGTGGACAACATAGCAATGAGTACAAGAATCGAAAGTGGAGGTACCCGGTATTTAGACCTGTCTGACTCATTCTATCTTGGTGGAATCGAAACCGATAAGCGACAGAGGGCTTTCGCTAAAGGAATCAAAGCAGCCGATTCCAGCATAATGGTAAACTCTTAATAGTATAAATATTTGCTTTAACACCTCCAATTTCCCATATTTATAAAAAAGCTACCAATGTTTCTTGGAAATATTAACTACATCTTAGATGACAGTTGAATTCTCGTTTTGATTCTTCTCCTTTTACCCATTAGGCGGGTCCATACAGAGCGAGCATACGCTCGAGGCAATATCCTCGCGCACTAAACAGCCAGTGTAGACGAGCATGAAACCAAAGTTTTAATTCATTATTCTTGTCTTACAGGGTTGCATAAAACCGATAGAGGTTGATGATAAAATATACGGACTGCCAAACTCCGTGGTCACCTACGGCGTGAGCCCTAAATGCATTTGGTGGTACCCGTGCCACGCCAGCCCCGCCAACCCTCCCTGCGTGCCGCAGGCGGTGTGCGAGCAGCATGGCGTCGATCACTTCACTTGTAAATGCGGCTCTGACCTGTGCATTAACCCTGACTATGCCGAAAAGTACAAGGTAATTGTTACCCTGGAGGTTGTCTTTCTGCCTTTTCGGTTGTGTCTCAGACGGGCCTGTGGCACGGGCCAATTCGCTAGCCTGCTTAATTCCTAGATTAAGTTAGATACTTGTTTTTGAGAATACGGCAGTACCCTTAACTTTTAATCCAGGAAGGAAACTAAAATGTATATCCGCCGTTTGTTTGTTGAGTAGATACAGTCAGTACTAACATTCGCTAACTTCTTTGCGACAAACTTTGTATGCAGGGAGTAGCTTTTTTCTGCAGCTCACTGTACATACTTTTCTTGATCATCTTAGCAATGTAGTGATTATAATATGCTCTTTGGTCTTAGCTGCTGTCATAGAAACTCAACATTCGTAATTAATGGCACAACTAATAATGAGATGAGAGTGATTATGAGTTAAATAAACAAATACTGCTTTACGACTATTAAAAACAATCTGGTCGTGTGTAAGTCGGACTTCAGTAAAATAATTTCCACCACACCAACTGGTAAAGGCCCTCTTGATTGTTCAAAAACGAATGAGAAAGTTGCATTTTATCCACATGTGGGGCAAAGTAATCAGATGCAAATTTTGACTTGTTTCCTTATGTTAGCTGGCAGAAATGACTTTTGAATGATGATTTTGAATGATACATTTTTTATTACTTTGAGTTGAATTTGATTAGTTTTGATTTTTTTTGGTATTTAGTATATAGTTAGTATTTTCCTCGTGTTGGTGTGGTTAAAATTTTTGTGTTTTACAAGGGAGCAAAGTTGTTGTTTAACCGTTCGTGCTAATATTGATACCCGAGCAAGCGCAAGATTCCAAAATTGAACCACGAGCGTACCGAGTGGTTCGAGAAGTGGAATCTTAAGTGTTGCGAGAATTTCAAGGCAAGAGGGTTAAAAAAAAATTTGTTAAATGTTACCCTTAAGAACTATTTAACATTTAAGAAATATGCGTAATAAATAGATAAGGTAGTTAAGGTAAGGTGGTAAGGTAAGAGAAACTGTATGAAGAAAGTCCTTCTAGGTACCATTTTTAAGATAAAGTTATCATTTAACCCCCTTTTCCCTACAAATGTTTCTCTTACTCCACCTAACCTTAAATAGTGCACAAAATTGTGTATATGTAATTTTATTATATTACATTTAAATAAATAAGTTGTGTCAAAAAAATGTGTATGTTTTTTTTTTCATTAGGTATTCTCAAAGTCCAGCAGTGAACTGGAACTGGTAGCACTGTATCCTCTAACAGTGCTGGAAGGCGGAGTCGCAGTCATCACGACGCAGAACATCGACGTGGTGTTGGACCACCACAAGTACGGCGTGCGCCCGTCGGGGGTTGTGTTTCATCTATCCCAGTCCCCGCAACACGGAAGGATAGCTAACGACTTATCTCTGCAAAGGAACTCTCCGCAGTATTCTAATTATCTCGATGGTGATGGCAAAATGAAGCAATACTTTACACTCATGAATTTGTCAAGAGACAAGGTGCGTATCTAACATAATTCAAGTTGTACTAAAAAGGTCAAACAATAGAAAAGTATTTATTTTAATGTTTTGTAATGCATCTTTTAAAATAAAATATTTGTTATATTAATAGTTTGTAATATTAGTATTGTTCTTGATTATATACCACAAACAGTGGTACAAGTATATCACCCGATTTGTCACGCTCGCCCGGCTCTCGTCACTTAACCTTTTGAACGCCACGCCTATCGCACGCGGCGCGTAATCGTGAACCTTGTTGGTACGCATGAAGGCTGATATTGGGCTGTAGCCGCGCGCGTCATTTGACGTCTTTGGCGGTCAAAAGGTTAAAACTACCTAACAAAACATCGGCTTTGTTAGGTAGTTTGTGATAATTCTGTACCTTGTATATGCTTTTATTATCTATTTTGTGCTACCAAGTTCGTAAATCAATATCCAGATTTTACATTGTTTCTATAGCAATTAACTTAATATACTCAACTTTCATTAATGCTAACACGGTAGCTTATTAATTCTATTGCCTGCTTAATCTTATTGTCGTATTTGCAGGTGAGGTATGTTCATGACGGTTCGGAAAATCATCAAGATTCAATTGTACTTGACATGGAACTTATTCCAGAGACTAAATTTACTCTACCAAGCTACTTACAAGGATGGAATACTTTCGTTTTACATGTCAACGTCACTCCGGTCAACGACCCTCCGGTCCTCAATTTGCTTCCAGCGAAAGTATTAAGACTGACACAGGTGGGCTAAAATATAATTATGTACACGAAAAGTCATAATTACAGCATTTCAGTAGATACATTCTTTTTGCAGAATGTTTAGTTTATTTTAGTAGCTCAATAACCATAACCCATGCATGTGTATTTCTTGAGAAATATCGTCTAAATACCTAATAACTTGTACCTATCTGCAGTTCTTCAAACACACGCGATAACTCGAACTAAAGCGAGCATAGAAATGTTGTTGAATCTCTTAAGAAAACTCTCGTTGTTGAAACGCTTTATTATTTCAGTATCAAAAGGGATGACACTTAGCTCAGGTTAAAAATGTCACAACTGTTGCTAGTCGTAAGCAATAAAATATATAAACATAAATACAAGTAGAGCGAATTTTAAAATCACTTGAAAAACATATTATAGACATTATATTTTGATGATGACTCATCATTGATGAGTTATGCGAAAGGGCGTATGTGGAATCTTATTGAAAAAAATGTCATAAACACAAATATTGTTCTAAGAATTTTAGGTATATGTAAGGTGTATACTATTTAATATTATTACATTAGTGACAGATGCGTTTTGTGTGGTATTCATATTTTTTTCTTGATTTTTAAATGGAGGTTATTTTAAGTTTTGTTTTTTTTTTCAGAGTGCTCCTGCTGCTTCAGTGTTCTGTGTTTTTTTAAACTGTATAGCATTCGCATACATTTTTAATCCCAGAAGTGTAATTTAACCCACCAATCTAATTTGAAATAGTCTTTTAGTTGGTTAATTTTGCTTTGCGTAGTTGCATGATTGTTGAGCTACTGTGCAAAAGCACGCCGCATTAACAGTTCAGTGTAAGTACAAGAATGCTGTAGACTTAAATTTTGACTATTCATAACGCATGCTCTTAACTAGGATTATATTAATTCCTGCTTTTAATGCTTGAATATAACTGGAAAAACAACAGTCAGAGCAGAATAATTACGAATTCTAGCTACAAACAACATTAAATGAATATTGCAAAGAGTCGGTATCCAAATAAAAATCGGATTGTGATTTGAAAATTTATAATAAAATAAAGGGGATAATCTTACACAGTTCTTGGTCACAAAGCTGCCATTACTCTTTTGATAAATGTCAATGTGGCAACATTAACATAAATATTAAGAGCGCATTTTTCTCTTATTAATATACGTTACACATGTCCTCGATTTCTGAAAGTCAAAATTATTCGCTGAAATCTATATTTAAGGTTTTTTTTTGACGATCACAACGAACGCAACGACGGTAATATGCTTATAACAATCCTTAAATAAACACGTCTGCTTATAATAGTCTGCGATAAATAACGAATTATTGACAATGTACTGAGTGCATTTTCAATTTCAGGGAACGCGTAAAGTAATAACTTCAGATATTCTAAAAGCGGAGGACCCTGACACACCGCCGGAGGATCTGCTATACACTGTGTTGCACGGAAAAAATGAATTGCAGAGGTAAATTGGAACATTATAATAGGCACTTAGTGATAATACCTATTTATAATAATATTCCATATATGTTGCGGTGTGCCCAACAGTTGGTAACGGGTCATCTGTGAAATATATCATTAAAAGTTTTTTTTTTAAATGACTTATTTACAAAACGGAAAAAATATTGCTGATTACGTCCCCGAAATCATCTGCACTCAAAACTATGTATTTGATTACTAAACTGCTAAAATAATACATTTAATTTAATCATTAACAATATCTAATATATCCATATTTCAGTGGGCACATTGAGATGTCCGGACAACCAGTTGACTCCTTCACACAACAAGATATTGACTCTGGAGTGATCTCGTACGTCCACGGCTCGAACAATGAGAGACAACTGAACAAAACATCTTTGAAAGTCACGTTACAGGTATGTTTATATTCACATTGTTGACTTCTTAAGACAAGTACTTCTTGTTGTAGAGCTGCAATCACAAAGTGAAAAAAAAAAACTTGGGTAATAAATTCCAAAAGTGTCATTTGAACATATGAACCACGGTTATTTAAATTTAATGATGAACACGCTTTATTAAAGTTTTGTATTCATTCACAGGTCTCAGACGGCATAGAAACTAGCGGTCCGGCGATTTTGCGCATATCAATAGTGCCCCTCCAAGTTCGCTTAATAAACAACACTGGACTGCAACTGGTGCACAACTCGTACGCTATTATCACGGCTGATAATCTGACATTCACCACTAATGCTGACGAGAGCAATGTGCAAGTCAAGTAAGTTATTGCCTATTTATCTAACAGACTATATTGCTTGTCTAGCTTGGAATATGTCCTCTTCTCTGTGATATGCTTTGTAAATCTATCGTTATCTTCTTCAAAAAATTCTAGTTTAAGAAGAGAAACGTCAGAATTCAACATTAATTTGCAGTACAGTCGCCATCAGATATATCGGAGCGGCCAAGGTGCTCAAAAATCGCTCTCTATCGTCAAGGCGCTAGAGAGCGTGTTCAGATATTTTTGGGCACATGGACCGCTCCGATATATTTGATGGCGACTGTACAAATAAGCTATGACGTTCACGTTTAGGTATTAACATTTAATGTTGTAGGTATGACATAGTAAAACCGCCTCAGTTTGGAGTGATAGAGAGGCTGCGAGTTCTGGACGGCACGTGGCAGACAGTGGACTCGTTCACGAGTGAGATGGTCACCTTCCGCCGCGTTCGGTACATGCATCTGCTCGGAAACCCTTCCCACGACGAATTCAAGGTACCCGTTTTATTTTTTTTATTTACCCGTTAAGTAAAAATGTATCTTTTCGTTTCCTTGCCATTAAAACTTACGCGCTAACCCCATATTTTTGATTTCGACAGTTTAAAGCTTCGGTGGGCACGATTCGAACGAACACTTTGTACGACTTTCGACTTACTTTCATCAAACTTGATCTTTACCAATCGATTAATGAAGAACTGGTGTTAAACAATACCAGAGAAGCGTTCATTTCGGCGCAGCATTTGAAATTCAAGACGAAGCCAATTGGCCTACCGAGTGATCGAATTATTTATACGATACTTAAGTCGCCTAAGTATGGCATACTGCACCTGTCTTCTGGGAAGTACCATCTGCAAACACACAGCACGTTTACTCAGCAACATATCGACACCGACCAGCTGTGGTACCGCCTACATAGACGTGCATACTCTCACATCCAAGACGAATTCTCATTTGTAGTTGGAGCCACCGAGTGCGAGAACATCACTGGAGTAATGACGATCCGACACACACCAGCCTACTCAACCTCGGAGCATTCGTTGGGGCGTGTACATACGACTTTAGAACGACTGCAGGTTATGGAAGGTTCTAGAATGGTCATACCTGCTACTCATTTAAATTTCCGAACGGACTCTGTTACAAATCTTGTTTTCAATATAACCCATTTGCCGCGACATGGAAAAATCGAAGTAATAAGCGAAAGCTTAAAAATATTAAGAGATAACACCACTTATTTCACTTTAAAGGAATTGAATTCAGATAGGGTTTACTACTCACACGATGATTCCGAAAGTAGACACGATTCTTTTCACTTTATGGCGCTCAGTCCTGAACCCGAAGATTTTCAGTATGTAGGGGTATTTCACATCGATATAATACTTAAGAACGACAACAGCCCAGTGAGGGCGAACGATAAAGTGTTTCACATTGTACACGGAGGCGCCCGCCTCATCACGGCCAGGGACCTGAGCTACACTGACGCTGACTTGGATACGAAGCCGGCCGATATCATCTACACGATCCAAAGATTCACTAAAGACCCTCCAAACGGAGGTATATACAGAGCCGATAACCCCGCGGAACTCATTGCTCAATTCTCCCAGGATGATATTAATAAAAACCTTGTTCTATTCAAACATCAAGGTAAAGAGTATGGTAAGATGGCATTTTGGATATCGGACGGTTTATTTGACGTGAATGGAAATCTTGAGATTCAAGCATCGCCACCGTTTATTCGAATGTACCCCACAAACGGATCAATAGTTGAAAACGGTAAAGCGGTTGTAATTACGACGAGGGATATGCAAGTGGATACAAACATGAACTGTTTGGAAGAAGACATACGGTACGAGGTGACGCTGGAGCCGAAACACGGCGCCATCGAGGTCGGGGAGGGGCAGGGCGCGGTGACGTTCTCGCAGCTGGACGTGGCTGCCGGCCGCGTGGCCTACCGCCACCGCGAGCCCAGGACTCCTGCCGACCAGTTCAGGTACATACCTCACTTGCAATCTCGTACGTTTTGCTTAAAATAATACCTATTGTGACCATACATTTTTCACTGTGATCACAATCACACGAAACGCGAGAATCGCGAGAAACGCGAGCTCATCAATTCGATTAGAATACGGCATTACAATTTTTATAACGCTACTGAGTTGTTCATTTTAAATTAAATTAATTGTTCCTGTTCAAGGTTTAAAGTCAAGTGTCTGGAAGCCTGGGGTGAAGGGACATATCCAATTAAAATATTCCCATCAAGTTACTGGGAGCCGCTTAAAGTAACAACTAACCGACCTCTGGTAGTCGAGGAATCTACAAGTGTCAACATCACCAGGGATGTCTTGGAGGTAGAGTAATAGGGTGAATAGCCCTCTTATCACTCATTGGATGTCTATGCATATTCGATCCAATTAGCACTATACTTTTTACTAACATAGGTATATATTTAAATCTTATTATTACTAACATAATGTTGTAAACCAACATATGTCTGGTGTCTGAAATATATATTTTCATTTTAATTTTCCATAGTATTTTATGCAACCGTTGTATAATAATTTTTAAGAAAAAAAACCTGACTTCAATGAGGGAGACCGGTGAAAGATTATAAAAAGACAGCGTCGCCAAGCCTACGCCTAATTAGTCCATTAGTCAAGCAAAACTTGTCGGTACGGTACTACGTTTGAATTTTTCGAAAATCGCGTGTCATTTATTTATTTGACCACCTGTCTGGCCTAGTAGGTAGTGACCCTGCCTATGAAGCTGATGGTCCCGGGTTCAAATCCTGGTAAGGGCATTTATTCGTGTGATGAGCATGGATATTTGTTCCTGAGTCATGGGTTTTTTCTAGTATTTATAAATATTATATATATTGTTGTCTAAGTACCCTCAACACAAGCCTTATTGAGCTTACTGTGGGACTTAGTCAATTTGGGTAATAATGTCCTATATTTATTTATTTATTTATATCTTACCTGTGGAACTGTTTTTACATTTAGATTATGATCAAGTTTGTAATTGCGATGTTCAGAGAATTTTTTGACATCATAATTGAAAAATATACTACTGAGGCTGTGCGTTTTCTTTAGCAAAGTTTGATAATAATAAAATTGCTATAACCCTGCACCTACCTACTGCACGATACACGTTCAATGTTGTAAGCTCATAGTTTCCTGCTACCCAAAGGTTGTCTGGAAGAGATCGCTTCTTAGCGATAATACCGCCTGTTGTTACCTACTTTTAAATGTTTTTTTCATTTCCTGTCTATTTTTAACTGTATGGTGTACAATAACGAATATTTACTCACTTACTATAAGTATGCTTAAAAGAGTTGAGAACTACCCTCAATTCCTGATAGAATCCATCATCAGAACTCAAGCTTGATATAAATGTGCCTTGAAAACCTAACTGCTTGACAAACATGCGAAGAGAACAAAACGCCAAACGTGACTATGCGTCGTTTAAAAGTTCCGTTCTGTTCATCATCAGCAGTTCCACTTCATCAAATGCCACTTCTACAAATGTAAATACTTAATGTGTTGATGAAAATACTAAATTCACTGTATATATATGCCTTTAACATTTGAGGAATTCCCTCGATTCCTCATGGACCCCATAGTCAGAACTCGAATTTGACAAAAATTTGTCTTGAAAATCTAATTTGCTTAACAAACACAGCGAAGAGGACAAATCGCCAAACGTGTACTAAGCGTCGTTGAAGAGTTCCATTCTGATCATCATAAGCAGTTTGAAGTGAGTTTCAAATCATCAGAACTGAGTTTTGACAAAAAGGGACCAATCTCTATACATATAAATTCAAACAAATATATTTTCAATATCGGTACAGAAATGACGGGAGTTATGAATTAACAAACATTTAAAAAAAACCCCAATTGATAACCTCCTCCTTTTGAAATTTGGAAGTCGGTTAAAAAGGGTCAAAAAAGGCTAATGGCGTGTGTTGCGCAACAACGTTGCATACCATACTTTTTCTACGACTACTGACTTAAATAAAATGCAAAATTAATTTTAAAAATGACAAAAAATGTCTATGGTGAACTTTGTTTTAAATTGACGTTCACTAGAGGGTGATGACATTAGTAGTGAAATTAGTTTAGATGAAAACTATTAATTTTGATTTTGTTAGGTTAGGTTAGTCTGTTATGAGGAATAGACAATATAGACTTCATCAAACCTATTATGTATGTTCTTATATTAGTGTTAATCACTGTATAAATGTCAGATAACAGTAGAGGAGTTGAAAAATATACATTAAATGGTCATGTTGAGTAAAACTTATAGTCATACTAATGTGATAAAATTTTCAACAGGTCATGCATCCACAAATCGAACCGTCGAACATAATTTTCCAAATAACTCAAGGTCCGTATCATGGCTGGCTGGAAATCACCGCAACTCCTGGTGTGGTTGAGGTGGAGACCTCGAACGATGAGCCGGCACACACGACCGTGTTCGACCAGTCGATCATCAATGGCAACCGCCTGGTGTACATGCAGTCTGGCGTCAACCGCACTAGGGATAAGATCGTAATGGACGTCACTAATGGCATCGTATGGTTGAGGAATGTCGAATTGAATATCATAATTATTCCAGAACATTTTTACGTGACGGTGTCTAATTTGACCGTTGTCGAAGGAGAAGCCATCAGTATTAAGCCAGAAATGTTCCGCACGATAACAGAGTACTACAGAGGAAAAGTGGTGGCATATAAGGTACTTGAAAAACCCAAATATGGAAAGATTTTGATGGGCGACCAGGAATTGACTTTACTGCCTGTTCTTAAACTTAATTCTGGAAATATTCAGGTATGCTTTACAACATTTTATATGGTTTTATTTTTCTGATTTACACTAATATTTAATTACTCTTTTGGATACCATATTATGGTCATTCATTATAAACTCTTAGACATCCCTTTGTACCTTTCGCAAAACACGTTTTCTTAATGGCTCTCTCCTCAATTTTATTTATTTTATTACTCAAATAAGTAACACAGCATCACAGAAAAACCAAGGCATAGTGAAACTATAAAACAATAGGACTAGAATCTATAGAACTATAAGTCTTTTTAGTCTTGTATCTCAAGAAACATTATTTCTAACCCTGGACATATTTTGCAAAGGGTATTTTTGCTAAAAGCTAAGGCTGTAAGGGACGTAAGTCTTGAGGATGGGCCCTGTTTTCGCATTGGGCTCTTGCACGTTCCTTGGTGAAAGAAACTGGGGTTAAACCTTCAATTAAGTTTTAGTACATTCAGAAAATATAAGATTGATCAGTAATACGTTATTGACAGTATGTAAACGACGGTTCGGAGGAGTCGTCGGACTCGTTCAAGCTGGCGGCGGCGACGGAGAGCAACAAGGAGAGCGAGCCGTTCGTGGTGCGCGTGAGCATCGCGCCGGTCAACGACGAGACGCCCATCGTGGCCGCCAACACCGGGCTCTGTGTCTGGGAGGGCGGCACCTTCACGTTTACTAGGAACGAGCTGTGTAAGTGGATTACATCAACAACATATGAACTCGTTCACATGTCGGGCATTCTATTCCCGTTCGAAAATTTCGATATTCGCTACGTGCATGACTGTCACGCAACCCAGTTCGAATCTCGACCGGTGGCTAACTTTTGTTTTTTTTTTTTTTATATATATTCAAGTTTATACATATTTTTTTATTTTTTATTGTTTTAGACAAGTTTAATTAAGTAAAAAAATGTAGTTAAGATTATTACCTATACACCACCATATTACAATAAATAGTTATAACCGAGCAAAGCTCGGTCGCCCAGGTACTGTTCTATTATAGGTGTAAAGTTGTATTAAAAACTCTTTAATTATTGTACTCTATAATTAATGTTACCATTAAAAAGATTACTTTTACAGGAATAAAAATAATAAATGCTCGCCGCCATGTTTCTATTGTTTTTCTGTCCGCCAAGAGTGAATATACGTATAGAAGAAGTTCCATACATGGTTGAACTTTATTTCACAAAAGGGAAAAATGCGACACAATCATGCCGTGATAAAAATTGTTATGTAATTGTATAATAATATGAACTTAATGCAGTGCCAGTAAGAGTAGCAAAATATTGGTTCAAGCGTTTTAAGTCCGAGAATTTTGATGTCAACTATGAAGCTCCGCGTCCTGTTACGGATAAATCGAAAAATCCTCCATTACAACATATTAGTAGTTACAACGTAGCTCAAGAGAACTTTTTCTACTTTAAAACAGGTGTTGACTATAAACAGTTTTAAAGTCGAAAAAGTTTGTGTATACAAAAAAGCTAGATATTTGGGTGTGACGAATGGAATGAACGAAACTTTCATTGTATGAGTGACACCTGTATCTGTATACAGCCAGAGCCACCATTTTATTGGTTAATGTGATACACACAGATATTTTCATTCGATAATTCATTCCATTCGTGCCAGCTCTTGCGAATCGACCTGTATTGTTGCATTTTTTTGAGCAGAAGTGCCAAACTTTCTACAGCAATGTAATAATGTCACTACCTGCAATGTGGCAAGTTACCGAACAAAATGGCACATATATGTTATAACTAAATGTAAATAAACTATGTAAACAAATGTCCTAAATTTCTCTATAATATACAAAAGACTTTTCCCCCGACTTATTATTATTGCAAGTAACCGAACCTAAACTACTTCTTTGTTTTATTTACAGATGTGAACGACATCGATACGCCACTAGAAAATGTTACAATAATTGTGGTTGATATAGTTTCTGGGCATATTGCTATGAAGGGGAATATCCACGAGCCTGTCACACGTTTCACTCAGGCTGATATTGATAACGGAAATGTGGTTTTCGTCCACAAAAGTAAGTGCATTACATTTTTATCATTGTTATCCCTTCAGGCATCAGTTTGGGTACCAAAACGATTATTATCTTCGTAGTCGACATCTAGCATCGGGTAGCGGAATTATCAGTTCTGCTAATTGACAATAGATGTCTCAAATGTTGTGACTGGTGAAAATTGTATTTCTCAACAATTTACAATTGATATTACAAGCAGGAGGAGTTGAAAATAGAGTTCCGAATAATCCGGTTATAATATTAGCTAAAAATTGTCGAGCATTAGACTTTTCGTTCGTCGCAACATCTATTGTCAAGTAGCAGTACTGATGATTCCGCTACTCGACGCTAGATGTCGACTACGAAGATAATAATCGTTTAGGTACCAAAACTGATGTATGGAGTGAGCACTCTATGTTACTTATTTCTCTATTCTTCCGGTGGCACACGTCATGTTTGAGTTGTTGGAAATATATATATTTTTTAAAATATTACATGAAATAAAATGCAAGTTTCGAAGGGTTACTATTAAATATACTATATAAGGTTGTTTTATCTGTTGCAGATGGCTCTAAAGGCAAAATGATCTTCAACGTTACAGACGGACTACACGAACTGTCTAAAATAACGTTTCTAATTACAACAAAATCGGTATCTTTGAAACTTATCAGAAAGCATAATCTTCGGGTTTTCCCTCTAATGAGAGAACCGTTAAACAATTATTTGCTGATGGCTAAATGCTCAGATTACACCAGAACAATTGTCTATAAAATAGACAGAACACCATCTCTCGGCAGACTGATTATGCTCAGTGAAGACAGCCACCACAGATCCATCAAGCAGTTTACACAGGAAGACGTCAATAACACCCTTGTCTACTATGAACATACACATCCTTTTTCAGATCTGCACACGAACGACTCTTTTATATTTACGGTTGAAGCCGCCCTAGCTAAACCGATAACAGATCAAGTTTTCAACATCGATATATCGGTATCTTCCGGAGGCTTGGCTAAATATGTTCATATACCTCAGATTAAGGTGAACGAGGGTGATAAAGTTCCCATCAAAGTGAACGTTACGAACGTAATAGTATACCTGGAGAGTCAAGCGGGGCTGAGACAGCCTCAGGTGGAGGCGCAGTGGTCGCAGCCGGCGCACGGCACGCTGCAGCCGGCCGTGTCGTCGCTGACGCAGGCACAGCTCGAGGCTGGCGCCGTCCTTTACCAACACGACGATTCCGACACTACACAAGACAAAATAGAAATGTCCCTCTTTCTTCTACCTGAGTATGTTCTCCTGTGTAATGTCACTATTACTATTCATATTATTCCAATCAACGACCAACCTTTTAGACTTTTGACCGAAACGCCGCAAATACAGGTGGTACAGGGTGAGAATTATACAATCACTAAAAAAGATTTGATTACCGAGGACGCTGACACTAGTTCCACTGGCATACTTTACGACATTATAAGCGGTCCCACTCAAGGGAGGATCGTCATGATGGACAAGAATTTGAGCATTGATGACGCACAATCAATAAATAAATTCACTCAAGATGATATCAACAATGGACGCGTAATCTATGAGCATTCTGGCATGCTTCAAACGGCCACTTTCTACTTTAGGGTATGGGACGGACAGTTCAAACCTATGTATAAGATATTCACGATTGACGTGTTGCCGGTATCACTAAACGCGTCTACATTGCATCCAGTATTATTACAACAAGGCTCTAATGTTGCAACAGTGACCACCGAGCAAATATATATCGAAACCAACGCCAAAAAGTACAAAGTGTGGTACAATATTACTAGACAACCTCTTCACGGCATGATATACGTGGGCAGGAATCCAGTCACCTACTTTTCCCATAGGGATTTGATGGATAAGGTGGTCATTTATATGCAGAACGATATGACCGCAGCTAGTGACAGCTTCGACCTTATTGCATACATCCACAACAGTAATTCCACAAACCCTTTCACAATAAATGTTTTGGTTCAGCCTCTGATGGCTTTGAAAGATATAAAAGTCGAAGGTGATAAGTCGAGAATAACTCTGAGCAATATGGACGCCACCGGTCTAGCCAAGTTGACTGGAAGTAATCCAATCTATACCATCTTAAGTAAACCTAAACATGGTACTGTCAAGAATATAATTAGAAGTTCTGGAGGAAATACAAGTGCGAGGGAAAGAGAAGTTCCGTACTTTACGCACGAGGATATCAAAGCGGGGGTCATTTACTACGTGACCAAGAAGAGATCGCAGGAGCTGGTCGGCAAGGAGGACAGTTTCCGATTCTTACTGGCGGCGACGATATTCCAGCCGGCCGCAGGCGAAGTTAAAATATTCATTGGGAGCAAATCGAAAAAGAACTTGCCTGGGCCTAATGATCCTGAGAGTCACGAGGGGGTACCCGTAAGTTAATAAATTAATAATACTGTTTCTTAGTTATTACAACTGATTCTATATTAGTAATGATATTAATTGCATATAAAGACTGACGAGCTGATTCAAAATTATGTCATACTTTGTATTTATGTAATTTGCTTTTTTATATTTTTGATGGTCTTACACGAACTGAGATCCAGGTGGCGAACGGCGATTCAGCGTCGTACTACCTGACGATCCTGATGGCCCTCTCGGGCGTGGTGCTGGCCATGCTTGTGCTGCTGGCGCTGGTGCGGTGCCGCCGCTGCCTGGCCAGCGACCGCCGCGCGCGAGCCAAGGCGCACGGCCAGAGCCAGGGCGCCGTGGCCCCCATCCCGCTGCCGCGCCCGCCCGACCATCTCATGCCTTCTCCGGCGCATCCCACGCCACCCATAAAGAGGTGGGTGTGAAGTGCGGAGACTAATAAAACTCAGGACTTGCCACACAAACTAGGAGTAATAAATGCCGTGACCGAGTCTATATGTGGATCTTTGACCCTTTCAATGCTATTTTATGCAAAACAGAAGGTTGTGTTACGTTTTTTAAAGCTGAAAGAGCTACAGTGAAAACAATAGCTTATGATTATAAATGGGACTCGAACTTTTAGTGCTGATGACGTCAAACCACACAACTGAGCAGTACATAACTTCTTTGAGTGACATTATAATTTACATTAACAATAAATTGACGTTGTGATGACAAATATATCTGACTATATCATTATTCATTATAATCATAAAATACATCTCTTATTATTATGTCGTAAGTACCCTCAACACAAGCCTTATTGAGCTTACTGTGGGACTTAGTCAATTTGTGTAATAATGTCCTATAATATTTTTTTATTTTTTTATTATAGTTACAAAGTAACACACTGTAAATTAAACAAACTTATTTAACAGTACATATGATTCTAATTAATATGGTCTAAATGTATTATTTAGATACGTGTCATCGGAGCAGTCGGTGCACACAGGCGCCAGCACGCCGCTGCCGTCGGGCGGCAGCGTGGCCTGCAAAGTGACGCCGCTGGCCGACGCGGCGCTCCCCGACCTCAACGCGAGGTACCCCTACGGCACCGAAGACCACACAGACGTAAGTGACTATATATATATACATATACAACAAGTCTTAGAGACCTTTTACATCTCTAAGGATAATTTGATGATCGTTTTTTAGGGTTCCGTAGCCAAATGGCAAAAAACGGAACCCTTATAGATTCGTCATGTCCGTCTGTCTGTCCGATTCTGTCACAGCCACTTTTTTCCGAAACTATAAAAGCTATACTGTTCAAACTTGGTAAGTAGATGTATTCTATGAACCGCATTATGATGTTTACACAAAAATAGAAAAAAAAACAATAAATTTTGGGGGTTCCCCATACTTAGAACTGAAACTCAAAAAATCTTTTTTCATCAAACCCATACGTGTGGGGTATCTATGGATAGGTCTTTAAAAATGATATTGAGGTTTCTAATATAATTTTTTTCTAAACTGAATAGTTTGCGCGAGAGACACTTCCAAAGTGGTAAAAAGTGTCCCCCCCCCCCCCGTAACTTCTAAAATAACAGAATGAAAAATCTAAAAAAATATATGATATACATTGCCATGCAAACTTCGACCGAAAATTGGTTCGAACGAGATCTAGTAAGTAGTTTTTTTTAATACGTCATAAAAATTAAAAAAAAAAAATTTTTCATCAAACCCATACGTGTGGGGTATCTAAGGATAGGTCTTCAAAAATGATATTTAGGTTTCTAATATCATTTTTTTCTAAACTGAATAGTTTGCGCGAGAGACACTTCCAAAGTGAAAAAAAGTGTCCCCCCCCCCCCCCTGTAACTTCTAAAATAACGAAATGAACAATCTAAAAAAAATATATGATATACATTACCATGCAAACTTCCAACGAAAATTGGTTTGAACCAGATCTAGTAAGTAGTTTTTTTAATACGTCATAAATGGTACGGAACCCTTCATGGGCGAGTCCGACTCGCACTTGGCCGCTTTTTTAATATATATATTTTAGCTCTGCCACTTGGAGACTTACGTTTCTAAAGAGTTTTAGAAATTGTCTGTTTGTATTTTTTTGTTATAGTTTTTCTTCATCTCTAATGAAGTATTTAATATTTCATATTTGTAATTGTACTTTGTAATTTTTGGTTATTTTTATTGCTTGTAAAATGACATGTAAAGGTGCCCCTTATGGCCTATTTGCTGAAAACATGTTTTATTGAGTAGATTTTTTTTTATACCACGACAGTGCCAAATAAGCATACGAGCCGCCTTATGTTAAGCGGTTACCGTCGCCTATGGACGCCTACAACTCCAGAGGTGTTACATGCCCGTTGACGACTCTTTAATAGTAGTTATGTAGAGTACATTGTGCAACGAGGGGGATGAGTGAAATATTGCACGAGAGTCTATTATATATTCACGACAGCCGCAGGGTGGAGTGAATTAAAGACTCGAGTAACAATATTCTTACCCCCGGAGTTACATACAATGTTTATCATCACACTTGCGAAGAAAAAACTAAATTTTAAGTGAAATCATTCTTAAATATGGTGACATTTCAAACATTCGTCCGCCATATTGTCATTTTTTGACAGGTTAGGCATCGAAGGCACAGACCTATCCGACATTCAGCCACAATTGAAAATTGTGTAAAAGTATTTCAAACAGCTATTAAATTAATCAAATTAAATAGTTTTAAACATGAACATAAATACTTAATTATAAACGTTAATATTTAAAAAATAAAACTTATTTATACCTAGGTAATTCGTTTAAATTAGTTAAAGAAAAAGTTATAACTTCCTAGGGAGTTATAGCTTTTTTTAACAATTCATAACTCCCGGGGGAACAATATAGGTACACCTGCATGAAATAAGATCTTTTTCGAGCAAGTGTGATGAAAAAACCTTCTTTGAAGAACCCTATACTGTAGACCCTCGGGAAAACCTCGATAGGAAGCTCATTCCACTGCCGGAGCGTCTGCGGGAGGAAATGGGAGTTTAGATCTGTTATACTTTACTTAAGTTTATGTGCAGTTAGGAAAAACCTTACCCGTGAGGACACAATTATTTGATTTATATGAGTTTTTCGTGAATGTAAATTACCCGTACGTGTAAAGTCGATTTGTACTGACTAAATAGATATCAATATAAACAGTTGCCATAAGTTCATGGTTGTCCTAAAAAAGCGCGAGATTACGAAGTAATAAAGGTAATATGGTTTGTTTACGTTATTTTTAATTTCTATCGAACTTCGCTTTAGGTATAATATGTTTTCACGTCAGCAGCTGGAACAAGGGTAATTTTCTGCTTAAAAACAAGTGAGCAAAATCGCATTTTGCTCACTGAGCGAGACAAAATAACATTCAAGTGCCCTTTATATTCGAATGTCATTTCAACGTGTGGGGCCTAATACAAGTTCGAAATATTTGGATTCTATTGTCTTTGTCCCTTTCACGTCATTATCAAAAAGAAAGAGACAAAAATAAGTGCATACGTAATCAACGTTATATTGACGGTTTATATTAAACCCCCGAATAAGTCAGACCGCATCGTTCCTAAACACCCTACGAGTCTGCATTCGTAATAATTAATTAATGAAATAAAAGTTTAAAATTTAATAAAAACACCATATTTTACGTATTTTATTATACAATCAAAACAATGAACTTAAAAAATACGCAATTGTTACGCATAGTAAATAATTCGACTTTTAATGATCACTATAGTTGACAAATAGTTGTATCCGCCATTCGGACCGTATATTACAAAGTTTTTTTTTACAAAAAAAAGTTGTCGGATATTTGGAATTGACAGTTCCAATTGATGTTCGTTATTTCATTATTTCCGTATTATTTTATTGGAATTTCTTTCGTTTTGTTTTATGTTTTACTGCGGTAATTAAACTTAATTGTTAGAATACCCTAAGAAAACATGAGTGAAATAGTGATGACGACGGATTACATTTTTTCAGGTTCTATTTTTACCTTTCAAATATGTTCACACTGGTGTCATGAAATTTTTTGTGTACTACTCGAGATCAAAGTTTTTACATCTCTTGCGCTTTTGAGTCCCTTCTGCGCTCATGATTCTAAATATAGAGAATCTTTCGCTTGCACGGGACTCAAAATAAGCACTCGAAGAAATATCAAACTTTGCTCTCTTGTTGTACAAATAACTATTTCGTTCCACAGGCGGAAGACTGGAGCAGCTACGAAGCCAGCGAAACCGCGTACCCGATAAGGGCACCAGGGGTAGCCCCGGCGAACCCCATGCTACGCCGCAACCAGTACTGGGTCTGACCCACGCACACCTTCACACTGCCCAGGCAACCTCGACCAGGTAACTCTCAACCATAATATTTTGATAGCATCATAAAGAAGCTTGGAATCTGCTCTACAACCAATCGAAATCTGGTTGTTAAGAGGCTGTCAATACCTAAAGCGCGCACACTGTCTATTTGTATCGAAGTAAATGAGATAGCACTGTCGCATGTTACTGGGCCTGGGCCAATAATAAGAAAAATATTTAAATAAAAAAAGTGGATTATTAGTGTAATATTTTACTCAATAGCGGCTTAGATATAAATGTTTTGAAATTGTGATTTTAATTGCAGACCCATAAGTTAAAACAATAAAGACATAAAACCGTTTAATTGTGATTTTAAGACCAATCTTTGCAATTATTTTCTATCGAGCCGATTTCGTTCAATCATGTATCGAGTACAACCACGGTCTTTGAAATATAATTAATATGAACATATTTTTTTCTTACTTGACTAAAACAAATAGTCTTTCTTAAAAAACTGTTTAAGTAACATCAATTTCAAGGACATTGGGTGTTGACAGCCTCTTAAAACAACCGCCATCTTATTTAAGAGGAAACCAAACCTTTCCAATCCCAAAAGATTTAAATTTTTGTATGCTAGGCTGACACTGGTAAGTATCGAGAAAGCTCATTCGTCGAATTGGTCTGGACTCTCACTATTTTCAGTTTGTAACCGGCACGCGTGAGCAACTAGACCTAAGCCTCCACTCTCCTGTTATATAATCGTATTATATTATAAATTGCATTATGCGTCTATCTCAATTGTGTTATACATTAGACACATTACATTTTGACGAGCTGTCTGGCCTAGTGGGTAGTGATCCTGCCTATGAAGCCGATGGTCCCGGATTCAAATCCTAGTAAGGGCATTTATTCGTGTGATGAGCATGGATATTTGTTCCTGAGTCATGGATGTTTTCTATGTATTTAAGTATTTATAATGTAATTATTATATATATCCTTGTCTAAATACCCGCAACACAAGCCTTATTGAGCTTACCGTGGGACTTGTGTAATAATGTCCTATGATATTTATTTATTACAGTAATCCTCACCACGCACGAAGAAGGTTGCGTGACGTTGAACCGGCGGCTGCAGCAGCGGCGCTACGTCGATCTAGTTCCTACGCCTTTTCTGCTCAGCAACTACGGAGTTACAAAGAAGCACGAAAACTGTGAGGTAACACTCTGAGCCGTCTGAGCCCTATAGTCTTAACCAAAAACTATTACATAAAAATACTGTAATAATCATGTTCCTAGGAATTCTACATTCATAACAATAAGCAATTTAACCGAATAAAATATGTTTACGGGCATCTGTTACGCCACGGACACGGTCGCAGTTGAAAGTGGGAGTGGCCTAAGTTTAATGTAAGTTAGCGATTCGCTGTTTTTTACAATTGTGGTGCCAAATCGTTTAATTATAGTGTGAAATATTAAGGTTGTTAATGAGCTCATTTCTGTGCGGGTCGGCGTATGAATGTATAGTTTAAATAATAGAGCGCCGATAACTTTCTGAGAATAATCAATGCTGTTTTACACTACTAGTAACAATACACTAAAGTTGTAATAAATAATATTTCGTTTGCGATTTATAACATAAAAGTGCCTGTAATTTTTATTTTCATAGGAAAGTCGAATACAAAACCAATAACATCTAACAAGTGATCTTTTTTCATCCTTGTAATGTTTAAATACCTAGTTTAAAGCTTGTGCTACATAAATGAAGTAAGGGTGGGATCACTTCTATCAGCAATCTGTACCTATGCTGATTTAGCATCGAGCCGCATTTTATATATAAGAAATCGCGCGTTATTATGAAGCTGCGAAAGCTGAAACATGCATACACATCTTCATATTAACGAGCGATTTCTCATATGAAATGCGGCTCGATGCTGATAGATGTCATTCCACCCTAAGTACGTTTTTGTTTTTTATTATTCGAGGATGTCCTAAAGTACACAATGAAAACGTAGAATCTAGATTTGATTTATGGTCAAATACCAAGACTGAGCACTGTAGGTTAATATTAGAGAGGTTTACAGATTTGATCACACACCTGTATCCATAAGAATATTTCATAAATGGTAGAATAGATTATTCAACAAAACAATCAAGCTTTGGGTAAGAATTTTACTTGAATAAGTTGTTGGTAGGAAATTAACAACAAAAAATGAACTTTTTGTTTAGAAAGAAGGATGTTTTTGTGGCTGCGACTCTTGCACGAATGATACCGTCCTTATGATATATCTGGGAGGGAATAGGTATATTAGCTGGAGACGGATTGTTCGATACCTAATATATACGTTTTAACTTTTACGTTATTTGTATGAAGCTACAATGATTTATGTCTAAATTATAGAAAATATGTAGTGATTTCGATGGCCTGTGCTCTAAAATACGTAGATTATTATACGGCGGAGGGAGAGTAATAATACCGGGATATGTTTATGACGTGTCTATCTGTGTATTCACTCGAATGATTATAACTATCGGGTGAAATTTTATGAGTTATTTTAATCCATGGAACCCATAGATTGTTATAGGCATCGGGTATTTTGAATTTGTACCTATAATTTGTTTTTATATGAAATTGTTGTCGAGATCTTATACCTATATATATTCATGTACCTATGTTTAACCTTTTAACCGCCGTAGTCTGATATATAAGACATACTATCTGATATAATGTCTGATATAAACTCGCTCGATGAAACATTCTAAGCGGTTGAAAGGTTAAACTGCATTATTTTTCCTGCAAGCACATCTAATTAAATATTCGCCTGAGACAAAATATTAATGTTTGTTGTGCCAAGGTCTGCGTACAGAGTACTCAACGCTATATGCAACGCGTGTGAGACATACTCTTTCATTTACTTCACGGTATTTTGTTAGTGAAGTGTTTATCCTAATTATGCCAAGGATAGTGCCAAAGTTCTACTAAGGATACCTTTATACACAAGTTATAAGTTTTATTGATTAGTATATTTAGTATCTAATTTAAGTTTATTGCTATTAAAACTTAACTTACGTATTAATAATATAATAATACTAAATTAAAGAGGTTTAAGTCACAATATATATAATCATGTTGCATTAATATAGAAGTAAACTGTAGCAAATATATTTCATCTATTTAGCAATTGGTATCAGTTTGTGAGCTGTTAAAAAGTTCTTCATAATAAAACCAGTTAGTATGAATATTCCTTGTTACGAGCGTTTACCTGTCTCTGTTTAGTCTATAATAAAATCTTGTACATTCAATTTGGCCTAAATTATGGTTTCGGTACCAACAAGGTAATTTCATGACGGACACCGAAAATGGCCCTAACTCTAGGAGTTTGGGCTCGTTAGAGTCATCTTGAGGAATGTTTGATGACTGTACAACAAAACCTGACTGTACAAAAACTCATTTTTTTATATGTTGAAGCACCTTTTAACGTTTCTGGAACGAAACACGTGTCAATTATTGACATTTTTGCTAAACGAATCCATGAATTTTTCTACGATACGTAACGTGCGTGGCTAACAAATTGATAGCCATGAACTTTAACTGAATTTATTTAGTCTACTTACAGGGAGGGCTTTTTAAGAAAATAACTTTCCCGGAAATGACCATAGGTATTCCAGATTTGGAAATTGTATGTAATTTTACATTGAATACTGAATTATAAAAATTGCTAATATTGACCATTCATAACACTTGGCCGCTTCGGCAAAATCCTGTAAGGAAAAGACACTAGACAAATCCAATAAGATAATTTTTTATTTGATAATTTTTCATTTATGTATATTTTCATTAATTTTTCTGTAGAAGAAAAGTAATATAGTTCCAAGTCTGGTAGATTTATATACAGGTTGTCCCGGAATAAGTGCACGTCATTTGATATTATCATTATCAATATAAGAAGTGAAATTACGAATATGATTTATCGAAATACTTCATTTTTGTAATCTACGTCCTCGGAAGTAAACACAATTTTTCGTCTCAGAAATTTGTTACTACCAGATCAATTGGTTTGCAATAACTTTGGTCTACTAAGTTGTACATGGTGTGCTAGGATAGACTAACAAGTGTAGACGCGACCAGTGGTAACGTTGAAAGCGAACGCAGTCGACGCGCACGAATGAGGGTAAACGGAGCGCGGTCTACACAACTTTGACACCCACCCAATATCTCCAGTTACCCGTGAATAAGATGCATGTAACTGCATCGCAATATCGGGAGCTCAAAAACAATATAAAACGTAATCACGGTTTATATCCCGGTCGATTTAAGTCTAGTGAAACTAACCGTGAATCATTCAAAACTGTGGTGCTGTGTCACAAACACGTAATCTTGTGGAATGTCAAACATTAATGCTAGCGGCAGCCGCTGGAACTAATTTTACTCCATAAGATCGTAGAAAACCAACAAAATGAGGGCAGCACCAGTCGTGCACCTCGCGAATAACATTAATTTGGACCAAAATGACCAAACCCACAATCTACTTAGTGATTTTTTTAACTGCCCACCAATCCCCACCAACCGACTCACCACCATTGCTAAAGTAAGTAGATATCATTCATAACTTAATCTGATACGCTCCGGCTCACCTACTAATAGTAGTACGAGGATATTTTACTAATTCGTAAGCATTGGATAGCGTTGCTTTCTAATGGTTGATCTACGGAGTTTCTGTTTAAACATTCCTTATAACATATAAGTAGTGATTTTGAGTGTACCTTGTTGTCCGGGACACCGCGTATAATATAGTATCAAGTGAAATAGTATAGAAAAAAAATGTGCCAAATAATAGCCTCTGTCCTCGCCAATATTAATCCATAAGAAAAAGTAGGTAAAGGATTTTCAGTGTATGTTGTAAAATGTATAGTTTTAAACTATAAATAAAACGAAAATGCCAAGTTGTTACATATTATGCATTCCGGCCTTCATTATCTAACCATCCCGGCAGTATTAATACTGATTTTGTAAATTGTGTAGCACCTGAACCAATACATCAAGACAACAAAACACAACCAAAATAGCAAAATTACGTAAGGCCTTGAGGCAACATTCTACGAAGACTGCACGGCACTGTTAAAATCGTCTGTTTTCAATTTAGTACAAGAATGAGAAATAATATTTAATAGTATGTAAAAATCTTTTCTCAAACTTGTAATGAAATGTTGATAGGACTTCAAATTAGGTCCGGAAATACTACTTATCCGGTGGGATGAGTGAAGATGATAATTATGTAAAGGAATTTCATACAGCCTTACAAACCTAGGCCTGTAAAGCAACCATCGTTTGTTTTTAAACGTCAAATTTTGACACGTTTTGGCATTCAACTATATCAATCATCAAATAGTTGTAATTTCGTAATTGCGAATTAAACATATATATAGAGGAACCGGAAAGATTTTTTCTCAAACTTGCAATGTAATGTTGACATGACTTCAAATTAGGTCCGGAAATACTACATACCGTCGCTATACTTACTCAAACTCGTATCTGATATACATATCTAATATGTAGATACGAAGTTGAGTAAGTATAGCGACGATATCCGGTGCGATGAGTGAAGATGATATGTAAAGGAATTTCATACAGCCTTAGACACCTAGGCCTCTAAGGCAACCTTCTATTGTTTTAAAACGTCAAATTGTGACACGTCTTGGCATTCAAACATGAAAAACCTGTAAGCAATATTCTGCCATTACGCTTTTTTTCTGTTTTTTATTTTTATCTTTTTTGGCTTGTTATTACTATTTCAAAGATATCAAAAGGGGAACGAAAATTTGATTATTTATGCGTTACGACGCACGGTTTAGGAGATAAAGCCCTATAAAAAAATCTGCATGACTGAAATAAAAATCTGTATAGGGATGTAACTCCTAAACCGTGCGTCGTAGCGCAAAAATAATCAAATTTTCGTTACCCTTTTGATAATCACGCAGTAATAATAAAAAACCGGTCAAGTGCGAGTTCGTTTTACACGCGCTCCGAGGGTTCCGTACAAACATTGAAACATCTCGTATAACTATCGCTTATAAGCGAAAGACTTTTGATCAGAAGTACCCATTGATGTAAGTATAATAGGTACGTCAATGGAAGTACCTACATATAATACTAAGTATAATTGTGTACAGCGCCATCTATCGGACTAATATTTTTTTACATTTTCCTCACTTCACTACAAAAAAGTTTTGGAATGTACAATTTAAGCTTTTTCAAATGATGGGTATCATTTCACTTCGATTCGAATGATGGGTATCACTTGACCTAGTCACTAGACTTTGAAATTTTGCCCCCTCTTCATATTGGGCATTTTCCATAGTTAAAAAAAAAAATTAAAAATAATACTTTCTATGTGTCTGGGTTAGCGTTGTTCATAACTACTCCAATTTTTTTGTTCCGCTTCAATACCCTACGCACTGAATAACCTTTCAAGATAGAGAAATAAGTAACATAGAGTGCTTACTCCATACATCAGTTTGAGTACCAAAACGATTATTATCTTCGTAGTCGACATCTAGCGTCGAGTAGCGGAATTATCAGTACTGCTACTTGACAATAGATGTCTCAAGTGTTGTGACTGGTGAAAATTGTATTTCTCAACAATTTACAACTAATATTACAAGCAGGAGGAGTTGAAAATAGAGTTCTGAATAATCCGGTTATAATATTAGCTGAAAATTGTCGAGAATTAGACTTTTCGTTCGTCACAACATCTATTGTCAAGTAGCAGTACTGATAATTCCGCTACTCGACGCTAGTTGTCGACACTACGAAGATAATAATCGTTTTGGTACCAAAACTGATGTATTGAGTGAGCACTCTATGTTACTTATTTCTCTATGCTTTCACATTAGGACATGAAACAATCATCAGCATCATCATCCTATTATTATTATTCCAATTTTGAGAAAAGCACTATACAAATCTCGGCGAGAAACGAGGTTGCCGGCCGCGTATCCCTATCCGTCTATATCTATTTGGCCTGCAACCCTTCGTTTCCCGGCCTCTATAGTAATGTACCCTAAGGCCGAGCATATCAAGGGTCAATAATGTATACTTAATGATATCTAATGTACCGTATGTTCTTATGAATGAACTTTCATTTCATTTCACTAATAATATCTACTATAAGAGCGTTAAAACGAATGAATTAAGGTGATTACACACACAGAGTCATCGCAAAAACAGTATTGAATGAATGAACGAGTGAATGTGACTTATACGCACGTTATTAAGCTTAAAAAATATATAAAAAAACCTTGAAGAAACTTGGTCCGTGTTGCAGTTGAAGGTTCAACTTGCTATTGGAACGATAGAGAAACAAAATTAATTAATACTTTCAAATTCTTGATACTAATTACATGATTTTGTTATTGTGTGCGTGACTTCGGCTCTCGTGCCCGTACCTTTACTATAAGTGTTGTGCCATTGTATTACTTACAGAAAAAGCAATTCAAGGAGAGATGCATTCTCCTTGAATTGCTTTTTCATGACTGAGCTCAGCCGCTTTTTTGTGACTGCGGCATATCAGGCATATGTATTGCTAACCAATATTTTAACGTATGAAGTCTAAAACTCAGTATGTCGGGCTGCGAAAATAGAATGGTTTATGTAGTCCTCAACTCTGTCTTTGTGAATTTGTAATATAGTCAGTTAAGCAACTTTGTCAGTCGAAAAGGCGAGAAAATCAAATTTTCTATGGAACGATAATTAACCCTTCGTGTCTACATTTTTTAGATTTGCAGCTTTTTTCGACTGTCGGAAATGTCTGGCAGACTATAAGTTGTGTGAAATTAAGCTGGTCATATTTGAATTTTTATCTTTGCCTGTGTTGATGAAGATTAAACTTTAACAAATTAGAATTGTAGCCTATTTTTTTGACAATAGAAATAGTGGGTGGTCTAACATAAATTAGTATCCACTTTTCTATATGAACAGTATGGCGTCGTGAATACTTCCGTATGGGCACGTATTGTACGCTGATTAGTGTCTTAAATTGTGTAATAATTAGTGAAAGCAACTAAATATGTTTTCCCGGACCTCCCCGATTAGTGTTGATCGATATACGATTGTCATGTTGGATGCAAATGTTGGTTTGTAATATTTACCTAGCTCTCGTTAAATAGTAATATTTCAGATTATTAATTTATTAAGTATGATACCTATAACGCTCAAATTGTAAGTGAACCGATATTAGTATGTACTGGATGAATTCTGAAGTTGTAGATAGTTGCAGTTTTTACGGTCGATAAAGTAGGTACACTTATTAATGTAATAGGTTTTATGATTAGATACGATTGTATAGACTTGCTTTTTAAAAAAAAATTAACAACAAAGAATTAAGAATATATTTATGATATTTTATTACTCGTTGAATTCTGCTGAAGATTTTTGTCAGTCGTTTTAAATATCGGTGTGGCCTGCAGTGTTTAGAATAGTTATAGCAAGATAGTAAGTAAACCGATTTCATAAAAATTACCTTCAGGATTCTGGCTAAGGTTTTAAAGACGACAGTGGGTATCTGTTCCCCTGTAAAAACTTGCATTTATGTTTGATAATTGTTATGCTTAAAATTGACGATGTGAAACTCCGTATCCTGTATTCATTTCTACCATATAGGTAGTTAACACTTTTTTAATAAATAATGACACATTATTGTTAACTTTTTATTTTACAATTTTAAAGTAATTCTCACCAGGTGGTATCCTTAACATCCTAACACACATGTAAGGTAATTCAATTGTACAATACAATTAAACTAATGTATTCTAAAATAAACGTACATAATAGGCAAAAACATAATAACTAATTAAATAAACTATTTTGGTAATAATACTAATAATCGAAACACAGTAAAACTGCCTTTAAGAATAAATTCAACAGTTTTCGTAGAAAAAGAACCTGCTTACGAATTGTACTCATCAATGATTCAGTTATGTACAAAACTAAACAACGAGATTGTTCAAGATTCACTAAGTTCAGTCTGAAGGATCAGTAAGGTTGCAGGAGTTAGTGGTGTCAGTCGACCTCGAGTTTCCTGAAGTTGCCGGTGAGGCCGCGCATGGCGTCGCCGACGGCGTCCGCGCCGGCGCAGGTACTGGCGCCGGCGCGCAGCGCGGAGATGGCGCCCTCGCGCGCCGCTTCGCTATAAAGCTCGAGCCGAACCGCCATTTTGTCGTTCATCAACAATGTGTTGCGTTGCTTTGCCAGCTCCTCCTTCCATAATTCTGCAAATGAAATAGCTATATTTACATTGTTGTTCGAATGTCTATAAATTTATAAATTCATTACCATCGGATTTGAATAAGGGTTCGTCACTATAATAAACTTACCTATCATCTGCTTCATAGGCATTTCACCACCATATTCCTGTGGTAGCAGCTTCTTATCGATTTCTACTTCTTCGGGTGATGTGTACAGCTTTACTCGCTTTCTTATTTTTTCAGATATTAATCCCATTCCGAAGTCCAGTGCGAATTTGATTGTTGATTGTACATTGACTCCATAGATTTCTTTGTGTCGCATCGGGATAGTTCTCTGAAATTACATATCTGTTTTAACTAGCCGTTTAACCCCAGAATCGATTTAAAATATTAGGATAGCGTTACCTCTCCATTCTTGACAATTCGGACTGCTTCTTTGGGCGTGAAGAGGGTGAGGTGCGGGAAGCTGACGCCGCCGCCGTCCGCGTAGTGCACCAGCCCTCGCACCTGCACCTCCTCGTCCTCCATCAGGGTCTCGTAGCAGATTGCCATCACTCGACACATGTCCTGGTTTGTGTACTTATAAGGATCGAATACACCTACGAACACATCACTTGGTCAATATTGGGAGAGAAATCGTCATCGGTACAAACTATTCCATGTTTTAGTCAATATAATCCACTTGTGCTGGAATAAAATGGGTAATGATGTAAAAAGCAGTGAGATATAAGTTATTTAAATACATATTAATCTAAAGACAAACGGACGTAAAGCTATTTTTTGCATGTATTGTGCATTACGTTAAATATGATGCAAGCAAATAATTTTGTAGTGTTACGAGGGTCATGCCAAAAGAAGTTAGATACTCTATGGTCATTTGATCGATACTGGCCAGTTATACACCATTGTAAAGGTAGGTTATTTGCTAATAAATTCAAATATGGAACACTCGGAAAATGTTAGGATTCCTTTTTTAATTATTTTTTTTCTGGGTAATTTTGGAGGGAAATTTTCGCAACAATGGAGCTCACTCGACGTGATTTTCGTGTTATGATTTATTATGATTTTAAAAAAGGTTTAAAACCTCAAGAGTGTTTTGAACTTTTAGTTTCAACTTTTGGCGAGTCTGCTTGTTCACGTGCAACTGTTTTTAATTGGTTTGCTGAATTTAAAAGGGGACGAGAGACCTTTGAAGATGAGGCGAAGACCGGACGACCGCCAACCGCAGTCACTCAAGAAAACGTACAGGCTGTGGAAAAAAATGTTCGTGCGAACCGACGAATTACATATGCAGAGCTCGAGCGTGAGCTGGGTATTGGATCAGCAGCATTGCAAACTATAATTCATTATCATCTGGCCCTTCATAAGCGTTGTTCAAGATGGGTGCCGCACAAACTCACCGATTTGCAAAAAGACCGCCGCGTAGATTGGTGCAAATTTATGATAGATAAATTCGACGCTGGCGAGAAAAAAAATGTATATGATATACTTACAGGTGACGAAACATGGCTATATAACTACGACCCCGAAACAAAGCGGCAGTCCACAGTATGGTGTTTTGAAGATGAGCCGACGCCAACAAAATGTCGCCGAACCCGAAGTACACAAAAACAAATGATTGCCTCATTTTTCTGCAAGACGGGACATATTGCTACGATAGTGCTAGAAGATCAAAGGACAGTCAACTCTGAATGGTATGTGACAGTTTGTGCCCCCAGAGTACTGTCAGCTTGGTGTGACAAGCGGCCGAAATCGGGAACTCAGCACCTGCTCTGGCACCATGACAACGCTGCCCCTCACACTTCTGCTAGAACACTTGACTATTTCAGCTCAAAAAACGTGACTATCTTGCCCCACCCGCCATATTCCCCCGACCTAGCCCCTTGCGATTTTTACTTATTTCCCAAAATTAAAGAAAAATTAAAAGGAAGGCGATTTGAGAACAAAGAAGATGCCCTGGCTGCGTATAATTATGAAATTTCTGAGGTATCTAAAGAAGAGTGGTCATCGGTATTTTCTAAGTGGTTTAGACGGATGGAAAAGTGTATACGTGTTCACGGTGACTACTTCGAAAAAATAGATAGCTGTAATAAAGAATAAAGTCGGTAACTTTTGAGTATCTAATTTCTTTTGGCATGACCCTCGTACACTCATAACGTATGTGAAAGCAATTAACAGGTTTCGAACGCTCGAAATAATTTTAACAAATAACACCATGGTAGCGCCAGATGGAATAAGAATGTTTAGTTTTGATTTGTACAAATAATTTGCTCGATATTCTGAGTCTGGAACCACACGAATGTACAATATGTAAATATAGACTCCGACCACGCTCACTTTGCACAAACTTGGCAGTAAGAATGCATACATATCCCTACTATTCCCTACAAGCTACATACTTGACGCAGCCCTTACCATGTAAGTTAAGCGTGGTCCGACTCTACATGGCGTATATAATTTATATCCATATTGACACATTATATTAATAATTATTTGTGATATATAATCAATGAATCATACACAATTATATTTTAATATTGGGCTATATATTATACTTAATATATATCTTTCATAACGGCGTACCCCATGCATTGCGGTTCCACAGTGGTTTTTAACCTTTATCCAGAGAGTATTCAAACCAAAACGAGAACAGACTCATGATCACTCACGGACAATCGGCACGGCTAATATTATCCTTTAGTAAAACTGCTTACGAATTATAAAAAGTCGAGAAGCAGAGTTTGTTTTACCGGAATGTGATTTAAATATAAAAATTATACAAAGGGTAAGTATCGTTTTATAAATGCTTAAGCCCTATTTGCCTCTTACGTACCCTTATTTGTTAGAAAGACACGCAGACGGCTATTGCCAAGCTATTAGAGGTAACAAACCGCCATAAAACTGTCAAACCGACGCCTATTCCAACTAAATATTTTATAAACACTCAATTACTTATGAATAATGAATGATAAATAAACTATCTACCACAGCAGGTACTTAAATACCGATGTCCTATAGTGAATACAAAAATAATAATTATTATTATGTGATGAAGATATACTACGTGAATTACATAACTGGTGATATTAGGATAGTTTTAGGTAATATCTACCAGGCCTGTATATGATAACACGACGACCACTTTTATCTTTGAAAGGGCTCACAAAAATGTACCTGAAACATAAAGACATTTTAAAATTGTTGATAAAGAGTAAATTCTGGACTATTCAGAAAAACAGTGTTAAACATTAATAAGACTGTTTATAGACGAATTTTTAGTGCTTGTATATTATTCTGCTCCAATCGGCTGTCGATATATTTAAAATCAGAAGCTAAATAAGTAAACTCATACCCCAAGTCTATAAGTTCCATCATAACGGGAAGCTTGTAGTCGAGCTGGTTGAAGGCAATACCCCAAGACTGTCGCAGCAGAATGTACCGCTCGATGGCCTCCTGGGCCATAGGTACGCTGAACTTTTTTGTGCGTAGAAAACGGAGAAGATAGTTTGCATCTAAAAACATCGAAACCAAATGTCATTATAAGTTGAGGTAATGTCCTATTTTCATTATTTATTTATTTATAACTGCGTCATTCCTGAACCGATTTGGTTTTTTTTAAAGGTAATATAGGTATAGTACCAGATTGGTTACCCATTATTGTCAAAAGTTCTGATGATGGGATCCATGAGGAACTGAGGAAACTAGTAGGTACTACTCAAATGTTATATGCATATAGCGATTTTTGCATTTTCATCTACAAACGCAAATATTAAAAAATGTGCATTTTATGAAGTGGAACTGCACTCTGATGAAGACAAGAACGGAACTCTTCAAAGCTGAGTATTTCAAGTTTGGCGAAAAAAAATCTGCATGTAGCTAATTGCGAATGGTTGTATAGCATTAAGGCGCCATGAATTCAGGTTCTTCTCTCACTCTTACTGAGCGTGAGCGTGGCCGAGACGCTGGTCATAGGGTACTTACCGAGCCGGATGGCCATGAACTTGGGATTCTGCTCGATCCAGCTCCGCAGCGAGGCAAGGGCTTGTGAGCGGGAGCTCTCGGTTTCCCGCAGCTGCTCCGCCGCGATGGCCTGCGTCTCAGCTGACAACTTGCACTGGTAGTCGTCGGCGGGTAGTAAGTAGCGTTTCGTCAGCCTCCGTGACATCTTGATGTTTTACTAGAAAAGAAGAGAAAAGTATATTTAACCTACTATTTAGAGGTATGGATGTACATACGGATCAAGTCTTTTCCTTGCGATGCATAGCCGAAAAGTATTTGGCCAGAGGTCAAAAGGTCTATTGCGCTTTCGTGGATTTGGAGAAGGCTTGGCGAAGAGAATTCCAGTGCTTGTGTGAGATTAAACGGAAAGTACACTGTGTGTAGCATCGAAAAGGGTGTTAGAAAAATATTCACGAAAAAATCGTGTGAAATGCAGCAATTAGGATGTGTAGCGACAGTAAAGTGGATGATTTGAGAAATGATGAATGTGGACTGAGAATGAGTGGGTTATTCGCCAAATGTCTTCTTTACGCTGATGACCTGGTATTGCTAGTGTCATCGGGTAAAGAGTTGCGAAAGATACCTAGTCACTAGAATGCATGGGTCTTTTGAAAGGAAAGGAATTCAAATAGATGTAAGCAAGACCAAAGAGAATTTGAAATAGAGGTGGTTGACAAAGTAAACTTTGTAGCCACAGTAAATTTAGTGCCATCTTTCGACACATGATTCAAACTTTTAGAACGCCATTTGACTTTGACTTTTGTTTCACTGATATGTGTTAAATTTGTAAAATATCAAAAAGTGACGCTATCTACTAGAGCATAGTCCAAAAGTTATGGCGCCATCGCTCGAAACGATGCCGCCATACCTTTGGACTATGCTCTAATAGATGGCGCCAATTTTTGCAAGGTCAAGAGTACCCTAAACCGGTGAGCGTGTATGAGGAATGTTATGAAAGTGAAGGGAGCGACAGAGGTATGTCAGGATCGTAGCAAGTTGAAATCCGTTCAGTGCCCACCTCTCCGGGAAATAGATTATAAATAGAAAATTTAGTAAACTATACCACTTAAGGAAAAACAATAGAGGCAGATAACATGTGGTCTTATCGCTGAAGAGCGAAAATCTTTTAGAAGAGGAAACAGAGGATTTATCAAAAAAAGTAGGTGTTGCAAAAACATCGATTATAATAACCTATCTATTTATATACCTATCTGGGTCAAAAACCTAAGTCAGGACCCGTGGCGGCCGTAGGACAGCGTACAGTCCATAGTTATTCTTAAAGCACCCTAAAGCAATGTATGAACTCCTATGTTATTATTGTATTAATATTTTTCTTTGTGTTTTTCATTTTCAGCCATAATAGTGTTTAGTCACAGGAAAGCTACACGTGTGTATAAAACCGGTCAAGTGCGAGTTCGTATACCTCTCGGACCGAGGGTTCCGTACGAAGTTTCTTTTATCTCATCTCATGTAACTATAATCACGTAAAACTTTTGACCAGTAGTATACTATTAGCATAATTGTGTACAGCGTCATCTATGTGCGAATTGGCTAACTAATTTGTGCGCTTTGTATGTATGTTGGTTTTTCAGGGATAATTCTTTATCATGTGATCCGATATCAGTATTTTTTGTTTTATTTGAAGGAAGGTGTCTTGAATGTAATCTCATAGGATATTCAACTATAATAAACACCCACAAACAGGATTAAACTATAAAATGTTTTTTGTTAATTAAAAAAAAATATCACAAGATAGAGGTCTAATTATATTTTTGTTGTAATCTTTATAATAATGTAATTATTATGTAGAAATTTCTTAATTTTCCATTCGTAAACTTCGGAGATAATGGAGGGGGCAGAGTCGCACCATAAGGGTTCCTTTTGTACCTTTTTGGTACGGAACCCTAAAATATTTGGTGACATTTTGATGCTTAAGGAGTGACGCAGAGTAAAATATTTAAACAAGTATGTAACTAGGTCAGGGAAGAGCACTTTTATTTAGGAAGTATTATACGTGGACCTAAATTGTTCCTCTATGGTATTATATCAATACATTAATGCAATAACCTTAGCTTTATATAAAATTTTACTGAGGACATCGCATGTGACACCACCTATTGTAAATACCTAATTTGTCAAAGTTGTTTAGGTCATGGAAATTGCTAGAGAAACATCAGTCATCCGTCGAGTCGCCGACGGCAACAGCGTTTCTCAACACGCCCGTCGGCGTAAGATAATATCATGACACGCAACCGCATGTTAAGAAATCCGCAAATCTATAGCTGCTCGCTACGTATCTACGGGAATCTTTTGATTCTGATTTGTAGTCCGTCTAGCCTACCATAACTACTTATGTTAAGTCTCGGAACTAAAAAGACGCTAAAACAAGAATTTTCATAAATGAAATTTAAACTGGTTTATCAAAATGTCAGCACCTAAGCAAGTATATGAAGCAGTAGGACGGCCCGCTGGTCCCTTCGGCGAGCGATATCCGAGTAGCCAAGCTGCTCTCCCACTCGTGTTGTCTCGCTTGACGTTGAGTAACAAGATACTGGGTCGAGTAGCTTTTGCAACGTTATAATTTTTTTATGTTATGTAAGAATTAACATTGGGACCTCGCGCTATTTTACGAAATAGGTATTACAGTTGATTACAGTGTAACGGCTATTGTAGGAATACTCGTATATTCGCGCTTGATTAACATTTTGTTGCTATACATTGTATATTAGGAAATAATTAGGATGGATCTTATGTAACAGTTTCCAGTTATAATCATGACCCAGATAACACTTAAATTACCATTTTTGAGATATCGGGATGAAACCTACATGGGCCTATCAACTATTTTCTGTAAGAACCTGTCCTGTTCATTTCGAAAATAATAACTGCTATTTTATGCTAATTTATTATATTATTCGATTACATTCATAAATCCGGTATATTTCCTTACGTTTGCTTTAGTTTATGATGGAAAATTTATTACGATTTTTAAGAAAAATCATGGTGACTCAGGTGACAAAATTTGTCCCCCATACAAAATATTACTGTCCCTAAGGCGTATTGGTGATTCTGGAAATATTTTCTTGAGCGAATATTTAAATTTTACTTTGTTATTAAAAACATTGTCCGCTTACTTTAAATTCTATGTATTGAGCACGTCGTTAAATATTTAAGTGTATAAAATATTTTTTGAATCTTTGTCCCTGCAACTTGAGGCTACATCTCCTTTTTTTGACGAAAAGGGAGGCCTTTTTCCAGCAAAGGAACACTTCAGGCTCAAAAATTAATACGTATGTTCAACGTTTAATTTTTCCTACATTAAACTTAAATTAAGTTAAATACTTAAATAGGACCATTTTATAACATACTAATGTCTATTTTATGCAAAGCGCCCAGAGGTCTAAAAAAAGTTCTATTAGATTCAATTTTGAATCTTTATTTTGACAAATCATAATTGCTTGCTGTTTACCTCTAACTTCATGTATTAAATGTGTTTTCATGTACATTTATTCTGAGGTTTTGCAATAAAGAGGATTTGTATTTTATCGTATTGTATTGCCTTTGCCTAGAGCGGCTAGAGAAACTTTAAAAGAAAATATGAACTTAATAATTATTTAAATATTAGTTACCAAGTCCATAAAACTGCCATATGAGTTTTAAAATAAAATGCCAGAGACATCAAAGATATCTAACTAATGAACGAACTAAACTAAAACATTCTAGCTCTGCTACAGAACCCTAAAAAAAACAATTGAAAGCGTATATCGCATTACTTAGCCTCAACTGGTTAATACTGGTTGGGCCATTTCGTCTGTGACTCGAGAAGTGAAAAGTTATGTTTATTGTGTGTCTACTGGCTAACAATACAATTTAGATAAGTTAGATAATTTTAGAAAATAATTCTTACCTTACGTCTATTAGGTCTAAAATCCCGCAGGACCATGTTTTTGCAGTGTTTTCAATAATTTTGGGACAAAAAATTGGCAAAATTATTCAAATGTTACTTGGCTCACGGTCCACTGAATCAAACAAATTGTGATCCAAAAGACTTTTTGTGACTCAAGAGACTCTTTTAAGCTTATATACAATTAAACCATTATATACTTCCTAAAACTTATATATTCGATAATACAACCATTCACTTCTCCAGTGACGATCCTTTCAGTCAGTATCGCCAGGAACAAAACTTGTATATTTAAACTCTCCTGCTTATCCTGGTCTTTCTTTGAGTTTGGGCATGACAAAGGGTCTGGTATCTGAAAAATCTATCAGTCTATCTGATGGGTATCTAAAAAGGGCAACCGATGAGCTGGTACCTGAAGATGCAGATGTGTATAAAATTTATATTTTTATATCAAATTATGCAAGGTAAGTATAGTTTTGTAAGTGGGTGTCTCAACTTTTTTGTTTTGTTATCCTGTCCCGTTGTCCAAGGGACAACAGTGGCACAGTTTGCTTGAAGAGACGTTGTATGCCGTTCTATTAACATGCTTAGTAGGGGGCCCATTATGGACATTGGTTTTAACGACCACAAAAACGCAAGTTTGATACATTTAAGTACCATAAAATCAGTATTTCAATGAACTTTTGTCCCCTGGACAACTAATCGTAACCATGGCAACGAGTGACGCTAAAAAGTTGATTCTCCCAAGTATAGTTTACACGTTTTGTCTCTTGGCTGACAATGTTGTCCCATTCATTTGTAACAGTTTACAGACTTTAAAATATTTTATAAGAAAAGTAGATTAATATTAAAAACAAGCACTATTTCACTTATTATATCTTCCTTCCCTAATATTAAGCGTATACTGAATTATGTATAAAACTTTATCTTTAAACTGCTCATGTGACTAAGGAGACAATCAATATCCACATAAGTACCTATTACAAAATCGAGGCTGATTTAGGAAATAAAATCATTTCCAACGCCATTGTGTTAATTTGGAATTAATTTCATATATATACATTTTTTTTTCTTGAACCAAAAGTCGTTTTCTATACAAAATTCTAAAATTCGGGTCTCTTGCCGTGTTGACGTTTTTCGTGAGTTTCTTATTACATTCATGTTCATAAGCCAGTAAAACGAGCGATGCTCTGGATATATTTCCAATCTACAGGAATGCTATTGTCCATATTCAATTAAATTGTTGGCTAAATCAATATCCATTTTTTTGTAAAAAAAGTTGATTGGATACAGAAATAGATTCGATCCGCTATCAGGTGGGCTATTCCCATTTGGTAACTATATTATATGTGGGTTTATTTATGTCAAATTTATAGGTAATCTTAATTAATCTAAATTAAAATAATAGCCGATTGTTGTTTGTTGAGAAATAAAGTAACAAATTTCTTGGAATTATTGGATATTGACGGAATTGGGATATTTTGAAGTCCACTACACTACTCATTTACCATTGAAGGCTCTACCGCCTCTCCGTAATCGTGTGAAAGCTTTTGTTAGGTACCTACCTTACTTTTCGTACTGGTAGTTACATTTGTAAATGAATATATTTTTGGCAAAATTTTTATTTTATCGCTGACTATAAATTTAGCCGACTATAAGTTTTAGTTAAATAAAAGCTTGTAAAAATCGTGTAAATGTCGTAGTTGCGCAATTTTCCGGATTTTGACTAGGTATGTGTCAAGCGAGTGACTATGTAGTGTTGATGTTGGTAACCTATGTTTATCGAACATGCTTAAATAATATGCGTACACAGGAAACAACGGCACACAAGTATACACAAGAAAGGTCGTCCTAATAAAGTAATAAATACTTAGGCGCTTTGACATTTCAGTAACGTCCTCGATATATCGGAGCGGCTGAGGTGCTCTAAAATATCTGAACACGCACTCTAACGCTTTGACAATAGAGGCGTGTTCAGATATTTGTGAACACCTTGGCCGCTCCGATATATCTGATGGTGACTGTACATTTTAGTTTCGTGACAATATTTATATTTCTGTGATCTTCAACTCTGGTCCCATCCGGCAGAAAGCACAAAAGTTGCCATGCATGTTATAGCTTTTACATTTATAAAAATAAACATTAGTAGAAACACGCCGAGAAGCTTCACTACAACTTCCCCTCCAACCCCCCCCCCCCCCCCTGCTTTTATATCCCCATTTTGGGCGCCGTAGTCAACTAGGAACACTTATAGTATAGCGATGTCTGTTTGTCTGATCGTCTGTTCAAGGCTTTGTTCCGTGATCGTTAGTGCTAGGAAGCTAGAAATGTGAATAAAACTGTAGGGAATATGATCAGTTAGTCGTTTTTGCGGTATCGCAAAAAGTGTCCCCTTCATAGTAAAAATATTTACAACCATACTCAAACGTTATTACGACATAAAAGGGTTTTTTAAAGTGATTTGGCATTATTAATAAATAAAGGAAAATAAAAGAGAAAAATTTATTATTTAACTCATTCAATTGTTATTTAATATTTTAATTCTCTAAAACTGTTATGTTGGCTGTATGAGTAAGGGCCAATACACATATCCACGATACGACGTCGTGTCGTGGCACAATACGACTTTGTGTCTGGGCATTAATTTTTTTTTATTTTTATTTATTTTTTGAAACATAATAACATACAGCATTACAGTCGAGACCAAAGCACTGTACAATTCAGATTATATAATAGGATTACATACTAGGAAAAACAGATCACAATCAACTTTCGTCCATCACCTCGCAATACCGCAGACACATCTGATACACAGCCGTCCATCGACTTGCAAACATATCACAATCTGGTGCCCATGACAGAAGGGAGTTCAGCAGCCTTAGAGCCCGCACAGCAGGCGAGTTTTTATGTGCTACAGTGCGTGTAATTGGGACGGCCAAAAGCTTGTGACTTCGCGGTCGCAGGAGATTTTTGGGCACAAATGGAATAGCGAGTCTAACAGTTCGTCCTACCAGCTAATACTACGTCCTGTCACGTTGCGGCGCCGCAAAGTGGAAATCTACGATGTGCATTGATTCACGACGATATCGTATCGTAGTATTACTCGACCACCATCAGAATACCATTCGAAAGTACCGTTAGCACAACAAATTAATAATCATACTCATATGTCAATATTTATAATGTTTATATTAATATGCCTTCATACTACAAGCCCGAATAGTTATAGAGAGCGAGCGAAGCGTCTCCGTTTCAGCTTGGGCAAATATGCTTTCCAATGTACGCCGTTTGACCAGCTGATTGGCTGTTGCATTCTTCAATCGATTTTCAATTTTGACCATGGGGGTCACAAGACTACTCGCAAAGGTTCTAGTAGTTTATGGCAATGACGAAAACAGTCACTACACACATATTTTAACGAAATAATTGATAAAAAAAAGCCCTTATAAGGTTTCGTACCAAAAACATGGTTCCGTGCAAAAAAACACTTATGGTGCGACTCTGTCTATCCGTCTGTCGGTCACGTTTTTCTATAAAATATCAATCGTCATATCTTTCAATAAAACATGATTCGTGGAAAATTATTGATCGATAGGTGCCGGGTTTAGGTTTGATATATTTGTGTGATAGACAACTGTAAAATTAATTTGATATTTTTGTAAGTATTTTCATTGATCTGCACACTCTACCATAGACAATATCACTTCGTATATTAATTATATGTGCTCAATCGTATTCTGATCGCGGTTTAATAATACTAGTCTAGATCGGGCAACCGGCAAATTCGGATTCAGCTCAAATTAGGTAAAAAACCCCAGTTGCTAAAAAGTTTGTGATTTGCCAATCGACATGGATTTTTTTCAAAAATATGTCCTGACTATACAGTTCAAGGCATATTACTACCATAACGTTATAAATGTAAAAAAAATGTGTGTTGTTGTTCGGCTGCTATTACCTCTAAAGAGCCGCAGAAAGTTTACTTCCAGTTTACTTCGTACGTTTTTACGACACGTCATCGCAACGACATGATGTCGTAGGTTTCTACGACACGACCTCGCAACGTGACACGATGTCGTATAGTGTCCACGATACGACGTCGTATCGTGGGTATATGTGTTGGTCCTAATGTGTAAAGTTTTAGCACGAAAAATTAAAAAAATACAAAAAAGTAAGAGGTAATCCCGCTGATTTTAACATTACTGCATTTTGCTAAAATATGTATTTTTTCAACAATATTGTAATCAAAATGTTTTCAAATCGCTATGGGTTATTTATCTCCAGTTATGCAAAATCTCAAATTGCAAGTAAGTTATAAGGAAAAAAAATCATGGCCATAGAATTAGATTTAGATTTATTTATTTCATAATATGAAATTACAATTATAATTAATATTAAACTAATCTATGTGAATTTATATTATAATCGTCAAAGAAAATACGTCTATTACTTTAATAAGGTACTGATTATGCAAATTAGCCATGTCTTATTTGGATTCCTCGCATTCGATATGAAAAGTAGAGTGTTTAACTCAGGTGAAAGGCACCATTTCATCTCGGGGTTAACAATCTACTATACTAATAGCTCCCATTTAGCCTATTGTGTCGGAGGAGTAACTACGGAACCCTACACTAAGCTTGGCCCGACATGCTCTTGGCCGGTTTTTAGTATAACATTTTTCATGAAAACTGGAAAAGGTACAGTAAAAATGTCTAGGAAAAGTATACTTTCCATAAAATTCTCTACAATATTGTCTTTGGCAGTACCTACATAAATTTATAAGACTTAAAATTTTCAAATTACGCTTAATTTCTCCTTATAATATTTGCATCAAACGAATAGTGGGGCAAGTAAGTGCAGTGAGTAGGTATGCACTTTCGTCTCAGGCGATGCCGCATGGCACGATTGTCCCTTAGGAGAAAGGGTCGGTTCCCCAGGTCCACTCTATGCTATATTTCTTCCTGCTGGATGGACGAGGAGGAGGAAGGGACGAGGAATTTATTTTTGAAATAATCGTTAAACCTAATCATACAAAAAAACTGATTTATGGATAAGAAATGAAAATGTTATGTAACGTTTTGTGTTAATATTGGCCTATACAATCACAGTTTGCACTAATTTAATTATTTAGCCCATTTATTACTTATTCTTAAAAGTATGTGTGACGTGTTGCCGTGTTGCCGTGTTGCATATAATGGCCAAATATTAAAAATGATTAAATAAACATTGAATTAGGCATTATAAAAGTATGAATATAATGTTTTAATGCTTGTTCCATGCGTTTTTGCTCTTTTGTGGTATACGTTGATCGTTCTTTTTTTTTATACTCTAGAAATCGCAAAAATTATATAAGAAACATACATGCATATCATCTATAGGTAACTTGATTCCTGGGCGTCTAAAAACAGGGAGCCGACTTTAACTTTCAAGCACTAGATTCTTTTCCTCGGCAACCTAAGGAAAACCACGAAAAGGTAATTTTGCTGGTACACACGTGATACGTTCCGTCAAACATGATATAGGTGATTATTAGAAGCAATTTTCATATTTTAGCTCTGGTGCATAATTTATTACAAATTTTTAAAGTGAGTTTTTTTTCCGTCGAGCGAAAGTTTAAGACTCACGATTCGAATCCAGTTCCTCGAAAAAGGCATGAAGAGTGGCGGGGCAAGACCAAAATATTATGTGGGCAAGGTAGATTTAGTGAGGCCCTCTGGTGGTGCATGGAACAATGATTTTTTTTACGTTGCCGAGATATAGGTATTTATATGAGGCGCGAGACCCACGGCTAACGCCGCCTCTGGGCATCAAGATTCAAGATTGCTAATTAAATTTATGGCAGCCGTATTGTGATCCAAACAAGCGCTAGGACTTTTTTAAAACTCCGTCTTCTGAATCTATTGTAACTATACACATTTAGTTGGGTGTGAAATATTAATTATTGATTCAAATAACAAAATAAAAAATAACAATATTAGACATGACATTGTATTGTCACAGTTTTCAATTGTTCGACCAATTTAATTATAAAAACCGTTTACAATAGTGACTGATATGACATTTAATTAGATACTTTGTGAAAAAAAAAATACTATAGAAAATCATATGATGTCTGTCAATGTCCACCTAATAATAGTAATAATATACCGAAGTTAACGAAATTTAAGATATGTATTTTTAAAATTCGGACATCAATCAATCAATCAATATTCACCTAATAATAGTAATAATATATCGAAGTTAACGAAATTTAAGATCTTTAAAATTCGGAAACGACTAATGAATACTCCAAGACATTTAATTTCAAATACTACATAATACATAGTACATAACATATGATCGCACTGAGGCGTGGTATGATACGTTTCAAATGAGCAATATTTATTTGTACAACAAGAGAGCAAAGTTTCATTCTTCGAGTGCTTATTTTGAGTCCCGTGGAAGCGAAATATTCTATAATAGATTCACGAGCGTAGCGAGTGAATCTCATTTAGATTCTTGAGTGCAGTAAGGGACTCAAAAGCGCACGAGATGTAAATAACGTTGATCTCGTGTAGTACACAAAAATTTTCACGACAGCAGTGTGAACATATTTGAAAGGTAAAAATACAACCAGAAAAAATGTAATTCGTCTTCATCACTATTTCATTCATGTTTTTTTAAGGTATTCTAACAATTAAGTTTAATTACCGCAATAAAACAATTAAAACAAAACGAAGAATTTCAATAAAATAATACGGAAATAATGAAGTAGCGAACATCAATTGACAGTTCAATCGACAACTTTTTTTTGTAACAAAAAACTTTGTAAGATACGGTCCGAATTGCGGATACAACTATTTGTCAACTACAGTAAAAATCGCTAAAAATTGAATTATTTACTTTGCGTAACAATTGCGTATTTTTTTATGTTCATTGTTTTGATTGTATGATAAAATACGTAAAATACGGTGTTTTTACAAATTTTAAACTTTTATTTCATTAATTAATTATTACGATTGAGGACTCGTAGGGTGTTTTGGAACGATGCAGTCTGACTTATTTCTGGGGTCTAATATAAACCGTCAATATACCGTTGAATTACGTATACACTTATTTTTGTCTCTTTCTTTTTGCTAATGACGTGAAAGGGACAAAGACAATAAAATCCAAATATTTCGAACTTGTATTAGGCCCTACACGTTGAAATGACATTCGAATATAAAGGGCACTTGAATGTTACTTTGTCTCACTCAGTGAGCAAAATGCGATTTTGCTCACTGTTTTTAAGCAGCAAATTACCCTTGTTGCAGCTGCTGACGTGAAAAATATATTTTAAAGAGATTACATTTACTTATGATGCTTTTATGAGAATCATGAGTATTAAGGACACAAATATTTAATTAAAAAAAAAATGATTTCAAAAAGTATTTATTGACATACATTTATGTGCCCTAGCAAGATACTGATATGTTCATGTTTGAAGTCGGTGCCATCAGTTACTAGCGCATATTAAAGGGGCAGGTAGGTAATATTTAATTTTAACCTTTAGGAAGTTGGTTTTCATTATGTTTTAAAAGGTTCAATTTTTTCACATACATTTATATGCCCTAGCAAGATACTGATATGTTCATGTTTGAAGTCGGTGCCATCAGTTACTAGCGCATATTAAAGGGGCAGGTAGGTAATATTTAATTTTAACCTTTAGGAAGTTGGTTTTCATTATGTTTTAAAAGGTTCAATTTTTTCACTTTTAGTTTTAAGTTTTTGTTAATTATGTATGTAGGACTCGTTCCTGTCTGGCCAAACATACATGACATTAAAAAGTTTCGCGCCTCGCCTATGTTTCAAGATCTGGATGGGGCAAAAATGTGAGAAATCTGAAACTAAGTGTAAATATACTTTTATACAAATAACAAATAGAGTCAAAGTAAGACAAGTTGACAGCGATTTTAGTAGCCTAGACAGTGCAAGTGTTATCAAACTTCTATAAATTATGACGTTTACGTAATAACACTTGCACAGGCTTGGCTATCAAAATCGTTGCTAACTTAATCTTGGGCTGACTCTATTTTCCGAATCGGTTCAGAAATAACGGAGTTCGGAGATAACATAGGTACATACAGAAAACGGACGTATTGATAACCATTTTGATATTCTATGGATTATATTATAAGTATGTATACCCATCAGAACCGCTTGAATGTACCGAAACACACGCAGTCATTTCTTTTTTCGAAAACGGTAGCTTTCCATTTCAACGCAAGCCGGAACGAAACATTGAGACATTTTCTTATCAATATCATTTCTCAAACAAATTTGGCTTTTTGGCAATGTAATTTGAATATTTGCCTTGTTCTACTTAACAACAATTCTGACTAGTGACAATGAGATCATTCAAATTAAATACAGTAAATATTAGATAGCATAGGTGTTATTACTTAAATACAAGATCACAATTGAAATGACTTACTCTTGTAACTCCGTTAGAAATCAGGCAAGTATCAGTAAACAACTTAACTATAGAACTCGTGTGAGTCGTATGTATATGTGTGCTTGCTTAGCTAAGTAGTTTGATAAACAAACCTTGGTATATGTTACAGTTAATTGAAAATAAGGGTTGACAAAAATACGTACCTTTAATTTGCCTTTAGTACATAACTTTATCTTAACTAATATTAAATCATATTTCAGTATAACTTGTATCATGGCCGTTTAGTGGAGCCTTTTCCAAGCCGCACCAATCTACAAGGTTTTCCCAAAAAATCCAAATATATTCCAATTAATCCAGCTTTGATGATTCATTTGAAGACAAGTAACATTTCTTGAAAGTGTCATCTAAAATGAACCTTAAATCGGAATGCTAAAGTGGAAATTCTAATGGCGCGTATGTGGTCGATAAATCGTACTATGCCCGGAAAAGGGTTAATTGTACATTTAGGATTTTGAATAAGTAGTACCTAGTAGTAGTATTTCAAAAGTAGCATTTCGCCGTTTTCCACAGATTTTCGAGTGCCGAAAACGAGCGCTCAAATTCAAAAATGAGTTTCTATTTCATTGTAAAAAAATACTTTAATATTGAACTAGGGCGAAGTTGGGCACCAAATACCAAATATATCAAAACTATCTCATTTTTTTCAACCCTTATTTTCAATTAATTACATCGGGATACAACATTGATAACGGTTTGTTGATTAATTTAGTCCGCTTAAGATTTATTTTTCATAAAGATTTCATAGAGAAGTGTAGTGATGAGAAATAGTTGTCTATGCTAAGTAATCTATGTAACACGTTTTTTAACACTGTATATAACTACATGCAAGAGGGGCTCCATCAAAGTTTGTTACCTATACATAATTTTATTAATTTGTAAAAGTGTTTAATCTGCGTCCATTTCTTCCGATTCAGAAGTGACTAAAAAGTTCGGCGTCAATTTTTAGGGTTTTTTAATTAAAATTACTTACTTGCTTCCAACAACAAGAAATATTAAAACGCTAATTATGTTTACTCCTACTATTTGTGTAATTTTAAGATTGGAAGAATAAAACTTACTTATGTTGTTAAAATTGTTGAAGCTTATTATTTAATATAATATAAACTATCGCAACGCACTTATTCGCACAGCGTGTATTTCTTTGAATGAAATCAATGTTTAGATGGAACTTCACTATCTAATACAATACGCACTTTATGTAGTCGTACTCACATGTGGGGTATTCCTTCAAATGTGAGAGCTCGACAGGAGCGCGTGCTATCACCACTGCGCTCTGGCAGACACTGACTTCGAACCACAGTTGCACTGTATTTTGCTAAAGTTGCGTTATGGACTTGTGACTGTGATGATATTGTAGTGAATGTGGCAGGGGTACGAAACATTTTTATTTTTCTTTGTTAGATTTTTGCCAAGTCAGAATGTATTACCTATTTAATAATGTATTTGCATTTAATATTTAAAATGATGCTTAAACTTTATTTAAATATCCCAGATACAATAATGACAGTTTGATTGCCCAATTTAATGCCAAAGCCAATTGCCATTTTAGTACAAAATCAGCTAGGTTGGGATGGGGATTGGGCAATGGAACTATCTTTTTAGTAGGTACCTCTCAGTATCATCCGAGATACTAATATGTATATCTTAAAATTATGCACAAAAATGACAACACATATTTGAAATTCTCACTACCCGTATGTGATGAGCACTTTCATACGATGCCCATGTGACACGATATACCTAGTTATAGATTACAAAAGTGGCCCCATGGTTAAAATTCATTTATGTAAGTTACACGTCTATCTTAGAGTCAAATTTCAACTCGGTCCAGTACCTAGTTTCGGAGCAAATTGTGCCTTTGACAAACAGACACAACGTAGGATATTGTATACGGATTCAGTTATTTTCCCTTTGTAAGTAGTATTAGTAGTACAACACTTTATTGCAGGGAAAAACTCACTCATCATTAGTACAAAGGCGAATTTATCCCTTTTAATGATTTCTTCTAGTTGACCTTAGAGCAACTGAGGGACAATTGGAGACGGTAGGCATCCATACTGTACAAAACGGCATACGTAAAAAAGTATTTAATCTCCTTATCGATAGGGTGTACCTACAATATATATACTATGGGATATTAATTAAATATAATAAATAATGTAAACCGCCATATATATAATCTATAACAGATATTATTATATTAACATTCTATAATGTATAGACAAAGCTACGAAACCGCACACATCTTTTAGATTAAGTTCCGTCCAAAAGCCATAACTTTGTAGCACTGAACCCTAAAAAGTGAAATAGATTTGAGAATAAATAAGCACTTAACGAAATTAAAATATAAATTTTCAGGTGTCCTAGGGATCTGAAACGGTAGGCATGTATTTATTATATACCTAAGTCATAAAACTAATCAACTATATAGGCGGGCATAGCATATTCAACTTTAGGTTTGTTGTATGAATTAACTCTTTCATCACATTTACTCACCAAGCAACAAGCAACCAAACTCACCAAGTAACAAGTTTCTAGTGCATCAATAATTGTAGTTATCACGGAATTTCGGCTCCAGTAATCTTTTATGGGCTTAGTACGGATAAGAAAATGGATGATTGTTAGCCTCTGGTAAATCTATTACAAGCATTAGATAATAGTCGAGACATTGCGCAGACGATTAAAATCGGCTATGATTTGGTGGACGAAAATTGGGTGGGAAATTGTAACAGACCTAAGTGGAAGTTTCGTGCAATTGCAGCCCTTTGCGAAACATTTCACGAGTACTCACAAATCATATTGCGATAGACTGAGCGCTCGTTCTTGTGTATTTTTCTTTAAAGCAACTTTTCTTCATAGCAACAACAGCCATTGAGTGATGGACGATCCGATTAAAAATGTTTGTTGGTCCCGCCTTAGCCCCATCAATCTACTCGTAGGACCGATGCGATTGTGTAGGGGATACTTGTGGCCATAATTACTTTACGGTGTTCAGCTAGAGCTATTTCTTTTTTGCATAGTTTGCAATATTCTACTAGTTTTTATATGGTTCGCCTTACTTATTTACCTACCTTTTCTAAAGCTAACAATTATAATAGCTACCTTTACATCAACAGTTCGTCACTGGTCGTCGTACCTATAAATTTTTCTCCTAAATCAGCTACCATATCACTTAATCATACATCTAAAAAAATCATCTCATCTCCATAGAAAACATCGTGGCAATATTCTTATAATTAGTTTCTTATCTTTTTGACCGACTTCAAAAATATATAAAAAATCAATAAGAATTATAACTCTAAACACAAAAAAAACCTGCATGAAAATGTTAGTACCGTCGGTAGCACCCTCTGGTGCGTTAAAACCGCAGAACAATTATATAGACACATATAATATAAGACCAACTTGCTTTAATTATTATAATTAAATGTCTTTTATATATAACCGCATCAAAATCAGACAATCCATTGTGGAAATAAATATTGGTATTTGTGCACATAGACACAAGCTACTGACCTCTCACCGTATGTAAATGAAAATTAGTCTCTAAATAAAAAATACAAAACTTTTTCGGAATTTAGGAAATAAGGTACGCTGGCAGGGGAGAAATGAAAGCTCCCCTAAACTTTTGATTTATAAGGACTCATGTTCAAATTTGGATTTAGTTAAGAGGCCGTTATCGATTTTAGTCGCAAAAATCTCAAACTTTAACTATAAATTTTTGTTAACTATAAGAAATAACAATTATCTTTCATTTTAATATATATTTTTTTTGCAAACAGAGTCACTTAATTAGTTATGATTTTTTTTTTCTGATGGACGTTTAGGTAAACGCGCGTAAAGCACTGATTTTGTCGATCTTATTTGTAAATTTCATAAAATTTGGACTGCTAAAAAAATGTTAATTTGTATTACACATATCCTGTATTTCAACGTTAATAGACTATATTTTTGTTATTATAAATTTGAAGTAGTGTAAATGAAAGTTAGACCAAATAAATTTTCTCAAAAAATGACTTCAAAACAAGTGATAATTTCTCTGAAAGTCGACTTAATTTTAACTTAATTTTGAAACTTAATCTACAACATTTGCTGAAACTGATCTTATACATCATTTTGTATAATATATCACCATAGTTTTTTTATGATTTTTTTAAAACTGACCCTTCTCGTCACATATTACCGGGGACGCACGCTTGTGACCTCATTATTAAAAGGCAAGACGAGAAGACGTTCTAATAGAAACCAATACTTGTTATTTAGATATTACTCAACAAAATCTGTACAATTTCAACGACAAAATCTATCAATTTTACATTTTTGCTCTAAAACCGTTACCGGGCTCTTAATATAAAGGGACAGAGCTCGATGTATCAATAAGAAATGCTTCGAATTAGGAATCCCTTCGTTATTTGAGAGTCAGTTTTCAAAAAAAAAATCCTGCAATGTAACTTTAGTTTTGCTGCCTGTTAACTATTGACAGTTGATAAAATCTAAAATGAACTAGGCTATTGGCTAAAGAGATTCTTTATTAGGTTTAAGGTTTTGCATAATATGAATATAAAAGTAAACTATATAAACACAAAAGAATGCGAAATACATATAAACACATTATAAAAAATCTAACCTAGAGTGCCGAGCGGGGCAGAGCCCAAGCTGTCGGTGGTCAGGGCCGCAGAGAGAGGAACCGCCGGACTGTCGTCTTCTGCATCTGACCCTTGATCCAGCCACCAAGTGAGAGTCTCTCAAGGTGTTGGTCGAGACTCTTCGCTATAAGACCGTTTGCTGAAACGACTATCGGGACATGATCGTCGAATCAACATTCCACATGGAGGTTATCTCGTGATCTCGTGAGCTAAGTCTAGTAGGTACTTAACTACTTACTGGACTTGTCCTACTCGGTTTTCACAAGATTCTCATCATGGGGGATGGTGACGTCGACGAGCACGGCCCGGCGCTGTGATCGATCTAACAGCACGATATCAGGCTTATATTGGCTACAATAGTCCTGTCCGTGATAATAGATCGATCCCAATAGAGCGTGGCACGACCATTTTCGAGCACTGGCGGGGGTAAGTACTTGTAGTATGGTACTGCGCGGTCGGTAAAGAGGAAGATGCCGGTGAATAATCCTGGCTTCGAGATTATGTCCGTGACAACAACCGGAGATGAATATGTTATTATTATTATTATTTATTACTAAACAAACGAAAAAATTGTATCACAAACAGAAATTCTGCAAAACTGTTGTAATAGTTTGCCTGCCGTTTGCTTGTATGGAAATCAGACTGCTATAAAAAAGCGGTGTTTTTGAATATACCTACGGAGTGAACACAATATTAAAAGTGTCAAGCGACATTATTATGAAATCATTATGCTTATTTTCGAAATGGTTATTAAGGCTTAGGTCAAGCATCTTCGCATTGCAGTGAGGCGATCAACTTTGAACCCGACTAAATACTGCCATTGTACATTACGACTATAATAACAATAGCACAGAAACCTAGAGATTCTTCATTTTCTACGGCAATTACGGACCTTTTGCTTGAAAACAATGTAACTTACAAAACGAGTTACAAGATCTGAGATGGTGAAGCACGGAACAGATAAGGCGGAGTGAGATAGCGAAACCTCAGTTGCTCAGTGTGTTGCGTCACAATTATATTATGTCATAAGCGGTGCGCGGTCGACCCAAGCCACTGACCTACTAAACCTTGAAAAGAAATAAAATAGGCGTTCTTTTTATATCCACTGGCATTATCAATGGTGGTTGCGATAATTATGTGATGGTGCTTTATTTTAAACCGAATAAATTAATATTGTACCATTCGGATCTTACTTAACATAAACAAAGAACGTGGTTCGGTTGTTTGACCAATGACAATAATTCATAGATTAAATCAGCCAAGAGCATGTCGGGCCCTTCTCAGTGTAGGGTTTCGTAGTTACCATTAGTAAGTATCATGTACATTACAACCATAAGGAAGTACCTTTACAGCGCTTTGTATGTATTTTTACGAAGATATTTTTATTGCAATACGAGTAACTCAAAAACAACTGGACTGGTTTTCATTTAAAGTATTTATTAAGCTCTTGGTTCACGATCTTTTTTCTTTCAGGGCGATTTTTTGCGAAAATATTCGCCGTATCAAAAAACAACAAAAATAGTTATTTGTACAATAAGACAGCAAGGTTTGATATTTCTTCGGGTGCTTATTTTGAGTCCCGTGCAAGCGAAAGGTTCTTTAATTTAGAATCTTGAGCGTAGTAAGGGACTTAAAAGTGCACGAGATGTAAATAACTTTGATCTCGTGTAGTACACAAAACTTTTCACGATAGCAGTGAGAACATATTTGGAAGGTAAAAATACAATCTGTCGCCATCACTATTTCACTCATGTTTTCTTAAGGTATTCTAAGAATTAAGTTTAATTACCGCAGTAAAACAAAACGATAGAAATTCCAATAAAATAATATGGAAATAACAAACATCAATTGACGGTTCAATCAACAAGTTTTTTTTTTGTAAAAAAAAATGGTCCGAATTGCCTTTATAACTATTTATGAAATATAATAGAGATCGTTAAAAGTAGAATTATTTACTTAGCGTAACAATTGCGTATTTTTTTAAGTTTATTGTTTTGATTGTATAATAAAATACGTAAAATATGGTGTCTTTACTAAATTTGAAACTTTTATTTGATTTATTAATTATTACGGACGAAGACTCGTAGGCTGTTTTGGAACGATGCGGTCTGAATTATTTGGGGGGGTCTATTATAAATTGCCAATATACCGTTGAATTACGTATACACTTTTTTGCTCACCGAATGAGACAAAATAACATTCAAGTGACCTTTAGATTCGAATGTCATTTCAACGTGCGGGGCCTAATACAAGTTCGAAATATTTGGATTCTATTGTCTTTATCCCTTTCACGTCATTAGCAAAAAGAAAGAGACAAAAAAGTGCATACGTAATTCAACGGTATATTGACGGTTTATAATAGACCCCCGAAATAAGTCAGACCGCATCGTTCCAAAACACCCTACGAGTCTGCATTCGTAATAATTAATTAATGAAATAAAAGTTTAAAATTTAATAAAAACACCATATTTTACGTATTTTATTATACAATCAAAACAATGAACTTATACAAATTTACGCAATTGTTACGCAGTAAATAATTCTACTTAACTACTTTTAACGATCTCTACTATAGTTGACAAATAGTAGTCTCCGCAATTCGGACCGGATCTTACAAAGTTTTTTTTTTTACAAAAAAAAGTTGTCGATTGAACTGTCAATTGATGTTCGTTAATTCATTATTTTCGTATTATTTTATTGAAATTTCTATCGCTTTGTTTTATTGCGGTAATTAAAGTTAATTGTTAGAATACCTTCAGAAAACATGAGTGAAATAGTGATCCGTTCGTCTGGATTACATTTTTTCAGGTTGTATTTTTTGATGGCTGACTGTCGTGAAAATTTTTGTGTACTACACGAGATCAAAGTTATTTACATCTCGTGCGCTTTTGAGTCCCTTACTACGCTCAAGATTCAAAATTAGATTCACTCGCTACGCTCGTGAATCTATTATAGAATCTTTCACTTGCACGGGACTCAAAACAAGCACTCGAAGAAATATCAAACTTTGCTCTCTTGTTGTACAAATAACTATTTCTAGTTTTTATTGTACAGTTCTGTCGCCAGTCATGATTTATAATTATATCCATGCCAAATTGCAGCTTTCTAGCATTAATGATCACGGAGCAAAACTGTGGACGGACGGACAGACATGGCGTAACTTTAAGGGTTTCTAGGTGACTACGAAACTCTAAAATGGTTAATATTTAGGCGAAATGAACCACACAATAATAAACAGGGTGTTTATTACGTCACCTGCAATGCAATCATCTACGGGCTGATTATATGGGTTATACTGAGCAACTTTTCTATGGGACCAACCCCGAAATCGCGAAAAAAATTTACGCTCCCATAGAAAATACCAAGGATCGGATAGAAAATGTCAGATAGCCAAAATGTATGACACAGCCAATCTTTTTTTCGCGATTTCGGGATTGGTCCCATAGTAAAAGTTGCTCAGTATAACCTATATATTCACCCCGTAATACATTGCAGGTGACTAAATATTCTAATTAAACACCCTGAATAACCCCGTCCAGTATGTAATTATTTGGTTTCTAAAAAAGCACAATGTAATCAATATTTTCTATGGTCACTGATTTTTTAGACAATAATTAAAAATAAAATAAAACCGACTTCAATGAGGGAGACCGGTGAAAGAAAGGTTATTGTTGATTTTGGATTTCATACAATGAAATTAAAAAGACAGCGTCCTACGCCTAGAAAGGAAGTAAAGAAAAGTACAAGAAAAGGAAGTAAAATGTTTTTTTTTGTCACTGCACCTTGCCACTTTTCAGATTTGCCCTATGATTGACTGGTAAGATATCCGCAATACGGTATTCGATTTTATTTAAAATAAATTATTTCACACCATGCATGCACCAGATAATTATTAGAAAAACGTACGAGTAGATAGCAGTTATTTTTAACACAAGTTCTATTTTAAACGTGAACTATGCATCGTTGAAGAGTTCCGTTCTGTTCATCGTCAGCAGTTCCACTTCATCAAATGTCACTTCTATAAATATAAATGCTTGATTTGTTGATGAAAATACTTAGATCACTATATGTATAATATGCCTTTAACATTTGAGGAGTTCTCTCGATTTCTCATGGACCCCATCGTCAGAACTCGAACTTGACAAAAAATTGTCTTGAAAATTTAATTTGCTTAACAAACACAGCGAAGAGGACAAATCGCCAAACGTGAACGTCGTTGAAGAGTTCCATTCTGATCATCATCAGCAGTTGCATTTCATTTGTTAAAGAAAATACAAAAAACAAGAAAATATGAAAAGACAAAAAATGTCCTTAAAACCTAATTTAATAAGATAAGTTTATTAAGCTCAAAAATTTTACACTTTATACTAAATTTCTTACAATATATTACATAGGATTCACTGTCCAAGAGTCTTTCGCTGATACTTAAAATAGGTATAAACCTGTGCTATAAGTACCTACCAGTTACGTTCCTTTTGTCTCTATGTACTTTATACTTGTATTATATCCAGACGAGTATTATTTATAATATACTGTAAATAAAGTTATACACAATCTAAGTTAAGATGAGGAATTATTACTAATAATCTATAATAATATTCAAAATATTCTAGAACATTACGGAAAAAAAAAAACATTTTTTGCCTAACAAACATAAGGAAGACGACAAATCGCCAAGCGGGAACTATGCGTCGTTGAAGAGTTCCATTCTGATCAGCATCAGCAGTTCCACTTCATCAAATGTCACTTTTTTAAATGTAAATGCTTGATATGTTGATGAAAATACAAAATTTACTTTATATATGCCTTTCACATTTGAAGAGTTCCCTCGATTCCTCATGGATCGCTTCATCAGAACTGAGTTTTAACAAAAACGGGACCAATATATATATATAAATTCAATCAAGACAATAATTTTCAAAATCGGTTGAGAAATTACGGAGTTATGAAGTAACAAACATAAAAAAAAAACAACAAAAAAAATTGGAGAACCCCCTCCTTTGGAAACCTGGAAGTAGGCTAAAAATATGAATACAGATCCGAATGACAATGAACACCATACTTATGCGTCATGATGATAATGCAAAATTGTAGTATTTATATTGTATTGTTACATGTTTTTATAAAGGCAAATACCATAAACAAAAATCACATGATTCGCATGGAAACGGGCCCTTATTCGACATGCTAAAAGTGACGTTTCGTGTTGATTTCCATTTGATGTGAGAAATATTGTGACTTGTCGAATTGCTATTATCACCACCTGTCAGTGAACAATATCCACACTAGAGGCGGGGCGTTGTACCGGAATAGTTTTTGGAACAGGTTATTTGTAATAGACTACTTTTAGCTTGTCGAGTATTTAAAAGTACGGACTTTGATTTCTGAAATAAAACAAATATGAAACTTTTATCACCTCGTACCTCCATTCTTACCGTTACTTTAGGTAAAATAAAATTTTGTTAACAGATGGTCGTCTGGGTGTCTGTTGTATCTAAAAATAATGTAATAATATATAACAAAAATATGACAATAGATTCATAGCCTTCACTCAAAACGTCACCATATTTCCGACCCTTACGGAAATAATAAGTCGATATTTGTATAAATAATCCTTATTTGTAAGACGCCTAAGCACGGCAAATACGTAAACTGCCTATTGGGGGTCATACTCGTAAAACTGGTATTTTAGACGTACTTTTGGTACGAGTAACAGAGACGTACTTTTGGTACGCAGTCCCAGCTCTAGTCAGGATTCTAGTTGTCAAATATAAGCGTGTCGAATACGTATTAGTTAACTGTCAAATGAAATTAGATCAACGGTAGACTTTTTTGTCGATGGGTATGGCTGCCATGTTTGGATTTATGACATTTAAAAGGGGATCCTAAGGCAGAGAGCAGTTTTTTCTGTACGATTTTGATTCTTCTACTGGACGCAAGATGGAGTTAGCTGCCAAATTCCGATCAGGCTGACGCAACTAGGAAGAAAAAAGTTTTGTATGGAATTTGTTTCGCAAATCATTGCCAATGAAGAAAAAGAAAACGTCAGTGCTATTTATTCTGTCAAGTTTACATCAAGTCTACTGTCAGCCTAATTGCTTTGTTTGTTTTGAAGGCTTCAATGTTTTGTTCGGGTATTTCGTGTAATTTCTTTATTATTTAGTGAAAAAATCGAAAATAGTCAACCGTGATCACAGTAAAGAGCGAGTTTGTTACAATGCCAGCGAGAAAACGGTTTACTAAGTGTGAAATATGTGGCAAGCGAGCCACTCGAGAAAATCACGAAAAAAGGGATTTTATGGCGAAATTTCCCTTGGATGAAGACTGGTAAGTATTGCTTTAGATACTTTTGACCTTATTTTGGGTCAGCAGGCTATAAACACATCGAAAATTAGATATTTTACATTATTTTTCGTTGTGAACTAGGGATGTACTATAACTATCGATAACTGTAGTTTTATTTGTATATCAGTGTAAATAATTAAATTAAATATGTGAAATTTCCTTAGAACTAGCATGCAATATGACCATAATTAATTCGTCGAAGATTAATAATGCATAAATTATCTATTACTTATGCATTAATGGTCATTAGTTAACATATTTTTTTATCTAGGGATTATTTAATATATTAACCTAAAATGTAAGAAAATTAATCTCTGTTTTTATGATAAATAAAGAAATATTATAGGACATTATTACACAAACTGACTTAGTACTAAAGTATGAATGGCATGTGTTGTGGGTACTTAGACAACAATATATATATATACCCACAACACATGCCATTCATACTTTAGTACTAAGTCAGTTTGTGTAATAATGTATATATATATATGTACATAGAACTAATTTATAAGTATTTATAAATACATAGAAAATACCCATGTCTCAGGAACAAATATTCATGCTCATCACACTAATAAATGCCCGTTCCAGGATTTGAACCTGGGACCATCAGCTGCATAGGCAGGGTCGCTGCCAACAAGGCCAGACCCGTTCTCATGATTAACAGACATATAAATACATAAAAAGTTAAAGCATTGATAAAGGGTTGTTGATAACTGGATGCCGAAACACATGATTTATAGATGCATATTAGCGCGAAATAATCAGTTGATCATCTCATTAGCAAACACATGGAATATAAACTGTAGATAAAGTCATGTTTTTCCAAGGCTGTATGTTTTCAGATGCAGGCAGTGGGCCAAATTTGTTGGGAACGAAGACCTGATACATCTTCCCATAGAAAAGTTACATTTATTCAAACATGTATGTGCACATCATTATGAAAATCAAGCATTTAATAAAATAAAAAAACACGACTTAAAAACTATTAAAATAATTCGAGTCCACATTAAGCCCGACCAGATAGTAGTCCAATTAAGAACTATCCACTATATAACATACAACTTAAATGTGAACTCGATGCTAACCTGATTTCGAGTACAAAATTTGTAGACAGGAGCCTATGTTTCAACCCTCCCCATTTTATCGATATCGATAAGAATCGTAAGCGTGTAGCGTACTACACTATTTAAATCGCTTATGTTGGTACTATGGTTCTTTGACAGTTCTTTGTCGTACATGTTGGTAATGATTTGCGAAACAAACTGATTCCACTCGCTAGTATGGAAATCCCGTCTCTTAAAACGTAGTGATTATAATGCTCTTTGACAATGACATGCAGTTGCGTCGATGTAGATCTATCATAAAAACGTACATGTGACGCATGTGACAATTGTCCAGGATGAAAAAATATCTTGACAATTAACATAAAGCAATACAATACCACAAAATGTCAACAAGAAAACAGATTTATTATAAAAATACAAATTATATACAAAGCTTCATTTTAAAACCAATGGTCGTGGGTTCTAACCCCGGCTCTTAACAATGTGCATCTTGTAACATGTACCGATTGCTTTTCAGTAAAGTAAAATATATTCTCATGAGGAAGATGGAGTATCCCCAATAAGGTATATTTTCCCCTCTGGGTTAGAAGGTCAGATAGTAGTGAGACAGGGAGATATAGTGAAGAATGCGGAAAAACAAGCATTTATTGTGTTGTTAGGCTAGTTTTTTTTTTCAAAATTTGAAAACGAACGCAACAGCATGCTCAAAGCCCCCTGTGAGTCAGAATCTGTTAAATTTAGGCTTAAGACGAAACAGGAGCTGAGCCCGTACACAAATTTGAGATTTTTAGGTAAAAGGTAAAAAATATCGCCGTCGCGCTGACGAGTGTGGCACCCCGTACCTAGCTAGAGACTATCCCTTGTGTGTGTACCAACAAACCAAATTTTAGACAAATATGATACGTCTTCTTCTTCTTTGTCGTTGTACTCTTTGCAGAGCGTCGTGGTCAACTGCTGATATCAGGCGCAGATGTTGCTTGCCGTACGATTTCTCGCAATTTTTCGCGATTGGGGGCCATTCTGGCAAATGCGTTCAGGGGACTCTTCATGGCAGATTTGATTTGGTCAGTCCATCGCATAGGTGGCCTTTTGCGCGGTCTTTTTCCGTTTGCTCTACCCTGCACCACTAGACGCTCTATGGAGTCGTTGTTCCTCCTCGAGACGTGACCGAAAAAACTGAGTATGCGGGTCTTTACGAGAGTCGGAAGGCGCTGCTTGATACGGAGTTCTTTAAGGATGGAGACATTAGTCCGAAACTCGGTCCAGGATATCCCCAGCATTTTTCTCCAGCACCATATTTCTAGGGCGTCTATCGTCTTCTCCTCTGTCTTTCGGATAGTCCAGGTCTCCGCAGCGTATAAGAATATAGGAAAAACAAGGGCCCGTACAAGCCGAACCGTCGTGGTGTTTGTGACGTTTCGGTGATAGGCTACGCTATACGTAAAAACTAGCCAAGACAAATCCTTTATAATTTCAGGATTTTCTACACAGCACAGAATATGGCACCCATATAGATCTCAATTCCGTTGTCGGCGAGTCAACAACGACACATATTCTTAATATTGAACTTAATTGGCTCTTATTTCACATTTATGTTTTAAATTAATTATAGGCATAGACATACCATATCCTATTGTAAGTACAAAGTTTCAGAGCAATCTAGCTAGCCGATTTAAAATGAGAGCGAAACTACATTTGTATGGAGAACCTAATTTGCTGCGGACGCACAATGTAGCATAATCGGATTAGGACCAACCTCGAAATCTCTGTAACAGTCATGAAATTTATTATGTATATAAATTAACGGCCCCTTTTTCATGCCCAAACCATTTAACATTTGGGGACCTCGAGGAATCCGAGCCATCTTGGAAAATGTGTACCATCAACACAACAGTCAACATTAAAACTTATTAAATTCTACACAAAAAAGTCCTCGATATCTTTGCGGAACAATACATCTTGTTATAGAGAATACTTGCTGAATCTAAGTTTAACGCTTATACACTTCCAGGGGACATTCTCTTAAAAGGAAACTCGGAGGAATATGAATTCTATTTTTAACTATACATTTGTACGTGGTCTACCCCAATATTAACATTTTACTCTACTGCGACTAAACCAGAAAGAAGGGTTATGGGTGTAAGTACTGATGTTTCCCCCAGGTGTAAGTACTGATGTACACCCAGTAGCTAGGTATTAGGATACTGGACGGATTTTTTTAAATGTCCTGAATCCTCAGTACTTATCTTATACCCATAACCCTACTTTCTGGTTAAGTTGCAGTCAAGTAAAATATTGATATTGGGGTAGATTATGTACAAATGTATAGTTAAAAGTGGAATTTTTATTCTTCCAAGTTTCTTATTAAGAGAATATCCCATGAAAGGGTATAAGGGCTAAATCTGGGTTTAGCAAGTATTTATTAAAGCAAGATCATTTTTTTTCGCAAAGATGTCTAAAACTATTTTATGTAGAATTTTATAAGCTTGAATGTTGCCTTACACGATTATTGAATAAAGAACGTAGATTTAGAGTAAAACGCGAATTTCTCCTGGATGGTCCACATTTTCCAAGATGGCTGCGGTTCCTCGAGGTCCCCAAATGTCAAATGGTGTGGGCATGAAAAAGGGGCCTTTAACGTATATACATACCAAATTTCATGACTGTTCAGACATTTCGAGTTTGGTCCTAATCCGACTGTGCTAATGCCACTATGTACGTAAACTGTAACTGTACTGCGGACTCAACCTTCACGTTATAATTTTTTAAGTATTAACGTTGACATAGTAACGAAAATAATAAACACGTCAATTGAAGTAAACAATAGGTATTATTATAATTATGCAAGAAAATTTTGCAAAATAGGTACATTAATGATTAATATGTAAAACACCATTAATTATTGAATTAAAATTATGATTTTGTGTTAAAAAATATGAGACCAATGATACAGCCCGATTACACGGGCTACATATTAAAAATGATTATCATGGAAACAGTAAATATACACAGGTGAACAAAGTTATAGTAAAATAGGTGCATAATTTCAGAGCTTGCCTGGCCCACCTGTACCACCTACCATGACCACGGTCGTCTCCTACTATTATTTTTTTCTAATACCTATGGCCTTACTAGCGAACAGTATTCCATGTTCTTGATCCAGAATTTAAACCCTCAACTACATATTTGTGGCACTTGGGGTTGAATTTGAAACTCTAGGGCACTAGCGTGGCTCAATGAGAGCGCCTTATATAGGCTTCTGGTGACCAGAGGATCAGCATTGTTAACCAGCGCGGAAATGCACCCAGCCTTCTGAGCACCCTACCGAGCGACCAGAATATAGGGCAAATATTTTATGTATACGTTTTTGACTTAAATGTTTTTATCATGTTTTATATTTAAACTTACAGATGTCGAACTACCAGCAAAGTTTTTGAAGAGGTGTAGTTTTTATATTTCCTGGTACCAAACTGATACAGGAAATTGGAACATCAGTAAATAATCTAAACCGAAGACAATGAAATACACATAATACTTTAATGCTTTATTTTATTAAAGAAATCGGTAAAAAAATGTGTTAACTGAAAAAGATAAATTTTATTTTATTTGTAGTTGAATAACAAAATATGTATTTAATCTCCTTTTAACATAGGAATTCTCTTTGTGTAGGTACATATAAATAATAGGTACTTAGGTCTTGGTAAGTAATATAGACAGTACAGTAGGTCTTATCTTAATAATTTGAGATCTCATACATGCGTTCCGATATATCTGATGGCGACTGTACATACAATGGGGTCGCGTATACGAGTACAAAGAGCAATAAATAGTTGTTGATAGACCAAGTGAGCGAGCTATTATGGTACCTATCTTTATATCAATTTTATGCATTATGTAATAGCGCAATACAGAATTTTTTTTTGACAAATGTAGTATTATTTTTATAGTAATAAAGGTTATTCATGAACCATCTCGTAATTTAAAAAAAACGGACTTTATCTCTAAATCATATGCCTTATATTTACAGATGTGTTAGGTTACAACTTGGTTCGTGAACGTGGTTTAAAAGCAACTTGAGACCAGTCTGCAACAGCCTGCCCAGGTGCGGAGTAAATTGCAACATTTTTTTTTACAATTTTGAGCGTTTATAGGAGAATATGTGGAGCGAGCATTATTCGACGTGTAGGTGTGGGTTCAACAAAAAGATCGCATGTCAATAGTTCCTTATTGTCGTTAAAATTCAATTAATAATCGCCTTTATCGACCATCAACTGTGTGGTCACTTTTTAATTGATTGACGTTGTCAGGTACAGTTTCACTACTCGCCGCCGCATTGTTCATAGCGCATTACTTATCCTATCGAATACAAGATGTCGCTGATTCCTGTAAACTTATGTTTAAAAAAAAAAGACGCTTTACTCTATTCCATATATTGTAGGAAAGGAAGGGTATTCCCTGTCGTACGTCAAAAAATCCAAGATGGTGCCCAAGCCCATGGACAAAAAAGTCTAGCAATAAAATCAACACTTGTCAAAATTTGACATTAGCAATCCACAGTCAGGTGACAATCAAATCAAACCGAACCACTTCGAGTTCAGAGCCATTTCAAACTATATAGTAGTAATAAACAAAGTTGATTTTTGTTTGATTATTTTTTCTATGAATGAGTTTTGATTGTTCCAAATGATAATATCCACAGTTGATAGAATCAACACTTGATACAATCAACATGCGATAGAATCAAGTGTTGATTTGATGTGGACGCGAAATTTGACAGTTGTGCATCTCGAATAAGGCCCCGGGCGGACTCCAACCAAAACGTAACTAGGTTAAAGTTAACACACGAAAACTTTGTCTACTTTTCATTTAAGTTCAATTGTATTGCTCCATGCCCTCTCTTATGAGTTTAAATAGTAGATTGTTAACCAAGGAATGAAAGGCACTCATTTCTGTCGAGGCAGTTTGGCGTTCGAACTCAGTGAGAGCGCCAATAGTCCGAGACTGAAATGGTGGCTTTCACCCGAGTTAAACACTCTACTTTTCATTTCGAATACTAGGGAAGTAAGATATATGTGTATTAGAAGTATTAAAAACATGACTAAGTATACACTTACATAGTAGTACGAGTAAGTACTTCTTAAAGTTACTCTCAATTAACAATTTAGGTAAAAGTATAGTTATTTATGGAATGAGAAGTTAAATATCAGAATGGAAACTGTCCAACGAATCCATTTAAAACCAAATTTTTATTGCATATAGTAAAAAATCTTCGTAGAACAGCAATGACCCACTTTCGGAGCATGAGAAATGAAAATAAAATATCATACTGGCCGTGCCGCACGTGCGGACAACTTGGACGAGAGCTCGAACTGACGTATTTTATTGTTCCGAGAGTGAATTTGCAAAACTTACATTGTTGGTGTTGTGTTAATCTTAGATAGTACTAGTATAGTTTTAGAATTTTTTAAAGGTTAATAGGCTGCCTACACAATCGCATTGGCAAACGTTAGGCCAGGCACCGAATGCTTAAAAAGTTATAGAGGGTAATGCTTGGAACACATTTTTTGACTTCGTAACTTTATTTGGAGTATTTGGACTAGTTAAGAGGTGAACATATCAAAAGTTCCCGTACTTACACAATCTAGATAGAAAATAAATAAGAAAACTAAACAGACCAAATTTCTTTTAACTGAAGTGAACTAAACAGACTCAAAAATATTTCTTTTAAAAGCGTTATTAAGCCTTAAAGGTACCTCCAGTCAAAATTTGAGCAGATGGGAGAAAATCAGAGAATCAGATATTTATTATTAATTAACAAAAACGGGACTTAATCGCGTATTAAGTTTTAAAATTTACCTCCGATGTTTCGAGGATGAAAGAGAGAGGAGAGAGAGGAGAGGATGGAGAGGAGGAGGTTTCAATCGGGATGAGGATTTGGGGATCTCATCCATATGGAATCCAGTCATTAGTATATATAAGCGAGAACGAATATCGACAGTCGAAAAATCGTATATCGTTAGTGTTGTGTGTCAACAGAGTAACATCCCTAGTGAGCAGAATGTTCAAGTCAATAAACAAGATCAATGTATGTATGGGACAATGTAGTGTTAGTATGTACTTTTAATGTCTGCATACTTGCTCTATTGGCCCGACGGCCATTTGTCCGGTACAAGGTGTATTCGGTCAAAGCTGCACGTGTGTCGCTGGTCGCTGCCCCTCGTACCTATGCGCGCGTCACTCTCTCGGGCAATAATTTAATGAGCAATGACTCAACGCGGATGAAAGGGGGCTATTGGAATGGGCCAAGGTTATTCTGCTAATAACTATGTAATACTTTTAAGTAACATTTTCTTTTCTTAAATAATAATAAAACTCGTGTGCGTAGATATTGCGCAGGCCTACTAAGGAGAACCAGAACCAATAGTGTTTAACAGTTCATGTTGGCCTAGACTTCTAGAGTCATATCATCCAGAGTGTACTAAAAAGTATGAGTCCTATTGCAGCTAATAACTTGCAAAATGTTTAATTTTATTTTTATACCTTTATGTGACTCAGTATTTCACTAATGGCTCTGAAAGCTGCAAAACTTTGCTATAAATAAATAAAAACAGCCAAGATCATGCCGGCTCATGCTCAGTGTAGGGTTCCGTAGTTACCTCTCTGTTACAATAGGCCTTGAACGGGTGCTATTAGTAAGTACTAATTAGTATCATATACATAACAAGCAAAAGGGAGTAGCTTCACAGCCATTTCACAGCGCTTCTATCTGGGGGCACGATGTGCCCCCCTAAAACGAGCAAAGCAAAGCGCAAGGGCATTACCTACCTTTTCTCGAAGCGCTTCGTCGTTTTTTCGAACCCTCATAACTTGGGTTTGAATTTTACCAGATCTCGGGATATACTTAAATTACTTAATGTCAATAGTGGACTTATTAACCCTTTTGCAGACCGCACCAAGCTACAAGGTTTTCCCAAAAAATCCAAATATATTCCAATAAATCCAGCTTTGATGATTCATTTGAAGGCAAGTAACATTTCGGAATGCTACAGTTGAAATTCTAATGGCGCATATGTGGTCGATAAATCGTACTATGCCTGGAAAAGGGTTACGCATAAAAAATGTGAAAAGGGGAATTTAGGAATAAGGGGTTGAAGTTTGAATGGGGAATCGGTACAAAAAGCAGAGTACCTATCTTCTCATAGTCCTCATGCTACGTTATAAAACCGGTCGAGGCAAACCTGCAGATCTATATGTCGGAGACTGTGTTTAAATGGGTGGCCAAATATATATTTATTAGTAAACCATAAAAAATGCCCCGAGATACAACGGTAGAGAAACAGCCAAGCTATATACTATTTGACTAAGGTGTAGGGTTTGTGAAGTTAGGGCTTGTAGAGTTAGAAGCTTGGCTCTACAAGAGATCTAATTACTTTTTAACGCTAAGGCTCGCAGCCTTATGGTTTCGTCTTGGCAACATTTTACATGAAAATGTATTTGATGGGATTTCTTTTTAACTATGAAGGGAGTACTTTTTACGATAACTTAAAAACGGCTTAATAGACTATGTTCGCTGTAGTTTTCATTGAGTGTCGTTATTAAGCTCTAATTGACGTTTTTTGTCATATTTTTTGGACTCACAGTTCAAAATGTAGAGGATCACATTTATTTTCCTTTCGGAGTGATTATAGTATCTTTATCAAAAAATATTTGTTGAAGACCCCAATTCGTTTTGAAATACCTCCTGGTCTAACAACCATAATAGCGCTCGCTAGACGGTCGTCGACAAGCAGCCCCCAGACCGCGTAGCCTTGTGTGTTAATGAATTATATGGTGAAATGATGCATCTGCAACGTACATTATGTACTCGTACCTATAATAATTATGGCGGTACCTGTCCTAGGGAAAATGGCGCCACTAGGGAGCATACTCTGCAGCAGCGCCTCTTAATACTACTACGTACAAAGATAGAAAGAGAAATGATATTCTCTTTTATCTTATGTAAATTGATGTACTAATGCTGACAAAAGCTGTTTTAGTTGTATATTTATATGTATTTTATTATGTTATTTAGTTGTTTTCAATAATTCTAATAAATATCTTTTTTCTTGCAACATTTTTACATGTCTCTATTTAGCCCGATAGTTGACTGGTAGAAAATGCCATAAGGCTAGTCGGCCATTAGTAGACTTTATTTTTCAGTTTTGTGCACTAATTTTAAATTAATATAAAATAAGCTTATATTAGAATATTATTTTTGATATCGAGCGAGCGCTGAAGGTTGAAGTGAAAAAAAAATCACTTTACGTGTAGGGGAACTTTTTCAAATAACAAAATGATAGATAAATTATAGGTACGTAACTACTGAAGCTGCTTACAAAGTTTTATGAGAATCGGTCGAGAAATGAGACCTGCAGAGGAGACCATCTGGACATACGAAAGCATTCTTGCCCAATGTGACACGAAGACCTTCGCTAACGCTCGGTCAATAAACACATCAAGAGTTCGAATCTTGAGTAGAGAGTAATAATAATAAGTTTTAGTAAAACTTGATATTTGCAAGCTTTTACCTCACTTACAATGTTATATATATGGAGCTGACTGACAGCGGTTGAAACGCTCTGAGAACCACCTATGAAAAATAAAAATACTATTTTAAACCATCCTTTAAGTGGCTTGACGTCATCGGCATGATTTATTCGAGCCCTGCACCCGAGACGACACACTGGCAGCGTCTCATCTCTAACGGAATAATGTAAAAGCGGGCGCAGCGACGGAAAGGGCCGAAATTTTGAAACGTAATAATTATAAAAGCCTCGGTAGTGAGTACCATTTTAGGCATTTTGTACCATTTGGCGTTGAAACTCTAGGTCCATGGGGTCCCAGCGCGCACAAGTTTTTTGCAGAAATCGCGAAGCGGCTGGTTGACGTAACTGGTGACTGAAGAGCTAGCGGCTTCCTCGCACAACGTATCACTAGCGCGATACAACGAGGAAATGCCGCCAGCATCCTTAGTACAAATGCTTCAAGGGGCTATTTTAGGTTTAAGCTAGTTATAGTACCTAATTTGTATATATCCATTATGTATACTAGCTGTTATTGTAATAATTTAGAATCCGACAAACTAACACTGCATGGTACTTGCAATGACAAAGTAAGGCTATGTCATAATTACGAGTAGGTAATTATTAAATTATGAATTTACGGATACGGAATTTAATAGGAAATATTAAGCAAAACTATGCGTAGGAGGTACTAGCACAATTTGAGGGCCTACCGCGTAACACGAAATTTCGTTATCTACCTCTCTATTACTCTTGCATATTCGAGCGATAGAGAGGCAGATAACGAATTTTTGATTATCGCGTTTCTCGGTAGTTCTCTGTATACAAACCGTCTTGATGCATCAAATTCATCGTAAAAACTTGTCAAATTAACTGTTTAAGGCACAGTAACTATGTATAAGTTAATCTATGGTTTATAATATATACCAGGCAGTGTCTTACGCGAGCGAATATCTCGCCAACGCGAAGCGGCGCGGCGCAGGTGAATTCAATCCTTTGATACCTATGGAAGTGTCCTACGTGGGCGATCTCCGAATGCCGTTGGGCCGCCGCGCCGCGCCGCGTCGTATTTGCGAGTCATCGCTCACGTAAGCCGCTGCGTAATACGGCTATTGTAATTATCGCGTAAGTTTTATAATTTACCTCAGACGTTTCGAGGTATAAAATAATAGTAACTGGAGAATAATGTGTATTTTTATCATTTAATAATAATTTAACACTAATGTCAAATTTCTATGAAAATAAGACTTTTTCAATAACATGTTCCGGTGAAAAGTTAGCTTCGACAGAGTTTAGTTTTGTTTTAGCTTTCCATGTTTCCCCAAATGCAAGTCCAAGTTGCAGTTGTACTGACATCCTGGTACAAATCCAGACAGGCAGTCGACAAGTCGACATACACAACTGTACCTACCTATACAACGTGTCCCAAAACTCAACGATAAGCCGGCACCAGAGGATGGAGCTGCTTATGATTAGTCGAGAAAAAATAAGGAAAAAAATATATCTCAACTATTTTCGAAATTACAGAAAAAAAATGAAATTCATTGAAAATCGACATCCCTAATGGTATTTTTAACGACCATGTCTACAAATATTCAAATATTACTGTTTTTTATTTTGTTTTTGGAAACTTCAGTAGCCCTGCTATCTAACACAGTTCTTAAAAATACCAAAATACATGTAGTTTTTACACAAAAAATAATCAAAATTCATTTTGTCCCTACAATTTTGAAAGATTGTTTCTTACAGTCCACTTTCAATCATCATGGTGTAAAAAAATAGTATCGACACCACTATGGAAATTATTTTCAAAAGTTGACGCAACTAACCAAGATTCCAAAATGGTATAATACTTTGGGAACGAATTTTTAAACAAGAAGCGACATTTTTAAATGTTGATATTAATCACTTTTGAAAAGGGTTGTTGTTGCAAGTTTTAAAATTTCAATGGAAAATGTGGGTAGTTAATACAATTTTCAAGTCAGTACACTCTGATCCTTTGTTCGCCGTATTAGAAGACGTGCCTTTACGTGATTTACAAAACATGTGGTTTCAAAATGATGGTTGCCCAGCTCACTATGCCCGTGCAGTGCGAGAATACTTAAACCAAGAGTATCCAGGGCGTTGGATCGGGCGACTTGGTCCTATCTTGTGGCCACCCCGTTCGCTCGACCTGAACCCCCTGGACTTCTTCTACTGGGGCTGTCTTAAAGACAAAATCTACTCAAAACCCATAGCAACATTGGACGAGCTTCGCCAAAAAATCACACAAGCTGCGGATCATATCAATGGTAGAAGATATGCACGACGGATAAAACGATCATTTCTAAGGCGATGTCATGTCTGTATTAATGCCGGTGGCAGGCAATTTGAACATTTACTGTAGTATTAATAATGTAGTAAATGAATTTAAAAAAAAGGAAAAAAAATTGTACCATTTCTTTGCATTTATTCAACATTTTTCAACAACAAAAATCCTTTTTTGGGTACAGTAAAAGTGATTACCGCCAACATTAAATAATGTCGATTCTTGTTTAAAAATTCGTTGTTTTTTTTTGTGACTAGGTTTCCTAAAGTATTATACCATTTTGGAATCTTGGTTAGTTGCGTCAACTTTTGAAAATAATTGCCATAGTGGTGTCGATACTATTTTTTTACACCATGATGATTGAAAGTGGACTGTAAGATTTTTTTTTTTCAAAATTGTAGGGACAAAATGAATTTTGATTATTTTTTGTGTAAAAACTACATGTATTATGGTATTTTTAAGAACTGTGTTAGATAGCAGGGCTACTTAAGTTTCCAAAAACAAAAAAAAAACAGTAATATTTGAATATTTGTGACATGGTCGTTAAAAATACCATTAGGGATGTCGATTTTCGATGAATTTCATTTGTTTTCTGTAATTTCTAAAATAATTGAGATATATTTTTTTCCTTATTTTTTCTCGACTAATCATAAGCAGCTCCATCCTCTGGTGCCGGCTTATCGTTGAGTTTTGGGACACGTTGTATAAAGCTTATTGTGAAAATAGTGAATTGGACCAGTTAATGGGGATTACGGATATACAAACAAAATTTTTGTGAGTGTCAGGATGGCGTGTGAACATCAGCAAATGGAGCTGCGGTACACGTCAGGAGTTAGTGCTAGCAATGTGCCAAATGTGCGCCAAAATTGGAGCAAGCGCCTGCATGTTCTGGGTGTGCCTGAACTGCTTGCAATAAAGTTGTGATATCGCTATTTCAAATAAGCAGGCGTCTATATATATATATTCTTATTCAATTCCATATTATTCTTTAACCGCTCTCCGAATTTGATTGTGCTTCATACACGTGGAAGCACATTGCGAGCACTAACCTTAGGATGTACTTTCACTCTCGAGTAGGCAGCCACTAGCTAGAACTGGAAATGCACGCGCCAACCTGACGTCAGGATGGCGGATGGCGTGCGTCATTAATTTCTTAAATAACTCTGGAGTTTAAAGAGCACATTGCTCCAATTTTGGCGCACATTTGGCACATTGCTAGCACTAACTCCTGACGTATACCGCAGCCCCATTTGCTGATGTACACACCCGCCATCCTCAAATCACAAATTTTCCGCTTAAATTTGCCTATGTTTAACTTAAGGAGCAATTATCATGTTTTACTCTCCTTGTTCAAGTAGTAAAGTATTAAACTGACATCATAGGATATTCATTGAATAATCTTAGTTTTATTGAAAATTAAGTGAATCACTTTATGTATAATATTATTTATATGATTCAAAAGTTTATGATATACCTACCTAATATCAAATTTGGTATAAGTTTCAGATACCTAAATACTAGATGATGCCAATATTATGATTTTCAATTTTTAATGTTCTAAGTATTAGCCTTTGTTGGTTGGACTTCATTCGAAGTTAAATTCAATATAAGAACATCCTCCGTTTCAGTCAGGTCGCTAGTACACGCCCATCAATTCAGAGACCACGCCTACATTAAACACAACTTCGGTATACGATCGAGATGATTCCCTATGAGTCTAGGATATATGGTAGAACCGTAAAAATGTGTTAACCACCGCAAATTCTACTTTATTATTTCAGTATAAGGCTCTTTATGCATTATATTTATTGGCTCAACTCTCCTATTGCATTATGATGCCCTAGTAGGAACCGAGAGCAAAATCAAGGGAAACTCGACATTTTGCGCACTTTCTACCAGGAACACAGAAATGTTAAAATACATATGCGGTATAGGAAACAAAGCCTTAACTTGCTTGTATAAGTTTGAAAATAACTTTAATACACGCTAATCATATGTCATTCTATCATAGAGTGATATTACTGAGGCACTACGAAAACTCACTTACCACCACTACTACCGTGTCTGTTTTCGTAGATATGTAGTGAGTAATTGTCGTGAAACCATAGGTAGGGTAATAAGCGCAAGCTTTTGCTTCTTCCTACCAGGATGAAATAAATGCTAGAATGCTAATGCTAGAACCACGAAAACTCACTTAAAGCTTGTGATAGTAATTAATTACATTTCATATCCCTATTAACTTTTGAAAAACGTTGCTCAAATCAGCTTGTCCTCTCCTATTGCACTTCTGCATGTATGGACTAAAAAACAAAATTGTCAGTATATTGGCAGAGCAATGTTTCTTTCCCTAGTAAATGCCCTTTTCTTATCTGTTAAATGCCTACTCAAAATAATTTGAAAAGAATACCTTTGTTCCCATAATAATAATTAATATATAATTACTTAATATATAATATAATTGGTATTTTTTGTATAAAATGTTGTTATTAAAGAATAGTTATTTCCATATAATATTAAACTAAATTAGTACTATTGGCTCCGTGAGCTATAGACTTCGCGAGAATAGCTTTGAACTGAATAAATGTATGGCTCCGCCAATTAGAAAAAATCCAAAAACAGAATTGACAAATAAAATAATTATGGAACTCTCAAAATTTCATGAGTATTGGTGGAAAATGTGACCTGTAGAGGAGAACATTCGGTCATACGAAAGCATTTTTGCCCCAACCTTCGCTAATGGACTTAACAGTGTTGATTTTTATCTAGCACAAATACTGTTGTACAAATGAGAGAACCTTAGAAAATGCTCTGACTAGACGAGGACAGATATATGAGGTCTCGTATAATAGCAAATAAGGGAGTGAGTCGTGGGACCTCACCTGTTCTCACCTCATCAGCTTCCTTGCGCTGTCCCGACGTTTTGCCACAGCTCATGGGAGCCTGGGGTCCGCTTAGCAACTAATCCCAACCTCCCCTAACATAATGTATATACACAGAGCTTAGGTTCTGTACAAACAGCGATAAAGTTAAGATTTGGCTAAAACACTAGACGCCACCGGGTCCCAGGAGGTTAACAAAAAAACTTTGTAAAAATTGTGAGTTTATAAGGAATCACTAGAGGGCGCGCTCGATTCGCATTTGGTCAGTTTTTTTGTATGGGCATGAATTTGTATTGATAAATGATATTTAAGCACCTAAATAAAAGCTAGTATTCTGATTGACGGTATCCAAAAACTACTCGTATCGAAAAAAGTCGGGCAGCAGGATTTTTTTCATACAAACCATACATATTATAAGAATGATAAATATTGTAAAACTAGCCGACTATATAAATTAATTTATATTTTGCAGCCCAATGTATCTATATTCGGCGGGTCAGACGCAAATTTCGTTAGTCATCGCATCTCGGGCGATAACAAAGTTTTATAATTAGAAATATAGACCAAAATAGAGTAAGGTGGTTTATTAAAGTGACTGTTGTTCCTCAACCCACCAACGGAGCGGCAGCTGACGTTAACAGGGCTTCATTTTACATCTTTCTTGAACCCTTCGATGATGAAATAGGGGCTTGCTGCATTTAAATGAGTGAACGCTCTCGTCTGCCGTCTGCGTTACGACCTGCAACCTACAACCTTCTTCTTCCACGCGTTGTCTCGGCATTTTGCCACTGCTCATGGGAGCCTGGGGTCCGCTTGACAACTAATCACAATATTTGGCGTAGGCACTAGTTTTTACGAAAGCGACTGCCATCTGACCTTCCAACCCAGAGGGTAAACTAGGTCTTGTTGGGATTAGTCTGGTTTCCTCACGATGTTTTTCTTTACCGAAAAGCGACTGCTAAACATCAAATGATATTTCGAACATAAGTTCCGAAAAACTCATTGGTACGAGCCGGGGTTTGAACCCGCGACCTCCGGATTGCAAGTCGCACGCTGTTACCGCTTAGCCACCAGCGTTTCTCCATCATGATACACCCGTCTGACGATTTTTTTAAAATTCTCATTAGCATCTATTCTATCACCTGACAAATTTTTAATTAATTTGCTATATCCATTGAAAAGTGAATACGAGTGTGTACTCGTAGTACCCTAGCTCGCGTTGTGTGCACGTCGATGCAATGAGGGGGTTGTTAAGTCTAGGAAGGGGTAGAGGTGAAATGCTGATAGTAAAGTGCATCTCACTTTATGAATAAATACTCGCCAGGCGGAAAGGGACAAAACGATGACCACGTTATCCGCAGTGCAATGCAGTGCATTTTGAGGAGCTCATTATGCGTTTGAATATCAATGCAGACGGAAGCATTATTATAGGTCTACCGTTTAACTAAGGTGGTTGATAATAGTACATTACGATACAAGTTCGAAAAATAGGAAATTCGAATCGAGTGGCGATAAATTAAAACACGACCAAAGGGAGTGTTTTAATTCGACACGAGTTGCGAATTACTTATTCGGACATGTATCGTACAACGTTTTACAGTACATATGGCCCTGTATAGTAGCACCATATATATTGTAAAAATATATTATGGTCAGCTACAGACTGGTTGAGTAATTAAAAATCTAATAGATAAACTAATGAATAAATTAGAACTGCCAAAAATCAGCTACCTTTGACTAGAAAATCACCCCGCAACTTGTGGTAGACCGTACATCGTTTTTTAGTACTAATCTTTATCAAAGAGGATTTAAAGAAGAGGTAGATTGACTAATAAAAACTTTGTGCTACAGTAAATTTACTGCCATCTTTCGAAACATTATTAATAGCCAAAGGTTATGGCGCCGTCGCTCAAAACGATGCCACCGTACTTTTGGCCTATGATCTAATAGATGGCGCCACTTTTTGATAATTATTTAACACATATCAGTGAAAGAATAAGGATCAAAATCAAACGGCGTTCTAAAAGTTTTGATTATGTGTAGAAAGATGGCAGTAATTTTACTCTAAAAAAATTCATTGACAGTCCACCTCTATTTAAAATTCCCTTTTTCTCTGTTCACGAGTATAGTCCGTATCATACTCGATGACACGCAGATTTGTCAAATCTATAACCTACCTTTATACCTTTAATAACATGACAATACGAGTCAAGGCACACGACGTCGTGATTGACACGATGTATGGTTTTGGTCACAGCTATCGTCAGAAGACTTCATTAGGTATTTAAGTAATAAGCAGACATAGAAGTTTTTGTGGCAAAATAAAGTGTTTGACAAAATGAAATATCGACATATCTGTTATCGATGTTACATAGGTAACATTATATTATTTTATTTAGATACCTATACTTTATGAAGTGAAGATAGCTACGGCAAAATACACAACACGTTCGATATCTTCTTTAATATATTGGTCATTTTCCATTCTTTTAGCACTGTATACTACGGTTTATGTTTTTATTTTTAAGTATAAAATAAATGTTATAAAGAAATTATGTAAAGATTTGTAATTAATTTTCATTCTTGATATTTCTCGGTAATTAAAAGCAATTAGGATTTACATCTCTTAATTATTCATTTATGACTGACTTATCGATAACAGATTTACATATGTTTAATTTTTTTCAAACACTTGTTTTTGCCACAACAACTTCTATGTCTGGTAATAAGTTACCTTTTATCTTTCTGCTGCTAAAAGCTACTTAGATGAACAGTTAGCATCAATAGTAACGGACGAAACAACGCGCCAAAAGTATCTGATATTCCTAATAACTTTTCCAAGTGTAGATAAATCTTTCATATTCACGTTCAGAAGTATATCTTTTACAGTCTTAATTGTTCTACATATTGAACCAACACTTTATGTTCGGCTGTTACAGAAAGGTAGATCTTTTTGACATCTTGTTTGATCCGTTACTTTTGATGTTGACTGTACATATTATGGTTTAAATAATATAAGTATAGTTCCGCTCAAATTTATTTATCGTTTGATTAGCATTGATGGTCAGCTGAGTGTCTTGACGTTTATTTTCAACAGGAATCCGGGGATTTAATGCTTGCCGACCTTGCCCATCCAAAATGTAAATGTGACATCAAAATTTTTAGAGTGATGATCTGTAACTATCGGTTGAGTAGGGGTGCAAGGTGGGTCATCTGTGAAATAAAAAGTGGCTATTGTATAAGAAAAAAGTAACAATTATGGATTTATGTAAATATCGACTCTAACGTGTTTTTAAATATTACAAACTTGGGTCATTCAATTAAGTAAGTAGGTAGGTGTCTAACATGTAAATGTTTATTAAATTGATAAATATTACTTTGGTTTCACTGAACCTAAATGTCATAATGCCATTGTCTTTATTTATCTTACATTTGAAAACGGCTAGGTAAATGTCAAATTGTTTCTTTCTCAAAACGGACAAACGTCATAATGACTAATTCATGTCTTGTAAGTCCTGAAATACCTAGATATAAAAAGTGCGTTTCTTCAAATGCCTAGTTTTTATCTAAATACATATATTAAGTTTGGTCATTATGTCAACTATTATTTTTAAATTATTTGTTGGAATTAAAGACATTAATAAAGGATAATACAGCATTCATTAATGTATAAAGGTAATTTGAGTTTTAGGTATTATGATACCACGTCTATTTGATGTTTAGGTACTTTGAGAATGTGGTGTTTAGAGAAAAAAAAAATAGTTATTCTGGGATTTAATTCCGTGTAGATTTAGGAATTTTGGTAAATGGATACATAACGAAATTAAGGTACAATGAAACCAAAGCAAAATATTTACAAGATCAAACTGTGTACCTTACCTACATGTAGGTACATAATAATCTAGTTAAGTACTCATCGTTTATGGTTTTATCACATTATTGATTAAGTACATATAGAGTCTGACCAAGGTAAGTTGGCAGCGATTTTGATAGCCCATCAGATGGTGCAAGTGTCAAGTAAACGTCAAAATTTCATAGAAGTCTGAGGTTTAAAATAACCCGTGCACCGTCTGGGCTATCAAAATCGGTGCCAACTTACCTTGGTTTGACTCTACCTACTTCGTTTTTTTTGCATTAGAAAAAAGGTAAACAATTTTCACTAATGTTTTTATAAAAAATAATTGAAGTACGTTTATTAAAAATTAATTTATATTATTGAAAAAAGCAAAATAATGTAAATAATCGAATATGATTTATAATTGTTACATATATTTGCAGTGACTTATTTTTCAAATGCGTTCTTTTAAAATATAAAATACGTCAAGGATGCTACCCTTCTTTCTAATGTTAAATATGAACTATAGTTACCTGAAAAAGCAGGGATAAAGTAGTCGCATAACAAGGAATGAAAAAAAAATCTTCAATACGAATATGACAATTTCTCCTTTTTACAAGCTATTATTTAACTTGCCCTGTTAGTATGTACATATGTATGTATGTTTGTGTGGGTCAAATTTTGGAGCTAAATATGACCGACTTTCCGGTTTCCGATTGAGCTTAAATTTTGCATAAATGTGTGACAATGTAATATTATGGTACCATCGAGCGGATCTGATGATGGGGACAGGTGGCTATGGGGACTCTGTGATAGAACAACGCAACCTAAAGGAGTTTGGGGGCTTTTAGAATTGTCTCGTTGTCAATTAAAATTATGATATTTTGAATGTTGTATTTTATCCCATAAATGATAGTTTTTTTTATACTGATAACTACAGCAATTCGTGCAAAATTAATCCCTAACCATTCCAAAATATCAAAACTGCACAACGTTAATATTCAAGTTTTCAGTTCTGCCGGCACTCCCGGAGTGCAACCCGTTGTTTTTTTTATTAACTTTTCCCTGCGAAGTTCTGACTCAAAATCGAATCTAATCCGTAATAAATTGGTATTACTCGTACCTTTCAATAACATTCTGCACCCGTAACTTTATTCACACTTCCCAGTTTTGGAGTAAATAGTAATATGAAATAAACGACGACGGATTTATATTTATAATCTAAAATATTTTATAGGCATTTGACATACATTTGATAAGTCATATTAAATACTTTATCTACACATATCAACCCTCTATCATACTTTCAAAAACCGTAAACTCAACGTAAACTATGGCCAGCATAAAGGTAATAGATTTAGTATATTTTCTATAGATATGAAATACACGTGCGCCTGTAAGGGACATAATATACGTAATTACGTAATGCGACGCAATTAAAAAAACATTTTGAAGACTCCTAACAACTTACCAAATATAACCTACGTAATTTGGTTGGGTTCATTACTACTACCCACCACCATAAAAGTTTCGATGTGCCGAAGGAAACTTGAGTTTGATCACTATTAAGACGAAAGGGGAGGACCCGCGCGAAATCCCTTTTTCATACAAACGAAGTCCTCATTTCCTCTCTGGATATTAACATTATTGAATATATTTCGACACAATTTGTTGTATATCAACTCTATGCCACTACGTTCGATTTTTCGAATTTATGATTAATATGAGTGGCGGAAAAAAGGGGAGGCCTTTGCCCAGCAGTGGGACACAAAATAGGCTATTAAAAAAAATAAAATAATATAAGAGTTAGGAGCATTTAAAACACTGTATGAAATCTATTTGTCGCTCCATTTCTGTTAATATACATTACATTATATAAAATATAAAATATATCGTTCCAAAACACCCTACGAGTCTTCATTCGTAATAATTAATTATTGAAATAAAAGTTTAAAATTTAATAAAAATACCATATTTTACGTATTTTATTATACAATCAAAACAATATACTTATACAAATTTACGCAATTGTTACACAGTAAATAATTCTACTTAACGACTTTTAACGATCTCTACTATAGTTGACAAATACTAGTATCCGCAATTCGGACCGTATCTTACAAAGTTTTTTTTAACAAAAAAAAGTTGACGATTGAACTGTCAATTGATGTTCGTTAATTCATTATTTTCGTATTATTTTATTTAAATTTCTTTCGTTTTGTTTTATTGCGGTAATTCAAGTTAATTGTTAGAATACCTTCAGAAAACATGAGTGAAATAGTGATGAAGACGGATTACATTTTTTCAGGTTGTATTTTTTGATGGCTGACTGACGTGAAAATTTTTGTGTACTACACGAGATCAAAGTTATTTACATCTCGTGCGCTTTTGAGTCCCTTGCTGCGCTCAATATTCTAAATTAGATTCACTCGCTACGCTCGTGAATCTATTATAGAATCTTTCGCTTGCACGGGACTCAAAACAAGCACTCGAAGAAATATCAAACTTTGCTCTCTTGTTGTACAAATAACTATTTTATAATTTCATAGAAGACGGAGGTTCTGATTTTGATTGTGGTTTTTTTTATGTACGTTCACAATTTGAGTCATTATTTTTTTATTTGAAAGGGGTTACTTCCAAGTTCATCCCATTATAATTTGGCTCTGATCTGATGATGGGATCCAAGAAGAATTTAGGGAACTCCTCATTTTTTAAAGGCACGTGTATGGTGATTTGGGTGTTTTCTTAAGCAAATCGAGCATTTTCTCTCAAAAACCATCAATTTGATGAAGTAGATCTGAGTATGATGATTGTTTGATGATAATGATGATGATTTTTTTAAATGTAGTATGTCCGATTAGTTGAGGGATTGGGTCAGTGGCGGAGCGGAGTATAGATTTAGAGTAGTGGCAGTAGGAATGATTTCACAGACGGACTCGAGGAAAATCCTAATTATTTATTAAAGTTAACGAATTTAGTGTAAAACATGATTGTAATTTTAATTTTTGGATCACGCGTCACTTATAAGCTCTTAACAATGCCTTAAAACTAAAAATTTATAAATAAAACTTTATACAAAAAAAAGTAAAAAGACTTCAAAAAGGATAAAATAAAATATTATCTTATTTTATCCTTTTTGATATCCTTATTATCCAACTGATATGTTTGAAGTCGGTGCCAAGCCAAGTAGTAACAATATCGGTTGTTGCGAATGCAACTTATTATTATATAAAAATATTCCCAATGCAGTAGCTAAACGCAGCCGTCGGGCTACATCAATTGATCAAATATTGCAAAATCACTCTTTCATCATCCTCCATACTATCAACACCCACTTTCTACATTTAACAGTTTTGGCAAGAACCCTTGTAAACGAGTACCTTTTGGAAGATTATACCTAACACTTCTTTATAAATCGAAGTTTTATTTGAGTCGTCGAGATCCTGCCCTGCACGGCTGCTACACCGGTCAAAATTAATAGGTTTATGTCGTAGTAATAGGTATTATAAACGTGGAATTAATTCGGTCTGTCTCTTTTAGCTTTTCATGGCTAAACATCTGAATCGTTTGAGGAAAAATTAGGCATGAAGGTAAAAAGTTTAAGTGCCGAAGACGGTCTTTGAATTGTTTTATAATGTGAAATGAAGTTCTCTAGACAAGTGACTGGAAATAACTCAGTCTCAATTCCACACTTGCGTGCTATTGGCAGTTCGAAAATTAGTAAAAATAGCTTTTTTTTAAAATACGAGGGCAAATAAACGCATTGGATTCATACTAATATACCGACAAATACGGTACGGACTGCACTAAGAGAAGGTTCGACCGTGTATTCTTAGGTACTACAGACAGTGCCGGATTAAGATATTTTGATGCCCTAATCATTTTTTGACCAATGGTGCCCACTCATCAAGATTACATTGAATTTTCTTGGTAAACTGAGTGACGTTTATTGCTGCATTACTGCTGAGAATAGAATTTTAAATCCGTCGCATCATTTTATCACAGAAATTGACACTTGACAGTGCTGTAGCAGTAATGTTGCAACAGTAGGTAATGTTGTTGTACGAATGTCATACGAATGTCACCTTTATCAAAGCTGGTCGAAACGAAATGGCCGAAATTACCTACATATATCTATCATTGAGTGCTTTACTATGAGATTAAAACCTGCTTTGGTTCACAACGTACTCGTAACCGTGACTTATACACCTGCCCAAAAATAATCCGAAAGTTTTGAAAAGTGTATTTTGTTTATAATTAGAGCAGACTTTGGAATATACAATGATCAAGTGTCAGCCAATTCGAAGGCCGTGCTTCGCATAAGGCCAAAGGCCGAACCAGCCAATGTCCTAGTGTAAGCGAAGACTTAGGACGTAGGCCGTGCTCCGCACAGGGTTTTGCGACCTCTAGAGCTTTTCTGCGAAGCATTGTGTACGAAAACGGGACTTAATCGCGTAAGTTTTAAAATCACTTCTGACCCGACGTTTCAAGGACGGCGTTGTCCCCATGGTCTCGGAGAAGACTTGGTAAAGTCAACATTATCATCTTGATGTTGGAGGTAATTGTACACTTAATTAAACGTGATTAAGTCCTATTTCCTGAAATAATAATATGTCACAATTAGGCCAATTAAATAAGATTTTTTCGAAGAATTAATTCGCCTCACGCTGGAAATCGTTTAAACAACTTCATTTGGTTCTTAAATAGCGTATAATCCAATTTCAAGTTTGGTCCGTCCCAGGTGGTATGCATATTTTTTCCCCTCTTTTTCAGTTTTGATTGTAGATTGAAAACGATACTTACGTCTGACGGAAAATTGGTTTTAATCATGATTAAAATGGATATCTAAGGATCCGAAAGTTACATTAATAAGTATTCGTGGTCCTAATTGTAAAACAACGATCACCATTTTAAATTATTTATTTTTGGTAAAAACATGTTAGTAATCCAAAAAAGCCCTCTTATTCAAGATTTTTTAGGCCATGAGCTTTGAGGGCCTCCGCGTAAGGCCAAATCAAATGTCTACGTTGGGGACATGCTTACGTGTCCTCACTCTTTTACTCTCACGACCCTTCGTTATTAGATGGGTACATGCGCACGTATCAAAAAGTTTAGTGTATAATATTTATTATACATACTTCACTACGATTGCGATGCTTATGCAGCCTGCGCGAATATTTTTCCTACGATTTGGTGCCCCCCCTAGACGTGGTGCCCTAAGCAATGACTACAGAAATTATGTTTATTGCTGTCGTATTAGGCAATGCAACGTATTGCACATACTTATATAGCCGCATCCTTATCGAATTGCACCAAAATCATGGTATGCTTCACAATTTGGCTTGGCACCGCCTTCAAACATATCAGTTGGTAAAGTAAAGCATATACTTAAAAAAGGATAATATTATATTTTATCCTTTTTGAAGTCGGTTAACTTTAAAAAAAACCCGGCCATGTGCGAATCGGACTCGCGCACAAAGGGTTCCGTACCATTATTTATAAAAAAACTGCAAAAAATATATGTTTGTTGTATGGGAGCCCCCCTTAAACATTTATTTTAATTTGTTTTTAGTATTGGTTGTTATAGCGGCAACAGAAATACATAATCACATAATCTGTAGAAATTTCAACTGGCTAAATATCACGGTTCAAGAGATACAGCCTCGTGACAGACGGACGGACGGACAGCGGAGCCTCAGTAATAGGATCCCGTTTGACCCTTTGGGTACGGAACCCTAAAAAAGGTATATTTCGTCTCTATGACGTACTAGATAGCTGCTGTCAGCTGCGCATATATAAGTATACATACAATCGTTGGTGTGTGTGGTGCTTAGCTACCTATGCCACAAGACACAAATTTAATAATTCGTAGAATAACCTTCTGTAAGGATATTACAATTCGTTTTGCGGTTTTTGAAAAAAAATGATTTATTGTTAGACTCGACACTCTTTATTGTTCCAAATTCAAAAGTTACTATTATATGCTCTTTGGTTACTACTTTCAGAATATATATTATAATAAAAAAATTAAAATAACAACTTTGGTGTCTAAGTCAGTAAGAGCCGAATTTCAGCCTACAGTGTGCCGCTGATTTCTATGGGACAGCAAAAATAGAAATCACAATTAAATTAAAATATTTGACTACTTATTTGTTCCAAACTTTTGCAGCAACCTTATAAACGTCGAAAACATGACGTTGTTTTAAAAGTTTTTGCTGTCAAAAGGAAACCTGTAAATTCCGTTTTTTACTTTGCGTTGTAGCATTTTAACTTTGTGTTGATTTTGTAACGTTACACCTACACGGCTTGAAAGGACTATTTTATTTTTGGCTCGGGAGAAGCGATTATATCACAAGTCTAATTTTGTGTCCCACCCCACTGCTGATCAGTTTTATGCGAACACCTAGTACGCTGCCATCTCTGCTCAATGTGTAAAAGCATGTCTTTCGATGAACTACTAATTCATTACTGTTACAAAGTCAACTGGTTGGGTAATGCGTGTATCAGGATGCCACTAGATGGCTCTGTATTAGGGCTGCGCAAGATTGTAGTAGGTTCATACCTACTAATGATGATAATGCATCAGAGTAATTTTATTTTGATTAATTACTATTAATTAGGTACATCCATATTTAGTTAGAGGTATTATACCTAGAAGCAAAATGCCATGTGAACAGTATTGTAAGTTGGTGTTATAGTAAATTAACAAGTTTCGATCCGACCGCCTGTTGCCGGAAAGGCGGCGTCAGGCAGGTGTCGCGCGAGGCAACCGAGGCAACGAAGCGCGAGGGCTCCGCGCTCTAGTCCGTCAGTGTGACATGTAACCTAACCGGCGTCGGGCGCGTCACATCATGAGCTGGTCGTACGCTGGCCTGCCCGTTTCATTCAATATCTGTAACACGAATACTGTAATGAGCACGTGCCTTTAATTAAAATAATGACCGTAAATTACTAATACAATGTACATGCAAGACCAAGACACCTTCACTGTAAAGCAGGAAGAAGAGTTCAGTAGACCAGTCGAGTCCATCATGCGATGTGAGGACTTCAAAAGCAATTTTGCCAGAAGACTTTCTAATCGTTACATCTCCAGATCACCCAGCTCGAGCTCAAGGCAAGGAAGTGCGTTAAAGCTGCGACCTCCCGAGACAAAAAATACAGAAGCCAACCCCGATAATGTAAGTATTTGTATGCTATGGAATGGAAGTACAAAACATAAACAAATCGTAAATACAATAATAAAGTGTGTAAATACTTCGTATGAACTTCGTAGACTATAAAAAATTAGGTAAGTATATGTTACGACCACATTATTTGTTTTGTTTACATTTTCTGATTTTCAGCCACTTCTTAATTTAACTCCATTGATTCACTTAGTGAATATTTTTATTCTTCTCTTGTTTACAAACAGGGGTGGCGTTACTATGATATTGATGCCTATCTACTCAAATGTAGTTTATTTATGTAAGAAACAAATAATAATTTCTTAAATAAATACCTGGGGTACCATAATATAGGTACTTATTAGGTAGTTAAGAAAGTTTAGTAGACATAACAGACCTACTCTTTCAGTGCTGGTTAATGGTTAGCCGTTTAATAGAAGACTATATTTACCATACTAATGCAATGCGATTTTATGACATGAGATCCTTTGTCGTAACTAACATTATAATATTTATAATGATTTTAAATTAACCGTCTGTTTTTAGTTAGCTCAATCGCAACCGTATCAGGGCAAATCGGCAAATGCTACTTAAGAGTGAAAAATGACAACAATACCTAGTATAATTATTTGACATTTACAATCGCAATTGTATTGAGTACCACATTTTTGACTAGAAATATAAGGCATTGGGGTACCTAGTACCTACTACTGTAAGCCTTACTTATGGCACGTACCTAGTGGCAAACCAATTCAGCTATCTATTGTTACAAAAACTACTCTTGCAACGGTTCTACATTCAAACATTTTACGATCTCGGAATTTCTATCAATGTTGATAAATGTAGGCAACGGCATTTACGAAGTAAAATTTTATGTTTTTTAATCGTTCTTACAAAGTGTGGGTGTACAACGATAAGTGAAAGTGCATTTTTTGCGGTATTATTTGTCTGAGACAGCTATTTACTTACCTACTTACATTCCGCACTAAATAATATTTATTTCTAAATTTGCTTAAGTAATTTACCTACCCTAATTATGGCTCTAACGACACTACCTAGGAAATACAATGATATGCATTTCGGAACATAGAAATAATATGTACCTATTGTTAGTTGTTACCTACTCTATCTATACTCAAACTACTAGTAAAAATCAAATTACGATAATAACCAGAAAGACACCTGTGCGTGAGTTGTTTACTACAAATGTAATTTTGTTTAATTAGATAACGATGTATTTAAAAAAGTTGATGATTAGGTCGCACTTATCCGGTTTTTTTTTGTAATACCTATACAAAAAAAAAACCGGATAAGTGCGAGTCGGACTCGCCCACCGAGGCTTTTTTACAAATTTATAGTTTTCTGATTTTTCCCTGTACTTGTAGTGTAATACGATATTACTTGCTAAATTTCATAGTTTTAAGTCAAACTTCCAGTTGACCCTATAAATGTTGATTTCCTTGAGAATGTCGAATTAGGGTAACGGCGGCTATTAACGCGGGTATCAAAATCGACGTCTAACACCGCGGTGTTTACAAATACGCATTTTGCAAGCAAACAGATCTATTCCCTAAGAAATAAAGCATACACAAAACAAGCTCATTCATTGGTCTATCGTGCCCATTAGTGTGCATTTGTGTGAGTGTAACAAAAAACTCGCGATTCGTCAGTTGTGTGACGGCGGCGCAAGAACCGGTTGTTCCATACAGACGCGTGACACCACAGGTAAGTGCACTCCAATCTTACTTAGTGTTTTACGTAATAGTTATGGCAAATAAACTAGTGCAATGCCTTTTAAGAGGTTGTGTATTGTTTTCTACACGATTTTGAATTACTTTTAACTTAGTTTTTGACCCGGAAATACGTTTAAAATTGAAAATAAAATACAGCGGTGATAGGCGCCAATTACTTCTGTGGTAAGTAATTCCGTGGTATGCCACGGTAATATAAAAAGTGATAGTTTTGTTATTTACTCTTTAGTTTTGGTACAAATTATCAATTTTATAATTTCTTTTATTTATTCCAATCTTGATCTATTCACGCTATTAAAGAGCTATTTCCGTGGTATGGAAAGTATTTAACTAACCCTTAATTTTTAACAAAAACTTCAGCACCGATTTCCTTGTTTCTATGGGAACCCTTAATCTGTCAACTTTTTTTTATTTTGAGTTAAAACCTAAAATTTACTTGCCAGTTATGTGATTTTGTCTTTACAAGAAGCTTGTAATATACGTGTTTGATTTGATTTGAAAAACCATCTGTGTTTTATTCTTTTTATGGGTCGGAATTAGGTTTAATTAAACTCCAAATTAAGCCTATTACCGATGGTATGATCAGATTACCCTCGGTAATAGAATGTATAGAAATCTATTACCGACCCAGAGAAATATCGAATGGGTCGGTAATAGGCTCTTAAAGAGTTATCTATTACCGAGTGACTATTTGGTATTGTATTGAAATATCGCATTTAGGGTACAGCAAGTACAGATTTCGTTGATAAAATTTAGACTTCAGTTATCATTATCAGATTTAAATTCTTCTGTTTTCTGATTCAGTTATTACTCTGACAAGGAAGGGTACCCAACTGCCGGACATTTCCGATTAGATTTTTTTTTATATAATTTTATTTATACAGTAGTCCAAAATCTCAGACATGATTTTTTTTAGCTATAAGAATCAGCAATAAGAAAAGTACTGTGATTTGTTAATTATAAACGGGTAAATTATAACACATAATATGTGAGAGACTTTATTTAACTTAATTACCTTACCAAAAATATTAGAATTAAAATTTTTCATGTTTTTATATATAGTCGAAATTTTATAAGGTGGACGTTTACCATTTCACTGTGGTAAACTTTCACTCAGGTGGTAAAAGTCCAGCTTATAAAATTTCGACTATAATTTACGCTGTGCCTTATGAGTAAATGTTACTTACTTGTTTTTTTTTGTGCAGCTAATTATGTCAGTAAGACAAATTCTTATCAATCTTTATAGCATTTAAAAATAACTTTATTTAATAACAGGCAGGCCTATTTGTCATATACGTCCGTAGTAAAACTTTACTAATAGTAATTTTTGTTGTTTTACATGTAAAACATTCAACTTATAACTTGTTATACAGGTACTCGTGGGTACTTGGTAAGTTAACTATTTAATAGTATTTGATTGTGCCAAAGTGTAATTATAATCTCTTCGAATATATCTCTTATTTTTAAACATACTCCTATAGTTTTATTTTTTATTTTTGTGTCATTATTAAAGTTAATGACACAAAAATAATATACAGAACCCACGTCGTTATTATTGTTTTAACCCTCGGTATTAGGTTTCGAATTTTGAGTTTGATTTCTATTAACGAGTGCAGAAAAATCATGCCAATTGTACCCTCGGTAATGAAAGCTCAATTCGCGATAATAGAATCACAGCCTGTCCCTTGCCACGGTAATAGAAGATTTGGTCATTTTGGCTTCATAAAATATTTTAATACATATAATAACCCAAAATGAATCCAAAAACGTGTGAAACGGAAAGTTCATTAAATACTCTGATGAAAAAAAAATATTCCTGGCTGTTAGACAGCATTGATACCCTTAATTTTTGGATCTCTTTTGAAAAGTTCCTTAACTACCACGGTAATAGGTGCCTTTACCCTATACGTTTTTTGCGACATAAACGGCCGTATCTTTTTTACGTTAACTTAGAAGTTTGAATTTTTCACAGCTTCAAGTGACTATAGACCTGAGTATATGGTTTTAATTTCAATTCATTACCTCCACACGTTTCCGAGATAAAGGGAATTGACAGACAGACAGTGATATAAGGGTTCCGTGATTATCACTTTCTAAGGATATATTGACGGAACCCTAAAAATAGTGAATGGAAGGTTAGCTTTGCTTGCAATTTTATTAATTAAATCATCATATTAAAAAAATTGTTTCGTAAGCGGAAACGTCCGCTGATGAGCTTATATTTTTTACAAAGGGAAATATTTTAATGTTATTTGTATAGTTTCTATTCCTAAGAGAGCGCGAGCCTTGTGCTCATATAATACTTTGACACCAGTTCTTGTCAATCAATCTCTACATAGGCATTTAAAAGAACGACTTCAATTTGTTTTTCTAAGCGAAATTCACTAAGTTAATAAGCAATGAACTTGAGTACTCTTTAACAATTACTTACCTTCAATTTGAAAGAAGGACTACACTCAAGCCATATGTGGAACATCTTAATTCCTGAGTAAACTTGAGGATTTTTATGGAATATAAGTACCTAATTTAAAAAGACTTCCTATGACATGCATGACAATTAAAACTACCGAGCTAGATATTACGTTCACGTTTGTGCCTTTCGCAGTACCGACCTTAGTCCGTAAAGTATAGAGTCGAATTTTGGAATATAGCTGAAAAAAGCATCCAACTGGCCTCGTCCATATTTAAATACGTTGTTTTAATATATAATTTACCTATATAGCATTCCGTGACAGTGTTGCACACATAATTCACCTCTTTACATATAATTAAAGTCTTTATGAGCGTCTTAGCTCATTTATGTATATTTAAAATTGTTAACCAAAGTTTAATTGGCCATTTTATTTAAAGTTGGGACGTTACGTACCCCGGGCGGAAAAGTGCAGTTAAATATGTTACATGTGAATCTACAGCATATATAAAACATTTATTCATCAATAATATGTACATTAAATATAATAACGCGGAAACGCGCTTTGTTTTGGTAATTCACGACCAGGTAGAAGTGCGTATCTCAGACTTACTCCAAACTTGTAAAAAAACTATCTTTAAATGAGATATTATTTCATTGTTTTTATATTGTTGTGTGTTGACGATTCTTATTGGGAGATATTATTTGTGTTCTTTTATTAATTTATCGTTTTTATTTTTATTGTTCTCGTATTTACGTAAGTTTTGACATTGTACATTTATATTTTGGATTTTTGTAAGTATTTACCTACTTACTGTTTCTCTTATTTATTCTAATTGTATTGACAATCCTTATTGGAGCTATAATTTTATTTCATTAGTATTGTTATTATTTTCATTTTTATTATTTTATTTTGACGATCATGATAGAAATTCTTATATTTTTGACATCAATGCAAATTTATTATGTAATTGTCTTTTCATGAAATAAATCATCTAATCTAATCTAATATTTAACTTTTACGAACAATATGGCGCTTAAAATATATGCGAAAGGGTGATATAACTAGGAGCCACGAACATAGTGTCAGAAGTTGTGTGGATTTCAAACGAAAATAATGCTTAGTTATATAGACAACTGAATTATCCGCTTTTAACCCGGATACGCACTTATCCTAGCATTCCACTAAAACAAAAATTTCGGTTAGCAGCATCTTTTGCAATTAAAAACACATTGAAAGAACTATATTTTCTGCAGTTCCGTTTATCTAACGTTTATCTCACTTCTGGCTGATGGTTGCATTTCAGCTAAACAGGCATGAAATCTAGGGTTCGCTTTATTTTGTCGTCCATGATTGTCCGGGAGAAATCATAGACTGAAAATACAATATATGTAATTGATAATAAGGACTGTTTTGCGGTAATTTAATATATGTTTGAAAGGCGGCAATATATACTTTCAAGAGCAAACGGTAAATATATTTATTGAAACAGTACAAATAAAGTCATGTCTGTAAAATAATCACTCAGCGAGCAGTTTGAGAATACGGTATAATGTTAATTCTACGGCGGAAGTGGCACAGCAATACTATTGTGCTTCCAAACGTTCTCGTGATATGAAAGGGAGATAGCAAAAACCATTGTTTATCGCCTTGGAGCCTGTGGTTTGAATGTGAGAAAACAGATTTACGAGTATGATCAGACCCTAGCATAGGGGGAAACGTAACGCAGCTCTTCCTGCAACAATGCCTCACTGGATATCTTATAAAAAACTTTACCAAAAAAGCAGTTGTATATCTTATTTTATCCATAATATTTAATATAGTATAAAGGAATGGCTTCATAAAACAGTTTACAGTGTACAGTGTATACAACTCTAATAGTATACTTGTACGTTAAGAAGATTATACGAAAATAATGTCCAGTAAAAAAAACAGTTTACCTACAAACAACAGTCTTCACCAAATAGTGATTATCGAGAAAATATCCAAATCACTTTTGATGTAAGCATAATTTACCTAATCGGTCCAGCCGTCTTAGAAAAAACGAGATCCATGTATTAAAAAATGAAGTTTTTGACGAATTGGAAACCTTCTCCTTTCCAGTTGGTTAAATGAAAATACATAATAGGTAAAAACACTTTTTTAAGTCGCTGTTGACGGCTTTTGGTCTGTCACACTTTTGCATGAGTTACACACACACATACCTGTGTACATACAGTTGTACCCTCAATGTGTCGCTCTAGCCAGAGCAGCATATCTTGCTTCTGACTTGTATTATATTTGTTGCAAATAGTAAAAAATGCTATATAAATGGAATTAAGTATCCTATAATAGTACATTATGATGCAAGTGTGCTAAGTTGGTCATCACACACGAGGCGATATAGTGCGCGCGAGCTGAAAGCGAGCGCGCAATAAGAAAGCCGATGTGTGTAATGACTAAAGCACACGCGTTTCATACGACGTTTTTCAACACACTTGCGAGGAAAATACAAAACTTATAAATTAAGTTTTGTCAAAACAGTAAAAGTACAATTTTCTAAATGGTGGCTCACAGCTTTAACATCGAATAATGGCACCAAAGCGTGCTTGGCTTGTAGGCACTTATTCGCAAGTTCATTGAAGTAAGCTACCATCACGTTTTCCAAGAAACACTGGTCGTTTTTGTTTATTTTCCATTGAATAAAAGTTTCATATGCCGCCAATTATTTCTCACCCGATTTTGATGGTAAAAGGCTATCGTTCTCGGCTCTTGCCTCTATTAGTATTACTGGCATCGTCAATTTAATGTGTTCTTCATTTTCAATGCTTGAAAATGTCATTATCGTCAATATATAAACTAAAAACATGTAAAACTATTCCAATTTTATATCAAATACGGAAAATGGCTATTTTTTTTACGCTCGTTTCCAATGCGCGCGCAAGGCTAAGGTGCGAACGAAATCGGCAAACAGCCAATGTCATCATCCTCCTAGCGTTTGTCCCGTACTGTGACGGGGTCCGCTTTCCTACTTTTCTCCTTCCACTTCGCTCTATCCTGGATGTCGTTTTCCGATAACCCACAGGCGTTTAAATCTTTGGCGATGACATTGCGCCAACGCTGCCTTGGTTTGCCCCTCCTGTTTGGGCCTGGTAAGGCAAAACTAAGGGCTTTGTTGCCTACGTATTCTGGCGGCCTTCTTTTGACATGCCCAAACCACCTCAGCCGACTTTCTTTGAGCTTCTCGGCGACGTCTCTCACCCCGAGGCTACCACGGATGTGTTCGTTTCGAACCCTATCAATCCTGGAGACGCCTGACATCCACCTCAGCATCTTCATATCTGCCACATGGATGGCTTGGACATGTCGCTGGGTCACTGGCCATATTTCGCTGCCATAAGTAAGGACCGGTCTTATGATGGTATTGTACACGAGGCCTTTCATTTTTATCGGCATTTTACTGTCGCAGGTCACACCAGTCACCTCTCTCCACTTTAACCAGGCGGCCGCAATCCTGTTTTGAATGTTGATCTCCAGTAATCCGGAATCGTGCACAATGCTCCCAAGATATTTGTAGTGGTTGCATTTCTGTACTTCCTGTCCGTCAACCAATATTGGCTCGGAGTCTGAATCGGGGACATTGCACTCCATGAACTGCGTTTTTGGACACTCAACATAAGACCGCCTCTCTGCAACTGATGCTTCCACGACAGTAATAATCTTTGTAGCTCTTTACGGCTCTCAGTACATACTGCCACGTCATCCGCATATATAAATGTCCACCGTGCCTCGTTCTGAGCACTCTCCGTGAGAGTATCTAGCACCAAGCTAAACAGGTACGGGCTTAACACCGACCCCTGATGAACTCCTTCTGTGACTGGTATTGAGCGAATTACTCCCACAGTGGTCCTGATCACTGACCTGGCTTCCCGGTACATGTCGGCAATTACAGTGACGTATGCTTCGGGGATGTTCTTAGTCCGAAGACACCACCATATTGTATCACGAGGCACACGGTCAAATGCCTTTTCCATATCCAGAAAGGCCATATACAGCGGTTTCTTCTTAGCCCGGTATTCTTCAACGATGGTATTGAGAGCAAACATTGGGTCAATGGTCGACATGCCTGGCACAAAGCCGAACTGGTTGAAAGAGAGCGTGATTTCCATCCATAATCGACAATTAATCACTCGCTCGTACAACTTCATGGTATGACACATCAACTTTATGCCTCTGTAGTTGTTGCTGTAGTTGTTGATAAAATTGAACAGATTTGCCAGTAACACAACTTCTTTATAAACACTTCCAGGCTTCAATTGGAATGCCATCTGGTCCTACGGCTTTTTTGTTGACCATCTTGTTTAAGGATTTCTTGACTTCCGATGGTGATATATGTGCTATCATTCCTTTATTAAGTTGCGGTGTCGGAAGACTCAAGATGGGACTTTTAGTATTCAGAAGTACGTTGTAGTACTCGTACCAGCGCTATAAAATATTCCTATCGCTATACAGTATTTGTCCATTCGAGCCCTTTAGCAGATTCGTTTTTGTGATGTCTTTAGTTGCCTGATTTCGTCTCTTTGCAAGTTTATATATGTTTTTCGGGCCTTCTTTACTCTCCAAGCTGTCGTAAATACCTTTCAGGGCTTTGGAACTCTTGAGATTTTTATATTATTCCCTATCTTCATCCGTTATGTAAAATAGCTAATATTTTGGTAGGTATCTATTCGACGGATGGAGATCAAAGCGATAAAATGTTATGTTTATTCATTAATGTAATTTTCGAGATAATGTAATCTATAAATAATGTTTGGTGTGATAAAACCTTTTTGAACTAACATTTGAATCCTAATAGTTGGTTAATAAAAATGTATTAGCGACCAAATTAAGAAGGCTATTATTAGCAATCAGTTACCTTCTTAACTCAGTCGGATAATATAATGAAAAAGCACGAGTGTTATAATATATTGAAAAAGCACGCGTGTTTAAATCTAGGATTATGAGCCAAAACTCGGTGAAATAAAAACGTCGTTTTGAGCAAGTGTGTTGAAAAATTATTCTGAAATTATACCATGTGATTTTTGGTAAGTTTAACAGGTTTCAATTGTACATTAACCCAGAGACAAATTAGGCATAGACAGTTCACTCGATTTCGCATTAATGACGAAATTTTATAGGTATCAGTACCAGTGAGAGTTTGTTAATCTTTCTAATTATACATATTGCTGTCATTTTTGTATAATTGTTCGTTAAAAGCCTAAAAATCTTTTAAAACTATAAAGTAAGTTCCATTTGCATCTTGCACAACAACTGCACTTGAGCTAGCACTGATCGATAATGCAAACATCGCTGCACTGCTACCAGGATGTCAGATTTGCCAGGAGATCAATGCAGTTACAGGACATGCGCGCAAGACCTACATATTCTTAGAATATTACCTAGTAACACTAGCAATACCTTGTGATTGAAGTTAGTTTCGTTATTTATGCGGGAATAAAAATGCTTCGTAAATACATATTATAAGATTAAGTCTACAAGAAATTAAGTTACGTGTATTCTCATCTCTTAGTTTTGGACATGATAATGGATTGGCTGAAATTAACAGCACGTCTGTTGGTGTTTCAAGAGCAACAACTATTTATTGTTAAGGTAAGGAAAGTGCATTGTCTTGAGCATCGAACGTATCGAACTTTAAAGGTAATCATAGTAAGTGGTTAAAGAGAAACGGTGTTATTTGCATGCAGGTATTTACGGAATATATCTGGACAGGTGTAGTTGCCATAACAACGGGTTTTATGTAAATTATAAGGGAGCTGGAGCGTGCATTTGAGAAATGTTATAACCTTCAAATTGGACTGTAAAGAACCATTTTTTTCTGTTTAATACTGTCTTGTTCGACTGACCTATTTTATTAAAATTCCCATACACAATATTTTATTATTCAACTTTCCGTCCAACCGTGGATGAAAACCAAATATTATATAAAATTGGTATTAGTATTAACGATTAGTCTACCGAGTTCCTGTAAGATTTCATTAAAACACTTAATATGTGTTATTATTATACTTTTAAATAGACATACTTGCCAAAATCATAACTTTAAATAGTTAAAACAGTAATTAAACTTTCCATGATAAATTCCGGTCAGCACTTTATAAGGTTCCGTACTAAAAAGGTCCAAAAGGAGCCCTTATGGTGCGACTCTGTCTGTTCTTCCGTCCGTCCGTCTGTCTGTCACATTGCTAAATATCTCGAGAACTCTAATAAATCTGCTATCGATTTAAAATTGGAATAGTTATGAACAACGCTGACCCAGACGCATTGAAAGTGTTATTTTTTATTTTATTTTATTTTATTAAATATGGAATATCCTCAATATAAAAAAAGTTACTAGGTCTGTTACTAGGTCGAGTGGAGAATCGTTTGAAAGAGTTCAAATTACAAATTTCGTTTTTTTATAGTAGTCAACTAGGAACGCTTATAGTTTCGCCATGTGCGTCTGTGTCTGCCTGTCTGTCCTTCCAGGTTTTGCTCGGTGATCATTAGTGATAGATAGCTGCAATTTGGCATGGATACGAGTATATAAATCAATCACGCCAAAAAAGTGGTAGAATAAAAACATGGAAAAATATTTTTAGGGTGCCTCCCGTACACTTTTTTTTCGTTTCAACTCAAAAGAGATTTTAGGATACGGCTGTCTAATCCAATAAGGGGCTTCACCAGCCATTGTTTCATAAATTAAATATCTTCGGAATTAATCACTTTCAAAGAAAAAAAGGCATCTCCCCTCAAATTTTTGAACTATAGATCCAAAAAATATAAAAAAAAATTGTGAAAGTATAGCTTAGTAAAAACTTTTAATGAAAACTAAGCGAATATGATCGGTTAAGCCGTTTCTTGAGTTATCGTAAAAAGTCTTCCCTTCTTAGTACAAACAAAGACGTACAAAGCGCCGCGAAGGTATTCCCTTCTGCTGACTGTACATAATGCATACTAATAGCCCCCGTTCAAGGCAGTCTACTGTGACGGATGTGTAACTACGGAACCCTACGCTGAGCATGGCCCGACAGGCTCATGGCTGGTTTATTTATTTATTTAAGCGCTGGCAAAGGGCTAAAAGTACAGGATGTAACAAAAATAGTGGGGATCCGTTTAAGGGTATATTCGGTATCGTGTTATGATTAGGAAAAAATAAAAGAATATTTTTTTGACTCGAAAAATTTTTGGTCTTTGTTTGGAGGGTTGGCCGAATTTGACGACCTGCCCCATAACTTTTTTCGTGACAATTATTTTTTCTACTTTTTCTTACACGATACCGAATTTGTCCTTAAATGAAATCCTCTCTATTTTTGTTATATACTGTATATATATCTACATTTTTGGTGTTATTTAGCCCTTATAAAAAACACATATGTACTTTTTAAGTAGTAGGTATACCTTAGTGTATAGGCCGCTTAAAAAATTTCCTAGAGAAAATAGGGGCTCTAGAGACCTTTTAGCCGGGGGTAACTGAAGTTCTTGACATTTCAAAGGTTATTGCAAAAATAACTACTACGTTCGGTTGCACCAAGTACATTTATAATATATTCATGACATACTTAAATGGTTTTGTCTTTCTAACCACCTGTTTTTAGGGTTCCGCGGTCAACTATTTATAACCCTTATAGTTTCGCCATGTCCGTCTGTCTGTCTGTCAAAGGCTTTGCTCTGTGATCGTTAGTGATAGAAAGCTACAATTTGGCATGTATATACACCGTGGGCCAATTAAACCCGACAGATTCTAACCATGAATTCCAGAGGTCATAAGGACCAAAAAATGTAATATGAGTTTTGGCCAAATTCACCATAAACAGTTTTATTCTTGCAATTTTTTTTTTAAATTGTAACAACTTTTCACAATAATTAACATTACCTCTAAAAAAAGATCGATTTCAGGAAACTTTGTGTGCCATTTTAGTCTCTAAATGCGGTCAAGAATACACCTTTAAAATCTGTCGGATTTCATTGGCCCACTGTGTATAAATCAATCAACAAACAGTGGTACGAGTAAAATAAAATAAATTTGTTAGGGTACCTACACATAAATTCGAAAGAAAAAGAATCGTGTAAATAAAGCTTAATATGTATCTACGGACATTCAATGAAAACTATAGCGAACATGATCAGTTAAGCCGATTTTGAGTTATCGCTTATAGTAAAGACTTACGAAATCGCTGTGAATTATTATGTACATGATACTTACTAATAGCATCCGGACAGGTAACTACGGAAGTCTACACTGAGCATGGCTTGACATGCTCTTGGTAGGTTTTTAAAATAAATATAATAGGTTTTTAAACAGACGTAGTGTTGATTTTGGGAAATATACTATTACTATGAGAAAATAAGTTACGTAGTTCATTAAACATATGTTAGAAATATAGGGCGTTTAAATTAACAAGTAATGTGAGATTAATTTGAGGACGAAAAGAGACGACGACATACAAAGGAACTCTCCATTTTCTTCTCTAGATATTGACATTATTTATAATATTTTTATAAAATTAGATGTTTTGATTATATTATTTAATTGATTCAATACCAGCCCTTTGAATTTCCTTCTTAAAAATTCTCATACGATGTGTACATACTTATTATGTGTAATTTACTACTAGTAATAATTTAACAAAATCCGTAATAAAATATGATATACACAGAGGTATTACAGGAACTGTACAAATTAATAAGTTATAACAAAAAAAAATTTTTTTTTTTTAATCTAACACTTGGCCTCGAGGCATTATATCAGAGATGCTATGCGTTATGCGAGGAAACCGCCAGCTCTTCGGTCACCAGTTATTTACGTTAACCAGACGCTTCGCGATTTCAGGGAAAAACTTGTGCGTGCTGGGACTCCATGGACCTAGAATTTCAACGCCAAATGGCACAAAATGGTAGGTACTTTCTACCGAAGGTCTTATATTTATTACGTTTCAAAATTTCGCCGCTCCCCCCGCTTTTGCAGTAGTCCATTGGAGTTGGGACGATGCCAGCGTGTCTACGCAGGTAGCATCCCACAGTAACACCCATCCCAAGCTCCAAGGAACTAAGGACGCTTCATCAGGCCTCTTGCCATCATCCCTGATAATGCCAGTCGGCTGAAGAAGAGCAGGCACATAGATGGTGGCAAGATGCCGAGGGATTATGTCATTAAACGACGCATGTCTTGAAAAACGGCCTGCACTTTTTTGACAAGATATTCCATGGTGTCCCAGTGGGTCCACATCCATGCCACAAGAGCATATGTGTGGCATACAAACCGAAACCCCGAGCCGCAAACCAATCGACAGTCTAAGGGAGGTCGGATCTAAGAAAGTACCAGTATGTAGCTATAGTAACCACTTTAAACTAATAATAAATTATTTGTACGTTTTGTACGTTAATAAAATAGTTAATTGCTTTCACTTAATACCTAATAGAGTACCTATGTTTTACGAGTGAAACGATTATGAGTTATTATTGGGTTTCTTGACGGCCTGAATTGGTTCCTGTCGTGCATTAATGCATGAGTGCGCCAAACTGATTAACTAAACACGTGAATATCGCGTTTGGGTGCGTGAGCGACGATTTCCAGGATTATGCGCTTACAAGTCACTATTGTGCGATTGCAAGGGACAACGGTTTAGCCAATTCTTAATTTATCTTGGAATGCGAATCGATGCTCTATTATTCGATTATTATTTGATTATGGTTTCTGTTCGCTTCAATTATTCCATTGATCGGTTAATATAATCCATATAGCACATCCCTTAATTGATAAACCATATGTTACTAAGGGCGGTTGCAGACTAGCGTATTTTTACGCGCGTATACGGTTGTTTTGGCAGAACAAACTTATACGCGCGTTAAATTGTCCTACATTTGGTTTTTATAAGCTTACGAGTGCGTTACATTTCCCTATAGTTGTTCTATTATGAGCTTACACGCTCGTATAACACGTTAATCTAACTGGCCTAATCCAGTAAGTTTATTTTTTTAGGGGTTTATTTAATTATATTTGGCTATAAATAGTTTGGTTCTAAATACAGTGGTTAAGAGTCCGGTAACGAAATTTTTCGAGTGCGATCAACTTTTTATATTTAGGTATTTAAGTCCAATATTTAGTTTAATATATCTGTAGTTTATTGAAGAATGTGAAGGTCATGTCTTGACTGTGCTATATTAGGTACTCGATAAAGCTAGAAAGGAGTGGTGCAGTCACTTCAGATGTGGATGATAAGTTGATAAGGTGTTTATCTAACTAAGGCAGTTCGAGAGTTTAAAACCAAATAATACAAATAATAATAGATTAATGTTACGATAAGTAAAATCCAAACACTTTTGATATTTATAACTAAAGTGCTATGCTCAAAAGTGGATAGTGACCTGCCTATAAAGCCGATGGTCCCCGGTAGTAAAATTCTTCGAAATCATATGTACAATTTAAGGTGTAATAAAAATGAAATGTTGTCAATTTTAATCAGATACATTTTTCGCCATATAATTATGTACGACTCTCAATGTGCCCACAGGCGACAACAAAGCTATATCACGCTTTGATAATTATTTCATAATAAAGCCTACTTCACGTGCGACTGTTTGTAGTATTGTCGACGATCAGTTTGGCCTAGTGACTAGTGACCCTGCCTACGAAGCCGATGGTCCCGGGGTCAATTCCTGGTAAGGGATTTATTCGTGTAATGAGCATGGATATTTGTTCCTGACTCATGGGTGTTTTCTATGTATTTAAGTATTTATAAATATTTATATATTACATATATCGTTGTATAAGTTCCCTCAACACAAGCCTTATTGAGCTTACTGTGAGACTTAGTCAATTTTGTGAAATAATGTCCTATAATATTTATTTCTTTATTTATTATTTAACATGTTTTAATAAGTTAGGCGCTTTCGTATTAGTCTTACGGATGATTATTTAGAAGAACGTCTTTCAACAGCGACGCTCAAATTTAAAATTGCTGTTGTGTGCCCAATGATGAAAATTTACAAAAAACATCGTATATGTTAGGAGGAGTAATATAAATAGGATCGAGGATGTTTTTAGAGGCTAGCCAGAACTAGCACTAAACAGAAACGAGTGGAAAAAGAGGAGGGACACCTTTGCGCAGCACTGGGACACAGTTGGCTCTTAATACAAATAAATAAATCTTATACCTTTAAACGAGCAATTCTTGTACAATATGTATATATATTTCTGTGATCTCGGAAACGGCTCTAACGATTTCGCTGAAATTTGGTATATGGGGGTTTTTGGGGGTATACAATCTATCTAGATTAGCCTTATGTTTGGGAAAACGCGTGTTTTCGAGTTTTCATGCGTTTTTCTTGCGACGCAGAATATGGTCGCTAATTTCGTGTTGCCGGCCACTGTCCGTCTGGTCCAGCGGGTTAAGACGCGGACTGCTAAATGAGTGTTACGGGTTCGAATCTCGCCCGGTGACTAACTTTTGTTTTTTTTATATGTGGTTTTTTTTTTTTTTAATAGCCTGTTTGAGTGTCCCACTGCTGGGCAAAGGCCTCTCCCCTTGATTTCCACGGTTCCCGATTTGGTGTTTCCTCCGGCCAGTTGTTCAGGAAGCTGTCCAGGTCATCCCGCCATCTCCGCCTGGGCCTGCCCCGTCCACGTCCCTCTACCGGCATCCACTTGGTGGCTATGCTAGCCCACCTCTCTGGGTGCATGCGGTAGACGTGACCGGCCCAGTCCCATTTTAGTCTAGCGGTTTTCTCACCAACGTCAGCAATGAGGGTTTTTTGAACGCAGCGTGGTGTTTCTTATCCGATCCGTTAGTTTAATACCTAGAATGCTGCGCTCCATAGCGCGTTGGCAAACCTTCAGTTTGGACTTCTGAATCTCTGTGAGTGACCAAGCTTGGGCCCCGTAGGTTAGGACAGGCAGAATACACATGTCAACGAGTTTGCGCTTCAGTGACAATGGAAGGTTACCCTTCATTAGCTCTTTCATGGACCATGTGTTTATATATAATTTTTTAATTTTTATTGTTTTAGACAAGTTTAATTTAGTAAAAAAAATGTAGTTAAGATTATCACCACCATAGACCACCAAATTACAATAAATAGTTATAACCGAGCAAAGCTCGGTCGCCCAGGTACTAATAACAATAAAATAGTACATTACGATACAAGTGCGAAAAATAGGAAATTCGAAACGAGTGGCGATAAATTAAAACACGACCGAAGGGAGTGTTTTAAATCGACACGAGTTGCGAATTACCTATTCGCACATGTATCGTACAACGTTTTACAGTACATATGGCCCTTTAAATGTTCGACACAGTAACGTAATATGCTACTTCTCGCACTAGTGCTATAAAGTAGCCCCATATGTACTGTAAAATACCTAAGGATCGATTTTATTTTTTGACCAAACATTTGTATGTTAAATTTTATATTATGTTGTATGTTAAATTTTAAATATATTATGTAAAGAGCCCATTAACTGCTTATCAATATAGAGTTAAAGTTTTGTGTAAATATTTTTATAAAATCCCACTCGAGCGTTTTATGTAGGTACGTATAGAAATTTGGATGCAGTGGTGGTACCTTTTCTCTGCAACTGACTGTACATGCACACTCATCCGTGAACTCATTTTCGATCACACACCCACTGCGAAACGGGATCATTCGCTATTGTTTATTGTCTTACCGGTAGCAGCGTAGAGGCTTGATAATTATCAATCATGCGGTGACAAATACCGTTACTGACTTACTTATTAATAACTATGTAGAAGATCTCAAAAGAGTATAACCTGATTTGACGAAATTCAAGTTCGAGTATGATACCACCTTGGAGGTTATTTAACCGACAATTTTTTTTTCAATATTACTATACATAATAAATAAATTATTACGTAGACATTAAAGAATTCTAATAGTGCCACATCTTAGTCAAGTTTTTAACGGTCTTTATTTAATCTTTGAAAGAAGAATTTTAAATTACTTTTACGTATTTATTTTAGGTATTTCTCACATGAACTGCGTGCCCGAGGCCAAGCTAATTTCTAAATCATCTTGGTTTATTTTATTCTATTTTGTATTTGTACGATAATATATAATAATCATACCGAAATAACAAAATGTAAAAGCCACATTTTCCGCGGAATACCAATTTGAATCTGTACCCCTAGTGTAACTTTGATCGACATCATAACGTGACGAACGCGTTTGCGTTAAGTCTCATTTTGTATAGGATTTTGAGTTTCCGTCCGCTTGGCGCGCTCTTTCGAAATCCAATACAAAATGAGACTAAACGCAAACGCGTACGTCACGTTTGGAAATCGAATTTATTTACACTAGGGGTACTGCTGTGGTAAATACTGCGGAAATATGCTGGCATGCGAGTATGCTTCATCGTTACTATACCACCACCGTAGTAACGATTCAAAACGTAAGTACTTTCAACTATAAACAAAATAAATTAAAACAAACTATTAAAGACAGAAATCTACAGAAAATGATTATTGAATAACATGTGTGTCTTATACTCCATCCCAGATAAGATTAAACAGAAGGAAAAATGGTTCTTTATATTAGTGCGATTTTTAGGTTGTCATTCAAACCTTGTAAATAAAATATCGAACAAGAACATATTTCCACCCAATTTTCCACCAATCATTTTAGCGACTTTTACATCATAATTTGTAAATAATAAGATATTATTATTGTAATCTGTTTTACAAGGTGGCTAGGTTGTTGCTTAACTCCCCGTGCTCACATTGATACCGCGTAAATTACAAGCAAATCATTACAAAATTCTAAAAGTGGAAGCTTGATCGTTGCGAGGATCGTATCAAAGCACGAGGGTTAAACAAACTTTGATATAAAATGAAACATATTTTTTTTACCGCACCAACGCGTGGAAAATACTAACTGTAAAAACAAACACAAAAAGAAGCCAATGAAGCGACTTTGCTTTACTTCTGAATCTTTTGCTTAATGGTTCAGGATCTTTCATTTAGTGATCTTCTAGAATTTAATTTTATTTGGAATGAAGAATAACCATACATCACAGTTTGCTTAAATTCAATCAAAATCGCAATGGAATATCAAGATTGACTATGCTCGCTAAAACTCGTACTGACGTGTCAAAATTAAATTTGACATCAAATTACAAAAGACAAGGTGTTATTATTATTACCAATTCGTGTTATCTTACGTGCTGCGTTATTTTTCTTTACGTGCTCTGGTACCTACTATGCTCGTTCCGTGCGACTGCGCACACCACACACCTGAATGTTCACTTAAATTATCTGGATCCGGGCTGGATGAGTCAGGCCCACCTGTTTTTGTACATTAGATTACCTAGACATGGTTTGTTACTTTACTACAAATTATGGACAGACCCGTGCATTAGATTAAGTTGGAAAAATATGTATGTTGTAGGGCCAAAGGTTCCATAAAAACTATGATCTGATGTGTTTTTTTGGAACGAAACTCCTTATCGGACGGTACGGTACGGATTTGGCGGATGGGGGCCAGGCGAAAAAGTGTCTGATTTGTCCGCCACCAAACCCCGTCACGACCCTTTCTTCCACCAAAATGATAATGAGGATGGGGATGAGGATGAGGATGAGGATGTTGGAACGAAGTTCCTTATCACACGCTACAGGCTTCGCGGATGGGGGCTAGGCGAAAAAAAGTGTAAGAGTCACGAGTCAAGAAAAATATATTAAAACACGCAAAGGCGGATAAATTATTGAATTATTCTTTGTTGATGATAAAATAATAATCAAGATAGAGATAGATAGATAATTTTAAAGGGCCGGCACGCGCATGTAATATCTCTGAAGTTGCAGGCATCCATAGGCTACGGTGACTGCTTACCATCAGGTGGGCCATGTGCTTGTTTGCCACTGACGTGGTATAAAAAAGAGATATTTTTCTTGCAATCATGTTAACGTTTTATAAATTAATTTACTGTAAATTAAATACAACATTATTTCAGAATATGTTGTCAAGCGGACCCCAGGCTCCCATGAGCCGTGGCAAAATGCCGGGACAACGCGAGGAAAAGAAAACAATTCAGAATATGAAAATCAAATCCTTTCATGATACCCCAGCTAATCTTGTTAATATATTGAATTTGAATTTTGGTCCCTCTAATTTCGGTAGTTTTTCATAGGTAGTAAAAAATTGGATATCTTCCAATACCTCTGGTTTAGCCTTATTTATAACTATTTCAAATTCCAAATACATAGCGCACGTAGTTTCCGAGAAATTTAGCAGTGTGACAGACAGATAGTCAGACGGATAGTCGCACCATAAGAGTTCCTTTGGTACCTTTTTGGTAAGGAAACCTAAAATATAAATTTTGTCAGGAACCTGGTTCCTCTTTATTTCTCACCTACTCCCAGTCACCACAGTAAATCACAAAAATATTCAAACTTGGCATGAACTTACGTTCAAACCGATACAGTAAATGAATTACCGCTAGTCTCGTGTGAACTGCGAGTGTGACCGCAAAGAGACCCGATAAAGATGATTTACCTTCTTTTCGTTGTAATGAGCATTTGAGCGTTCTACCACACCGAGATTAGTCACGCTCAACAACAGCGCATCGCTAACATTACCAGTTCAGGAACATGTCATCTATCGTGGCAATTATAACGAGCCTTTGAATTTGCTGGCTTTTGAGTATTTAATAACGAAATGCCGAGTAAGAGAAAATAGCTAAGTGGCTGTTGAGCTACCCATCACGGTTAATAATATATAGAGAACTGTGACAAAATACCATGATAAAATATTGTCAAATATTTTCTTTTTAATGATTATTTACATGTATCCTGATTTAGGTTAAGCTAACCTCGCTAGGTAATAATTTTGGGCTATTGTCTAACAAGATCGCCTTATCAAACATAGAGAGAAAGTTAATTAATTTATACACGTTATTTGTAACACTTAGATGATAAAGTTACAAGCCAGTTTTTTAAAATAATGGGATGTCTCAGAAGTAAAGAGACAAATTTATTTCCATAAAATGTAATATCAGGTAAACAATAAAAGTTATAATTTTGGTTGTAAGTTGCAAGAAAATTAATTAAATTATTAGATTGATATCGCTTTTGCGCCCACAACCTCTTAAAAATATTTTTTTCATTAATTGTTTGCGGCCCGTCACCTTACAGCTTTTCACGATTTTGCAGCCACGCCTTTGGCCATACAAAATGTTTTGTCAAAAAATTGGCTTTTGATACATTTTTTTGGTTCTATGTCACATCTATATAACTGAATGGAAATTAATGAATAGTTGTATGGAAATATTGCCTTCATGAACATCATTGGGGTTCGCCGGAACATTGGTACAACAACAAACGTCAATAAACGCTGAGTACTTTTTCCAGTTAACTTTTATAAACTTTTCGTCTCTCTCTTTCCACGGTTCTCTTGGTCCTTTATATGTCTGGAAGTAATTTGGTTCATATCTTTTTTGAAACCTAGATCGTTCTTTTTTCATTCTGGCGACAGACAGCTTTGATACTTTTAATTTATCCGCTGCCACTCTGACGGACGTTAACGGAGTCTTATTAAAAATCGATTTAACTCGGTTAATGATTCGAGGAGCGTGATAGTCCTATTTCTTCCCAGAACCTTCTTAAAAATAATCTCAACCGTTTCTTCATAATGTATTCTATATATACTAGTTTGTCTAGCTCTTCCTTGAAGAAAGTGTTTGAATATATCTTTTTTAATATGAGACTCGTAAAATAAAGGCAATTGTGAAAAACCCTATTAGCAAGTTCTTCATATTCCGATGCTTAAATTTGAAAAAACGAATAAGCAATACCGAAATTTCCGCTTGAAATGACAGACAATGAAACCATAGAAGCAATGACACCAAAACTCTACTTTTGTTTAAATAAAATTTTCATCCAGTAAGACTTTGAAAGTTGTCTCTTTACTTCCGGGACAGCCTTTACTTCGACACTGACAAATAATCGCGGGGTCACCAGGTGGTATGAGACCAGCGCAGCCTATAGGCTAAAGGAATGTATTAACAGGATAAGATACGGTATAAATGTAGAGTCACTGGGAACCCTATTCAAAAAATATTACTTTTCTCAAACTTGCTATGAAATACTACATATCAGGTGCGATGAGTGAAGATGATATGTAAAGGAATTTCATACTGCCTTACACACCTAGGACTGTAAAGCAACCTTCTTTTGTTTTTTAACGCCAAATTGTGACACAACGTCTTGGCATCCAACCGTCAACTAGGTTCAGTTAGCTTGGTACGGTGATTTGTTGTGCACATTCGTTGCTAAGCAACGGCGGTGGCGCATCGCGCTGGCGCGCGGACTTACGAGCGCAAGCTTGTACACCGCTGATACAGTGGCGAGCCGAGTAGGTCGCCACAAAACAAATTGACTACAATTTTTTGTTTTAGTTGCAAGTTTGAGAAAAGCACTATACATATCTCGGCGAGAAACGGGGTTGCCGGCCGCGTACCTCTATCTACTTGGCCTGCAATCCTACGTTTCCCGGCCTCTATTGTAATGTACTATTGCTAATCCGCGAAAAGATAACGTGCTAGTCGATCTGTGCCAACCCGTTATATTTACTTCCGTATTTTTTACATGCAATGAATATTCCCACCCTCCCATCGCTAAAATAAATACGCAAATAAATATGACAAACCACCACCAAAAGATACATTTAGGTTTAGTGGTTAAGTTTAGTTTTTAATTCGTTTTATGTTTGGATATACCTATTTTACATATGTTTATTTATTTTACCACCAAAAGTACAAAACTCGACAAGTGTTTCCCCCAGCAAACCCTATTCACCACCAAATACACAAAACTACGTAGTACGTACCGACACTTCTATTTTTATCCAAGAAAATAAGGGTAGGAACCCGATTTCTAATTGTAGTAGCTGCAGTACCAGTACCGTGTTGCCGTATTGGGAGATCGGTGCTCCAGTTTCGAGCGTGATGACTTAAGCTGTGCCCTACCTCTCTTGTGGCGTTGGACGTAGTTTTAGGATATACTGCGGCTCCCCCTCACCAATGCTCGATATTGGGAGCTTCCATCAGTTCAATTTTAAAAATCATATAATTCTGCCCTGTTACATGCGCACTTCGTTGTGATTTAGAGGTCTACATGATACAAGGGAATAAAGATTAATATATGAATAGTCTCCGTCTTCGCTCTCCGCAGTCGCGTAAAAAATTTAAATGTACAAGTAGAGGCTCATACATAGGTTAAGTTCCGTCACTTGACGATCACGACTTAATATTATTATAAATGCAAAATTGATACCGGATTTAGAAATCAGAGGAGAAAGGGGAAGGAACACATCCACGATAGTTAAATGAACCGAATCTGGCAGTCGGTGGTGTTTAATGTATATACGAGCAATACGTTGCCTTACGACGCATGGTTTAAGAGATACAGCCCTATAAATTTTGCCATATTAGAAGAAAGAAAAAAAAAGCGTATTGGCAGAATGTCATAACAAACCAAAAAGCAAGTATTGCTTATGGTTTTTTTTAATGGCTGAATGCCTTGATGCTGTGTCATAAATCTATGTGAACTGTAAATTAAAAAAGAGCAACTTCCCAGCCTAGGCCTGCAATTTTATATGAAATTTCAATAAAGACCTTTCGACTGAAGAACGTTATATCAATATTTCATTGCATCTTTGAGAAAAATATTTTGTGGGCGCTTACTCGCAAGTAACATCAAAAAAAATATAACTAATTTTAGTTCCAATTCAGGGCATAAATACATCTGTACAGCTAGTGCGTAAGTACCATAAATACAAATTGACCCTTTAATTGTAAATTCAATGCCATGACATGAACACTCTAGGTGTATTCATGTTGTATTGGAAATGGGACGATTGGCACTGAAAATGTTAAGATTGTTGACCATACTTATATAATAGACCGATACTAAGATATCTTTTTCGAAGTGTATTTCTGGTCAGGGTATGGTTAACCTGTTTGCCCCGTGATCCCCGACGCACGTAGGGAGCCCGCAACAGACACGAAAACCATACGTGACGCGCATGTGATTTGTATAAGCTCAGCTCTTGCGCAGCACATGTCAGGACGCCGACAAGTATTGTATGTTAGCGTCAACCGTGAACAACACGCCCACATTCAATAAATACCATCATCATTATTATTTGTTGGTAGGTACGTCCTGATGGTAGAATAGAGTATAGTAACTATAATAATGACCTTATTTTGTGGCTCCAGGGGTGACTTTTGAGTACGTAGTTTGGAGCTTCCCTTTGCTGGGTAAACTCCTTCCCTTTTTCCCAAAATAGGACCCTATGAAGCTCCTATCTTACATAACTTAGTTCTAGCTTAGTCGGTAGTAGCCCCGCCAACGAAGCAGGAGGTCCCGGGTTCCAATCCCGGTGAGGGCATTTATTTATGTGTTAAATACGAATATTTGTTCATGAAGTTATATAGTCCTCAAATATAATAAAAAAAGTTAAGTCCGAATCCAGTCCCATCCCGATGTCTCTCCTCTTTAGTCTGTAATATAATTATTGATGTTTTTATGCGCCCTTAGGTGTATACGACTATAAATAGCCGCGTAAGAGCGTTTTCATAAAGCCTGATCCGATATCGGATGCCGGCTGAGAGCGGGTAAAATTTAAGACATGGTATGTGTTTTTCTATATGTATTTATTTATTTAATACATCATAATCGAGTACTGAAAACTATAGATAACGCAAAAAGGCCGACTTAATGCCATATGACACTGTCCTGCAGCTGTTTTTCTCAAAGGCACCTTCCGACATCCGATATCGGAAAGGCATTATCGATAATTTCAACCTTGTCGGAGCCCGAGTCGAACCGATAATATTTGTTAAAAAATGGATAATGTTTGTTCAAAATAAATAAATAAGCACATTTTCTTAGAAATACAATAAAATAAAGTCGAGTATATATGGAATAAAATAAATGGAACCCTAAAAAAATATTTATTTATTTATTTTATAATATCACACGCAAAATTAATCAATAAAAGACGGTTTGGAAACTCTTTTAGGTTATATTCAGAGTAGATCACTACAATGCCAAAAAAAACTCGTATGTAGGTATAATTGATACGGTACATGAAAGAGTAAAGTAAGTATATAGTACGGTACATAATTATTATGTATGTCAGTGACATGTAGTAATTGGTTAAAATTAAAGTTGCCTCCAGAATTAGGCAAACCGAACTAAATTGGCAGTGCTGTTCATGTCGATATTTTCAAAAAGTCTGAATTAAAGAACATCGCGACAATTCCCCGCTACGCTACTGTTGCGCGGTCAGTTCAAATAAGAATAGAATTGAATAAATTTTATTATCAATAAAATACATAACAGAATATATCAATGGATATATAGTGCGGAGACGCACTAGGTTACGCCTGTATCGCGGGGAACCAGTTACAGTTAAAATTATTGAACTAAGTTACACAATAAAGTAAGTATGAGATAACAAACTTAAAATGAATTAGTTATAGTAAGAAAAAAAAAACCTGCAAGGCATGAAAACTAAAGTATTTTAGCTAAAATATCTTCTGTCTCGGCATAAGTAAGTGAATGTAAGAATTTAAACACTTTAAACATTTAAAGACTTTCTTAGCTTCTACGATGGTGCAGTCTTTAAGGTTATAGTGTTTAAGCAAAGCGTTGTAAGTAGGCACTCGGATTCGTTCCCCAAAACGTTTGCCAAAGGCGGACCGAACTTCTGGAATTGGTAAGTTAAAGGTGCGTTTGTTGATTAATGAAATATAGCAAGGTAACAATTTTGACTGTGTGTATGTAAGGAAAGTTTCATTATAAATAACTGACGTACGGTTAAGACCTTTGCTTCGGCATATAGATCAATGGTTGGAAATCGAAAGGGTTTTTTAAGCATCACTTTTAAAACAGAGCGTTGAGCCCTTTCAATTTCCAGCATAGATGTCTTTGCCGCACTTCCCCAAACAGTGATACAGTAGCCAATCACCGACTTTACAAAGCGCGGTGTAAACTAATTTAAGCACAGAATCCTCGGCAACGTTCCGGAGCTTTTTAAAAATAAATATGGATTTTCTTATTCTAGCAGAGAGTTTGTAAAAGTTCAATTTTTCGTCTACTAAAAAACCAAGATATTTTATTACGTTAGTATTCTGTATGGAATCACAGTTACAGGAGTTAGTGGTAAGGTAGTCTGTGCATGTATGGATTTTTATAATGGGTGAAAAAGATGGTTTTGACGAGCTGATCTTATAGAAACAAAGAAATTTAGTTTTGTTGCAGTTCAGGGTTAGAAGGTTGGAGTGGAACCAGTCCGATGCTGTGTTCATGCCCCTTTCTGTGGCAGCGATTGTGTCTTCCCAGCATGTGTCATTAAAAATTATAACGGTATCATCTGCGTAACAGAGAATGTCAGAAATAGGTATTTTTAGATTTAGGCCATCATTCATGTATGTAAATTGTGAAAAGGGTGGGACCAAGAATGCTTCCTTGCGGGACGCCGAAATTAATATTTTCTATGGAACTAGTAAAGGAACCTACTTTGACAAGTTGCCTTCTATCTGTCAAGTAACTTGCGAACCACGATAGTGGGACTCAGTGTATCCCCAGATTTTGAAGCTTACGGAGCAAAATCGGTATCGAAACGGTTTCAAAGGCTTTAGCCAGGTCCAGAAAGACGCCAATACATTTTAGATTGTTATCTAAATAAGATGAAATTAGGTTGACAAGGGTTGAAGTGGCGTCTTCCGTGGATTTATTCCGCCTAAACCCGAACTGTCGATTCGAAAAGAGATTGTAGCTCTCAAGATAATTGACTAATCGAGTGTTGACTATTTTTTCTAATTTTTTTTAAAATATACTGAGCAGCGATATCGGCCTGTAATTACTGGGAATGCTTTTTGGCCCTTCTTTGTGTATCGGAGTGACAGATGCTGTTTTCCATTGGTCCGGAAAACAACCAGAACCTGAAAGAAGGCCTGGTGCACTATCGACTTTTAACTGCAAAATAATGGTTTCAATTTCACTAAAATCAGCTGGCTGCATAAAGAAGGACTTGTCAGTGCAAACGTTTAGTTTAAGATTATTAGCTAGATATTCTTCTGACTTTCTGGATTGAGAAATTATATTATTAGCTAGGTTTTGACCCACGGAGGAAAAAAAATTACAGTTATTAAGAGATTGCTCGGCATTAGTTATCGGCAGTAAATATGAGTTCTGTAGGTATGGTCTTTGTTTTGTTAATGTTACATATATTTTTGACAACATATCACTGTTTTTTGTGTTATGATTATTATTAAAAAGCTCATTTTTTTCATATTGTTGTTTCAGTTTTTTAAGAAGATTGTGTCAAAAGTTTTTGTATCTGTTATATGTTAATTGAAGCACTGTATCATGTGGATAGTGTTTGGATTTTGTACGTAGCTTATCGCGATGTTTAACACAGCGGAGGAGTCCTGGCGTCATCCAGGGTTTTAGCGTGAATTTGGATCGAGGAATCTTAACTTGTTTGGAGTTAATTTGAATAGCCTTCTTGATAATACTCATAAAGGTGCCAGTTGCGATGTTCACATCAGATTCACATAACACTTCTCCCCAATTTGTCACTGAAAGCTCCTGAGCGACGCCTTCGTAATCAGTTACAATTTTGGTTCTGTCTCGCTTTCTAGGTAACGGCATTTGGGAAGAGATTTCGATAGCGGCTGCTTTGTGAGCTGTGATATTAAGTTGTAACCAAGTTTTTTATGTTATTTTACAAATGTTTGTTGGTATTTCGAATATTGATCAATTTTAAATATAAGGATACTTATTGGATACTTAAATATATACTAATTAAATATTTTTTTTGGCTCAAAATACAAATAAGGCCAGTTGGTGAATTTTTCGCATAATCTGATTAAAATCTCATTTTCAGAAATTATTCAATAATTTTACAGGTAGTAATTATACAAAAATATAGCTCCATTATGTAAGTCATTGTGTACCAGGATACCCACACCGACATTGCGTGGCGGGAGAACATTCATTCGTATTCGAATACTGTTTAGCATAGTGAGAGGAAGTAAACCATAAACAACTATTCTCACGAGTCAACAAACAACAGCAATCAGTAGCTAAAGGTAATTTGGAGTGAAATTCTTCCGAAAGATATCAGACAATACTTTTTGGTCCGTCGAATGCGAATGAAATAAATAACATTAAAAACTAGAGGCCTTAAAAATGTAGATGAAAATTTACAAAAAAGCATGTGATGGTATTACGAGGTTAAGTGGGATTTTATTTCTGGTTTGATCAGTCGGTTTAAAGTCTTTGTCCTGTTTCAGTGGATTAGGATGCCTTGCCAGGCGCTCAATATAATTCTTAGTGAATTCCTTTAAGGTATAGGAACATCAACCCTATTTGATCACTATGCACCAATTACGAGTGAGTAAGTAAGATCATAACATTATCCTGAGGATACATTCAGCCTTATACAACCTGTGTTGTCATACCAGCATGACAAAGGTGCACTTGTCGGTGTATCCGGGAATATGGGGAGGGGTAGGGCGGTCGTTAGGACTTCCGAGGGCCCTAACCGGATGCCCGCGTCACGCGTCGCCGGCTGAGCATGACGGGCTTGCCTCATCGTGCCGCCAACCCGGCCGGTTGTTAAAACATCTATCTACTCGACTGCCCAAACGCAACGACGAACAACACAAATGAAACGGTTAATATATTTGGGGCTGTGACTCAGACTTTACGTAACCTCGGTGAAAATTATTCCGTATGGTCTTCGAGGCAGGCAGCCATTTCAATTTCTAATTGTCTTTAAATGTTTTGGCACCATAAATAAGACACTTAAGTAACACGCGCTTGCACTTATTTTATGTTAATAAACGTCGGTGACGACTGGCTATCTAGATTGAAAAAAATCGGCGAAGTTTGTCGCAATACTTACCAGTAATAATTATAAGTATTTAGATATTTGCATTAAGCGTAAATGTGTTAATGGGCGGGAGGGGGGGGGGGGGGGGGCACGTCAGTGCCCCTACCAAGAGGAGCCAAACGAAGTGCAAGGACACTTCCTACCTATTCTCAAAGCCTTTCATCGATTTATTTAACCCTCAAAACTTGGGTTTGGATTATACCAGATAAACAAAATTCTCGGGATAGGGTAGTTTCTGAAGTCCTAGAAAGCTGAAATTCGGTATATAAGCTAGTATTTATGCAGATTTATGCAGGGGGGGGGGGGGAGGGTCACCTCTCTCTGCATCTAACAGCATGCAAGCAACAAAAAAAACTGAAATTTGAAACTTTTACCCCCTAACAACAACACAGCAGAGGCACAAAACATGTGTGCATCTAACAAACAAAAGTAGTTTCACAATATAGTGTCTTCACATGCTCTTGAAAAGTAGGCGGTGTAACTTGAGAAGTTGACCAGTGGCCTTGATCACGCGTGCTCGGTTCCAGGCGGCTGGGCGCCTGTCGCCACACACGAGGGACCCTGGCAACCCAGCACCACCTCGCGCAACCTGAGAGCACCGCTCGCCATTTGAGCGGAACCTCGAGGATAGTTCATTAGTTATTGCAATGTTTACATGCCGCTCTTTAATTTAAATAATCGTTTTTTTTTGTAACTAGCACACCAAACAAAATATGTAGAACATTTTAGTACAACACACGGTGCAGACACATATACCTACGTATAATATTTCTGGCACACACCAGAGTTTGATAAAACGAAACATCGACAAATCTGTTATCGATAAGTCTTAAAGTCATAGATTAATAAATAAAATAAATCATATTTATCTCTAGTCACGAGAAGAAAGGCAGGGACTAGTGAATATATCACTTGAAGAAAATGTGTCATATAAATATTAGAATTACGAATATATCCTACTAACCAATCGTACAAACTAATGATATCTAAAGAGAAATGTTCTAGTTAGACAAATAACTATACTGTATCAGTTACGGAAATAATAATCCTGATGTTATGCCGCAGGACAGTTAAATCTGATAATAAGCCTTAATTACAAGATCCGTTACGGGGATAGTTAAATGATATTGTATTACGAGAGGTATTTCACGAGTGCGCTCGGAACTGACGCATATAATATTTATATGAGTACGATTACAATATGTTTATATTAACGTTGTAAATAGAGCAGCCCACCGATAGAGACAGGCCCCGTCATGGCAAAATGTATATTTAATAAGTACATACTCTTGTATGTATAGGCTTTTCTTAAGCTGTTGGTAAATTTTAATATTGCCAGTTATGCAATTTAAGTACAATTGCACTGACACATCGGTTAATAGCTATATAATTTGAAAGAGGTATCCAGCTAGCTACACTATTAATACGGCCTTAAAGTAGTAAATATCACATATCAGTTATGTCGATTGCAGAGAGCACTTTTCGATAAGAGGTTGAAGACACAATGTTTGAAGCAAAAGCGTGAGAAGCCATGACACTCTCAATCAGCATTACTGTTGTTAGTATTCCAAACTTTTTATAAACTATACACAAGGCGACTGATATAATGAACATTCCGTTATCTGTTTTTGCTGGCTGTACTTAATTATCGTAAAGTGGCTCATCATACGTTACGATGTTTGTGTATTACTTGTTCTGAGAACTTTCAGGTTTCTTTGGTATGAGCGGTGTGAATATATATTTATTATTTGCAGGTTCCAGAAAGAATTGAGCCTAGTACTCAACTTTCCAAAAATGGCGACAAGGAGCAAACATTGGAAGTGAACAAGTCCGGAGACAAAGCACCGCCGCCGGCGAGCCACTCCGCCATGCGGCACACCGAGGTCACGGCGCTGCACATGGAGGTGGACACCCTGCGGTGGCAGCTGGCGCAGGTAATCATAATCATAATCATAAAATCCTCATTTGATAGAATACGATATGCCGTCATACCTGACTGCTAACTGTTTAGCTGAATAATCTGTAACAATTTATACTTATATGTTTACTCTTAAATCACTATTTTTAATTATTTGTAACAATGATTTGCTAATGCTATCGCTATGCGAACCAATCTAGCTAAGCGAAGGAATTCTATGATTTTAATTTGGCGAATTTCCGTTTATTTATTTCTACAAGCCATCTTCAACCTGCCTATTAAACGAAAAGTTAATGAGATTCAATAGAGAAGTTATATTTTCAGACCGAGGCGAATCGACAAATGCACATAGCTTTACTCAACCAAATAGTTTCTTTCCTCAATAGAGTGAAAGACCATATTGAGTGTCATAAAACCGACTTCAATACAACCAATGAAAACATGAAAGACATTTCCAAAGAGAGGGCATTACCGAGATCGTTTAACGCAGCAGATATACCGCGCTCTCGGTCCGTAGTACACGTCAACAAACATCTGGAGTATTCTTTGCGTCCCGCTAAAAAACTTGGAACAAGGAAGATCAGCAAGTCAATAAGTAATGTTAATGGATATAAAGACTGCAATAGCACGTGGTAAGTAATGAACAATTAATTAGATTAATGCACTGACTAAATTGAAAATTAGAGGAATCACCAATTACTTAAAAAAAAATGTAAATGTTTCAGGAACCAATCCAAATTATCGCTGACTTCAGAGACTGGTAATTCCCAAAAAATCACGGAAGAAATCTCACGGCTAATAACTCTTGCCAATACCGTACTAAGTACTAAGCTGCCAGATCTCGCCTGTAACGATGTTCAAAATAACTCTAATGACAAAATAATTGTAAGTAATGATAAAAACGAATCGATAAATTCCAACACCAGCCCAATGGATCTAATAACACAAAATGTATCTACAAAATCATTTATAATTAAATCTATCTCCAAGAATTCGGATCTATATGAAGACTTGCCTTGTTCGCTGGTAGATGCCGATGATGATAATATTAAAGAATTAATAATGCCACTAACAACGCTAAATTGTGACATCGAAAACGAATTCGCAGAACTAAAGCTTTCAGAAGAAAAGCAGAACCATATTTTTGAAGAAAAATCTAAAATGAAAAACAGTAAATCGTTTTTGAGCAACAAAAAACTAGATTATAATCATGCTGTAAGTAAATTTACGGAAGACGAAAGCGGTTTTTCATCAATGAGTTCATTTCAAGAAATTGGCATTCCAATAATAAGCATAATACCTCCATCACCGTGCAAGGAAATGGGATACGTTGATGATATCCCCGAAGTCATAGAAGATACAGGAAAGTGGAACAATGAAATTGAACTAAATAAACAAACTGTAAAAGTATTTTGGGTGTAACGATTAAACGTACAAATCATTTATTTAGTAGTCGTAAAAATCAGGATACCTAATTCGGCGTGATATTTGAAATCTAAGTTAAGTTGTTCGAACTTTTAGCGTTGTGATGAAGTCTAAATATATTTTTGTTAATCTCATATGAGAAGTTTGACCCTCAGAATAATAACTAAAGCATAGAAGCCGGGCAAAAATAAGAGCTCGGTTAAATATATCTTATTCACAATACGCTATTACATTTAGCCTATGAGTGAATGAGAGAGAAATTCGCTATAACATTTTTTTTTTCTAGGATTGTCACTAAAATGAACAAAGCAAAATGTCAAATGGATGTAATTGGATATATGTCTGTTATTTCACAGTAGAGTGTGAATATGTGCCAACTTTACATAGTCGTATTTTATTAGTTGAAAGATTTCGCGGAATTTCACCGGTCATATTGCAGAATTTTAATTATATTTCTGCTATTCCTGAAAGATTGTTCGAAAATGTGCTGAGTTTTTATTTATTATGGTTAAAAGTACCTTATGTGCCAATGTCTTGTGTGATCGAGGGCTGTAAATCACATGCAGGAAGAAAAGAAAAGTAAGTTTCATTCCATTTTGATGATATTAATTTATAGGACCTAACCTAAACAAAAAAAAAACATATATGAGTAGTTTATATAAATATCACCGTATTCAATTGTGTATAGATATTTTCATGTATTTTCGAAATTTTCTTGGAACTATTTAAGGTTATGTTTATTCGCATAGTGATGTGTGTGTTTTATCGACCTCGGAATAATAACCTATCGACAAACATAGTAATTATCACCATGAACTATCCTTATCCTGTTGGTTTACCAATTAGTACAAGTTTAAATTCAAATTTATTTCTTATTACTGAAATTGGAGCAACGATAAGTAATTTTAGAGAGAGGCGAATGAAATAAGTGATCAAAAACGGTATACACATAAATTAGTTAGTTCGTTATTTAAACATCATTGCACATAAGAAAATGTACAAAGGGCGAACTTACTAAATACCTTCAAAAGCTATTTAGAAAGAAGTATTTCAAATACTATTCCCAAAAGTATCTATATATATTTGACTGATATTTGATCTTGTATTTTAGATAATTTTATAGGGTATCTCGTATATCTCTGGTGATTTTGTTACCATTAGTAATGTACCGATTTTTTTAACATAGCACAATAGCGCATAATTTATCGATATGAAAAGTCGACACAGAACATCCATAGCAAAGCACAAAACTTGTGACATCCTACGTAAATGAGGAATAACAAACATATATGCATCTCTTTTCGAACAATATCGAATTCGTTAGGAAGTAAAGGACTGGTATACATGTTTGCGAAGCATTTTTGCCCGGCTTCTATGCTTTAGTTATTATTTTGAGGTTTGACCTTCCAATACACGACTTCATTCAACCGCGAGAAAAATAAAACCTATTTATTAATTGAACCATTGTTTTTTCATAAAACTTTTAATCTCTAATCCAGTTTTCAGGTTGTTCTTACTCATAATCGACAGTACTTTCAATCTTTCTATTCGATGAAATACTAAAAATGTGCAGGTCGTTACCAACTTTTTATTTATAGCTTAGTAACTTTTGTGTACTTATTTCGTTTTTTGGTAATTAGAAATACCTGGCAATGGCTGTCACAGTAGCCATTTATTGCCGCATATGTTTTTCACTCGATTCTTGTAATTACGATATTAGATAGAGACATTTAATTATGTATATCGAATGTGCTAATCATTCTGATTAAGAATTTAATTCTGATCTGAAATTAAGAAAAGTTAAGTTCTAATACTAGTTCAATTTTGCCTAAAAAATGTTCAATTGTGTCTAAATTATGTGCTTACTGAATTTGATAAGTAAGTAAATTTAAGATCTTTATGAGTAAGTTATTTATAAAGAAATTTTTTATTTACCTTGTAAACGAAGTTTTATATTAGGTTGGTTTCAAATTGGTGAATAAATGTACCTACAATAAAACGATGTCGTTATAATTTAATCGTGATTCACGTTTGTTTTTTAAGGAACTGTCCGACCAGCGGCGATAATACAACTAGTTATTGACTTATCCTATATTTATGCATCCTATATGAAATGAATATACATATAAAATATTTTCTTCCTATTAATTGCTTAATTTTATCACTATTATCACATGCGATAGGTACCATTATTTTGTGGCCAAGCTATGAGGAGAGAGCGGGACCATAAGACAGAAGAAGACAGAAGAGAGACGAAAACAGGACTAACCTAAAAAAATACCGGCAGTTAATACCTGTAGAAGTGTTAAACATACGGAAACATAGGTAACTAAAAAAATTCATGCCGCCTAAACAAACATGAATTAATGTGCTCACGCTGCTGTTAAGGTGGATTTGCTATCTCTGATCCCTTACAATTATCAACCGATTTGGTTTTTTTTTTGTAAGTATATACTTACTAATTAACCTAGTTCTAATGATGGATATCTAGGGAATTCCTCATACATATTATCCCACCAAAAACATTTTCATGTAAAATGTTGCCAAGACGAAACCATAAGGCTCGCACTGTAAAAAAGTTATCAGATCTGATGTAGAGCCAAGCCTCTAACTCTATAAGCCCTAACTTCACAAAGTCCACACCTTAGTCAAAATTATGTGGCTTGGCCGTTTCGTTGCTACAAGAACTAGGTATTGTGCCTACGCCACAGAACCATGTGACAATAAAATATAATAAAGTAACTAAATTCTTACGAAAAACATATACTTATTAGTAGTTATTTACGCATTGTAATAAAAAATCCGTACTTTCCCTTCATTACAACCTGTGTAGTGATGGTAAAATTGTGAGCTGATGAGCAGGATAAAGAAGAATAAAAGCGTTTTCTGTTCATTTTTAAATTTAGATTAATTTCAAAAACAAGATGTAAAAAAAAAGAATCGATCTTAAACCGTTCAAGCACAATTATAATTGTAAAATATGTCGATACTCGATAGTTTATCATTATGACTTTATCGACATGACCACAGTATCTGCGGCTGTAGCACGGTCGCATTTTTATCACTTATCACTATGCCTGTCACTTTCGCACTTACATACTTGTTAGGCGATATAAATTCAACCATGCTGCCACCTCGTTACACATTGTTAATTGTACATAAAAATGTGGCAGTGTGGTTCATCTTTTGGATCTTATATCTAGGATAACGTTTTACGCTGCGAATTGCAATTAAGTCATGTGACTAGGGTGTGGCAGATGTAGGGTGATCATGAATGTCGATAAATAGGAATATTTTTTCTTTTAATTGATAATAAATTAAGGAGCTATTTAGTTGTGATTTAATCTAGTACTCCGCGTTAGTTTAAGGAAACTGTGGATACTGTTCATGACTTAAAAATTGTCGAGTATACCATTTACACAATACACAATTCAAAACAACTATTTACATACCTACACTTCAGAGCCCCTAGTGTAAATTTATTTGATAGCGAAACGTGACTTACGCGTTTGCGTTAAGTGTCCTTTGTATGGGATTTAGAGTTTCCAAAACGTCCCGCTTGGCGCGCTGTTTCTAAATCCCACATAAACTGAGACTTAACGCAAACGCGTACGTCACTTTCGCTATCGAAAAATTTACACTAGGGCTAAAGAATGCTTCAGATTAACCAATGATATTATATGACTCTAGATAGGTTATACTCAAATATGCTATACCTACTTTAGTGGTCAAATAGTAATATCAGCTATTCCGAATGTATCCTAAAAAGTTTTTATTTAAACTGTGTGCGGCATAATAGTTTTTATATGTATATATGTAATATATATTATAGAATAATATGTATTTAGTTTAGTTAGTTAGTTTTTCAGGGCCTTTTCCGCAACTGACATCCATTGTGCCTATTTTGCGTGAAAAACGAGGTAGCGCTACTCTGGCCACCCCAGCTCCTCTACAAAACCTAACAGTGTTTTCAGGTTATTGAATACCTCTTTCAGTGTGTTCGGCGTTCCTAGGTATTTGTTCCTGTATACTTCTACCTAATTGCATTCTAGAAGAATATGTTTTGCTGTTTCCATTGCACCGTTACTCTGTTGCCTTCCTTGTTCACTTCTGTGAGACTTTACTTTAGAGTACTGAGGTAAGTTTGTCGCTGCATAGAGCTTGTAGTACCGATTTACTGTCTGACAGGATTAGTATATTTTCATGTTTTATTTGTCATATTTTTATCGCATTGCAAGCTTCTATTATACCTGCACATTCAGCTTGGAATACCGCGTTGTGTTCACCCAGGGGCTTTGAGATGTGTATATTTAGATCCTCCTCCTGTCCCCTCATCTGTTTTCGAGCCGTCTGTAAAAATTCTTAGGTTTGTTTGTTTTAATCCTTCTTTCGGATCCTCCGTTAGCGATACGGCATAGTCTTTCAGGAAGATTAAATTGTTTCTGGTATTTTGTCAATTGGTGCTCCCAGTGTGGACAGTTGGGATATCATATTTCCATAGATCTTCTTGTGCGATGAACTGATGGTTGTCCACAGGTTTAGGTTGTGCAGTCGGAAGGCTGTGGCAGCTGCTTCTTTCTGTATGTATGTGTGCAGTGGCAGAAGTCCTAGCATTATTTATAGTGCTGCGGTTGGAGTAGTTCTCATACAGCCAATCGCAGCCACACATGGTAGTCTGTGTTTTGTTTAGTTTATCTATTGCCGTGGTGAGCTGGGTGCGGGGCCACCATACATCGGCGCCATAGCTGATCATTGATATTATTATCATCTTGTATAGCCACAGTATGATATGAGGGGCAAGCCACCTATCTCTTGCCCACCATCCTTCGGCATGCGCCCGTTCGTGGTAAACGTTCCATTTGTTCGCACGAAACGATTTGCCTCCTCTTTTTTGGTACGGACGGCTAAAGAATGGAATGCGCTCCCGCCATCTGTTTTTCCTGATAAATATGACCTCGGTCTCTTTAAAGCAAGAGTGAATAGGCTACTACTGAACCGGTGAGCTCCATCTTAGGCTTTGTCTTCACTTTCCATCAGGTGTGACTAGGGCCAATCGCCGATCAGATTTTAATTTTTAAAAAATGCCAGAAGGTTACTGTTGCTTTGTTTAGTTTATTTTCTAGGTGTTTACTCTAGTTCAGTTTGTCGTCCAGGATTATGCCTAGGTATTTTACTTCTTTTGAGAGTGTCAGTTTTGTGCCAAACAGTGCCGGCATCTCTTATGTATCCAATTTTCGTTTGTATGTGAAGAGAATTAAGTCGGTCTTTTTTGGGTTTACCGAATAGTCATTCTCCTTGCACAATTTCTCTACTATTTTTAGTGCTGTTTGTGTGAGATCGCACAGTGTGCTGATTGCTAGGCCGCTTATTAGTATAACTAGATCATCTGCGTAGCCTACCGTGATAAAGTGTTAGTTGTTTAGTTTTGTTATTAGATCGTTTACCACCAGGTTCTAGAGTAAAGGTGATAATACCCCTCTTTGGCGGCATCCTCTTATGACTAGTGCCTGGTGACCCTTGGTTTTGGATAGTCGTATTATTCTTTATCGTAACATATTCATTATCCATTCGATTATGACTGGATTGGTTCCATGTCTCTGTAATGCTTTTTGAATGCTGCTAAAATTGGTCTTATCAAAGGCTCCCTCTATGTCGATAAAGGTGCCTAGGCAGGAGTTTTTCCTCTCTAGCGCATTCGCTATGTTGCTAACTACATTTGATTTACCTTGACTGTAGGCGTGTTGGTTTGGATGAATTTCTATGCTTTTTAAAGCCGTGTCCTTCAGTTCTCTGTCGCAGAGTCTTACTAGAGTTTTTAGCATGAAGGATGTAAAGCTGATTGGTCTAAAGGACTTAGGGTCCGAATAGTCTGTTTTACCTAGTTTGGGTAGGAAAATAAACCTTTACCTCCCTCCATTTCTGTGGTATATATCTAAAGGCTATGCAGCTGCATAGTAAATTCGATAAATGTTTCATTAATTTATAGCCTATAGAACTTCTGTTTAGGCGATTTGAAGTTATCAAAACTATTTACCGCCCAGGTTGTTAATTTCTGGTATTTGTTCTGCGGTTTTCCATTCGCTTGTAGTTGGATTATAGTTCATTGCTTGTTGTTCTGATTCTCGTTAATTTACTACTCTGCATCCTGGGAAGTGGGTCTCCACCAGCAGCCTTTCCGTTTCTGCTGGGCAGTTGGTGGTGCTGTCGTCTTGTCTTCTCAGGGTGCCTAGCAGTTGTCTTGGTTGGTCTGTAAGGATTTTCCTTGTTCTGTTTGCGTGAGTTACTGTAGATATGTATTTAGTTGAATATATATGTATATATTTGTTGTAGGTCATATACCGTTGTAAGTATTTATAAGTAAACCAAATACCTTTTCTATTTTTTCTCGCAGCTATGTACAGTACGGATGTCTACCGTCTCCAATTCTCCCTCAATTGCTCAAATGTCAACTGGAAGAGAGCGCTTAAAGGGATAAGTTCGCCTTTGTACTAATGATGTGTATTTTATTCTTGTTTTACTACCACTACTACTACTAAAAGTTCTTGATTTAACAGTCAATTAACGTTGACTGTACTGTGACGTCAAATGTACGTTATATTATTTTCGAAACTTAATTCGTTATGTTTTAGTCTTCTATTTCGATAGTTCAATTTTATTTTTAGAATACTATAAGAAAATTGTGTGAAGTAGCGATGAACTGATGAGATGATGACGGATTACATTTTTACAGGTTGTATTTTTCCTTCTAATATCGACGGAGGAAAGGCGCTCTTTAAGCGACATTTTACGAATTTTAAGTTTTGCGTTTTATTGTAAGCAAAATATTAAGTCGCTCTCTTTTACGTATTCCATATTTTAATATAACTCTTGTTTATGTTTTATATAAACAGAGACAAGCAATTATTTATTTACTAGACTCTGATATAACTTATGTTAATTGCAAGTATAAATTATTTTTATTGAAGAAAGTAAAAGTTAAAAGCTTAAAATTATTATAGATGACTTTGACAGTCATAATAGCATATGTGTGTAAAAAGGTTAATTAATTATTATAATAACTTCTTGTGCAAGTACAAAACAATGAATCATCGTCGATGATGTATGAAATTGGCCATGGATTTTGACAACTGTCACTTTACAGTTAAACTCACAAAAAACAAAATGTAAGTGTAATTTTTTCGTAATATTACTATATTTTTATAAATTTCTAGTATTTTTTCTTTTCATTTTACACTAAATACGGTTAAATTAAATTTGGCGATATGTCTGAGAACAAAGAGGTCGTAGACGAGCACGTTAGCGGGGCGGGGGATACCGAGGCCAAACCGGTGGCCAGCCCCGAGCCGCCGAAACCTGCGGTCCCTGATGTTGAGCTGATCGTCGACGGCTTCGGATTCATGCCCAAAACTGTATCGGGAGCCACCCGCACCAAACCGGAGGCGGGAGAGAACGATGAGCATTTGCGGAGCGCTTGCGGTTCCAGCACTAACATTGACGTCGTACGCAGGTACACTTGGAAGACGAAAAATAAAATGATGGTTCAGGTATGGTGGAATCTTATTTCTAAGACATTTATTTCAATAAACGAATCGTAAATAAAAATATAATAGGTAGTTAATAGAGGTTTCTGCCCTATTGCCTAATGCAGAAACCAGCGTCATGCATGTCGTATTTTGGCAGCAGCTGGCTGATAGCCCTGAGCAGTAAGATCGCGTCAAATTTTTCAAGTTTTTATTTATTTCTAAAGCGGTTGCCTTTATTTCCAGGTGATTACCTATGGCGCAACAGTAACGGTTATAAAAGTTCCAGACAAAAGAGGAAATCCTGATGATGTTATCGCGGGGTTCGAAACATTAGAAGGTCAGTAAAAATATGGGTATCTATATCCAAATACGATATAAATGGGTTACAGGATCAAGAAAAAATAAAATAAAATATTTTATTAGAAGTTGTTATGTCAGAGGAATAATCTGTGTGTCTGAGTGAAAAATAAAGGCACTTTTGGATACGCCCGAAACTTTTATTTAGGCAATACACAGTAAAATAAAATAAAATATTTTATTAGAAGTTGTTATGTCAGAGGAATAATCTGTGTCTGAGTGAAAAATAAAGACACTTTTGGATACGCCCGAAACTTTTATTTAGGCAATACACAGTGTCTCCGGCCAACGTCAAGAGAATGCGCCTAAATCTCTGATTTATGCAATTACAGAATACTTCCAAGAGCGGAATCCGTATTTTGGAGCGACAATAGGACGCTACGCGAACTACATTCGCGAGGCGACCTGTGTGGTACGGCCTTCGGGCAGGATGTACATGCTATCCATGAATAGGGGTCACCATCATTACAATGGCGGCTACATCGGATTCGATAAGGTAATAATTGTGTGATAGTTTTTAGGTTGCAAAATATTGCAGCGTGTTATATTATATCGCATAATACGTGACTTTATCAACTAGATAGTTTACTTAGGGATGCTCAGATTTAAAAATGTCCTGCATGTATCCATGGTAGCATCTGAAATTTGGACATCTTTCAAAGCTCGTATACCCTTACACCAAACGACAGTGCCGGCCACGGTAGCTGACAGAGCCTACCGGTCGGAAAGTTCCTGACAGCAAGAAAGAGCCTAACGGCAGGAAAAAGCCTACTATACCAGCCAGACAAATAACCCAACTTTGTGTATAACCTCCCAACCGTACTATATACTGTATTATAAAAGACACATCTGACTGCATTACAATGTCGAATGTGAGAATTGATCTCTAGCAATCTAGTCAAACTTGCACAAAGTAATCTGAAATTAACTTGTAGCTGATTGCACGTAAATAATGCAACATGTTTTGGTTTACAGGTTAATTGGCGATCTTACGTGATCGGCAATAAAGTAATAATGAGCCACGTATCAGACCGTTTCAGCGAGGGCTACCCTGGCACAGTCATGACTCAAATCACGTACGAGGTCACTTGCGACAACTCTATCAAGATAGAAATGAGATGTACAACCAACGAGCCGACCATCATCAATCTCAGCCATTCGCCTTATTTTAATTTAGCCGGACATGTAAGCACATATCGTTGGAGCACGAAGTCCGAAGATTCGGGGGGTAAGGAAACGGAATGGTGTGCGCCTCGGCTACGTATCAGGCGTGGGTGCGCGCAGTATGTGCGGGAAAAAAGGGGCTCATTTCACTTCTTCCGACTTCGTGCAAATATGTAGTGAGCGACTGTAATTTGAAAGGAGTTGGCCTTTTGGAAAAGATTTTATTTTCTCCATTGCATCTAGTAGGTATAATAATAATATAAATAACTAATAGTAAGGTGCTACACGGGCGGTTTTACAAGGCCCTTACAGGACCCGACGTGGACCCGCTCGCGTCGGTAACCTGGTTACGATTCGGAGACCTCTTCGGATAATATCGAACAACTATCGGAAATATGTCCCGGACAGTCACTTGCTAATGGCAAGTATTTGCCCCGATATAATCTCGTAGCCAGAAGTATTCACCAGCCACTTGCTCTTCTATACGGTCTTGTGGAGTGCGAAGTGCCGTAGGTACTACAAGTACTCACCTGCGTCAGTTCTCGAAAATGGTCTTGCTAAGCTCTATTGGGATCGATCTATCATCACTGGCAGGACTATTGTAGCCAATAAGCCTGACATCGTACTGATAGACCGATTGCAGTATCGGACCGTACACGTCGACGTCACCATCCTCCATGACGAGAATCACGTGAAAGCCGAGAAGGATAAGTCCGGCAAGTACCTAAACTTGGCTCACGAGATAACCGTCATGTGGGTCGACGACCATTGTTTCGATAGTCATGTCAGCGAACGATCTCATAGCGAAGAGGCTCGACCAACACCTAGAGAGACTCTCGCTGGGTGGTTTGATCAAGGGTCAGATGCAAAAAGCGGAGAATCTTGGACATGGCGCGTGGGTTCCTCTCTTGCGGCTCTGACCACTGGCAGCTTGGGCCCTACCCCGCTGCTGGCGGCACAGGGTTGATTGATTAATAATATTTTTTTAAACAATCAAATGAATTTAGTATTATTTTGTATAATTTTATGTATTTTATTTTTATATTCATATTATAAAAACCTAACCTAAGTTGAAAGAGATAACGAAAATATAAATAATAAATATTATAGCACCGTAAACTCAAGAAGGCCTGTGTTGTGGGTACTCAGACAATAAATAAAATATAAAAACTTTAAATACACAGAAAGCACCCAAGACTCAGGTACAAATATCCGTGCTCATCACAATAAATGGGTTCAAATCCCTTACCGGGATTTGAACCCAGCACCATCGGATTCATTGGACCCACTAGGCCAACACGGTTATCAAAAGGTATATAATAAAAACACCTAAAAAATAAGAATGTTGTAAAATCTATAAAATTTTAATAACCCATTTACTTGTGTATTTTGCGTCACTTACTTGTGTAGGTACTAATATAACATACTTTCCCGGCCGGTTTCGGTCACGGTGTCTGTTTCAGCTCCGATATTGAAGACTATTTGTGTATCATAAATTATATCAAATATTATGTGATTCCAGCATGCCGGCTGTGAAACCATGTACGACCACATATTCACGATCAACGCCGATAAGTACACTGCTGCGGACGAGGATGGCCTAGTCACCGGTAAGGCGTTTAAAGATCCGTATTTAACGATTTACCAGGAGATGGTATATATTATATTCCCCTTACACTTTACATCGGTTACCGTAGTCAGGTTTTAACTCCAAACCTCCTACAAAATATTATGTCAATCCCTGAAAATATTATTTTATGATATTCATTTACAGCACGCTTCTAAATCGCGTAATATAATTTAGGCATTGACTCTATTTTCAGGAAACTACGGAGAAATTCGAAAACTTTCGGTGGAACAGGTCGAACAATATTTTGATACTTTGTAGATTTTGAGTGGTGAAAGGTAATGTAATCGTAACATTGCTAAATATTCATGCATTATTGTGTATGACCAGAATTAGGATGTGGGTTGACACTATCCCATGGCCTTATCAGAGTTTGACTGTGTGGGAACTGTTGTTCTTCCCATCGCCCGGTAACTTGTCATATCATTAAAACTCACGTAAGTAATAAAACTGTTTTTGTGTTCAACCTAGAGCGAATTCATGTACATAGCTCTAAAATCTCCTTTTAAGGCTTTCTCTGAAGAATTTCTTCTTGTAGATTAGTATCATACAATTGAGTAATTGTGTTGCTTAAACCAAAAAATAATGAGTTAAGTATTTATGCCATTGCCTGTCTAGGGGTGAGACGTGATTAGAGAACATCTAATCGGGCGATGGGAAAAATAGTTCTCACACAGTCAAACTCTAGCCAAGTCAATGTCATAGCCAATGGGATAGAGTCATCCCACATCCTAATTCTGGACATATTACAAGGATTCAGGAATATTTAGAAAAATATATGATTACATTACCTTACAACAGTTAAAATCATGAAAATATCAAAAAATGTTTCGATATATCTGCTTGTATTTTTCAGAAATTTAGTAAAGTGTTCGGATTTGTAAACAAACCACTAACATTACTGGTCAAGTAGATTTAAATGGGTGTCAAAAATACATTATTGGATTTAGAAGCGTGCCGTGAGTGAAGATTATAAAATAATATTTTCAGGGATTGATATAGTTTTTCGTAGGAGATTTGGAGTTAAAACTTGACTATGATAACCGATATAAGACGTGGGAGGAATATATCCCTTCGCCTGATCAAGAATATAATAATACAAAATCGAGTATGACCGTTCATTACTTAGACAGGCGATAGGATCACCGTAGCCCACATTTTTATTTCTGATTTAAAGGAGCATCTCCGGCGTTATTAAATACATTTTTTACAAGGCGTTCAATATGGTTTCAGCAATATAGGTATAAAGTATGTATTAAGACACACTGGTTCTTCGCGGCCTGGTAAAGGGTTACTCCTCAAACCGATTGTCAAAAACTCAAACATTCATTTAGCAAATTTACACGTCAAAGTGTATTACAGGTAATAAAAAAACACCAAAAAATACTGCATTCACATGGTAGCGCGGTATTAACAACAAACATTCATACACCCATCTATGTATTTATTAATTGCCCTTGCGAAGAAGAAGATTTATTATTTCTTATTTTTGTAATTTGATTGTTCATGGTCAGGTTCTTGCTCATGGGGTCTCATTCCATTGCGTTTCAGGAGAGAAAAAAGTCGTTGGCGGGACAGCCTTTGACTTTAGAGTGCCCCGAGTACTGCGCGTGCAGCTGCCCAAAATACCTAATGGTGGCTACGATATGAACTTCTGCATCACGCAAGGCACGGAACAGGATCTGACATTCCATGCTAGGTAATATCTTAAATACCTGAGTAATATAAGATATTGGCAAGGCAACTAATACTCATCGAGACAATTATAACAACCCCGATCACAATTAGTTTGCGTTTCCCATGGCCACCTCCCGACTCCATCATCAGATTAGCTCCATGTCATCATAATATCGCATTGTCATTCGGTTTACATATGTATGCAATTTTCAGCTCAATTAGCAATGGAAAAGTAGGTCAAAAGCTTCCAAGATTTGACTTACACTAACTAACATACATACGTACATAATACATACTAACAGGGCAAGTTAAATAAAAGCTTGTAAAACACTGTTCCTTCCAGGGGACCTAGCCAAGATGACAGATGAAAATAGTCACGTGATTTTTCTTAGCACCTGTCTTCCTGATAACATTTTTCTTTTCCTTTTTCGTTTGTCAATGTACGATTGTCATCTTGGCTAGGCACCCAGATTTTTTAGTAACTAATATTAGGTAAAACCTGCTTGGCCACGCTCTGGTGAAAGTTCAGTTGGGACAAGTGTACCCTTAGTCTAACTACATCTATTTGATGAGTATAAGTAATAAGTAAGGGCCTTGCTACAAGCAAAGAGGGTTTGAAATAGAGGTGGATTGTCGAAGAAAATTTTGTAGCTACAGTAAATTTACTGCCATCTTTAGACACATGATTAAAACTTTTACGAGATGGCGCCACTTTTTGATATTTAACAAATTAAACACATATCAGTGATAGGATAAAGATCAAAGTCAAATGGCTTATAAAAGTTTTAATCATGTGTCGAAAGATGGTAGTAAATTTACTGTGGCTACAAAGTTTTCTTTGACAATCCACCTCTATTTCAAATTCTATGGAGGGTTGAATTCTAAGGATAACAATCTATTATGTATGATGGAGAGAGGAGGGAAAAAGTGTATCCTTTGAATATTTTTTTTACAAATTATATTTTAGATTATAACTTCATGTTTATAAATATGATTTTCAGAGCTCTCCATCCTTTGACGGGCAGAGTACTGGAGGTGTACAGTGACAAGCCCGGCATGCAGTTCTATACTGGGAACTTGCTTCCCGATCCTGATAAAATTGTGGAGGTGAGTATAATTTATTACTTTTATTAGGATATCGGTCCTAAGAAATGTGCTTTATAAATATGACAGAATTGGCCAGCGTTTCATGAGCAACCCAAGTATTGGCGTAGACACTGGTTTGCATCTGACCTTCTAAACCAAAGGAGAAACTAGGCCGTATACCTAAGGATAAGTTCGAATTAAATTTAAATGTAAGTATAAAAATGACTGGTCATAGTCATAGTCATAGTCATTTATTTTATAAAGCCAATTTACAAGTCAACATTAATAATTAACATCAAGTTACTATACAGTAAAATTAATCCTTACATCACGGTAAAATGACAAACAATAACATTAAAATTTTCAATTAATACATTTAAAAAAAAGTAGTCAAGTCACAAATTCATTGAAATTATGATAATATCTTATAATAGTAAAATAGAAATAATAATAAAAAAAACAGAATAATTAATATATGATTCATAATTATATCTAAATTGATGTGTAAAAGGACTAACTGCCCTTATACATAAAAAATTCATTATAATTATAAAACGGGCGCTCAATAAGCCAGTGTTTTAGACGCCGTTTAAAGCTATGCAGACTTGTGGCCTCAGTAATAATGCTTGGCAACCTGTTGTAGACCGTGGGGCCCATCACGTGTGTTAGCTTGGACGACTTCACAAGTTTACGGCTAATACCGACGAGCTTGTTAGCGTTTCGCGTATTGTACTCGTGTACCATTGCGTTGGTTTTATATAACGCAAGGTGTTCACGCACGTACACAGCTACTTGCATAATGACTACTGCGGGTAATGTGAGTATGCCCAGTTTTTTAAACAGTAGCTTCGCTGGAGTATCTAGCGGCACTCGTGAGATGATGCGTATAGCACGTTTCTGGAGGCTAAAAACTCTCTCCCACTCAGCGCAGCGCCCCCAGAGTTCCGCTCCGTACTGTAAAAGCGAGTGGACTGTAGCGAAATAGCATGTACGGGCAACCTGCGGAGTCACAGACCTGACGACTCGACTTAGAGCAAAGCACGCGCTAGCTACTTTGCTGCACAGTTTGTCAACATGACTATCCCACTTCAAGCCCGAGTCTATTTCAAAGCCCAGGAAAGTTGTGCTAGTAGTTTGATCCAGTTGCGTTCCATCGATGTTTACAGCCAGCGGCGCTGCCTGGCGACCTGATAAATTAAATTGCATGAAATGCGTCTTCCGTAAGTTAAGAGACAAGCCATTGGTTCTGAACCAATGGGCAAGCTGCGCCGCTGTCTCGTTCAATACCTTCTCGATGCCATCGATATTTGGAGCAGTTACAATTGCAGCAACATCATCAGCATACATTAATACCTCGCCGGCTTTTATAGCGTCTGGCAGGTCGTTTAAGAGCAGCGAGAACAGCAGATTTGAAACTGAGGATCCTTGCGCAACCCCCATCTGTGCTCCCAATGGATCCGACCTCTCTTTCCCACCATCACTTACCACAACTTGTGTCCTATTCTGGAGTAAACTCGTGAACAAGGACAACGATGTGTCGTGAATGCCGTAATGGCGGAGTTTACCTGTAAGAACTGCATGGTCGGCTACGTCGAATGCCTTTGAGAGGTCACAGCACAAGACGGCGACCAGCTGCTGACTCTCTCTGGCAGCTACTATGCGCCGTACCAGCTCACGGGACAGAGATGTAGTGGATCGGCCCACGCGGTACGCATACTGTCTCTCAGATAGACAATTAGTCTCTTTTAGGAACTGAGAGAGGCGGTCACTTAGGCCATGTTCGAATATTTTTGCTATTGCCGGGATGATTGATACCGGTCTATAGCCATCCATATCCCCTGTGCTACCCCTCCCTTTGAAGATAGGAGCGACCTTACTTATTTTGAGCGGATCTGGGTAAGTGCCTTCTTTTATGCAGCGATTAAAAAGTTCTGCCATCGCAAAAGCTAATGGGATTGGCGCTAGCCTTACCAGTTTCATGCTTACTCCATAAATGTCCTTTGACGCCTTAGGTGGAATGCATGAAGCAACCAGTCGGTGTACCTCATCCGCTGTAAAGGGGCGGAGGGTCAACAAACAATCCGCGGCGGGTCGAGCGTCGCGCAGCTGGCGCAGGGCTCGGGCGACGTCAGCGCGCGGCGCCCCGCACGCCTCGGCTGCACCCAGAAATCTACAATTCATGGCATCTAATGCATGTTTTTTACAACTAAACTTTGTCCCATCATTTTTTAGAAGAACGTCTGTCACATCTATCACAGGGCTATTATGTTTTCCCCGTTCCTTATTTATTACATTCCACATGGCTTTAGATGTATTAGGGCTAGATTGAATTATATTATTGTAGTGACTAGATTTATTACTCTTAATTAGATTATCATAATGGATTTTCATGTCATATACAATTTTATTAATTGACTCATAATTTGGAAACGTATTACTTAATTCTATCATGTCGAATAATAAAGACTTAAATAATTTAACATCTGGGCTAATCCAAGACGAGCTACGCCGGCTATTTATCGTTTTCATGCGCAAAGGAAAACAGATATCGAACTGATTAACTATAATATTAATAATGGAAGTCGCAAGCTCAATAGCGTTCGTGTTTTTGGCGAGTATGTAGTTCCAATCAACACTATGAATAGCCTCCGTAAAATTTGCCTGATTCATCGCGGAAAAAGACCTGGTGTATATATTGGAGTTATTTATGTTAGATTTATTACGTAATAATCTTAATTCACCTTTGATAGCGAGGTGGTCGCTTAGATTAGTAGTAACTGGCTTCACGGTGGCTGAACCCATCGGTAAATTTGAGTACAAGTGGTCTAAGCAAGTCGCTGTTGTAGCGGTAATTCGCGTAGGGAAATCCACTAAATTCTCCAAACCTTGAGAACATAACATATCGGACCATTTTTTTATCTCCGCATTGCTTTCACCCAAGCAATTTACGTTAAAATCACCCAGGATCACACACTGTAGCTCTAATTCGTTAATCTTATTGAGCACCCGTTCAAAAACATCAAGAAAGTCGCTTATACAAATTAAGATTAAATTAAATATCAAATCATATTTCGCACTTCCGAGAAACTCACTGGAATAGCTTCTTGATTCACGAAAAGTTACGCTAATTTCACCTGAGATTTTTCACAGTCCAGTACAAACTTTGCGCTAGCTCTTATAATTCTCCTTATACGAACCGGGGTTCAATATAATCGGGGGTTCGGGGTTCTGCGACCTCCGGTTTGTAAGTTGCACTACCTATTGGCAGGCTACCAACAGTCTGGTAATGGCTATAAAGTAGACATTTAAGCTTGTATTACCTATAGCCTAAGTTCTTTACGTAAACATAATAAAAAAAAAACTATTTAAACTGGAACTGAATGTGGTAAAAGGTTGAGCCTGAACCACCACTTAATTAATGTAGGTGATAATTAGGAGTTGGAAAATGAACGTTTTTCTACTCCAGCACTTCAATCTGTCAATTAAATGACTGACCGTGATGTCCGAGATATCTAAATCAACTTGATTTAAAGCGCGGCGTGGGGGCGCGGTAGCGCTTGTCTATAGGATCATAACATAATACAACTGCTGAGTAGTCTCTTCTCATCTTATGGATATTCGTATTATATAGTACAACTATTGTATTTAAAAAAAAATGCTTAAGGCAAAGATCTACAAACGAAATTGATTTAATCTTGTATAGGTACTTCGATTTTCTTTTAATTTTAGGTGATGGCTGATCTATAGTCTCAGTAATAATATTGTGTGCAACGGTACATAATTAAATAAGTAAATATTTTGTGACAATCTTACACAGAACGACCTAGCCCCAAAGGAAACAAAGTTTATAATACTATGGGTACTAGGTGACTCCTAGGCGACGATATACATATATACGTTTAAAGAAAAATACTAATATGCATAGGGAACCCATGATCCAGGAACAATTATCTGTGTTCATCACACAAATAATAGTACATTATGATACAAGTGTGCTAAGTTGGTCATTACACACGAGGCGATATAGCGAGCGCGCAATAAGAATGCCGATGTGGGTTATTGCACCAAAGCGTGTTGGGCTTGTAGGCACTTATTCGCCAGTTCGTTGAAGTAAGCTAATAACACGTTTTCCAAGAAAGACTGGGCGGTTTTGCTGATTTTTCATTGAATAAAAGTTTCATATGCCGCCAATTATTTTTCACCCGATTTTGATGGTAAAAGGCTATCGTTCTTGGCTCTTGCCTCTAGCCTCTATTAGTATTACTGGCAGCGTCAATTTTATGTGTTGTTCATTTCCAATGCTAGAAAATGTCCGTTTCGTCAATATATGTACCTATAAACTAAAATCATGCAAAACTATTCCAATTTTGATGGCAAATACGGAAAAAAACTGGCGCGTTATTTTTTTTTACGCACGATTCCTTGATGGGCTAGCAAGGCAAAGGCGCGAACGAGATCGACAAACAGCCAATGAAAAAAATGTAAAAAAATCTAATATTTTCGTATTTCTATTCGACGGATGGAGATCATATCGATAAAATGTTATGTTTATTCATTAATGTACTTTACGAGATAATTAAATCTATAAATTTATGTTTTGGTGTGATAAAATCTCTTTGAACTAACATTTGAAACCTAATAGTTCGTTAAAAAAAAAATTAATGGACCAAATTAAGAAGGCTCTATTTCCATGCATATTATTAGCAATCAGTTACCTTTTTAACTCAGTCGGATAATATAATGAAAAAGCACTAGTGTTATAATATACTGAAAAAGCACGCGTGTTTAATATCTAGGATTATGAGCCAAAAATCGGTGGAATAAAAAACCTCGTTTTGAGTAAGTGTGTTGAAAATGCCTTTTACTTTTAAGAACCTGTTGCACAAAACAAAGATATTTATATTGTGCAGTACAATCAGCATATCGTACCCAGTTGCATATAGGTACTAGCAGGAATATTTAGATTTCAATATCCGATTGTTAAAGTTGTCGATGAAAGCAGAAATTAAAATTGTTTTTATTTTTATTTATTTCGTGAATAATTTTTCGTCTGTAGCCACTGCCGGGTGAAGGAGAGGAGGAGAGCGAGGGAGAAGGCGAGCATGGTGAAGAAAGCGAGTCTGAGGATGAACAAGGAAGTAAAGCAGATTCTATAGAAAACAAACAGGTGACTGGACATATATGTATAGTTGCATAATATATGCAGACATTTTTTCTTAATATTTTTTTTTCTATTTTATGCTCGAACAACAAAGTTACGGCTTTAAATCGATTTATAGAAACGTCAAATCTACGTTATCAACTTTCTTCACATAGCTACCCATATTAATATTAGAATTGCGAAAGTAACTGACATTTTTCTATTGAGGTAATTAGAGTACCACTTCCATAGTTCATTTCCATTGTTTATTCCGGAAAACATCCCATAAAAGTGTGAAATTTACCTTGGCAAAATAGTATTTCCACGCAGAGGAAGTAGTAGTTTACGGGCAGAAGCTAGTAGAATATATCTCTTTTCCAGGCCGCACTAATTTACAACGATTTCCCCAAAAAAAAAGGAAAGGTTTGATGATTCAGTTGAAGGCAAGTCACATTTTCCGAAAGTGCAATCTAATTTGAACCTTAAATTGGAATACTAAAGTTGAAATTCTATTGGCGCGTATGTGGCCGATACATTGTACTATGCCTGGAAAAGGGATATATCTATAAGAATTGCGTTTGATGGCAGCCCAAGAGAGAAGTACATATCTTATACGAATTTCCATCCCCTAGTTTAAGGGGTGTTGTTTGTGTACTAATACTAGCTTACATACCAAATTCAATCAGCTTTCTAGGATTCACGGAAGTTCCCTAACAATTTTCACAATCATCAATCCATCAGTGAGTGAGTCAGTGACGAAATTGAGATTTTATAAGTATGAATAAAATTACGCAATTGAAACTTTATATGTCCAGTCCAGTATTGATATCATATCCCGATTTTTTTAATCTGGTATAATCCAAACCCAATTTATGGCAGTTATGACGGTTCACAAAAATTACGAACCGCTTCGCGAAAAGGCAGGTAGTGCCCTTGCGCTTCGCTTAGCTCGTCTTGGCGGGGGCACAAGCGAGCGCCTAGATATTAGTCAGCCGTACGTTCCTACTTGCCTACCGCTTATGGACAATTTGCGTATTTCCATACCTTGTAGCTCTTTGGTGACATTAAATATGAATTTAACTAAAATGTTTTTATTCTGTTTTAAATGTATTTTTTAGCCCTTAAGAGCGGTCAGGCGATTGCAATTTTTAATTCTAAAATTATAAATCGCACCCTACTTATGGTGACAATGCGCATTATTTAGCGCTTTCTATGACGATACTCGCAGCGTTGTATTTGGGTTACCAGTCCATAAAGATGTTTTATATTTTGCAGGGTAAGGTGGGCTACGGCTACGTGCCCCTGATGGGCAAACAAGGCACCATGTACAAGAAGCATGGCCTGTTTTGCCTAATGCCACAGAACTTACCCGACGCAGCCAATCATGTAAGATATGTTATAACTAAGTGTTAAATAATATTAGTTACAGTACATATGGCTGATATGGCCCTTTACATTTTTGATATAGTTACGTAGGTAATGTAATGTGCTAATTATCGAGCTAGTGTGGTAAAATATCACCATATGTGACATTATCTATGTGTGTCAGGATCAGAGGATTATCAGGACGACTTCGACATTTTCCTAAACTTTCCTATCTTGTCTCTTTTTTAATTTGCCATTTTCTTATCTGGTGGTTTAACAAAGATTAAGTACATTAAATAAAACATATATTCGAGCTAAGAATAAGGCATCCCGATTAGCATTCACGATTCGTCGCAAGTCGTGAACAGTGCCGATTGGATGAAAAAAATGAAATGAAAAGAGCAAGTTTTATATTATAATGTCGTCGGATTGTCTCAAGTAGTTGATGGTGCGTCGTCCTGATAAATAAAAGACGCCAATGATGATGGTACCTGGCATTAGTCAAGCATGTGTGGATGTGATAATGATAATCGATTGGACATGTTTAATGTACATCATATTTTTTTCAATATTTTTATAAGTATTTAATAAATATTTAATGTTATGTAATAATCATGTCGCGCGCGCATCCCAGAAAGGATGCGCGGAGGGCTACTTTCAGCATTAAATAACTATAAGTAAATAATAGAATTAAAGAACCTGTAGGGCTAAGATGGTCGGCTCTTTATCATTTGTCATCATGTCTATCACGTTCTAACAAGTATGTACGTGCGTAAGTGACGTGCATAGTGACAAGCGATAAAAATGGAACCATGCTGCCACTGCTGGAATAGATTTTTTTATTGCAGATTTCCTCTTCTTTAGGAGTATTCATTTCTTAAATGTTAATAGTTTATGAGTTATTTTTGTATTTGTATTTGTACGTATTTTTATTTGCAGTATATCAATTTTTCACCATTTTGAACTTGTCGACTAGACTAATACTTTAGCTGTTAAACTTGGGGCATGATTTTTACTAGGCATTACAATCAACACCTAACTCTTTATATACTGCGGTTGTCTGTCAGTCCATGGTATCGTATAGTTGTCTGCACTTCAACTTTTTTATAAAATATAATGACTTTTAGTTAATATTGATTTCTCAAGTATGTTTCATTTTTTTTCAGTCACACTTCCCCAGTCCTGTTTTGAATCCAGGTGAAGTTTATGTGCACCGAATACAATATAAATTTGGTTTATTACTAGGTAAATATGTTTAGCAAAAGTGCAGTCTTAATAATTTAAATAAACAGTGTATAGTTGATGTGATATATACCTACTGTGTGTTTTATTTTTCCGAGCCTTTGAAATTAGGATACTGGTTACTATGACTACACGAAGAGTTCGAGTACCTAAATAAAGCATTTGACTGCCAGCTTAGAGCATTTAACTAACTGGTGACGCCTTATCTGGAATTTTCTGTACAAAACAGTCTGCCGATTTTTCTGAGGGGGGGGGGGGGGGGCACGTCAAATGTATAGTTATTTATACGTAATGTACCAATAGCCATGTCAGGTAAACGTAAGTTCATACAATAAGTGCTGTACTGACCATTGGCAGAAGTTTTCGACAGAGGGGTAAGCGATAGTTAAGCGACTAAAAACGAACGTTTCATAATATTACTTTACGAGTTAAGGCATGCATCTTCGTAAATTATCCAATTTATTATACTAATTCCACGCGGAAATAAGCTAGAAAATATAAGTCAAGACGATGACAGCTAACTTTGTCTATTTGAATCAGCAGTGGCAGCATGGTTCCATTTTTATCACTTGTCACTATACCCGTCACTTTCACGCTTACATACGTGTTAGAACGTGACAGGCATAGTGACAAATGATAGAGTCGACAGGCGATAAAAATGGAACCATGATGCCACCGCTGGGATCGTTACGGGTATAACTAAAAATAATCACGCATTCCAAATCTTTCTTTGATATTCTAGAATGGTATTTAGGTAAGCACAATGAATTGTCAAATTACCTAAGTTAAATTCAAAAATATAAATAGACAACCGAGATTCCGAAATTGAATACCGGTTAATTTGTATGAAAATACACCGGTTTTCGATCCCTGATATGAATGATTTGATTTGGTTACTTATAAAACTTATTTTACTCTTTGTCTATGGGAAACAGTTAGCTCCATCTAATTTCATTTATTTGGAAGCATTGAAAGCTTTGAATGTATACTAATATAAAAATGGTTTGTACGCAACAGTAGAAGATTGTGTCACTAGGGAGCGAAATCACATACTAACGGCGTGGGCGTACAAAATCCTGAACGAAGCAAAGGACGCCATAATAGGGAACATTACGCAAACAGCCTACCGCGAAACACAAAAATTGAAATTTCGTTATCTGCCTCTTTATTACTCTTGCATGTGCGAGAAATAGAGAAGCAGATAGCGAAATTTCGATTTTCGCGTTTCGCGATAGGCTCTCTGTAAACAAACCGCCTTGATGCATGAATGCCTTGATGTAGAAATGAAAAAATTAGAAAGACCGTAAGTAAAAAGGCAGTCCAAGATTTATTTTAAGATTTCGGACCTTGGTAAAAATAAATTTTATTAAAACACAAGAAAACTTATCTAAGCGGTTTTGTGAATTCATCTCCTAAAGGGGTTAAAATGGGGTTGAAAGTTTGTACGGTGTTATACTTTTATTTTAATTTAGGAAATTGAAACTTTGTAAAAAGGTTATTTATTAAATTAAATAAAAAGTCATTTCACTGTTTTTGAAAATTCATCCCCTAAGATGCTGAAAAGGGGTTGAAAGTTTGTACTGAGATGATTTTTTTTCTGAGCGAGGGACTCGAAACTTCGTGAAAAGACACTGTATTACAGCACAAGTAAACTAAGACAAGACAAAGGATTTATTAACAGTTTTGTACGTAGTTAGTTTTCATTGTAGTGATACAATTGTAATAATATCCCACAGAATTACATAATATATGGCTTGCAAGAGCATTAATTTCAGAGTTATTAAACATTCTTCCCCTAAGCAGATTAAAAGGGGGTTGGAATTTTGTAACGATAACGATTTGAGTAGAGACTTGACAAACGTAGGAAGATTTATTAGAAAGGAAGAAAAATAATAATTTCAGAGTTTTAGAAATTTCATCCCCTATTACGGTTTAAAAGGGGTTGATAGTGTGTATCGGGATATGATTCCACGCGAACGAAGCCGTGGGCAACAGCTAGTCTTCATATAACTGTGGCTTGATACTAGCATTTTAATAAATAAATACTGACCTGAGTTTAAATTTCTGAAGCAACAGAGTTTATAGGTTAGTTCTCAGATTTCGAGGCTATGATGTAACTACGTATCTAATGAGGTCGGCTACATAAGTACACCGAGTACATGTAGTAATTTTATCACAGCGATTAATATTTGCAAACCGATTTGCACAGATTTATCGATCGTATTTATGACAAATCATTAATCGGTGGCAGTTTCAACCATTTATATTAAACCTATTCGATTAATCTACACAGGCTGAAACAAGTCTGAAATCGCTACGATATATAGTTATGTTTTGGGGGGGGGGGGGGGGGGGGGCACAAGCAATATAGTTAAAGTTAGTAAAGATGGTAGCGATTTCTGTTATTTTATTCCAGAAAACCTACTTTTGCGTAAAGTTTACTTCCGATTATGTAACTACATCACTAGATGTCACTACAAATGGATATAATGTTAAGGCATGAATACAACATTAAGAAGGTTGTATATACCTCGTTTGTCAAGACCTTTCTTTATTTGTAATTTTTTTACCTAGCAACTGATGTTTGCTGTCAATCAAAAATAAATAAATGTCGTCAACAGATTTAAGAGCCTTTTTGTTTTCTATTAATTTTGAAGTGGTAGCTGAGTAAAACTGGAGCAAGCATAAACTCGAGTACCTAGATCCAACTAGGGAAATTAGATTTCTAATGTTACAAAACCTGGAGGTTCAACATTTTAATAGTGCACAAGGTAATGCCGATGCCGGGAGGTGTAGGTAATGCGATGTGCGATTTGATTCCGCCAAAGAAATCTGAGCCGAATTAGAGCGCATCTATTTATGAGGTACGTGCGTAGACAAGACATACAACCTATGCCTTAAATTCATTAGCTACAAGAAAGACCCAAATCTCGACATCATTACTCATGTGTACATTTTAAAGAATATCTGAAGCGAACTGCTTACGGAGCTACAGAGCTAGACGAATTTACCCTAATTCTCCTAATGTGCAAGATTCTAGACACTTTACCTCCGGAATATTTTGAATTCAAGTCCAGTTAGCTGTTGATGTCAAAGAAGGAAGTCGAGAACCTTGCAAGTCAGTTATGCGAACACCAAAGAGTACTGTCAGACTGAGATACATAAGTCACAGAAAACGAGGGTAAGGCAGCTTTACGCATAAATATGAACAAGGCTAAAAAGAAGAACAATACCAAAGAGATTAGGAGCTGCAAGTACTTACACCTACTCTATTACTATCTTGTATACCAAATTGAATGCAATAAACATACTTACGTTACTATAAGATTTTTACTTTTCTTTTCATTCTTTTAAAACCTTCGCTACATAGTATTAGGTCTACTTGGTCGGTCAGAAGTAATTTTTTTGTTCGATTTCTTGTAACCGATTTTGTTACAAGAAACCAAACAAAAAATATACTTCTAAACCGATCAAGTAGACCTAATATTATGTAGGACGAAAATACACGAACGAATGCATATGTGGTGCACGCACACATACATACTTAGGTTGGGGAGGAAATCAGAGATGGCGCTTTCAAATTAGTTTCCATAAAATGCTTCAAGAGGGCTCTCTTTACCTATATACTTACTTTAGTCTTTGGTTATGTGTGTAGCCGGCATAAGATGCACGTGATGCCACCCTATTAAGAGGATAGTCGAAATCGCCTTTTCATACAAACGTAGTCCTCAGTTTCCTCTCTGGATATTAACAACATTATTGAAAATATTTTGACATGACACATTTGATGGATATCAACCACAGCTTCTAATTTTTTATTAATATAAGAGTGAGGAGCATTTAAAATTTCGTATGAATACTGTTTTCTAAAAGTATTTTCCATAATGCTAGAGAGGAAAATGGGGACTACGTTTGTATGGAGAAGCGGTCGTCTCCTTTCCTCTTAAAGATGTTTCTCCGTAATCACAAAGATGTACTTTTAAAGTACTTGGAAGCATTTGTTTATGCAGACATCAGCGTCATTCATTACTTATAAATATTGTTTAGGTGCAAGGATATAAAAGTTCGTATTTTCGTATTCGCTACGTACACGACTGTCACGCAACCTAGCATCCGCAAATCTAGGGGAAAACGTCAATTCACTACATCTTATAAAACTACTCCAAAACTCAAAAGTACTGAACGGATTTTCATACGACTTTCATCTATCAATAGAATGATTCTTGAGTTGAGGAAGGTTTAGATATATAACTTGTTAAGTTTTTGTGTAAATTGGTTGAAATATGATGGTGTTGTCGGAAAAAATCACACTGACTAGGAGCTTTAATCGAGAACGCTTCCTAATCCGTTGGAGCTATAACAACACAATGTATGGTGGGTATGTCTTTCTTTCACGGGTCTACAAAAAAGTCCGCGATGGTCTTTTAAGGATAACTTTCTATACCCATTTTTAAGTTCTAGAAAAAGATCACATAATATGAGACATTTGCAAAACTATTTACACGGATACAGTATTAATAATTATCAAATTAAATACGTTAGTTATATTAAGCATTTCACACAGATTACAATGGTCCCTTACACCATACAATTTAAATAAATATTTCAGGAGTAATCGTAAATTAAAGTTCCATTTCGAGCCATATAACTTGTACGAAATGTCAAAGACGCTATCCTTGGTTAGTTCCAATTTTCACCACCGCATGCGCTGTGATTGCTTTACTTACCCCCACCATGTACTTCGCACGGTAGCCACTATTAAAACCAATATAAAGGATTAAATGATTCTGTAAGATATGGAAAACCAAAAACATTTTCGTTCTTCGAATTTGACAGCTAAACTAGATAGGCTCTGTACATTACGCGGTAACTTTGGTTGTCAAAAGTTGACATTTGACAATTTAGTGAGCAGAAAACATATGGCACCATTATGGTATTGTGCAGCAAAGAGCATATAATCACTACGTGTTGTGCAGCGCCAATTATATATTATGAAATATGTAAGCGATAGTCGTATCGATAGGCGATTAATGTAAGTAAATAAAAACCGGTCAAGTGTGAGTTTGTTTTACTAGCACACCGAGGGTTCCTTACAAACTTTGAATTACCTCGTGTAACTATAAAGGTGAAAGACTTTTGATCAGAAGTACCTAAACTAATTTACGCGATGTAATGCACGTACGTTGGTTTTTCGAGGATAATTCGCTGTTATGTGAACCGATTTCAAAAATTGTTTATTTTTTTTTGAAAAAAAGGTGTCCTTAATGTAACCTCATAGACATTTCAAGTGTCATAAACACACGTTAAGTTGGTTAAATTCCAAACTGAATTCGGAAAAATGTTTTTGTTAAGTACCTAATTAAAAAAAAAAGTTATCAAGATAGAGATCTGGTTATATTTTTCCTGTAAAATTTATAGTTACCATAATGTTAAATATGATGTAAAAACTTCATAATTTTTCTTCGGTAAACTTCGGTAAACGGAGATTTCCTTCATACATATTTTTTTCCCCACTACGAAAAAAAAAATGTTTCGGAATGTACAAATGATATCCCACTTGACCTAGTCACTAGACTTTGAAAATTGGCTCCCTCTTCGTATTGGGCATTTTCCATAGTAATTAAATATAAAATAAAATAAAAATACGTTCAATGTGTCTGGGTTAGCGTTGTTCGTAACTGTTCCATAAATCGATTCGAGTAGCATTTAAGTGGTTCTCGTGATATTTAGCGATGTGACAAACAGACAGACGGACGGACGGACAGAGTCGCACCACAAGGGTTTCCTTTGTACCTTTTTGGTACGGAACCCTAAAAAGGTAAATTAAAATAGTCTATTAATTTATTAAAGTTCCTGACATTTTGGAATTCCGGCCGCATTCCTGACAAACGGCCATAATTCCTGACATGTCTATCTACAGTCCTATTTCGTCACCTTTTTAAATTGTACACAATGCCATGTCGTCAGCATACAATTCCTAAATCGTCACCTTCCTAACGCGTCCTCATTAGTATTTTGACTACAGTACCAGATTGTCTACATTCCTATTTTGACCACAGTACCAACTCGTCAACATTATTGTACCACCCATTATCCTTACTGCCTTCTGATTACGCCACACCCCTTTTTAGCATGGAATATAATGTCCCGGATGGCGGTTTCTAATTTCGTTTTTGAACCAACAACCTCACCAAATATCACCAAGGTTGGGGGTAAAAATGTAGCCGAAAAAAACTCGTGTGATTTATGCACGAGCCCTAAGCGGTATCCCAATACCCTTACAAACCCTAATCGCTCATCAATCAATACAACCATTATTTAGCCTAGCTAGTTAGCCTTATAATGCAATGGGATACCCTTTTTAGCATTTAAGCGTGCTAATTTAAGCCATTTACCTTGTTCATAAAGTACACATTACTTCGCATCCTTATACTACTCCGGAGTGGTGCCCCAGGAGTAAGAAAGCCGACCCCGCGTAACGAGAAGTGGCGAGGAGAAAGAAGAAGAAGTCTACAACATGTATGATGTACTCACAAATGACAATGTCTTTTTTACTAGAGATTGTAAAAGGTTTAGGTATAAAGGGCTAGCTTTAAGGCTTGGTAAGTTTTTTGGTCAAGAATAATCAAACGAATGGGCAGTTCGAATTAGTAAGTTTTTTCTGGGTTAGCTGTCTTAAAAGAACGCTAATTGAAAGGCTTTTATCGAGGAAAGGGTTGTCCGGTCCCTGCAAAATTTAGTTTATGTCACATTTTGTTAATACATTTTCATTAAGATATACATTAAAATCAAATAATTAAACGGCTACAATTATAATGACCAGCAAAAATACTTTGGTACCCTAAATAAAGAAAATTACACAATTTCTACCTGTTTTAATCACGACTACACTTCAAATTGTATTAAATCACCAATTATAGTGAATGATCACCATTTCTTGTATTTTCACCTAAATAAACCACTAAAATTATTTTAGGTGAATATATCTGGCTCACTAACAGAAGCGGCTACTAAAACTAGTGCGATAGAACGCTAGGTTAGGCCAAAAACCCTGCGTAAAAAAATTCAAAACACGATGTTTCGTTCTCGACTGTTTCCTCCTCCAAAACTTAACCAAATGTAACGAAATTTTGAGATCTAAATGGTAATGAAATTATCCGTGTCGGGCAGGGGACCGATTTTTGAGTTTCGAGCGCTAGATTTCGTCACTCGAAAATCTGTGAAAAACGGCGAAATGCTATATTTTAAATACGAGCGATAGACATTGGGAATCGAGTGGTATTGACTACTCATTTTCAATTCCAATAGGAGAATTTAAATGCCGAGTGGTCGAAATTCAAAAATCGGCCCCCTGTTTTGCTTTTTAGTCTTTGCGACTTGCGACCTAGTAGATTAGGTATTAGAAAATTTTGCGAATATTTGAAGTGCACTAGCGCCTTAAGGAACAAAAATATGAAAAAGAGCAATACAGTCCGACACAGACATTAATAATAATAATCTGTGTGGAAAAAATCATTGCTCTAGTTTGAAAAACCACGGAGGAAATAGTCGAGTACGTTTGTATGGAGAAATGACCACTCCTGTTGCCTCCTAAGTGGGTTAGGTTAGATTTGTACAGCGATCCTCTCAGAACCGAACTGCTATCAGAAAAGTGGGTTAGGTTAGAGTTAAAATCGTTTATGTTTTAAACAAATAGAATGTCTTGGCCATCGCATGGAAACACAGTACATCACACAAGAAATACATTTTATATTAAATTAGATTGTTTAGTGCGATTGCCAAGTCAATCTTTTTATTTAAAACCTAAAAATATTTATAATATTGATATGGTCACTATAAGATGTTGTTAGAATAGCTAATTACGTAATAACTTAATACAGAAGTTCCCTTAAGTAGGGGTTGAATAAATTAACCGATCCTCGATCTCACTACTTTTTGCGGTAGAAGAACTGAGTTGCAAGACTTGTTTTTTTTTAAGTCATGTTTTTGATGTCATCTCATTTATTTTTGTCCTACTTTTATTCTTTTCCGGTGCCTTCTACTTCTTTAATTCAATTACATTATACATAATACAGGTACACTAATTCATTCACTGCAAATGTAACTGTGTAATCGTATACATTTATATGGGGTTACAAAGCATTACTATTTATGCAGTTAGTATATCTAGAAAACTGGACCGAAATTACAACATATTTGAGTTTTTCCTTGATTTATACACTAAACATTAATTGTATTCTAAATTTGAAGCTTGTATGTCTGCTAGAAGTGACTTAGAGTTTTGATGATCGGTCAGTCAGTGAGTGAGTGGCAAAATTAAGAAACTTTGACTAATTATTATTCTTAAACTACTGGTTCAAACTGAATGAAATTTGAAATATATTGTGTTTATGAGACGTGAGCAGGACAATCAGTAAATGTTAATGAATCGTTCACCTTCATATTTAACTAAAACAATCACGCTTTTTTCTGTTATCTAACCTTTTTTAAGGACAAATTTAATTACCTACAATCATGGACGCCCTACAACACTTAGTTAACAAAGATAAAACCTCTTTAACCGTTATGACAGCAGTTTGATTATGAAGAAAATAAAATGTCACACTTGAGTGAGATACGATTTTTCAAAAGTGACTCCGATGACATTCAATTTGTCATTTATTATAGATGAAACAAAGAGGGTGACCATAAATGTCGTACTTAAAATAAATAAAAAAAATTTGAACAGTAAAAGTTATAAGTAATAGGGTTGTTTCCAATTTTTTGAAACGCTTGTATTACGTTCTATATCAACTAAAAGTTGCCCTAAAATTCAACTTTTATACTAAAAACGGCTTTAAATATGTTAAATTAACAAAATATATTTTGACAGATGCTTTCGCGCCCAAAACGCTCTTTGAAAATTGTGTGACGTCACAGTTTACGGTTTGACACATAACTACATACACACGTAGAAGATACGAACTGTCAACTGACATTTGTCATTTGTTGTTTATCGCTTAACTGTCAACAGTGTCAATCCGAGAGTTGTGACGTCATCAGAATCTTCAAAGACGTTTCAAGTTTGGTCACGTGACGTGTGCCAAAAGATATTTTAAATTCAATATTTACAAAAATATGGTCATTACAGGTCCCCTAAAAGTAGTTTAACACGTTCTTATAATCCAAAAGAATTTATTGGGATACAATTCTGCCCTAAGATTTGTAGATGGAAACAACCCTATTAACGTTAATCTCACAAATACTGATACCAAACAGTTGCTTATAACTTACTGAATACGCAGGCCTGATCCTGTTCACCTCTACTGAATCATCCTGTATAATGCCTGCTTGGTTACTGAATTTCAGGCTTGTAGTTTTATCCACAACAAAGTTGTAGGGGTCGAAAATGGTCTGTACTGCGTCGAGAAAAGGATGGTACCGCCCGTGCCGCTTTTTTGCTCGACTTAGCGGATTTAATGATTGATTTATATGATTATTTTCAATCGAATTGTTAATCACATTTAAGTTTTCAGATGTTTCCTCTTTTTTTTAATACCACGTCGGTGGCAAACAAGCATACGGCCCGCCTGATGGTAAGCAGTCACCGTAGCCTATGGACGCCTGCAACTCCAGAGGTGTTACATGCGCGTTGTCGACCTTTTAAAAACCTGTACACTCCTTTTTTGAAGAACCCCATACTGTATACCCTCGGGAAAACCTCGGTAGGGAGCTCATTCCACAGCCGGAGCGTCCGCGGAAGGATATTCCTCTTAAACCGCACAGTGCGCGACCATTTAGGCTCTAGGGTATGAGGATGAACACCCTGCCGACGGCGAGCGGTGCGGTGATAGAAAGTGGCCGTTGGCATCATGTCAAACAATTCTTCAGAGCACAGCCCATTGTACAAGCGCTAGAACACACACAAGGAGGCAAAGTCTCTCCTTAGACTTAATGGTTCAATGCCGCTTGTGAGTTAGGGATCGACGACGATTCGTACAGCGCGCCTTTGGACTGAGTCGAAGGGTCCAAGCTGGCATCCAGGTGCTCCTGCCCAAAGGTGACAGCAAGGAAACAGCAGTACTCTACATACTTGATGCCAAAATGAGTTTGTAGGTCGACTGGAAGCGTGTAAGGTTTTTCACATATTGGTCTCAATTTAATCCAATAATGAACAATACAAGTATATGATTATTTTCATCGAATTCTCTATCGATATTCAGTTTTCAGATTTTCCGTCTATATACACCTAATAATCTACCATGATGCCTAATACTAATTTTCTAGATCATCTGGTAGTGGGTTACGTTTTTGATAGGTTTTTGATGTATAAGTCAGTCAATTACAAAAATGCCGTTTTTAACGTTAATTTATCAAGAACTGTTTGAGCTACGTTAACAATTTTTTGTATTCTAGACAAGCTTGAGTGCCAAATTTCATATGTGTACGTTAAATAGGTTTCAAGTTGATAAGGGGTCAAAAGTAGTTCAGACGGTTGCTGCGTCGCCAGTTCCTGTTTCTTGAAGATGTAAAAAATTGGTTATCATTTCACATTAAAATTCAGTTATAAATTTGGTTATCGTTTATGTACCGTCACGTCTGAAAATATCTATACCAAAAAAGGGCCAAAAAATTGGAATACAGAACTTTATTGCCCACTTAAGGTAGTGTATCCATATTTTTGGCACATTTTTCGTATCGATATTTTCAGACGTGACTGTACTATTTTTCGCAGTACAAATGTTTTTCTTTTGACTTTACATTTTACTATATTTGGTGACCAGTTAAATACCAGCCGAATTTAACTAATAGATATATTTTTTATGGTGGTGCGGATATTTATTTGCGTGGAAGACTAAAATATTTGTTATTTATTTACTATCACAATGCCCATAGGGGTGGCCAGTGTGGATCAAACGAAATGCGATGTTAACAAATCACCGATTTGACCCCCATATATGTTCGGAGAAATCATCGACCTTTTCACTATGCATTGATAACCATCAGAACACGTTTTAGTCAAAGTTGGTTAATATTCCTAAAGTAGATTAATTTATTGACATATATTTTGTAAAGGCATGTTCGACTTAAAGTTAAATTAAAAAAGCGGCCAAGTGCGAGTCGGACTCGCCCATGAAGGGTTCCGTACCATTTATGACGTATTAAAAAAACTACTTACTAGATCTGGTTCAAACCAATTTTCGTTGGAAGTTTGCATGGTAATGTATATCATATATTTTTTTTAGATTTTTCATTCCGTTATTTTAGAAGTTACAGGGGGGGGGACACACTTTTTTTCACTTTGGAAGTGTCTCTCGCGCAAACTATTCAGTTTAGAAAAAAATGATATTAGAAACCTAAATATCATTTTTGAAGACCTATCCTTAGATACCCCACACGTATGGGTTTGATGAAAAATAATTTTTTTTTTAATTTTTATGACGTATTAAAAAAAACTACTTACTAGATCTGGTTCAAACCAATTTTCGTTGGAAGTTTGCATGGTAATGTATATCATATATTTTTTTTAGATTTTTCATTCCGTTATTTTAGAAGTTACAGGGGGGGGGGGGACACTTTTTTTCACTTTGGAAGTGTCTCTCGCGCAAACTATTCAGTTTAGAAAAAAATGATATTAGAAACCTAAATATCATTTTTGAAGACCCATCCTTAGATACCCCACACGTATGGGTTTGATGAAAAAAATAAATATTTTTAATTTTTATGACGTATTAAAAAAAAACTACTTACTAGATCTCGTTCGAACCAATTTTCGGTGGAAGTTTGCATGGCAATGTATATCATATATTTTTTTTAGATTTTTCATTCTGTTATTTTAGAAGTTACGGGGGGGGGGGGGGGGGACACTTTTTACCACTTTGGAAGTGTCTCTCGCGCAAACTATTCACTTTAGAAAAAATGATATTAGAAACCTCAATATCATTTTTAAAGACCTATCCATAGATACCCCACACGTATGGGTTTGATGAAAAAAGATTTTTTGAGTTTCAGTTCTAAGTATGGGGAACCCCCAAAATTTATTGTTTTTTTTTCTATTTTTGTGTAAACATCATAATGCGGTTCATAGAATACATCTACTTACCAAGTTTGAACAGTATAGCTTTTATAGTTTCGGAAAAAAGTGGCTGTGACAGAATCGGACAGACAGACGGACATGACGAATCTATAAGGGTTCCGTTTTTTGCCATTTGGCTACGGAACTCTAAAAATACGAACGTAAGGTCTGCGCGATTTACATAGAACAAAAAATCGATATCTCCGAAACAAAATGATACCATTTTATTTTCGCTAAACATAGGGATCAAATCAGTAGCTCTTAATATGGTCCCCAATGAATGGCTTTCGTTTGATTCACCGCGTAAATTAAATTGATGTAAGGTATACATTTATCATTATAATTTATGAAAAATATTCCTAATACTACATTATTATTCGTGATAATTAATTAATTTTGTAATCGTACTACGAGTATATGACTACAAATAAAACGCTTTAAGCGTTTCTACATGGTGCATTGCAGCGAATATGAATGAATAAGAATATGGTAGATAAAAATTACAGGGTCCATGTGAGACATTGCAAATTATGTATAACATCTATGAATAAGTACTGTACCATGGTTACAATAAAGAATTATATATTGATTATGAAATTAGTGATGCATATCACTAGTTTGTATCTACCATATAAAAAGAGATAGAGAACCGGGTTGCAGCACACTAGGCATTTACAGACAAGTAAGCGAAATACCATGATAAGAAATCACTGAGTCACATTTTAAGCCTTTAACAGTTAACTGTACCTTTTGATTTTTAAGTTAAGAGCTAATTTGTAAGCAATAAAGGGATCGCAGTTATGACGTTTTGATTATGGTAATGTGCCGATGTGATAAGCGCAGGAGAGTGAGGTCATGGAACTTTGCAGGACTGAGGCTCAGACTTGTTCGCGAGAACGAGACAAATTCGCACCTTTCCGATGCTAATATATTACATTTTCGACAAGTACTTATTTGGTGTTAACGTCAACGCTCGAAAATTTATTCAAACAACACACAGTAACAGAACTTATTTATTGTTGTTAATGGATCCTAAGCGAACCTATGCTGTTAGCTATTGAATTTCATGCTAAGGTACCTATTGTGAACAAAGCGCATTCCGAGGCTGCGTAGGCCGACGATGCATGTTGTCGGGTTATGTGTATGGTAAAGCTGAGCGCAAAGTTAGCGAGTCGACGAGCCCGTCATTCGCGGCTCGGCAGCGGCGCGGCGTAGTCGGTGTCGCGCCCTAGCAACACTCACTTCAACATCACCCGACTTTTGCTGTCAGCGGTACACCATGAGGGCTGGAGGGGCCCCTTTAGCGGCCCTCCTGCTCATCTCCGCTTCCTTGGTAACAAAGGTAAGTCAACTTCGGTCGAATTTTAACTATAAAGTTAGACAGCCAACGTGCGCACGCCGGCTATTGAAATAAGTTTGCAAAAACTTTCTTGGGATTTTTGTTTTCTTTCACAAATAAATTAAGATACAAGGTTGCCAAAATTTTGAATAATAAAAGATTTAGCTTTCATATTACTGCAACTATACACCAACTAGTATATACCTAGTTGCTTACATTACAAATCATGCCGGCGCCGATGTTGGACTCAATATTTTTTATATGTTGCCTATTATAGTGGAAATGGTATTATACAAAAGTAAACTAAGGAGTTTCGTAAATAAGCAATTAAGCAATACAATATAATTATTAATCAGCGAAACAGCTTGCGAATTTGTGTTAGAGTCATATGAAAATGGCCGTAAAGCCGGCTTTATTTAACTTGCCAGAAACGCCTGACATCGGACTAGACGATAACCTACCAGTAGGTAAATGTTGATAAACCAACATTTATTTTATTTAGGACTAGCGATAAAATATGGTTCACCGACTTTAGGTTTCATGATTTATATTTTTTTTAATATATAGTCATGGTACACATAGTTAGGCACCTACATAAAATGGGTAATTGTTCAGTAGGTATTCTATACAGATACTCGTAACTCGTACACAATATTAACAATACGTACCTACATTCACACGTCGCGACACTCGCGACCAAAGGGCCTTAGAATAAACGATATTTATGTAGTTAAAAATTAAAGAGATTATCTTATTAATTTTCAAATACTTATTTTTATGAATGACTTCTCGAATTCAAAGTTATTTATAACTGATGTACTTTCCTTGTAACTTTAATCTTAGTGTTAAAATAACAATTAAAACTACTATGTTTTTTTTATTTAATGAGATAGTTATTTTGAAGAGGTAAAAATAAAAATAAAATGTAATTTAATTTACCAATTAAAATTAAAATTCTTGACATGTAATATGTAATAATATTATTAATAAATGAGTATGAGTATGAGTAAAGGTCTAGTGACGCAGTAAGATAGGTCCTACATTGTTTGGTAAAAGTACAATTTTAGTTTTATATTTTATGTTATTGAGTGTTGATCTTTAGAGGTAAATTTTATTAAATAAATAAATAAGACTTATTTTAATTAATAATTAAGCTAGTCATTAAGCCGTTCTGTTCATAAGTTAGTAAAACAGTTAAAATCTTCTAAACTGAAGTTTAGTTATTTTTATAGGAAGAACGCAGGAAACTTTTTCCTATAGCCGCAAAGTTGGCGAGAAACCTAAAAAGGTTTTGCAGAAGCTTTTGAACAACTAGGTAGGTATGTATACCTTGACCGAACCGTAGTCAGAATGTAGACTTAATGGGTCGTGGGTGCTTGACGCATAGGTAGTCCCTACGCGTTGAGTTTTAGTCTTACTCTGTAAGTATCACGTTGTGTAACGATAATATAGGTGCAGGTATTACTAACTCGTACTTAAGAGTCTCGGTTCTGTTGTTAGCTTAAGTAAAAAAATAGAACATCACTTTGATTTTAAGGGTCAAAGCAATTTAGTGAAAAAGAAATACAGTAAGTTTTATATGCATTAAAGGTGGCAGAGGACGTGTCAATTGCATTTATTTAAGTTTGGAAGTTCATAAGTTCATATGAGTAGAAGAAGAAGTTGGTAGCGTGATATTCATCTACAACACTTTCACAACTTATGTACCTATACGACGTTTAAATGTAACGTTTGGATGATGACTGCAGCTGCATGTCAAGGATAATGACAGAGGCAGCGCCCGCGCCATGCCGCAGCAGTAATGTCGCAGTAGTAATGCAGCTGCGGTTGCCATCTGAACGTCACGTTTGTGACAAGAACCCGATCGAAGTAACGCTCTCATTTTAAAACGACACGCTGAAATTACATGGGACTTGGCATGAACGTTTAAGTAAATAACGTATATCTATGTCCGGTATTAGTTTTTGTTTCTAAAATTTGTATTCAAAGAAAATACATGGAGTAGAAGTTTTGTACGTAAAATTTTGGTAGTAACTCGCTAGCTTTTTCACATTTGTTTTGTTTAAAATGTTTAAGACGAACAGGGACGATCGCCCCGAATCCGTCTTTCCATACAAACGTAGTCCCCATTTTCAACTCTGGATATGAACAGTATTGAATTTTTTTTATCACAATGTGATATGTATTAATCATAGCTAAGCTAAGAGTTTGGTGCATTTTAAAACTTGTATAAACCTTGTCTTTCGCTTCTAATTTTATAATAATTAAAAAAAATTTAAAAAAATCTAACGGATGCTCGGCCGCTTCCACTAAAATACATACAATTCTGTAAAAATATTTTCCATGATGTCAATATCCAGGGAAGAAAACATTCACATGGAGAATCGATCATCCCCTTTCCTCTTAAAGCTAAAGCCCTACACATACAACAGACAATCGTCATTTTAATGTAGTTAAGACATTTTTTGTAGTATTATGAAATAATAACACGTTTTAAGAGTAGATAAGGATAACCCAATAATCCTTGTTCGTAACGAAGCATAGTGCGATGTAGGTTTCTCGAAGTCTGCCAGTCATAAAAAAAAGCTTATTGTTTACTCATGTAGCTCATTCGCTCTTGCACTCGCGACTGAACCTTTATCAAGTTAATGGGAAGCACTCTCCGCCTCCGCACAAGCAGCCGCCTAACAAGCGTTCTCGCTTAAAAAACATGAAAATTGTGTTCACAACGAAAACTAAAACACTTTAAAACAGTAAGTCAACAACTACGGTAAATGAAACTGAAATCTATAATGCTATATATTATTATATATGATTCAGTTAAATATATTTAATTAGTCTTGAACTTGGATTTTAAATAAAATTAATGCAAAATAAAATAATACACAAATAACAGTATTGGCAGTTTTATTTAATCGTTATACAAATTATGTAATTTATGCCTGTCTTAAAATATGACAACCTACTTCATAATTTTACTCAGGCATTACTACGGACAATTTAGTGATTGGAATAATGAAGCGACTGTAATGACAATATTAATCATTTAATTCCTACTGATGTGTCCGACCCGTATTTAACTTTCTTCAGTATTCTATTCATTCAAAACGTAGTTATGATGTTGTATGTACGTTAGACGTACATACGATATAATGTTCCTATAGGTCTCTGCGGATGACAGCAGCGATTTCTAAAACAAACTTTTTTCTGCAATCCCTTTAGCTGCAGAGACTTTGATATTACGGTATTAGAGAATATCAAGCTTTCCAGAAAATATTTGTCATAATTTAAAATGTAATTTAATATTATGTTTGCATCTATACCACTTATCAATTAGCCTCGATTTCTACTTATTTAGGATGTATAGTTTTTTTGGTAGCCACTCGGGATGAATGGCCTCAATAACTGCTTACTTAATGTCGTATATTTTAAGAATATATTTATCACCTACAGTTAAATAGCGTTTTTTCAAACGGGTTAATCGGAGTTGGGCGGTTAGTGTGAAATGTGCATATACTCGTAATGTATATAAACAAAAACAAATACTATGACTGATGACAATGGAGCAATCATAACCAATTTCGGCAGCAGTGACTGCGTGTACAAATTAAAAAAAAACAGCATTTGTTAGAGTGTTGAAAACTATCTGCGTTCACTCTATTTAAACAGGAACACGTAATATACCGCTAATTTGCTCATAAACGCCATACGCTTGAGTCCCGTCGCTTAGGTTATGGAATTCAATTTAGCATCTTGGCAACAACACATTTCTTAAAAGCTTTACGTTATATGTAAACATGCATATATCGCATTAATGTTATTGATGTAGAAAGAGTTATGCAGGGTGTCGGTTATTTTGTATCCTGGTGACGACTCTGGATGGTCACCTTTATATTATTCGAATGTCACAAGAAAGAAGGGCTTATTTCATTGGCACACGTTAAAAAAACTTCACTTATTTAATGTACCTACACTAATAGGTAGGTAGGACCATCAAGTAGTTGGAACTTACAATATAGCTACAATAGATGTAGGAATGAACATCATAGAATTTTTGTAAACGTTCAAGTTTTTGGTATACCTATATTCCAAATTGAATACAAAACAACGGAACCCTAAAAACGGAATGCAAACATAGATGCATAAAGAATGCGTTAGTTATGCGGATTTGTCAATTTTAATTGTAATTACACTTTAACTCGAACATTTATTAATGTCAGGCCATGCTCAGTATAGGGTGCTGTAGTTACCATTCTGTCAGACTTTTTGCAATAACTCAATGAATGGATGTAATTCGATAACTCAAAAACGGCTGGACCGATTATAGTTCAAGAGTTAGAAGGGGTTTACACTTACTGTTTCTTACGGAGCGATTTTTTTCAACAATATTCACTTTATAATAAAATGATTACTGGAGACCCTATTCGTTTTGAAAGACCTATCCAACGATAAACGAATAGCTTAAAGTGTTTTTTTTTAATAAATACATTTTGTATGGGAGGCACCCAAAAAAAGGTTTTTTTTTTCAGATTTTATTTTAGTGTTCTGTCGCCATGCATGATTTATGTGTCCATGCCAAATTGCAGCTTTCTAGCACTAACGATCATGGAGTGGCAGACAGACAGACAGCGAAATTATAAGGGTTCCTAGTTGACTAACGGAACCCTAAAAAACGGTATACATGAATGTCAATAAAATGCGGTAAAACCGTCGCTTGTGGGACGAGTTTAGCTAACTTTAACTGTGATAAGACTTTTTTCTGTCGGTTACCTTATCATTTTTGGTCGTAAAGTTATTTGAGTTAACAAATACAGTACACCAAACAGTATTTTCAAGGTCAGATTAAAAAAAACCCGAAAAATAAGCATTTATTCAAATTTTACTACTGTTTTGGAGGCTACAAGTCTCCTTCCTTCTATTTCTCAATCAAATCTCGTTTAAATCCACAAATTTAAGACCGTGAAATTTATGTAAAAAAAGTAGGCAATAAGAGAAAGATGCCAACTATGAATGATGTTTTTTGTGTTAGGTATTCATAATATTTTGATTTTCGATAAGAGAAATTGCATCCAAATATTAAAAAAACTCACAGCAGGTTTCCGGCATAGACCGAATAGGCTAGACCGTTCATAAAACCTTGTTTCTACGCGAAAGGAAATTTCGGGCCATTATTTGTTTACTCAAACAACGTTAAAAACTAAGCCAATACCATGAAAAGAAAATACTGCCTTCAGCTCTGAGAGTTCCGTACAATTGCCAATTTTTTAATAAACGTAGTCTCTTAACAACGTTCTATTTTTCTTTACATGAAGTTTTCCGGTTTTTAATATTTAATTGTAATGTTTAAGAGGTATAACAAAATAAAAGAAATAAAACACTATTCTTGTGTGGGGTATGGTATCTCCCTAATTTTTTAAATAATTTTACTAAGGATTATTATGATAAAATAAAATTATTTATTGCAAACTACATAAAAAAAATGCAGACATTGAGAAAAAATATAAATTTGTAGGTAACAACAGGCGGACTTATTACTAAACAGCGATCTCTTCCAGACAACCTTCAGATAGTGAGACGGCGAACGAAGCGAGGTTAACGGGTGATGCAAAATAAAGAAAAATGTGGTAAAATACAATATAATACATATACTACACAAATATAGTTAAGAAAGACTACATTTATTACTTACTATATACAAAAAATATATACACATATATAAATGACAAAGGAATCCATAACAACGATAAGGAGTTTAAAAGAATATAGGACCTTCATGATATAAAAAAATAATGTTATTTTTTATAGGTTTTTAATAATGGGGAGTGATTTGGCACGTCTTATATCAATGGGTAGATTATTTCACAGCCGGACAGCACGAAAACTGAAAGAGTTGATGTAAAATTTTGAAGAAGAAGGAGGGGGAACAAGTAGCAGGTTTTGTTTGAGAGCATCTAAGTGACGAAATAAATTTTAACCGGCTTTAAGATAACAAGATTTTATTTTCTGTAATTATACCGGCAAAACAAAAACATATTCTGTGAATTTGTCGGACGTGCTCGTGCCCGTTGACAGACTGACGCATGGTCAAAGGGATAGCAGAAACTACAGGCCAATTCGATCGAGCACCTGACATCAAACCAATATTTGAATCATATTGGAATCATATCAGTTAGCTGTCATTCTTGTGTTCGTTATTAGTGCGAGCGACACACCCGCGCGTATGACCGCTAACTGATATGATTCCAATGTGATTCAAATATCGGTTTGATGTTTAATATCAAGTACACGTTCGATTTGGCCTGTCAGTAAGTGTTCGCGTACGGAACACCAAAAAATATAGTTTATCTTATCTACCAAATCGACGCCGGCGCTTCCTATTTATGTATAACATTTTTACATGTAATGGTTTGTAGGTTTGTGCAATGTACTAATTATAACTACATATCCCGCGGACATGATAATATAACGAAAACTGATAAAACTGCTCACAAGCTGTCAATTTAACCTCGTGTGTATCACTCGAATAATAGTACTTATATATAAGTACTATTATTACACATAAATTATATATTAATAATTTTACCTACATATTTTCTTAATTTTATTTTCCGAAAACTACCTTAACTTCTTACTCTTTTTGAAGTGGTATTTATGATTTTTAACATGATAGAATAGAGTAGAGAAGATTAAGCTAAGTTGGCAGCGATGTTGATAGCTCAGCCTGTGCAAGTGTTAAGTAAACGTGATAATTTAATAAAAGTTTGATGTTTAAAATAACACTCGCACTGTCTGGGCTGTCAAAATCGCTGCCAACTTAACTTCGTCTGACTCTAATTAGATGATTTTTCTTATCGTAATGATAATATTACGTTAAATTATCTTCCTAACACTAAATGAAGAATATCGGTGGATTTTGTTATTTTAAATTTTCTTAATTCACTTGGTTTTTCTTCAGAGTTTTAAGTTGTATTTGTGTATCTGCTCACCTATGTTTTTCAAGTTAGGTGCCACTACGGACCTGTGACTGAACTAATAGAGGCCTTAGTAAAAGTAGCAATGCCTATTAATCTAACACTAATTTATTTATCCATTTACTTCGCACATCTGTTAATCCAATTGTGTGTAGCAAGGCAAAATTTAAGTAACATAAAAGTGTTATGCAAGTGATTGCCTCGTCCGGGGTTATCCTGGGTGTTATCAGTCTTCCAAGACTCAATCCCTCAATTTCTGTCCGCACACATGTACATATACGCGATAAATTAACGAAAATAGTTACATTTTTGGTACACTTATCTGGGCAGTTTATCAAAAGTGACCCAGCACTAGCGCCTTGCACAATACTTGTTGTCGATAACGATGCCAATTTGCTTGTATCATGAGACAAATTAAGTCATTAAACGCGAGTTAATCACGTGTAAAACAATTGAAGTTAGTATTGTTTTATTATATTTCATGAAAATGCGCATAGTAGGTAGGTGTACATGTGCATCAAGGACCTAAGGTTTCTATTGCAAATGCCGCAAATACGTAGCCGTCGCCTAAAGTAAAGACGCGTATTTGCGACGTTTTACAACTTGAGCAGTAGCGGCAGCACTGCCTGCCTTTACCTACTTTTATCATAAATTAATCATTTTAACATTATTTTATTACATATGTATTCATCATCTTCCTCGTGTTATCAGGGCATTTTGCCACGGCACATGGGAGCCTGGGGTCCGTTAAAAATTTAGACAAGGTTCATCGTCATTTGTCGAGTCTGAGTAAGATTAGGGAACTGGAAAACTTATCATAAAAATGTGATAACACAGACGACCCACATCTTGCAGTTGCTTAATCTTAGTGCAGCGGATGTGTGCAAGCAGTTGTTTATAAGGCATCATGCAATCAAGCATCAATTTGCTTGGTGCAATGCAGAGCCTATTCAATTTGATGTTAGTGAACTTATTGAGAGGCATTTTATACATTTCACGTACTGAAATTTAAGATTTTATTCTTAGCAAAATTGGTAGAACTCGCATACCTTACATATAAGTATATCCGAGTTGTTTGGACGGTGGTCGCTCATTATAGTATTTTATGCAACAGTTGTATAAGAAGGGTCAAAAAAGGCGAGCGGCGTGAGTTACAACGTGAGCCGGAGCCGAAGGCGTAGGCGAACATTGTAAAGGAATACGCCACGAGCATTTTTTGACCTACTTATACAACGTTGCATACAATATTTTTCCTACGAGTCAACAAAAATAAATCTTAATTTAGGTAAACAAAGCAAAAGTATATAGCCAAGACGCGCGAGCATACCTTGTTACGCGCCCGGCCCGCCCCGGGCCGGCCGGTCAGCGACACCTCGTAACTCATGCGGCCCTGGTACTTGCTACTTGCTAAATAAAATTTTTGGACAGTTTTTTCTCAATATTGGCCACCGTAGCCTACGGAGACTAACAAGCAACGCTAAGCGGTCTTCGTAGTCTATGGGTGTTACTATATTACGGGTGTCACATGCGTGTTTCTGACTTATGAAGTAATTATTTTTACTATGCAACCAAATGAATATTTTGTAAGTTGGCAGCAATGCACTTAGTTTTCAAACTGTATTCGTTTTGGTTTTGTTAGGTTGGTAGCCATTAATCGCAGTAACGTTATAGCGATTAAAAGCACAAGAGCTTTTATGAGGAATAGACAATATAGACTTTTCTTGAAACCTTTTATGTATGTTCTTATATTCGTGTTAATGAATGCATAAATGACAGATAACAGTAGAGGAGTAGGAAAAATTATTTAAATTAAACATTATGACGTGCGTCACACGTAGATATATTGTAACTTTTATTGTTCGATACAATAACAGCTTAGCTAGTAATTTTCGATTCACCAGGTTGATAATTATTTTTTATTATTCTGGATATGAGAAATAATAGGTAATGGTGACGTCGTATCAAGCAATTTAATTTACATCAATTTGTTTGACCTCAAAATGTCTAAACATAATGTAATGGTAAAGTGGCTGGCACTTTAATAAGATTTACGATTACTGTTTGTCATACAAATAGTAACAGGCTTATGTATCTACTACATATGCAAAAAGTAGAATATATATGTTGAAGTGCGAAGTGTAATTTTATTAATAGTGTGTTTGTTTTCAAACGTATGCTTTGCAATCACCTGCTGAGTGCAGCACAAGTGAGTTAGTCCTTATATGTAGTAATATCATTTGTGTAATATTGTAAATAATGTTGTTAATGTCCAAAATTGTAAATAGTTATTCTCAATTGCTTATAGTTGTCATCTTTTCTGAATTATTTTTCTCACTGCACCCACATTCGAGAATTTCTGTTTTGCCCTATGGTTGACTGGTAGAGAATGCCTTAAGAAATTAAGTTAGCCATTTGTATTTTTATTGAGTAATAAAGTTTAAATAAATAAATAAATTATATATAACTCTTTGTTGGATTTAATTTATTTATGTTGGATTGGATTTAACTATTTCCAATAAAGCTTTAAATATTGAACCATGAGAATGTAACCATGGCAATGCGCGACAAGAAAAATTTAAGTGATCCAGGATAAAAAAAAACGAATGAAAATTATTTAGGTATTGAGATTCAATTATAGATTTGTATAGGGAAAAGCTGTAAAGTGGTAAAAAATGTCTTAAGTAATATATATATGAACAGCCCCCAAACTTAGTATATTTACACTATGACTGTCACAGACATCGACCATTTAGGTTTTCATATATTTAAATTAGGCGGAAGATCCCTCGATTCAGAGTGTTGACATCATATTTTATTTACGAGCTTTAGAAAATTACTACTTTCGTTATTATTTTATGGACGTAACGAGCGAGAAATAAAATAAAAAAACCGGTACCTAAAGTTCCATTTTCTTTCGATTAGATAGATAATATTTTTTTTAGTTAAAAATGGAAATTATGTCAATTTATGACAGATTCTAAAATCAAACTAAAATATACCTTGGAAATTTCTAAGTTATTCTTATAACCATTTTATGTTTTTGTATTGTCAATTACTATTGATTGGTTTGAACTCAAAACTGAGTAACGAACAGTAACGAATCACACCTTTCATTTGGAAAATTTTTAATTATCATATTTTTTGTAAAACTTCTGAATCAAATGACTGTGACAAAGGTACGATCTGATAGACAGACATGATGAAACATTAGGATTTCGTTTTTCCTATTTCGGTTAGGGGAGACCGCGGTGAGTTGACACAATAAGTAAGTAAGTAAATATTCTTTATTGCACCACAGAGAAAACAAATTTTGAAACAGATTTAAAAAGTAGCAACAGCAGGTCTTATCACTGTAATCGATCTCTTCCAAATAACCTTAGAGTAGCAGGATATAAAGAACAGTAAGTTTACACACAATAGTAAGTTTACTCAGCGTCCATAACTCGTCAACTATAGGCGCTAGACGTATGGCCACCAATTATATTATATTCTCTTTTCTTTTTATTCTTCCTTTCTTACCAACTCCATCTCCAATCTTGATCAAAATCCTCTGGCTTTTATTTGGGGTCAGCCCTCCTGATACTCTTTCGCCAATGTTGGCGGTTTTGCGTCATTTCTGGCGTTAAGTCCGTCGTCAGCAAATCTTTTTGGACTGTCTGCATCGAGGTGGTTGGTGGCCGGCCTCTGCTTCTTTTGCCTTCTTCTATGGTTAGTACCTCTCGAGTCATGTGGTCTTCATTTCAGCACATTACGTGGCCGAACCAGCACAGGCGGTTCTCTTGTATTTTTTGGGGTATATCGGCTACTTTGAAATACCCCAGAATATATCTATTTTGGATCCTGTCTAGTCTAGTTACACCACCAGCCCATCGAAGCATTTTCATTTCGTTGACATGCATTTTTTGTTCTTCGTGCTTTCCAACCCCCAGCACTCGGATCCATATAGCAAGGTCGGCCTGACTGCTCGCTTATACACTGAACCCTTGGTCTTAATGGGTATTATTGCATCACAAAGAACGCCGGAGAGCCATCTCCACTTGAGCCAGCCTGTTTTAATTCTATTGGATATATATCATCCTCCGTGTTTGCTTTGATGTTGACTACGGACCCCAGGTACTTAAATTATTCTTCTTTTTGATTTAATGATGTACCTTCGATAGTTGGTGCAGGTTGATTGTTGCTATTTTTCCCAGAGAAACTGCAATGTATTCAATCTTTTCACGACTAACTCGTAGGCCACTGTCTTCTAATGCTTTTAGCCATCTGTTCATATTCATCTGGATTTCCGGTAGTGATTCTTCAATTAGGACTACATTGACAGCGTATAAAAGTGTCCATGGAGCTGGTTTTTGGAGATCTTTAGTGATGTAGTCCATAACGATGTTAAAAAGCAGAGGGCTGAGAGCGGACTCTCGGTGCACCCCGACTCTGACCTCAAAACTGTTGCTTACACCTGCTGTTGACACCACTCGCGTTGTTACGCTGCTATATATGTCTTGTATGATTCTAATGTATTGCTCAGGTATCGTCTGGGCTCGAAGTGCTTGCCATATGAGCTTGCGTGGTATTCGGCCAAAGACATTTTCCAAATCAATGAAAATGAGGTGAAGATCCTTTTTTTGTGATGCCGGCTCTAGGGGTAAAACCAAACTGGTTTTTGGTGATGGAAGAGAGTTTATTTAACCTAGTGATAATGACTTCTTCCCATATTTTCAGGGTGGGAGTGGTTATTTAATGGCCCTATAGTTTTCACTCTTCTTCTTCCTCGCGTTGCCCTTTACTACTATAATATTGACACGGTTCATGGGAGCCTGGGGTCCGCATAACAACTAATCCCAAGATTTGGCGTAGGCACTAGTTTTTACGAAAGCGACTGCCATCTGACTTTCCAACCCAGAGGGTAAAACTAGGCCTTGTGGGGATTAGTTCGGTTTCCTTACGATTATTTTCGTTCACTGAAAAGCGACTGGTAGATAACTTCCGAAAAACTCATTGGTTCGAGACGGGGTTTGAACCCGAAATACGTATATACTTATTTATTTACCTAAGAGTTATTTAAGTATTATATTTTTTACATTTAAATTATAATGTTGTCATAAAGACAGCTGTTTATTTTCTCAATTGGGCAAACGAGTGAATCAGTATACATTTATAAATAGGTCTGAAGTCGAATAAGAGCTCATTGTATTTAAATTGTTATGCATGAACAGAATGGCGCTGGTGACACATTTGTTCAGTTTGGTGGACGTGCAGAGAATCTCTCAAGAACCTGACCATATTCTACCATGCACTTTGTCTAGATATCTAATTAAAATATTCTAACAATTATTCGAATTTAAATAATCGGTATTTAGCATAGTAGCTAGTCGAGTTAAATTGATGCTGCAGTAAAAATTCTGGTCTTTAATAGAACTTTGACACTTACGTAACTATTTTTTATGTGATGTGAGACGGTGAAGTCACAGTCCAAGACCTTGTGTTGTGTACGCAAGCATTTGTCGTTAACGCCGCGCGCCGCGTTCGCGGGCTGCGCGATTGACAACGAAACGTCTATTGGAAACTAGTATTTTAATAAACAAACTGAATGTATTTAACAATCATCATAAACACATTCAAAAATATTCTGGAAGTAGTAGTAGGTAGTTTAAATAATAGTGCTGAGATGCAAATCTTAAAACCTACCAAATAAAAATATTAACATGTAACTAGGTAGACAAACTTAAACGTAGCCTCCTCCTACATTTTCGTATAAATATTTGCCGTCATCCATCACGTTTGTTATTTTATTCGGTTGCCGAATATCTCGGTTTTTTCATATGCCTATGCGTATAAGTGCGCATAGTCGCAACGGCATGTAAGAGCGATAGCTCGTATTTGCAAAACTTAAAGATCTATTAGGGGTTATGCCAGAGCTTGTATTCTTTTCTTGTAAATAAAATAAATATTACTGCAAATCTAAATGATCAGTTATAACGGTATCCTTGTAACCATTCGGCTAGGATTTCCTTTGTGTGAATTGATAGAATTATAACTTATATCAATTGATTAAATAAATTCAAAATTATTTTGACTTAATCGATAGTTGACTGACGGTATGGTATGGCAAACCGTGCGTCGCCAAAGGAACGAAATACGTAGGTATGGTTTTACCCTTTCTACTACTACTAGCTGCCCGCAAACTAAAACTTGCCAAGACAAATGTAATTTTTATTTGCTAAAACAAAAATTTAAAATACAATGGAATAGGAAAACTTTTTATAAGGTCTCTGGGTGGATACACTAGGCGGGTTAAACAATACAACCGACTTTTCAAAACATATTCTGTAATGTTTAAGTCGCAATTAAATGGTATTATTATCTGACAGCGAACGTTAATCACTGCGTTAATCGCATTTGATTATTAACCATTACAAATTGAACTGTAAACCGAAACGGACGGTTACTGTTTATGCTTCAATTTGTAATGGTTAACGTCCATTAAAGTTTCGGCCAGCACTGCTATTTGAGAGCAAATGCAGAGATACGTACTTAAAATATCCACATTACTATATGTCTTCAGGACTAACTGGACCTACCCTGTTCAAGAAATCAGGGAACAATTTCCTGAAGAATTCAGAACCTCCTTTGACGATGTTTGGTTGTTATAAAGTAAACAGTCATTATTTATTTTACAAAATAGAACCATAAAGTATTCTGATCATCTAAAACCTTTATTTCACTGCTATTCGTTTCCGTCAGCTTTTGGCGATCTTTTTCCGTCTGCATCATCTGACCGAACCTGTAGGGCTAAGATGGTCGGCTCTTTATCATTTGTCACCATGCCTGTCACGTTTTAACAAGTATGTAAGTGCGACAGTGACGGGAATAGTAACAAGCGATAAAAATGGAACCATTCTGCCCCTGCTGTACTATTTATTTATCTAAATCTAACTATCGTCTTAGGAATAGTCTCCCTGTTAAAATTAGACAGTGTCCGAACTGGTTTGCATTAAAAAAATCCAGTGAGTACTTGGCTGGCGGTATTGAAAACTTTTAACTTTTATTTAAAATTCATCTAATAAATAAATAATAAAATATGAATTTCCTAAATATGTGTATGTAAGCAGGTAAATGTATTTGTTTTAATATTATAAATATATGTATGTTTATGCTTGTGTATTATTTATGTTTATACCTATGTATTGTAATAGGACTTAGTAACATGATGTTGTACTGCTTAAAACTTATCTTATACTCCTTATAGCATTAAAGTCGCCTTTTGTACGTGTTTTATTTTGTGTAACAAGGATTAAATAATCCAATATAAATAAATAAATTAAACGTCAAAAGGACGTTATGACAGAATGGTAAACTATACATTTCGTACTAAATACACCCTCAAATCGCGTGCTGGCCGTGCAGCACTCTTCATCGATGTCGAAACCGAATGGAAGGATAACTGAGTCACAAAGATGATTCTCGAAAAACTGGATTGGTGATCATCCTGACTTAGCGCGCACGCGGTGTGCGAGGAGGTCGAGCGAGGGATATTATGTTCTCTTGTAACGGTAAAATAGGATGCCAGAAAGGGCAAAATTTTATCGAGTAGTTAAGCACATTCATAAAGAATATGTAACCTATTAAACTGTAAGTAAATGTCAAATAATGACGTTACTTTTATTATTTTTGGTCTTGTGAGTTCCGATTAAGAGCCCGGTAACGATTTTAGAGCAAAAATGTAAAATTGATAGATCTAGTCGTTGAAATTGTACACCTTTTGTTACGTAATATCTAAATAACAAGTATTGGTTTCTATTAGCACGTCTTCTCATCTTGCTATTTAATAATGAGGTCACAAGTTTGCGTCCCCGGTAATATGTGACGAGAAAGGACAGTTTTAGAAAAATCAAAAAATCATGGTGGTAAATTATACAAAATGATGTATAAGAACAGTTTCAGCAAATGTTGTAGATTGTTTAAGTATCAAAAATTACGTTGAAGTCGATGTTCAGAGAAATTGTCACTTGTTTGAAATTATTTCTGGACAAAATTTATTTCGTGTAACTTTCATTTACACTACATTAAATTTATAATAACAAAGATAAAAAAAATTAAAGTAGAAGTACAGGATATGTGTAATACAAAATTACCATTTTTAGTAGTCTAAACTTACAAATAAGAGCTTTAAAATCATTGCTTTACGTGCGTAATCAGTGTTTTACCTGAACGTCCATCAGAAAAAAAAACATTACTAATTAAGTGACTCTGTTTTAAAAAAATAAAATAAAATGAAGAACAAGACGTGCTAATAGAAACCAGTACTTGTTATTTCTAATAATTATAAAAAACTGTACAATTTCATCGACTACATCTATCAATTTGACATTTTTGCGATTAAAATCGATAACGGCCTCTTAAATTAATCGTGGATTAAGTCACAAGTCGGCCCGATTCAAACTTTAAGATAGGTACGTCATATATTAGGTCTACATACGAAATGGATCGCATATGTCATTGTCAAAAGTGACGTTTCTTCAAAACAAAAACGTAACTTTTCACACGACGTACCTATCTTAAAGTTTGAATCGGGCCAAGTGTTTTCTTTAATCAAAGAACTATCAGCATGCTGCTTATAAATGAAAAAGTTTTGGAACAGCAATTTAATGAACATAACAATACCTGTACTGAATTAACAGTGTCTTAGTGATTATATAATTTAAGTACCTTAAAATACTTTACTTTAGTTTTTTTTTTCTATTTTGTAGTATTTGATACAGAACTGAACTGAACATAGAGTTAATGTAACATACCAAACAATAAGTCTAGATTTTTTTTATATATAAAGAAAATATAACTCATTTGCCCCAAGAGAAGTGCACATGTAATTGGCCAAGTTCGAGGGCCCATTACGTCATAGTGTGTGCCGGCGCAGCGGCGCGCCGAGCGACCCATTTACGTACGCGACCGCGAGACCTTCCGGCAACATCTTTAATAAAATAGACATACTAACTGACCTCATTTAATGGTATTAGAAATTTACTCAATCATTCAATAGTGACAACTAACTCAATAATCAACTATAGGGGAGGGTGGGGGAATTGAGAACGGCGGGTAATAAAAAACCGTGAGATAGGTATATAGTAATTCTAATTGCACAAAAAAATCTTGAGTATGTTTAATACAAACATAAAAGAGGCCTTCATGTGCCTATGTGACTATAAGATTCTTAAGTTACGCATAAGTGGTCCCAATTAATCAAACATAATATTTTAAAGTTTTGTTATAATTTTTATTTTATTTATTTATTTACACCATGATAGATGTAAGCATAGAATTTTTGGAGTTGAACACTCTAAATTTTGGTATTATCTTTGTATGTGCTTTCAAACCCCAGGTGGTTTCCAGTTCACCAAAAATACAATCATGACTGATACTCATTTTGATTGATATTAATTACTTGGGGTAATTAGGACGTAAGGAATTGAGAACGTTCCCAATTATCCCTTGTATTCTTATAAATTCCTACTATATAAGTACATACTGATTGGAAGTACGATATTTTTTAACTTAAGAAACTTGAAAAGTAATACTAGATTCATAACCTTTAGTGTTTCCATTTCCCCCACGGACTGTTTCCAATTACCCAATACGGTTTCGGGTAGATTGATAAAGTTTATTTAAAATTATGATTTTATTAAAATTAGATAGGTAGACAGGATAATCAAACCAACGGTTAGCGTAAAAAATGCTTCGGTTTGTGGCATTTTTATATATTTTTAGAGCGTTTGAAGTTCATTGTTCACAATTCTTCCACTTTTACCTAAGAAATAGGAGAAATTCACTGCTATTTACTACACCAATATACTTTGATATATTATCCGTTCTTTTAACTTTCACCGATTTTAATATATTGTATTTTACTTAGTTCAGTAATAAACTAGATAACCCGATTCTAGAGTTATGTATAACAGTCTAGAATTGGGTTATCTATTTTATAAGTGAACCAAGTGTAGTTCACTGATACTGGTAGTGACAACAAGTCAACTCCGCCCTTTACTGAAATAAAGCGAAATTGAAGCGGCTGTAAATTCGATAACTACCTATTTCAATAGTTTATTTATTTATTTATTATTGATTAGCAATACCTAATATACCTTATAGCTAATATACCTTTAGATATATAAAAACGCTAATCGGAACTTAAAAAAATGTATAGAAATAACCAAGTGACTTTTCGTAACATCAGCCATACCGATTTTTTTTTTCTTTTTGTTTGGCGTTTGTTGATGTAGATTGTCATCTTGGCTAGGCCTCCTGTACTACATCGATGATTAACTTATATTTGTACAGTACCTATTCAAGCTACATACTCGTACATGCCAAATTTTATTATTGATTATAGCAACCGAACTTTCTACTAATTAAGTCAGGTTAAAAACAGATATTGACTTCAAAATTTGTATACAAGATTTACCTAAATACTAGGTGTTTTTTCAATCCCTTAATGTTATAAGAACATTCCTTTGGCTACCACGCTATTATCTCTAGTTAGGGTTTGACAGATGATTCGTTGGATTGTAGGTAATGAGTCGAGATGCATATAAAGAAACCTATGTTTACCAAAAAGTTTGAAATAGCTATAATAATAGCAATTTGCTAAGGAATCAACGTGTAGTTTAGATCGCACTATGTAGAAAACTATAGGTATTTTAAGTTGGTATTTTTAAGCAATCAAAAGATATCGAGCGAAAGAAATAATACCATTGTAGTCGTAATAATCTAGGATTATCAATATACTCGTTCTGCTTACCATTTATGTATTATCATTGTTTGAGTTCTAAAGAAGGTATTACAAATACAGACCGGTAGATAGAAGTAGATGTTTCTGGTTATAAACCAAAATTAGCAAAATTAAATTTGCTAAATAAGTATGCAAATATGCGTATAAAATGAGTAGATATGAATTTCGCTCACGATAGCTTAATCACACGACACCCTAGTAATGATTAAAAAGTTGTCTTGTGACAAACATATATTGTATAGATATCAGCAACAGAAATCTATGGTATCCAAAATATATATTCATTTTGGATAGGTACCAAATATAAACAATGTGAAACAATTTAAGTTACAAATTTCACAAAGTCATATAGGTACATATAATAGCTAAACTCATTGTGAATCAGATTAACATGTTAGCTAAGAGTAACATTTTATAGCTTTTTTTTCGTGTAACCTAAACACTGTGTAATAAATTAAAACAATAATATCTAGCACCGGAAACAAATAATAATAAAACATTGTATTACTGGAAACAAATGCGGTATAAAAGCACTTGGTTTGGCTGAAATTATTGTACATCTTGAGATTTCTAGTGACAGGTGAGATTTAATAAATAAAAAAAATATTGAATCACCCTTGATAATTGGAATTTGTTTTCGCGTCTAATAAAATTAATAATAAGTATGTTAATGCGTTCACCTCGAACATACTCGGGTTACTTGGCCGAATCACCCGATTTTAATCCATTTTTCCATTTTCAATAATTTTTCCACTGAGAACCATAGAGCAATCAAAAAAGCGGCCAAGTGCGAGTCGGACTCGCCCATGAAGGGTTCCGTACCATTTATGACGTATTAAAAAAACTACTTACTAGATCTGGTTCAAACCAATTTTCGTTGGAAGTTTGCATGGTAATGTATATCATATATTTTTTTTAGATTTTTCATTCCGTTATTTTAGAAGTTACAGGGGGGGGGGACACACTTTTTTTCACTTTGGAAGTGTCTCTCGCGCAAACTATTCAGTTTAGAAAAAAATGATATTAGAAACCTAAATATCATTTTTGAAGACCTATCCTTAGATACCCCACACGTATGGGTTTGATGAAAAAAATTTTTCTTTTTAATTTTTATGACGTATTAAAAAAAAACTACTTACTAGATCTGGTTCAAACCAATTTTCGTTGGAAGTTTGCATGGTAATGTATATCATATATTTTTTTTACATTTTTCATTCCGTTATTTTAGAAGTTACAGGGGGGGGGGACACACTTTTTTTCACTTTGGAAGTGTCTCTCGCGCAAACTATTCAGTTTAGAAAAAAATGATATTAGAAACCTAAATATCATTTTTGAAGACCTATCCTTAGATACCCCACACGTACGGGTTTGATGAAAAAAAAATTTTTTTTTTAATTTTTATGACGTATTAAAAAAAAACTACTTACTAGATCTCGTTCGAACCAATTTTCGGTGGAAGTTTGCATGGCAATGTATATCATATATTTTTTTTAGATTTTTCATTCTGTTATTTTAGAAGTTACGGGGGGGGGGGGGGGACACACTTTTTACCACTTTGGAAGTGTCTCTCGCGCAAACTATTCACTTTAGAAAAAAATGATATTAGAAACCTCAATATCATTTTTAAAGACCTATCCATAGATACCCCACACGTATGGGTTTGATGAAAAAAGATTTTTTGAGTTTCAGTTCTAAGTATGGGGAACCCCCAAAATTTATTGTTTTTTTTCTATTTTTGTGTAAACATCATAATGCGGTTCATAGAATACATCTACTTACCAAGTTTGAACAGTATAGCTTTTATAGTTTCGGAAAAAAGTGGCTGTGACAGAATCGGACAGACAGAAGGACATGACGAATCTATAAGGGTTCCGTTTTTTGCCATTTGGCTACGGAACCCTAAAAAGGAATGTACAGATTTTTTAAGGGTCGGCAACGCGCATATAACACCTCTGGAATTGCAGGCGTCCATAGGCTGCGGTGACTCTTACTAACAGGTGGCTCGTATGTTTGTTTGCCACCATCGTTGTATAAAAAAATTGTTAAGCATAGAGTGCTCAATCCATACATAAATATATAAAATCCCATTTATAATTATTTTTAAGCGACTTTTAAACTTATTAGTAATACGTTTAACCATACCTCTCATACAACTTATTATTATTATTAAGAAAGGAAACTAGTCTTTGCTAAGAACACATTTTCAAAGTAGATAGGTACTTAACAAAAATTGAATTGACAAATTTCGCGGCCTGTCATTCCGTCAGTTGCTCATTCAATTGCGCTGGCGACGTCGATGGCCTGCGTTCATTGTGCTTTATTGAACTAATTTATACAATTATACATAAGTGTTTAACTGCACCAATAAATCATTTGCATTACATCTCTCTCAGTCTTGCTGATAGCAAAATAGCATTTGGTAATATTGTGATATGTCTATTTAACTTAGATACACAAATATGAATTTCGGTTGTTCTAATTATAGAGAGGTGAATATGTGGGTCATACTGAAAAAGTTTTACTAGGGGGTCAACCCCAAAATGGCGAAAAAAAAACCATGATCTACATATCCACCCCTCAGCGTATGGTTAAACATAACAATTTCACCCTGTATATTTACTCCGCAGGGGCACTTTTAGATATTTTCCATAATTTGCGATACGTACTTTTAGAGGAGATTTTTGTGTACTAGTAAGGAAGCCAGGTCGTTCTTGTTCGCTTTGTCTTTCCCCTAACGGTCATCAACTACAAAAAGTCTGCATTTACATCCGGAGATTGAACCCGGATCGTCACTGTTACAACTTGGAACTATACATATACATTCAAACAGAATAACAATTTTTCTTATCGGTTCACAAATGACGGAGTTCTGAGGTAACATACATACGAAAAAAACCGGTGGATTTGATAACCTCCTCCTTTTTGGAAGTCGGTTAAAATACAAAACGGTTTCAAACTATATTTTTTTTATTACGTATCAATTAATTATGTTCCATTGTGACATATTTTGTCCTAAATAACTTCAATCCCTTTTATGAAACCGGGTATTAAGATCTAGAATAAAATACTGTTTGATTTTATCGGTTATGGACTTAAATATATTTAACATGCAAGGGGTTAACGCTTGAAGGCACTATAGAAAAATATAAAATATTCAGTAACGAGATGTGAAAAATTTAGCAATGCTGCCAGTACAGTAACTTTAGTGAATAAGAACCCTGCGAGGAATCTTAATGTATGAACTTAAATTATTTTATTTGGCTGACCTTTTCTTACGTGTATAAGTAATTAAATCATTATATATTTTTTAAACTTAATACTCTTATTATAAATAATGTGAACTACAGGTACAACTTAAGATTCGAACCTTATTTGTCAAATAAATATGTAATACTATTCTTAGATTGTATTTTTTTCGGGCGTATTTACATCTAAATAATTTATTTTGATGTTACGGCACAAAAGCCACGGAGTTGTTAACGCCCATTTAAAAAGCTATGCTAATTTCATGGTAATAATGAAACGACTAGTAATTATCAATAGTAGCTTCGAACCTTTAACTTTGTGTTGCTTTCCTGTTAGCACTTATGACGTACGTTAAACACCATGGTAGATTCCGGTACATATGCATAGATATTTACAGCTTCGATTCTCGTTACGTAATGGATTACCATGTACAGTTTACTATAATTTGTTTTAAAAACCGCAATGCACTACTGCACATGTAATGCACCAAGCATAGGTAAAGTTGTAATCCTTCCCTTCCTTCTTTTCCTTTAATCTGTAAGATAAATTGGAAGCTTTTATTCAAATTAAATGTACCTATTTAAATCTCAAATTACAAACATTAATTTAAAATGAGTTTAAAAGTTCTAAGTTATGCTCGAAATCTGTGTGCTCTTTTAAATATTATCGAAAATCACGAAATTAATACAATGGCCCGTTAAGAATTCGATGTAAGTTACTTCCAAGTGGTAAAGTCTCGAAGAGGGCCAAGTTAAGGCTCATTGCGGTAGTTTAATCGGGGGCTTACATGAAAAATATGACGTTAATTTGGTATGCGGCGAAGTGTTGGGGCGTCATCGCGGGGCCGAGACAAAACCCCGTCGGATCGGGGGCTAATTGAGCGAAGAATGGTCGGTCTGCCCTCTTAGTATTCCGCTCGACGCGGACGCTCGAGCCGCGCGGCGCTAACATCAATCTCAATATGAACGGATGACGGGCGGCGGAAAGCGCGCCCGCGGACAAGAAACCCCTCTTAGCGTCTTGACCGCTGCTTTGTTAACAACGAACGAACACTATACATTTATGGATCAGTCATAAACAGACAGGCAGCAAACTGATATCTTTTAGTCCAAACTACTCGCTAGGTACCGTACACACTGACTACGTTACATTTTCACTGTACTAACTTTTATGATATGAATCCGTAGGTAATTATGTCCGGCCTCTACCTATAAATAAAATATATAAATCGATTAAAAATAAAAACGAAAATATCATAAATGGAAAATGCGCGGCTGTTATTTTGTACTTGTGAATACATTTAATATTTGTTTCTTATTATTGTACGAGTAATCTCAATCAGCGGAGTCTGCAAAGGTACAGTGAGAACAAATTAAGTTTATGTTGATTGATTACTTAACAAGTTCAAGTTCAAATATGCTTAATTCATGTAGGCCTAGCAACAAGCAACCATTACTTATGTACTAGAGGCTATGTGAGTTGTAAACTTCACGTTAAGCTTAGAAAATGTAAAAGGGAATATAGTTACTTCGTTAAGTCGTTATCACAGTGAACTTACAACGGCATACACTATATTGGCGAGTAAGTCCTTTATGCCAAAGACCGCATTTTGAAAAAATTACAAAAATCGGATCGACAAACAATACCATTCCATATAATTATAGAATCTGGTTACAAAATTTCTCGAGAATCGGTTAAGAATTGCGCCCTGTATAGCTTTGATAGCTGTAGAGGAGTACATCCGGATATACGAAAGCAAAATGCCCGAGTCAAAACGGAGACCCTTGCTAATATTTCGATCAATTATCTTAAGCAAATTAATGATTATTAAAGCAATTTTTGGATGTTAATATTAACATAACATTGCATAATAATATTGAATCATTATACAAATTTAATACTAAGTATTTCACAAATATAACGTCACACTTAAATAAAATTGTATAAAAAATACTAGTCTAGAATGTTTCTAGAATAAAAATTATATAACAAAAAAAAACACAACAAAAGAAGTACATACATGGGAATGTCCACTTGTAGTCTAGTCTAGTGTGGGATAGTAAATCTTTAGAAATTAGTTTACGCTTTACATAATTCTTAATTTTTTTATTCAGTTTTTCATAATTCAGTAATATGGTTTGAAAGTTTATTAGAAAATCTTACACATTTACCGATGAGTGATTTTTTAATTTTATGGAACCGAGTCCGAGTGCACTGCGATCTTATGTTTATTTCTAGTATTAATATTATGAATGTCACAATTTTTGCCAAAAGTGACAGTATTTTTATGTACAACAAACAGTGCTTCTCGATCTTGCACATTGGCAATATGATGTTATGAAATTACAGGTTAGGATATGCAGCTGCAATCATGAAATCAAACTACTATCTACTTTTGCGATACTGTACTTATTCGATACTACTACAAGTAACTGTACAAAGTGTACAAGCTAATTACATTTTTAGCATGAGAATAAGAATAAGTACACCCACAGTAAAATACTGGTATATGTATGTACAGGTGCAATATACTGCAATTAAGTTAAATATACTCATAAAACCAATTACTATTATTTTGTGTCGTTGGTAGTCGTTGGTCCTTGCCAGATCAATATGAAAGAGAGAAAATAGGGTATGATGTTTTTATTATTGTTCTCTTTAAATTCAGCGAGCACTGATCCCGCGATCTATAAGTTGAATAACAATGGAAAAAGCCGGGCTATGATTTCAGAAGACACGACTATCCCATTACCGTATGAATTTATGTATGTTCTAGTACCGCACGAATACGTGAATCTAGCAGTCGACCACAACATTTTTCTACGTAATTGTTTGATTATTGTACCAGTATAAAAATGTTTGATTTAGTTGCCAAAAATATGGATTTATATTTATTACCGGATTAAGATTGTTAGGGTTCCGTAGCCTAGAATGGAAATAACGCCATGTCTCTCCGTCCGTATGTAACAGTAATTTTACTGGGAAACTACAACAACTTTAATGTATTTTTCATCACACTTGCTCGAAAAAGATCTTATTTCATGCAGGTGTACTGAAGAACAAAGGCCTATACTGTTCCCGCGGGAATTATGGATTGTAAAAAAAGATACAACTAGTTATAGACTTTTTTAATTATGTCACTTATTCATACAAATCAAGTAGCATAAATGAGTTCTACTTTTAAAATAGGTACTGACTTTTTTAATTTAATTAAGGTTTTTAATAGTTTTGTTTATGTTTAAACTTATTTAATTTAACAGCCGTTTATAATATTTTTACAAAATTTTCTATCGTGGCTGAATGCCGAATAGGGTCTGTGCCTCGATGCCTAACCTGTCACGACTGTTTGATATGTCACCGTCACGACACGAATGTGTCACCGTATTTAAGAATTATTTGGCTTAAAATTTAGTGTTTTCTTCGCAAGTGTGATGAATAACATTGTGTGTAACTCCAGGGGTAATAATATTGCAAACTCGGGTCTTTAATGCCCTCCAGCCTGCGGCTGCCGGGAATTACCACCCTCGTATCCAAAATTTCACTTACCCTCCTCGTTGTACAATGTACTATTGTACCTATGTAGTAATGTTTAAATAATGATCAATTTGAAAGCTAATCATATATAATTATCTCATATGTTATGTGAAAAGCAGTATGTGTCAAATGGTAGCAAAATTATTTCCACATTAGGCGCTAACACTTGAATCCTGAGCGTAGCGAGGCATTCTTACATAGAATCCTGAGCGTAGTGAGGAATTCAATTATATAATCCTTCCCTTCGTTCGGGATTCAGTGTACGCCCACGCCGTAAATATATTATTTTACTCCCTTGTTACACAATCTACTATTGCCAGCCGCTATTTAAGTAGTATATAATAAATTAAGTGCTTTTCACAGGTTACTACAACTTAAAATTTGGGAGGCACCTCATAACCATGGCTAAATGTCAAATATTTTATTTCAAGCGAAACAAGGCGTAATTTTATTCATACTAAAAGTCTGGTAGAAATCTCATTTGCTTTTACGATTTTATGTGTATCTTTTTATTTACAGCTTCTTCTTCCTCGCGTTGTAATGGCATTTTGCCACGGCTCACGGTAGCCAGGGGTCAGCTTGACAAGTAATTCCAAGATTCGGCATAGGCACTAGTTCTTTACGAAAGCGACTGCCATCTGACCTTCCAACCCAGAGGGTAAACTAGGCCTTGTTGGAATTAGTCCGGTTTCCTCACGATGTTTTCCTTCACCGAAAAGCGACTGGTAAATATCAAATGATATTCCTTACAGAAGTTCCGAAAAACTCATTGGTACGAGCCGGGGTTTGAACCCGCGACCTCCAGATTGCAAGTCGCACGTTCTTGCCGCTAGGCCACCAGCGCTTTTTTTACAGCATCATAGAGCAATAAGCAAGCTAAGAGTGCTCATTCCATAACCGTTCAAACCAAGTTTTGAGCGAGCTTTGCGTTAATGTATTTGTAATAAAATTTAAGCTTAATAATGATTAAGTTTAAAGAGTGTTTATACTTATTAATAATACGTTTTCCATATCTCCCATACAATTTATTATTTATTAAGTGGGGAAACAAATTGTGTGAGCACTCTAAGCTTAATACTCATTTCTCTATGATCGCATAAAGGATCTAATCATATAAGTGGGGTATCCGTTACATTTAGGTTTTAAGTACTATTAACGTGCCTTATATTTGAAGAAAATAGGTTTGAAGGATTTTTGAAGGAGTGGTTGACAAAAAGTACATTATCTATTCTATTAATTTACTTCAAGTAGAAAATGTTAAAAACAAAGAGGCTATAGCACGGTTAGCCGCTGCCGCTTTTGCCGAAGGATTACGTTTCGACGGCGCTTGTTTTTCTGATCAGCTGCAAAGCGTCTATCAAGGTACAGCCTTGTTTTTGCAAAATGAAAAAAAAAACAGATTTTAGAATAACTAGTTTATGCCTGCAATCATAATATTTAGCAGTAAGCTAAAGTGACAAACAGTTACTCGCTGACGCGTAATCAGCAAAATTAGTATGTTGTTGGTAAACAATCAGAAATAGACCACCTTGATAATGGACTACGGCAAAATCAAAATGAATGGAAAGAGCTGTTTCAATATATTTGCGTATTTACAAATATTAGGGCGCGCGAGGGTTGCACTTGAATTTGAACTCTTTAGGTTCGTATTTATTGGAAACATTACAAGTGTTGTTTCACACATTCTACGCACATAGGTCGTGGGTATGTAGGCACCAGATTTGAGTTGACGCATTAATGATTTAATGACAGCGGGATTGAAATTGTTCGTTCTCTAGCCTATAGCCAACAGATAACTGTAAGAACGACTAACAAGTTTCTGTAATTATTTATCTTATACTTATATCACATTCACGCCTTTGTTCATCCATGGCGACAGAATGATAAAACAAACCTACAAACAATTTACCCCTTATGGTTGTAATGTTCATGATACTTACTAATAGCCCATACATTCATTTATTTACAAAAACTATAAGAATTCTATATTATGTTTATAAAAATACTGATCACATTAAAATCTGTAAAAACGTAAATTGTATCTATAAGAAACACTTACTCTTAAGGTTTTGGTCTCTAGAAGCCCAATTGATAGCTTCTATTCTGAGACTCAAACAATGGGGTCGCGGTAGGTATCATTATATCTTTTCCTCTGTATTATCTCTTTATATTTTTGAACACTCGAAAAGGAATTACGGGCATTGACAATGCGCCCCAAAGCTATAGGTATTTACTTTTTGTCGGTTTCGCTGGAGTGGCAGACATCCGAGTTTTGATTACATACATTTCATGAGCTATTAAACCCGACCCCAGCTTGAACGGATCTAACTTAGAAACATTACAGAGCTGACAACAAGTTTTGCAAAATATTGTATTACTTACTCATTACCTGTATTGTGTACTTACGTAACAGGACTATGCTCGGACACAAAAATAAGTTAACGATTTTTGTTGGACGTAATAATGATACACGAACAAAATATAGATAAGCCAGGATTAGGAGTATTTTTACCTAGAGTACCACATATTATATTGTTGCGATATAGAGCTATATACATATACATAGTCACTTAAACTCATTCCTATAGCTACGTGTTCTATGGATATTGATAGTTCTGTGGATTTATTGTAGTTATTTGTTATTCGTCTATGAAGATATGGTGGTGTATTTTTTTTTAATAATTATTTATTTTATGGATTAAATTAATGAGAATTATAAAGTTAACAACGACTCCATAGCTCATTTTAGTCTTACCGTGCTAAAATACTCCGAAACCTGTAGATAACATTTATATAAAAACCCGTTAAGGGCATTTATTTGTGTAATGAGCACGGGTGTGTTTTTTATATGTATATTTATATATATCGTTGTCTAAGTACCCACAACACAAGTCTTATTGAGCGTACTGTGGGGATTAGTCAATATGTGTAATGTCCTATAATATTATTACTCCAACCTCCATAAGGCGAAATCCTTGTTAACGCCAAATAAAGTGTCATTCCCTTCCCTTCAAAGCCTAAAACCTCCATAATTCGTAATATTTAACCACATTAAGACGAAGCAACCTACGATTCCCTTCCCTAGTATACAGGAATTTTTTTACCTCTAAAGCTCGAGAAATTAAATTTGGTTTTTAGTGGTCTAAAATGTGGTCCTTTCAATAAAAAATAGAAATATTGTTTTATCACCTATAATATATCTCGAAGTTATTTACTAACAAACCAGTCGCTTTCGTAAAAAGTAGTGCGTACACAAATTATTGGACCCAGGGCTTCAATGAGTCGTGGCAAAAAGCCGGGATAACGCGAGGAAGATGATTTACTAAAAAAGCTCTGTAACTCGGAAAAGCAATAAGACTGTAGTTTACACGTTTGTATCATTTAATTACCTCTCTAATACGAATTTTTCATTTGTTTTAACACGGTGTTTATTTTAGTCTTTTAATTCCAAGGGCGCATTCCAGAGCTTAAATTAAGTAACTTTCTCAAAGAAACTCCATTTTGGAGATAAATAATGATTTATTTTTAGGGTTCCGTACGAAAAAGGTACAAAAGGAACCCTTATGGTGCAACTCTGTCTGTCCGTCCGTCTGTCTGTCACATAGCTAAATATCTCGAGAAGCACTTAAGCTATTGATTTGAAAGGAATAGTTATGAACAACGCTAATCTAAACACATTGAAAGTATTCTTGTTTTATTTTATTGATGAGGGGGCAAATTTTCAAAGTCTAATGACTAGGTCAAGTGGAGTATCATTTCAAATTAACCATTCCAAAACAATTTTTTATTATTATTTTGTATTGGAAAAAAAATATATTTATGAAGTAAAATCTGAAAATAAATACCATTCCCTCCCCCTTATCTTCTAAGTTTAGCGAACAAAAATTAAGATTTTTTTACATAATATTAACATTACTATAAGTTTTACAAGAAAAATATAATCAGATCTGTTTCTTGAATACTTTTTTTAATTAACAAAAAACATATATATATATATATATATATTATAAATAAGTAAATAGGTAAGATTTGCTGGAAACATTGGTTTATTGTCACACTTAACTTTCCATTGTCACACTGAGAGCAGCGATCGCGACCTGACGTGCTCTTGCTACGGAAAATCATGCCTTAACGGTGTAGTTGAGAAATTAGCCGCTCGTCGCTGCTGTGCATTTACAGATGAATCGCGCACTATTATTTAATGTTGCTAATTTTATAGGCAACCGTAGCAAGAAGCGAGTATTTTGTATATTTTAATTGGAATAAAATTGTATATATTTATATTTATTATAAGAAACTTGGAACTTAGGCAGGGCGCCAATAATTCTTTGTACATAAATAGCGCCTGAGCTCGATCATCGATAATAGCGATGAGTTTACCTGAAGATTTTATGACACCTTATTCAAGAAAATTGAGACTATTTGGTTAACTAAGCGGTTTTCGCATATACTCAGATTATAAAATTATTAAAGCCCACCGTATATACTATTTATTATAAAACAAACAATATTACAGTAAAGACTCGATCATGTAGATTGTCGATGTAAAAAGTATATTTATGTTTAGGATTTAATCACAATATTGATTGATTTAAATTTTCCTAAATAATTAAAATAATCTAATTGAGGTACAACAAAATAATACATATTATTAAATACATACAGAGAGATAATAATGATGTACAAATTGATGTGGCAATTCTGCGTTGCCACTGTATCGCGCCAGGCCGACAGGCGCGGCGTCAAATGATAAATCCTGGAACGATCTGCGAGGTATTAAGCATTAAGGATTCACTTACAGGGGATTTGTCACCGTTGTGCGTCTCGTCACCTCACCCTTAGCCCTCTGGTTTGATGTACGAGTAGGTACCCTTGCATAGTGGCCACGACGCTTTGAAGTCACTGAACACAAATTATACACGTACAATACACATATAAGTACATCGCAATTATAGTAGCAACAAGTCATGAGTAATGAACTAATTCGCTTGTTTAGAGAATTATTTTCTCGTATTGTTAAAATGATTGATAGAGAAATGCGTTCCTTTTTTATAGGTACTTTTTTGGATAATTAATCGAATACCCAGTGCTGCGTTGATATAGGTACAAAACGATACGATTGCAGACAAATAGATTTTAATTCGGCTAGGTAAGTTAGGGGGTATTTAATGTGTATTAAATAAATTTAAATGACAATGTCGCAAAATACGCTAGACACTATTAACTTATTTTATCAATGACATATTTTTCTAGAATAATATTCTGTCTTTTACTCTCCTGTTAAAGTGCAAAAACACTCATTCATCATTTAAAATTAATTTTGTTGAAATATGCAAGAGCATTTTTACATCATTAATCAACAGACATTTAGATGGCGAGGATTCCGGCAAATGCAGTCTTCGGTACGTTTCAATAACCGTACTAATCAGTAAATGTCGATGCCATCCTAAATTATATTCTAAAATATATATAATTATGTATCATTGAAACTTTCTTGAGCAGAAAATATTATAGTACAGTCAGCGTCAAATACTTTGTAGCAACCAAAGTAGCCAAATAGTTCGGTACACCATATATTTAGTATGGTGTACCGAACTATTTGGCCACTTTGACTGCTACGAAGTATTTGACGCTGACTGTACATTACTACATAGATTTGTGTCATAATTTCATTAGCTAGTATCTAACTACGACTGTGTGCATCGGATATATCTCTGATTATTTTATTACAAACTTTTATTTAGCTTCCCTACGTATATTTGTATATGCATATGTGATTCGAAGATGTAAGGAAGCGAAACAGGTATGCCAGGATCGTAGCAAGTTGAAATCAGTAGTCTCTGCCTACCCCTCCGGAACATAGGCGTGATTATATGTATGTATGTGATTCAAATTGACCATTTGATGTAGTTGAAATTTGGAATACTTCCTTAATTCAGATGGCAATGCAATAATATGTTGACATGGAGCCGATCTCATGATGCAGTCGAATGGTAACGAACGGAACTCCTAGGTGGAAAAACTCAAACTAGGTCTCAAAAATTACTTGATAGACATTCAAATGAGAAGATGTACAGTCAGCGATAAAAGTGTGCATTACTACATTTATATAGGTACAACCATTAGGTAGGCATTAGCGTTCTACCTATATGTCTTAAACAAGAATAGTGTTACATATAATAAATATCTTGGGACATTGTAGTAAGTACTACTAACATTTGTCCTTATGGTACATATAACAAAGATCACAAACAATCTAAGCATTCTATATTGTGGCATTTTGCCTTCTTGCTTGATAATAACCCTGGCTGTGCATCTAACAACTAGCCGGGTCCACACAGAGCGAGCATACGCGCGAGGCAATTTCCTCAAGCACAAACCGGCCAGTGTAGATATGCCTCGGCCAAGGCGGCGCATGCATTTTCCTCATTTCTCCTTACAGCATCCGCAAGTTCGCGAAAAGTATTATTCCCGCGAAAGGGATGTAAAAAAAGACTTGTTTATCGCGGTTGGGCCTTCGGTGTTGACGAGGTTGTTAGGGTTCCGTACCCAAAGGGTCAAACGGGACCCTATTACTGAGACTCCGCTGTCCATCCGTCCGTCCATCCGTCTGTCACCAGGCTGTATTTCATGAACTGTGATAGTTAGCCGCTATAACAACAAATACTAAAAACAGAATAAAATAAATATTCCTTTCCAATCTCGAGGTTCTCATCCAATCACCGAAGTTAAGCAACATCGGGCGGGGTCAGTACTTTGATGGGTGACCGTTTTTATAAATAATGGTACGGAACCCTTCCTGTGCGAGTCTGACTCGCACTTGGCTGGTTTTATTTCACACTACTATCACTATGATACAAGATTAGTTACAGTTTCTACTGGCGCTAGTATTATTTGCGTCAGGACAATCCAAAATGACTTGAATTTAAAAAAAAAAAGTCATTTCGGCATCTTACTACTGATTTTACCTTTGGGCTTGAATCTCTTAAAAGTGAACGCTTTAAGGAGATGTGTATGAACACAGGTCAGAATTCTAGAGTAGTTCCCATATATGAAAGTGGAAAAAATACCTAGGTACTGTTAGCGATACAGAGTGTAAAAGGAAGACGAACTTATAATGAACATGTGTTATTCATTGTTATTTGTATCTCCTTGGATTTCACGGGCCTATAAATCCCGGTCTTTTGATAGGCTTGCGTGGGGATATAGATCCAACACGTAGATGCTTGGAGAGATTTAATGTCATGTAGAACGTCTGCTGGAACCCGTTCCCAGGTGCAACAATGACCCATGAACCGGTCGCAGCAGGCCAATGGGACTATTGTAGAAAAAGTGAACAGTAAAACGGTCTATGGATTGAAATTTGGGTGGACAATGAGACTGGGTTATTGCAAAGAAGTCCGGACATCTGCTATAACAATATTTTCACTAGTTATCGAGGTAGGCGCTGACTGGCCGCCCACTAGATGGGCCCCTGAAACGGCCGTCGTGAAGACGACTAGGAGCAACACCAGTGTGAGCGGCTCAGGGGTGTCGAGAGGTGTACGCCGCTTTCTACCCAGTGGCTGATAACAGCCACTGTGTCAACTCGCGTCTTATGCAAATTTTCACTTCCACCCCTGGAGCATTTAGCTCTAACGACTCCTCTCTGGACAGCCAATGAAGGCAAGCCAGAGCTGAGAGTCCTGCGGGTCCCCTTGAGGTCCACTCCAACCGACGAAGACACGCTGGAGACGGAGACCCTGACCGACTCTCGGGAGTACTCGGGTCCGTGGGGTTATTCATTATTATTATTATTATATATATTCATATTAAGGTAGTCATTACACGTTATATTTTTAATGTAGGTACATGCAATAATTGAAGTAATAAAACACAAAGATGCACTCAGTGCTAGTTTGCTGACAGGTTATTGTTTTCCTATGTAGCCGGAAACTTGATAAAAGTAAAAAAAAACATAAGTGATAATTAAATAAAACATATGTATAACGTTTCCAGTAATATTTATAAGTGTAGTAGTGTCTAAGCAATGTACTTATCAACTTATCATAAAAAGGGTTTGGTAAAGAATTGCAAGATGCGGCAACACTCGCGCCTAGCGCACGCGAGTCGCCGCGCCGTGCCGCGCCGCTCGCCGGGAGGTTCAACAATTGTTCGGGAGGAGGCTCGAGGGAGCGGCGACAAAGGACCCTCAGGGTGACGATCTCGCCGTCTGCCTAATGCACCACCAGTTTTATCTTTCGAATAACTACATTAAAAACAAATCTTACCGCATTCGATTTACCTAATAAGTAAACGATTTAAGTACAAGGTACATGAACACCGACGCAAAAAAAAAAACACAGTAAAAATATATGTTCTTTTTTATTTATTTATAATAAAGTGAAAATACTAATACCTGAACTTTACACCAGAAGATATTGAAAATAATGTTTTAAATATAGAAAATTTCTGAAGAATACGTCAAACCTGACGCATTCGTCAAAATCTGTCTGATTTCAATATCCTGGTAATAGTACGGTCGCCAAATCTCAAAAGCCCTCTAGAAACACGATTTAATTGACTCGGCTCGGCCTTACCCACAACCGGTATCAATGTGTTCGGACAGTTCTCCTGATCACCGTACATGCGGTAGTAAAGCGGAAAAATGGTGGAGGGGATAGTAATGACGTCACAAAGATGGCGGCCGGACCTATTCTTTTTGGCGGTGTATCTCGAAAACCACTTAACCGATTTTAATCATCGAGGTGTCAAATAATAGCTTATATTATGGAGATTATTTCCTTTTCTACAAACATTTACGTGAAACCTATGGGAAAAAAAATAATCACAAAAAACAGTTTTTTTATAAAATTATTATTTTTTATTTCGTAAAAATCTCCGTAAATATTAGCATTTCGCAAATTTTGTTTAATATAAAACATATTGCTTCATTATCAAGGAATATAATGAGCCTTAAAACATACAGATCGAGTAATAAACAATGAAGCTACACTCATTTATTTGCGCATGGGTAACGATAACTGGCTTTTACCGGTCGAAACTGTGGTGACTGTTACGATACGTATTGAATGGAATTTATAGAGTATCGGTTTTAATTACTGAAATTATAATTAAAATTATAAAAACCAGACACAATAATGTTACCTTACTTCGACGTTTAGTCTCTTTTTTCGTCTTAATCATAGGTAGGTACATATTTCTTTTTACTTAAAAATTTTATACTCAGCTCGGCCTTACCCACAACCGGTATCAATGTGTTCGGGCGTTTCTCCTGATCACCGTACATGCGGTAGTAAAGCGGAAAAATGGTGGGAGGGGATAGTAATGACGTCACAAAGATGGCGTCCGGACCTATTCTTTTTGGCGGTGTATCTCGAAAACCACTTAACCGATTGTATTCATCGAGGTGTCAACTAATAGCTTATATTATGGAGATTATTTCCTTTTTACAAACATTTACGTGAAACCTATAGGAAAATAATAATCACAAAAAACATTTTTTTTTATACATTTGGTTGGTAGGTTTGTCTTATGTTTTAAAGCAGTAAAATCTTTCAAGTCGAAACACAGTATAAATATACATTTTGTTGTCTAATCTAAAAGTATGATGTTCATTGTTTAAGACTGATTAGTGATTACTGAATTAAATAACATGCTATTTGTTATTTTTGTTTTATTTTTTAAATCAGGTATTAATTTATTCACTATGTATCACTATACAGGCAAAATGATTAGATTAGATTTTTTTATTTCTTAAAGAAAAAGACACAGTATTTTACACAAAAGGATAAAACAAAGGCTTTCACTAAAAGATCGTCAACTTAACATTAAAACAAAAAATATAAAATTAATAAATAAAGAAATGTCACGACAAAAAAGAAAATGTCAATGTATACATAGCTAGGGACAACCTAGGTATTGTCGAAATGTCAAAAAGAATTAAAAAAACAAACATATTTACAAAAACACTAAGTTATAAATAACTTTATCTGTAAAATAATTTAAATGAAACATATAATGAAAATATATTATATGTCAACGATCTTAATTGCTAAAAATATTAATACAATGTCAATTCATATTAAATTAAATTAAATGTCACAGTTATAAAATAGGTTCATAAATAAATTTTAAATAAATACATAATAAATTATTTTTCGCTATAGTCTTTAACGGAATATAGCGACAATGTGTATCATAGTTGGTCTGTAAGTACTTACTACTTGTGTCGAATATAGGTATAAGATGAAATTTTAACCACCAGCCATACTCTGCGCAGTGACTTTACAGGTCATACTGAACAACTTTTATTATGGGACCAATGCCGAATCACGCAAGAAAATTTGGATCTGGAATGACACCCACTGGCTGTGCCCTACCACACAAAGCGAGATGACATTCACAATGCCCATACCTCTCTTTTGGACGTAGTTTAAGGACGTACCCGGGTCCATGACGCATGCTCGCCACACCGCTGCTTAAAATAAGCTGACGCACCGTAAATTGAACTGCGTAAAAATCGCAAAAAATATTACACGGAGATCTTATGGCAGACACCGTACCGGTGACGTAAAAGACGCAACTGTTTTGCGAACAAAAAGGATTCGCGTGAAGCACGTCACTGCGATTCCGTACCGTCACCGTTTTTTAAACAGCGGTGTGGGGAGCATGCGTCAAAAACGGTACGCATACGACGCGTCACTGCGATTCCGTATCGTGACCGTTTTTTAAGCTGCGGTCTGGTCGCACCTTGTATTGTATTGTATTCGGGCGATTTTTCCGCAACTCGACGACTTGCGCCTATTTTGCGTGATATGTTAGGGGTGGGCTAGTCCTGCCAGCCCAGCTCCTCGAGGAATCCTATCAAACCTTTGATGTTGAGTAGGACCTCGGGGAGGTCTCTCGGAGATCCGAGATGTTTAGCCCTGTATGGAGTCACTCCGCTGCATTCCAGCACCACGTGAGAGGCTGTTTCTTCTGTCTCCATGCAACCTCGGCACAGGGGACTGTCTGTGACACCTGTTGTGAAAAGATGTTTGTTAAATAGTCCATGACCTGTTATGACACTGGTTACCATACTCAGTCGGACCTTCCCTAGTTGCAGGAGCGCCCTTGTGAGTTTTCCGTTGATGCCAGGCATGGCTTCTTTTGCCTGTCTGCATCCAGTTTGGTTCAGCCAGTGTTCTGTGTGTAGTTTCCCTGTACGTGCCAGCAGCATTGAGCGTACCTTGCTAAATGGTATCGGAAGAATCGGTTCCGGACCAATCGCCCCCGCATTCGATCCTTGCCTGGCAAGCTCGTCCGCAGCATCGTTACCTCGGGATCCACTGTGTCCCTTTATCCATTGTAGGGTGATCTTGTTATTATGACATACCTCCATTAGTCGTTCGTGGCATTCGTGTATAAGTTTGGATGTAACTATATGGCTATTTAGAGCCATTAAGACTGCTCTACTGTCGGAGAGTATGCGGATGGAGGATCCTACTACCTTCCTTGCAGTGATGGCAGCCGCCGCGTTTATGATGCCCATGCACTCAGCTTGGAATACCGAGTTATGGGCTCCTAGCGGAGTGGTGATCGACATGTTCAGGTCTTCTGAGAAGGTTCCAGAGCCCGATCCGCTGTCTGTTTTGGACCCATCAGTGAAGATTCTCAGCTCCCGGGGATTGAGTCCTTCATGATTGTCGTCCTCATATAACTGTATTTTGTACCTTTTATCGAAGATAGCTTGTTTGTGAATCCGGTCCGTGCCTGACCTAAGCACTGGAAATTCATCATACACCTTTTCCAGGCATTTTGTGTGAAGAGCTCCTGTGATGTTAGACCGTATCTTGAGGGTTCGCAACCTTACCGCTGAGAGACTGGCCTCTTGCTGTATGTGTAGGTGCAGCGGTGGAAGGTTTAGCATGACCTCCATGGCTGCAGTCGGGGTAGACCTCGTGCAGCCAGTGGTGGCCGCGCATGCGAGCCTTTGAAGTCTTTGTAGTTTGTCTCGTACGTTGCCTAGGTTTGTTCTTGGCCACCAAACCAGAGCACCGTAACAGAGTAAGGGGCGGATTATCGTCTTATAGAGCCAGAGGGTAATTTTCGGGTTGAGTCCCCACCTCTTACCAATCATCCTTCTGCACTGCCAGAAGACAACTCCCGCCTTGTCTATCCGTTTGTTGATGTGGTTGTTCCAATTGAGTTTATTGTCGAGAGTTAGTCCTAAGTACTTAACTTCATCGGACAGCTGTAGCTCAGTTTGGAAAAGTGTTGGTCTGGTAAAGTTGGTCGCACCTTTATATGGGACAGTCAAATTTTTTTTCGCGATTTCGGAATTGGTCCCATAGTAAAAGTTGTTAAGTATGACCTATAAAGTCGCTGCGTAGAGTATGACTGGTGGTTAAAAGTTCACCCTGTATAAAATTTTTAAGTAAAAAGAAATATGTACCTACCTATGATTAAGACGAAAAAAGAGACAACGTCGAAGTAAGGTAACATTTTTGTGTCTGGTTTTTATAATTTTAATTATAATTTCAGTAATTAAAACCGATACTCTATAAATTCCATTCAATACGTATCGTAACAGTCACCACAGTTTCGACCGGTAAAAGCCAGTTATCGTTACCCATGCGCAAATAAATGAGTGTAGCTTCATTGTTTATTACTCGATCTGTATGTTTTAAGGCTCATTATATTCCTTGATAATGAAGCAATATGTTTTATATTAAACAAAATTTGCGAAATGCTAATATTTACGGAGATTTTTACGAAATAAAAAATTATAAATTTATAAAAAAACTGTTTTTTGTGATTATTTTTTTTCCTATAGGTTTCACGTAAATGTTTGTAGAAAAGGAAATAATCTCCATAATATAAGCTATTATTTGACACCTCGATGATTAAAATCGGTTAAGTGGTTTTCGAGATACACCGCCAAAAAGAATAGGTCCGGCCGCCATCTTTGTGACGTCATTACTATCCCCTCCACCATTTTTCCGCTTTACTACCGCATGTACGATGATCAGGAGAACTGTCCGAACACATTGATACCGGTTGTGGGTAAGGCCGAGCTGAGTCAATTAAATCTGGCCTCGGAGCGGCTTGGCGACCGTACTATAAATTGAAATTCTCTGACAGGTTGAAGTTGGAGACCTTTTAAAAGGGCATTGTGCCTCTCTAAGTTAAAAGTGGCATTATGCTTGGACCAGTACCACTTCTCAGTAAGAGACCTTTTAATATGTCTTTGGGCGGCAGGAGGATACGGGTTATTACGGTAACATAATAATTCATTTTAATAATTTACTTATCTACATGTAGTATGTGCATACATGAACAGATACGTGAATGCAGGACTTGATTAAGCTAAATTGTGTATAAAGAAGTTCTGTTATCTGTGTGCTTAGCCAACATGCCAATCGTTTACGCTACGTATCGTGGCGTAGTCATCTCTGACATATCATTCTTTGTTTCGTTCGCTACGGAGCGTTAACGATTGGCACGTTGGCTACGCACCCAGAGGACGCTTATCTCAAGTCAATGAACCAGTTTCACGTACGTGATATACAATATCTACCCGCCTCCTAAGCTTTTTACTCGCATGTACGAGTAAGCGTCGCGGGGCAGAAGTAGAGACAGAACGTTTTATTTCAACTACCCGTATTCCTTTTCGGTACCATAGCCGTAAATATGTTTTAAATCAATATATTGTGTATATGTCTAATTGTGAGCTATAAACAGTTCGTATGTTACCTACGAGTTTTTGTTGATGTCAAAATACTTATCTATATTTATTTGAAAATGTAACGAAATTACTGAATTTCCCGTTTACAACCGAATATTGACACGATAGGTATTTATTTTTAGTATGGAAGGTAGAGTAAGGAATACAATCTCCATAGGCAGAACTGTTGCAAAATTGTCCAGTAGTCAGCTATAAAAATAGTAGTAATAGCGATAGAGTAGCTAAGAAGCCACGCGTTATTGACGGAGTGAAGTGCGCTGTCCATGATTTGTAATTTTTTTTTAGATATTCTAGGTATTCTAGCGCCACATGTTTAAGGTTTTCTGACGGACACTTTTTGGTACATGGAGGTTGTATTCCTTACCTCTACCTTCCATAATTTTTAGGTTTCCGTACGTCAAGTTCCGTCACTTGTTAAAATAGGCAAGGTACTTATTTAGTTGAGGTTAGATAAGTTCGCAGCCACTGATCCACGTCTACAGTCTCCATGCGATAAGTACCTTTTCCGAATATAGAAAATATATCAATTTAGTATAGGTACCTACATATAGATATTAAATAATGATTACGTAGCAACCTAATTAATATTTCTCAGAATGATATGTGCTTGAAGATCGCGCTCGTCGTTGCTACTTTTATAACATGAATAAGGTTGAGTGATTCACTTCTTGGAAATAGAGGTATATTTATTTTAGTCAATTGAATTTAAGTAAGGTATAATCACTTGTTCCTTGATGTAAAAGTTATCTGTAGGAACTGCAGTAGCATATAAGTATTTCTGAGAATAATCACATTTAAACATTACTTCTCAAGAAAATAAAGGGTAGTGAGACAGTAACAAAAAAAATTAAGGGATGTGGAACGGCTGTGTTTTTGACCGCAATGAAAATAGGATTAGAGTACATTGCGAAACGACTGCCTTTAGCACAACACTACGTAGATACTTATAAATTGTTCATGATATTTTAGTTAATATAGCACATTCATAAGATAATCAATGGTATTTTGTTAAATCCGAAAATTTTCTGGTATTTCATACTAGGTGATTAAACAGATGACTTTTATGACGAAACTATTCTGTTTTCAGTAGTTCATTAAACCAAAGTCAATTATCTTTGTATTATATTTAATTAATGTATTTTACATTTTAATTTCTCTCTCTTCTTGTATTTAGAATACCGTAGGACGTTTGTTGCGTATATTTTTATATAAAGACAAATATACTTTTATATCAAGCAATTACATACAACGCGTGTATACATTTGCATGTTGTAGTTCCGAGAGCTGAAGATACATTTTACTAACTTGGGCCGAACTAGGACGCGGCTGCGAGAACGCAATTTTGTCGATTATGTGGAGTGAGACCTAGTTTGAGAGCTTTTGCAGGTAGGGTTAAATAATTAATTATTTATGTATTTAATGTAAGGTTAAACTTTAAAAATTGGTGGAACAATAAGTACAGAATAACATTATTAAATTATGTTTTTAAAGAAAAATACTTGGCCGCAGTCTGAACCTGACTCCCGTCCACACAATTGTTTATAATGTTCTTCACATCACCGATTCGGAAAAGGAATTTTTTGTTCATGCTAGGAGGGATCAAAGTGCCACTTTTCTTTCCGGCTAAAAGGGATTTAAATGATACTTTTCTGTTCTGGGACATTTTATTGCCAGTACAATATATTTTCGCAATGAAATATGAAAATAATTTCCATGTAATCGATTACTATTTCCTTATAATCGATTACCTGCATTGCATACTATTTTTTAGCTTTATCAATATTTCATAAGGTAATAATTACCTCTTAAGGGATGTGAAAAGCAGTGTATGTCATGTGGTAAGTAGCAAAATTATTTCCACCTTGGGTTAAGAACACTTGAATCCCGCACTAACTCAGAATGCTCAGGATTATATTTTTTATAAAATCCTTCGCTTTGTTCTGGATTCAATGTACGCTCACCGCATAAATATGTAATTTTGACACAATCTAGGTACTATTTATTTAAGTCAAATTCAAGATTGATCGTGATCGTTTCTTTTTTATTTGTTTTTGATAGAAATATCAAACTACTACTGTCTTTCAATATATCTTTAGATCTTAAATAACACAAAAAGTCTAGTTTTCTCAATAAGCAATCTTTAGGGTTCCGTAGCTAAAAGGCAAAAAACGGAACCCTTATGGATTCGTCATGTCCGTCTGTCTGTCCGTTTATGTCACAGCCACTTTTTTCCGAAACTATAAGAACTATACTGTTGAAACTTGGTAAGTAGATATATTCTGTGCCGTTCTCTGAACAGCATTAAGATTTTCACACAAAAATAGAAAAAAAAAACTATAAATTTTGGGGTTCCCCAAACTTAGAACTGAAACTCAATGATTTTTTTTCATCAAATACGTGTGGTGTATCTATGGTGTGGCATGTATGGGACTGAGAGGTATAATGAAACACACGTGCTTACTCGCGAGCGTCTGTATTGTAACTAACTTAACGTACATCGTCAACTTATATCTATATCTTATACTACCACACAGACATCATCTAGGGGGTTGTCGAGAAAAAAAATTGATGTAAATTCATTTTTTTTTATATAAAACTATGCATACACTATCAAACATTTTTGTTTTATTTAAAGAAATCTAAACATATCCATAGCACAACAAAACACAATTATGAAATATGTTTACATAAAGTCAAACTATTAATGTTAACACAACATGACAAAAGAAAAAGCAGTGACACATGAGTCACTGATTAAAAATCTTAGTCCTATTTTTATGAACAAGATCGATCTTACCGTCTATTTCTAACTTAACATATATCTAATAGGTCTTCAAAAATGATATCTAGGTTTCTAATATCATTTATTTCTAAACTGAATCGTTTACGCGAGAGACACTTCCAAAGTGGTAAAATGTGTCCCCCCCCTGTAACTTCTAAAATAACAGAATGATAAAACAAAAAAATATATATGATGTACGTTACCATGCAAACTTCCACCGAAAATTGGTTTGAACGAGATCTAGTAAGTAGTTTTTTTTAATACGTCATAAATGGTACGGAACCCTTCATGGGCGAGTCTGACTCGCACTTGGCCGCTTTTTTTTAGTTATTTTATTATAATTTTATTGATGTAATAGCGGGAATAAAATGTTCTGAGATACCTGGGTAGTGTCGTAACTAATTTTTAACTAACAAAGCTAAGTTATAAAAAACAATACGTTTTATTTTATTAAATATCTGATGGAAAGCGAGAATTAGTTCATTAGACCTTTGTTTCAAGAATCTAACGGATTCATCTTGACTATAGTTCGTTATTTTTAGCATTAGAAAAAGGTGACGAATCTTGACGTGTATTATTATTAAAAAAAACACTTTTAAGAAACAAGTCACAGCAAATATGTAACAATTATAAATGATATACGATGATTTACATTCTTTCGCTTTCATAAGTAATATAAACTTTTTACACGTCAAGATTGTTTACCTTTCATTAAATGCTAAAAAAATCAAACTATAGGGAGTAAACAAAGCGGTCAAAGTTTGTATGGGGATAACGCGGACGGAATCGTACACAGTCAGTTTCTAATAAGAAATACAAATGCACAAGAAAGTGTCACCGATTGTTTTGTAGATTAAGTTGTACCTACCGCGAGATATTACATTAACATAGAACAGAGGAGATGCGGACTTGTTAGACGCATTGTTTATATTTCTGAGAAGCCAGGACAATCCAAAATGACTTGAATTTAAAAAAAAAAAGTCATTTCGGCATCTTACTACTGATTTTACCTTTGGGCTTGAATCTCTTAAAAGTGAACGCTTTAAGGAGATGTGTATGAACACAGGTCAGAATTCTAGAGTAGTTCCCATATATGAAAGTGGAAAAAATACCTAGGTACTGTTAGCGATACAGAGTGTAAAAGGAAGACGAACTTATAATGAACATGTGTTATTCATTGTTATTTGTATCTCCTTGGATTTCACGGGCCTATAAATCCCGGTCTTTTGATAGGCTTGCGTGGGGATATAGATCCAACACGTAGATGCTTGGAGAGATTTAATGTCATGTAGAACGTCTGCTGGAACCCGTTCCCAGGTGCAACAATGACCCATGAACCGGTCGCAGCAGGCCAATGGGACTATTGTAGAAAAAGTGAACAGTAAAACGGTCTATGGATTGAAATTTGGGTGGACAATGAGACTGGGTTATTGCAAAGAAGTCCGGACATCTGCTATAACAATATTTTCACTAGTTATCGAGGTAGGCGCTGACTGGCCGCCCACTAGATGGGCCCCTGAAACGGCCGTCGTGAAGACGACTAGGAGCAACACCAGTGTGAGCGGCTCAGGGGTGTCGAGAGGTGTACGCCGCTTTCTACCCAGTGGCTGATAACAGCCACTGTGTCAACTCGCGTCTTATGCAAATTTTCACTTCCACCCCTGGAGCATTTAGCTCTAACGACTCCTCTCTGGACAGCCAATGAAGGCAAGCCAGAGCTGAGAGTCCTGCGGGTCCCCTTGAGGTCCACTCCAACCGACGAAGACACGCTGGAGACGGAGACCCTGACCGACTCTCGGGAGTACTCGGGTCCGTGGGGTTATTCATTATTATTATTATTATATATATTCATATTAAGGTAGTCATTACACGTTATATTTTTAATGTAGGTACATGCAATAATTGAAGTAATAAAACACAAAGATGCACTCAGTGCTAGTTTGCTGACAGGTTATTGTTTTCCTATGTAGCCGGAAACTTGATAAAAGTAAAAAAAAACATAAGTGATAATTAAATAAAACATATGTATAACGTTTCCAGTAATATTTATAAGTGTAGTAGTGTCTAAGCAATGTACTTATCAACTTATCATAAAAAGGGTTTGGTAAAGAATTGCAAGATGCGGCAACACTCGCGCCTAGCGCACGCGAGTCGCCGCGCCGTGCCGCGCCGCTCGCCGGGAGGTTCAACAATTGTTCGGGAGGAGGCTCGAGGGAGCGGCGACAAAGGACCCTCAGGGTGACGATCTCGCCGTCTGCCTAATGCACCACCAGTTTTATCTTTCGAATAACTACATTAAAAACAAATCTTACCGCATTCGATTTACCTAATAAGTAAACGATTTAAGTACAAGGTACATGAACACCGACGCAAAAAAAAAACACAGTAAAAATATATGTTCTTTTTTATTTATTTATAATAAAGTGAAAATACTAATACCTGAACTTTACACCAGAAGATATTGAAAATAATGTTTTAAATATAGAAAATTTCTGAAGAATACGTCAAACCTGACGCATTCGTCAAAATCTGTCTGATTTCAATATCCTGGTAAATTGAAATTCTCTGACAGGTTGAAGTTGGAGACCTTTTAAAAGGGCATTGTGCCTCTCTAAGTTAAAAGTGGCATTATGCTTGGACCAGTACCACTTCTCAGTAAGAGACCTTTTAATATGTCTTTGGGCGGCAGGAGGATACGGGTTATTACGGTAACATAATAATTCATTTTAATAATTTACTTATCTACATGTAGTATGTGCATACATGAACAGATACGTGAATGCAGGACTTGATTAAGCTAAATTGTGTATAAAGAAGTTCTGTTATCTGTGTGCTTAGCCAACATGCCAATCGTTTACGCTACGTATCGTGGCGTAGTCATCTCTGACATATCATTCTTTGTTTCGTTCGCTACGGAGCGTTAACGATTGGCACGTTGGCTACGCACCCAGAGGACGCTTATCTCAAGTCAATGAACCAGTTTCACGTACGTGATATACAATATCTACCCGCCTCCTAAGCTTTTTACTCGCATGTACGAGTAAGCGTCGCGGGGCAGAAGTAGAGACAGAACGTTTTATTTCAACTACCCGTATTCCTTTTCGGTACCATAGCCGTAAATATGTTTTAAATCAATATATTGTGTATATGTCTAATTGTGAGCTATAAACAGTTCGTATGTTACCTACGAGTTTTTGTTGATGTCAAAATACTTATCTATATTTATTTGAAAATGTAACGAAATTACTGAATTTCCCGTTTACAACCGAATATTGACACGATAGGTATTTATTTTTAGTATGGAAGGTAGAGTAAGGAATACAATCTCCATAGGCAGAACTGTTGCAAAATTGTCCAGTAGTCAGCTATAAAAATAGTAGTAATAGCGATAGAGTAGCTAAGAAGCCACGCGTTATTGACGGAGTGAAGTGCGCTGTCCATGATTTGTAATTTTTTTTTAGATATTCTAGGTATTCTAGCGCCACATGTTTAAGGTTTTCTGACGGACACTTTTTGGTACATGGAGGTTGTATTCCTTACCTCTACCTTCCATAATTTTTAGGTTTCCGTACGTCAAGTTCCGTCACTTGTTAAAATAGGCAAGGTACTTATTTAGTTGAGGTTAGATAAGTTCGCAGCCACTGATCCACGTCTACAGTCTCCATGCGATAAGTACCTTTTCCGAATATAGAAAATATATCAATTTAGTATAGGTACCTACATATAGATATTAAATAATGATTACGTAGCAACCTAATTAATATTTCTCAGAATGATATGTGCTTGAAGATCGCGCTCGTCGTTGCTACTTTTATAACATGAATAAGGTTGAGTGATTCACTTCTTGGAAATAGAGGTATATTTATTTTAGTCAATTGAATTTAAGTAAGGTATAATCACTTGTTCCTTGATGTAAAAGTTATCTGTAGGAACTGCAGTAGCATATAAGTATTTCTGAGAATAATCACATTTAAACATTACTTCTCAAGAAAATAAAGGGTAGTGAGACAGTAACAAAAAAAATTAAGGGATGTGGAACGGCTGTGTTTTTGACCGCAATGAAAATAGGATTAGAGTACATTGCGAAACGACTGCCTTTAGCACAACACTACGTAGATACTTATAAATTGTTCATGATATTTTAGTTAATATAGCACATTCATAAGATAATCAATGGTATTTTGTTAAATCCGAAAATTTTCTGGTATTTCATACTAGGTGATTAAACAGATGACTTTTATGACGAAACTATTCTGTTTTCAGTAGTTCATTAAACCAAAGTCAATTATCTTTGTATTATATTTAATTAATGTATTTTACATTTTAATTTCTCTCTCTTCTTGTATTTAGAATACCGTAGGACGTTTGTTGCGTATATTTTTATATAAAGACAAATATACTTTTATATCAAGCAATTACATACAACGCGTGTATACATTTGCATGTTGTAGTTCCGAGAGCTGAAGATACATTTTACTAACTTGGGCCGAACTAGGACGCGGCTGCGAGAACGCAATTTTGTCGATTATGTGGAGTGAGACCTAGTTTGAGAGCTTTTGCAGGTAGGGTTAAATAATTAATTATTTATGTATTTAATGTAAGGTTAAACTTTAAAAATTGGTGGAACAATAAGTACAGAATAACATTATTAAATTATGTTTTTAAAGAAAAATACTTGGCCGCAGTCTGAACCTGACTCCCGTCCACACAATTGTTTATAATGTTCTTCACATCACCGATTCGGAAAAGGAATTTTTTGTTCATGCTAGGAGGGATCAAAGTGCCACTTTTCTTCCCGGCTAAAAGGGATTTAAATGATACTTTTCTGTTCTGGGACATTTTATTGCCAGTACAATATATTTTCGCAATGAAATATGAAAATAATTTCCATGTAATCGATTACTATTTCCTTATAATCGATTACCTGCATTGCATACTATTTTTTAGCTTTATCAATATTTCATAAGGTAATAATTACCTCTTAAGGGATGTGAAAAGCAGTGTATGTCATGTGGTAAGTAGCAAAATTATTTCCACCTTGGGTTAAGAACACTTGAATCCCGCACTAACTCAGAATGCTCAGGATTATATTTTTTATAAAATCCTTCGCTTTGTTCTGGATTCAATGTACGCTCACCGCATAAATATGTAATTTTGACACAATCTAGGTACTATTTATTTAAGTCAAATTCAAGATTGATCGTGATCGTTTCTTTTTTATTTGTTTTTGATAGAAATATCAAACTACTACTGTCTTTCAATATATCTTTAGATCTTAAATAACACAAAAAGTCTAGTTTTCTCAATAAGCAATCTTTAGGGTTCCGTAGCTAAAAGGCAAAAAACGGAACCCTTATGGATTCGTCATGTCCGTCTGTCTGTCCGTTTATGTCACAGCCACTTTTTTCCGAAACTATAAGAACTATACTGTTGAAACTTGGTAAGTAGATATATTCTGTGCCGTTCTCTGAACAGCATTAAGATTTTCACACAAAAATAGAAAAAAAAAACTATAAATTTTGGGGTTCCCCAAACTTAGAACTGAAACTCAATGATTTTTTTTCATCAAATACGTGTGGTGTATCTATGGTGTGGCATGTATGGGACTGAGAGGTATAATGAAACACACGTGCTTACTCGCGAGCGTCTGTATTGTAACTAACTTAACGTACATCGTCAACTTATATCTATATCTTATACTACCACACAGACATCATCTAGGGGGTTGTCGAGAAAAAAAATTGATGTAAATTCATTTTTTTTTATATAAAACTATGCATACACTATCAAACATTTTTGTTTTATTTAAAGAAATCTAAACATATCCATAGCACAACAAAACACAATTATGAAATATGTTTACATAAAGTCAAACTATTAATGTTAACACAACATGACAAAAGAAAAAGCAGTGACACATGAGTCACTGATTAAAAATCTTAGTCCTATTTTTATGAACAAGATCGATCTTACCGTCTATTTCTAACTTAACATATATCTAATAGGTCTTCAAAAATGATATCTAGGTTTCTAATATCATTTATTTCTAAACTGAATCGTTTACGCGAGAGACACTTCCAAAGTGGTAAAATGTGTCCCCCCCCTGTAACTTCTAAAATAACAGAATGATAAAACAAAAAAATATATATGATGTACGTTACCATGCAAACTTCCACCGAAAATTGGTTTGAACGAGATCTAGTAAGTAGTTTTTTTTAATACGTCATAAATGGTACGGAACCCTTCATGGGCGAGTCTGACTCGCACTTGGCCGCTTTTTTTTAGTTATTTTATTATAATTTTATTGATGTAATAGCGGGAATAAAATGTTCTGAGATACCTGGGTAGTGTCGTAACTAATTTTTAACTAACAAAGCTAAGTTATAAAAAACAATACGTTTTATTTTATTAAATATCTGATGGAAAGCGAGAATTAGTTCATTAGACCTTTGTTTCAAGAATCTAACGGATTCATCTTGACTATAGTTCGTTATTTTTAGCATTAGAAAAAGGTGACGAATCTTGACGTGTATTATTATTAAAAAAAACACTTTTAAGAAACAAGTCACAGCAAATATGTAACAATTATAAATGATATACGATGATTTACATTCTTTCGCTTTCATAAGTAATATAAACTTTTTACACGTCAAGATTGTTTACCTTTCATTAAATGCTAAAAAAATCAAACTATAGGGAGTAAACAAAGCGGTCAAAGTTTGTATGGGGATAACGCGGACGGAATCGTACACAGTCAGTTTCTAATAAGAAATACAAATGCACAAGAAAGTGTCACCGATTGTTTTGTAGATTAAGTTGTACCTACCGCGAGATATTACATTAACATAGAACAGAGGAGATGCGGACTTGTTAGACGCATTGTTTATATTTCTGAGAAGCCAGGACAGTTCTATTTACTCGCGATGACACCTCGGGTAATGAGATCTCCTGCTAACCTAAACACGCATTGATCAGCCAATGTTATCTATCAGTATTTAGTGTTTCTATTGGAATATGTTATTGAGAAGTCTTGTGTTTATTCGTCTCACCTTATTTCGCACTTTTTGTGTTTGTACTTTAAATCGCACCTACAAAATGATGATGAATTTGACGTTTCGAACCCTTTACAGCATTCGCGGTCCACGGGTGGCAGAGGAAAAATATTCACCTGTATCAAAATTAAAATTGGGAAAAATACTCACGTACAGAAATAATTAACAAAAACTATAAATTATTCGGCTAGGTATTATTTTCTGATACTTACATGAAATAGAGTCTGTTCGGAAAAAGAAGAGTCGTAGAATGTATTGGGTCCCATACATTCCACGTCTCTTCTCTTTCCGCACAGACTCTAATTGAAAGTCTGTACAAAACCCTTGGTACGCGAGTTAAACGAATTCGCACTTGACCGGTTTTTATTTTTAAATGCAATTTTATTAATTACCTAAAACACATTTTTTTATTACTTCGTTTTTCTAACTCAAAACTATAGCACATAGCTGTAGTAAAAGGTTACAGCAGGTTAGGAAGGAGTAGGTATCAGGACCGTTAATTGATAGGAATTGTATTCTTCGAGGTGTTTTCTATAACATAACTAAGCCAGCAATAACTTAAGAAAATAGTAAACCAAAATACCCGTGGCTAGTAATGACGTAGAATATTGCCAAGTGTGAGAGGAGGTTTTGGAAAAATAAAATATGTAGGAGACTTGCGATATTCGTTGCTTTTATTGAATGTTAATATCATTAACCCTGAAGTGAACACGCTATAAGAAATATTAATTTTTATTGAATTAAAATGAAATGTAAGTTTAAACATTGTAATATGTTGCCCCATCGGAACTAAGTAATTAAATTGAGTATCCATTACAGCGCGCTGTCGGCTCTCGTCGCCGCCCGCACACTCGCCGCCGACTTCATGGGGCTTATCTATTCACGAAACGTTTACTACTCGACTTTCAACTATCCAAACTATACTAAGACCCTTTCATTGGTATCAACTGTGTGTAATTGGAAGCCTGACTTATTTTTGATGTTGCAAAGTTGCCGTCATTTTTTTGTAGCCTTATACTGTTATTCAAATCACAACGCTTATGTACTAAGCAGTTTATATAGCCGAACCAGTATGAGAGCAAAACTTCAATAACGAAAGTTACATTACTCTCAATATAAAATTATATTAGTGCCAGTAGTGAGAGTCTACATCGTAGTCAAGAGTCATTGTTTTCGGCTGTTTGCTGCAGGTAAATGCCGACAATGTGAATTACCCTACCGTGTACTTAATTTACAGATATTCCATCATATCATTAGATTAGATTACGAGTATATTGATTAGACTTAATCGTGGCCGTAATCACTCAACACAATTCTTAATATCTTACTAAAACGTGCATACTTAAAATGTGTGCCATGAATATTCGATTAACGGAGACCTATTTAGTATTTATTTATTATTATTATTTTATTTGATACACTAGCATCTATTGGAGCTGTAGCGTGTATATTGCAACACTTGTGTTAATTTTGCACTTTTTAAAATTCTTAAATTTGTATTTAGTATATTTATGAGAGTTCACCGACGGTGCACTAACAACTGTTTCTGGTAAAGAGTTCCATACATTAACTACACGATTTGGTAAGAAGTGTATCCGGCAGAATATTACTTATAAAGAAAAACATCCAATTAAAATGTATCACATAACAATACTTAAAACATATACAGGGTGACCTTAGCCATTGGACAAACCCTGAAATCCCACGTAGGGTAACTTCTCAGGAATGCTCTGACGTTAATATATTTTTTAATTAGAACATAAGATAAAAAATAAGTTTATCGAACAAAAGTTATTTGCAACAAACAGAAACACAATTTGTTCGAAGTATTTGTTAACGATGACATTTTTCAAAAGACAAAAGCTTATTAGTGTCATAAATAAAAAAGATAATCAAAAAGGTTGAAGAAGGTTCCATTTATTACTATTATTTGAGGATACGGAGCTTAGGAGCTTAGGAGCTACTAACACAGACAGGCTGCTCCAAAGTAAAAATTGGTAATTTGTTAATTTCTTCGAAACCGCTACACCGGCTGTTACGATACTTTGTACACTGGTTCTAAATACCCTAATGCATTTGTACATTTCGGCTTTGTCCAATGGCTAGGGACACTGTATGTATTTTCTATCTTAATACGTATATTTAGAGAAAAAATACATATATAGGTAGGTCTAATAAAACAATGAAGACAGTTGCTACTGCAATTTTTTCTTACCATAGGCAACGATGTTTGATTCAACTCCATTCACTACGGCTGAGTGCGGAGCGCTTCGGCGGATAACGCAGCTAAATATTCGGTATTCGGCAAAAACCACTATTAGGGGCATCTGTCCTAAAATGTGCTAGTGTTAAGATAGTCTCCAGGGGTTGCGTAAGATCCCAATGTGGCGGTATTCAGCGAAAACAATTACGTATTTTAGTTCCGTTCAGGAATTTTTGAGTTTATCACGAACATACAGACATACAGACAGACGCAGTGCGGGTATTTGTTTTATAAGTTGAAGTGATAAATATGAGTTAAGTGAAGACATTTTTCTGATTTCTTCTCCCGTAATCCCACATACATTTCAGTAGTCACACAGTTGTCAGTCTATCAATGTATATTTCAGTTTTCAATATACACTGCATAAAAAATGGTCACAGAAAGATATTGTCAATCAAAATAATGTTATGATACAAATATGGCTACAACATTTATGAACGCTGATTATTTTATACTAATCATAATAATCGACCGAGGTATGATAAAATATGCACGCAGCAATATCTATAATAACTTCATACATTTACTATCACTAATAATAAAACCAATTTGGCTTACGGTTAGGGGTGTGATGACCTCATCGTCCGCTGGATGCCCCAATGCAATCAGACAACGCAGAACAGCTTGTCGCGAACTGTTGGGGAGTAGCGACCCCACGTACTCGAGTGAGTAGGAGTCTTCTGCCTCTGGCTTATCTTAGCTATATGGAAACATAAGCGGCAAGTTGGCACCTGTCTACCCTCAGCTTTCACATTGGAGTTGCCCTTGATCCAACAGTTTTTATCGTTTTTTTGTAGGAGCCCCTATGGGGGGTCGTCTTGTGTAAATAAAGGCAATCGTCCGGTTTAATATCTTATAGCCCAGTATCCATCGCTTCACCCAATAGCCTAGAATATTCTATCAACAGTTCTTAAACCCCTGGCGGGTGGTGCCTCCGGGTGCATCCCATTACACGGGCAAGGGAAGCATCCGGTCGGTGTCCCCCTTAAATTTCATTAAAGTATCAAAAAGGCCTTTACGTTTTGGTTGCAGCTCCGCGCACGACTCCCGAATTTCCGGAACACCATTGTTCCGTAATGGGTAGAAACCAGTTTAACCGTTATTTAAGAATTCAAGTATTTATTTACAATAATAATATACATAATTGATTGATTGATTGATTGATATTGATTGATATATTTATTCGTTATAACATAGGTACATTGTATTGGTCTTAGAGGTAAAACATATTGCGAACCCTATGTTTTGCCGCTTGGCGTACGAATTTGTTTTTATATAAAATTAAGTTAACATGCACAGTTAATAATAATGGATATATAGTATATACAGAGGATTACTATAACTTGCTTTAATCTAAACTAGGCCCGTGAGGCATTGTAACAAGGATGCTAGAAGCATTTCCTCGTTGTATCGCAATACTGATACGTTGTGCGAGGAAGCCGCCAGCTCTGCGGTCACCAGTTACTTCAACCAGACGCTTCGCGATTTCTGCAAAAAGCTTGTGCGCGCTGGGACCCCATAGATCTAGAGTTACCACGCCAAAAGGTACAAAATGGTACTCTCTACCAATGATCTTATATTTATTACGTTTCAAAATTTCGGCGCTTTCCGCCGCTGCGCCAGCTTTTACATTAGTCCGTTTGGAGGTGGGACGGTGCCAGTGTGTCTACGCAGGTAATAAATAGCATTACTCGTATTAAATATAAGTATGGATATACTTACTTGCAATGAGAATGGAAAGGTATGATATTTCCACAAACCTCGTCGATCTCTAATATTAGGTATAATTTTAATAGAATTTGGATTAAGCACGCTAAAACAGTTGATAAAAAAGCTGCAATAAATTATTTAATCCGCAAAGGCGGAAGTCATCTTGCAATATTCGCAATTTACATCCATAGCATGCAATCAACATTGTGTTGTATTGTATTGTATTGTATTGTATTGTAGTTCGGGCGATTTTCCGCAACTCGACGACTGGCGCCTATTTTGCGTGACAAGGGGGGGTGGAGGGTCGGCTACTCTTGCCAGCCCAACTCCTCGAGGAATCCTATCAAACCTTTGATGTTGAGTAGGACCTCAGGGAGGTCTCTCGGGGATCCGAGATGTTTTGCCCTGTATGGGGCCACTCCGCTGCATTCCAGCACCACGTGAGAGGCTGTTTCTTCTGTCTCCATGCATCCTCGGCATAAGGGACTGTCTGTGACACCTGTTATGAAAAGATGTTTGTTAAATAGTCCATGACCTGTTATGACACTGGTTACCATACTCAGTCGGACCTTCCCTAGTTGAAGGAGCGCCCTTGTGAGCTTTCCGTTGATGCCAGGCATGGCTTCTTTTGCCTGTCTGCATCCAGTCTGATTCAGCCAGTGTTCTGTGTGTAGTTTCCCTGTACGTGCCAGCAGCATTGAGCGTACCTTGCTAAACGGTATCGGAAGAATCGGTTCCGGACCAATCGCCCCCGCACCCGATCCTTGCCTGGCAAGCTCGTCCGCAGCATCGTTACCCCGGGATCCACTGTGTCCCTTGATCCATTGTAAAGTGATCTTATTATTATTATGACATACCTCCATTAGTCGTTCGTGGCATTCGTGTATAAGTTTGGATGTAATTATATGGCTATTTAGAGCCATTAAGACTGCTCTACTGTCGGAGAGTATGCGGATGGAGGATCCTACTACCTTCCTTGCAATGATGGCAGCCGCCGCGTTTAAGATGCCCATGCACTCAGCTTGGAATACCGAGTTATGGGCTCCTAGCGGTGTGGTGATTGACATGTTCAGGTCTTCTGAGAAGGTTCCGGAGCCCGACCCGCTGTCTGTTTTGGACCCATCAGTGAAGATTCTCAGCTCCCGGAGATTGAGTCCTTCGTGGTTGTCGTCCTCATATAACTGTATTTTGTACCTTTTGTCAAAGATAGCTTGTTTGTGAATCCGATCCGTGCCCGTGCCGTCAACATTGTGTTTTAATTTGATTCCATTGATCATCCTGGGTTCATTACCTATTTACTTCGGGTCTTTTTTTTAGGTTTTTTTTTACAATATAAATATAAAAGTAAAATATCAAAACCGAAAATAACCGAAAATCTATATAAACATATTATAAAAACACCTCACCTAAGGTGCCGGGGCAGGCCGTACTATCCGCGCTGTGTCCAAGACTACCGCCTTCTGCATCTGACCCTTGAGCCATGACTAGGATATAACCTAGCGAAGGTGTTGGTCGAGACCCTTATTATTATTATTCTATTCATAACTTACAGCACATAAGCGACGGCATATAAGGACTTTGGTAGGTTCTAACGACGAATGCATTTTAAAGTATCTTCGATCGACACTCTATTTATAAAATTTTAAAAGTAGTCCAACTATACGAACTGATCTGTCTAAAAAATCCTCAGTGTAACTTTGTCTCAGTACGTACATTACGTCCAGCTTTGATAATAGATTTCTAGGTGGTAGTCGGAACAGGCAAAAACGAAACAATGAAAGTAAGCTTTAAAATAGCGGTCTGTAAGTCAATTTTTTATATTTTTATTCTTTGACATTTGGAGAACCTTTACACCTCCAAATCTTATTATTGTGTATTATTATTTTTCTCAGACCGTGGGGACCTTATACATCTCCAAACTTAATGTATTAACCGTGGAGACTATACGTCTGTGTCATATTGTATAATATACTTGACTTGGTACATACTAGTTATGTACAGAATGTAGCATTAGTTTATGAGACTGCTAGTTTAACAGTCCAGACGCGGTTTATTTATTTAGTATAAATTTTATTTTGACACTTGGAGAGACTTTACACCTCCAAATTTTATTAATATTAGTACTCTGACATTGGGGACCTTTTACATCTCCAGATTTAATGTGTTTTTAACCATAGAGACTATACATCTCTATTGTATTGTATTAATTATTTATTTTAAGATTATTATAATGTAATGTTTACCCAGGTATTGGCTGTTGTATTTTATAAATGTTGTTATGTATTTTTCATGTCACTATATGATGTTACTATAAATGTTGTATTGACTTGTAAAAGAGCCCTTGAGGCCTACTTGCAGAATAAAATTTTGAATTTTGAATTTGAATTTTGAATTTTGAATAACAACCGTTATAGGTAGACATTTGAAATACACCAAGAAATAATTTAAATAATAATAAGATTCAGTTTTTCACCGTCTTCTTCTTATTTTATGGGGACCCCATACAATACAATATATTATTTAGCTTTGACATGTGTCGGCGACGGACCCACCAGCCTTATAGGTAGTGCTGCTCGCGTGCTGAACCCCTAGTGTAAATTTATTCGATATCGTAACGTGACGTACGCGTTTGCGTTAAGTCTCATTTTGTATGGAATTTAGAAACAGCGCGCCAAGAGGGACGTTTTGGGAACCCAAAATCCCATACAAAATGAGAGTAAACGCAAACGCGTACGCCACGTTTCGCTATCGAATAAATTTACACTAGGGGTACTGGTAGCCTGGCCAATACGGATGCCGCTGCCAGCACGCGTCTTTTGTTTAATATAATTTTCTTGGTTCTGCGTAGTCAATAAGTAGCAAATGTTTAGTTTGCTCATCTTTTGTAAATTATATGTGTAAATAGCTCGTTCCTTGTAAATATTATATTGGATTTTGGAGGGGGCCTCCTTCTCCATCTCAAAACCATTGCTAGGTTGCCTGGGCCCCTAGCCGCGGGACTTGTGGGCCTAGGCGAAAATTCACCCCTGGTAATCTTTTGATTTCATACTGTTACCGAGCAAAATAAAACATGTTCCTTTCTAATCATCTGATATTAGAATGGTTTCGTTAAAAGCTTAAATCAAAGCTAGACCGAGCAGTGTCAAGAACAATTATTCACGTTGGTTCTAATTTTAATTCGAAGAGAGGTATCGTGGCGTTCACTAATTGAGCAGACAATTAGACGAGCCCCACCTTCATTAAAGTAGGTGAAATACCATCTCACCGATAACTTTCAGGGTTCGCGTAACGCATTTAAGTTTACCTTTCTTTACCTTATGTTGGCCTAGACAATGATACTTGATTGTTAACCAAGAAACAACACTTTTATATAGGATTATTTAGGACATAAACCATTTATAAAAGATAAATCGGTTAAATTATGCTATCAGCTTAAGAAGTATATTTTGCATGTGTTCATCTATATATGTACCTATACATATATACAATATTTTATTTACTTTGTGGCTATGTCATGAATTCTAGTCTAAAATGAATTGTTATTCGTTTTAGTAACATCTAACACATGCAAACCTGCAGTCGGTGGTGTCAGTTACATTGAAGCGTTCTTTTCCCTAGTTTTTCCTCTTTGTACTCAATGCCTTAAGAGACTGTTTTGAACGGGAGTCCGGAAGGGAGGCTGCACACGCTCTGCTTAATTTTAGGGTCTCTTAGGCAAACAAGGTACCTTTATCATTTTATTTCTTCATCAGCTAATTAGAGTTAAAATCTATTACATAATATGGCGTGTTAGTTTAAAAATCTATAATTACGATTTCACAAAATTGTGGAATTGCTGCAATGACCCTGGTACAATTCGGCGACCGTGTATGTACGACCTTAGCATGGTAGGCATAGATTGTGTCATTAACGGGGACGAGTGCCTTGACTTGTATTGCCATGTTATTAAAGGTTAGATTTGACAAATCTGTGCGTCATCGTGGATGACACGAACTATACTGCATACAACGCTTTTCGTTTATAACAATTTATAAGAAAAAAAAGACGTAAATGGATACTATAAATAGTAGGTTGTAACTCTGAAACTAGGCGAAATGTAAATAAAAGTGTAAAAAAAATAATACTGTCAAAATCTCTCGGGTTCCTTTTTGTATATTATTTCCTTAATGGCGGTTTTGCAAACTGTCACGATTTTACGAATTTTTATAGGTGGCACTACTGATGTTCACGGTCTGACACCCGGGGCGGATCGCCCCCCCCCCCCCCTCTCCCCCACCCTAGTTACGCCACTGGATTGGCCAACTGTCATTTTAGTATCAGGGCCATACAAACAAAGCTTACGGAATCAATTTTTCTTCTGTATAATCAGATATAATCTGACGGAATTTACAATCAGATATAATCATATTATATAATTTTTCGACACCACTTGAGTAAATAATCCATTTATAAATTATAAGCACAGTTCCATCGTGACCATTTTGACTACGCAAACCTAAAAATGCAACTAGACAGTATACGGTAACTAACTTGTTTATTTTCGGTAATTTATATATACTTGGTTCTTGACCTGAATTTATCTGGAGCTCATTATTTTAAACAGTGTATGGCTCCTATCCTTCATCGCCTTTGCACATGAATCACATGATATCTATTAACAAGACGAATGTTTATTTTTTTAGACAGACATATGGACCTACTTCCAGTGAAAAAACATTCGCACAGCATACGAGTAGTTTTACATTGTTAGTATCTAGCTCCCAGTACTAATTAATAATATTATATACAATAGTTTAGTACGTGTCATCCACGATAACGCGCAGGTTTGTCGAGCTGGTGTGTTGAAAAACAAAAAAAAATAGGTTGTAATTGTAATTATTGCTTTTGAACATAAACTATAGATCTGTCTATACGGTTCTCTGTTCTGTCTTTAAACTCGGATCTCTCTTTAGACTTGCTTTAGACTCCGGGCACTTCGTGGTATCTTCACATTTAAGGAAACTAAATGCCATAAAAAAAATTTTTTTGTTTAATGTTTGTAAATAGTAATTAATAGTATTGCTGTTACACGGAAATTATATTTAAATCCACCAAACAATTGAAAACTATGGCATATCAATAACATTTCGAATATCGATCGTCCGAGATAGTACTTGCGTTAGTAGCAAAATTGTAAACTCATACTAAGTACTAATCAATATGTAAACAGGCATTAAGGCAAGTGTACACGCTCGTAGGGGCCTTATTATCAGATAGAAATAAATCATTAATTATCTCCAAAATGGAGGTAATTAGAGTACCAGTTTCTTTGAGAAAGTTATTTAAGCTCAGGAATGCACCCTTGAAATTAACGGACTTAAAAAAACCCCGTATGTATATATATATATATATATATATATATTATTTTTACTTGGAAAATAATTCCAGGGTGGCAGATTCTTATGGTGCGTTGTTTTATCCGCTACTTTGATGCTGACTGTACCTACATCGCACATTTTCATAAAGTGCAGGAGTAGGGAGCTGTCACGGAGGCAGCTTGTCTGCGAGACGGGAAATCCAATTGAATAAAGTCATGTTGCATTTGTTTACATTTGCTTCATTCTCCAGTGAGCGTTGCGTTGCAAACATCATGGCTTGTTATTCTTTTTTTGTCTTTCTCTTTCTGCACGCATACGTATATTATTGAAAATCAATTGAGTCAGTACTTTCATAAATACTTTTCGTCAACGTTTGTCCGCGAGTTGAAGCGACACAGCTAGCCTAAATATTCTTACTGAACTTATTGTGGGACTTAGTCAATTCGTATAATATTGTCCTTAAATATTTATTTATTTAGTTACCTATCTACTTATACAAAAAGTTAAGTTTATTGGAAACAAGTCATTTTTGATACAAGCTTTTATTTCTGACTTTTCTTTTCTTCCAATCACTCAACGTACATATGTGTGTAAAGTTTTAGCTCAATTGAATAATGGGAAATGGGTCTAATTTAGCTTGTAAGATTTGACCCGTACATAGTTAGATACATTGCAAGTTAAATAAGTTTTCCAAAAACAAAGTTTCAAATGCAGATACATCCAGGTTCAAAATGTATCGACACTTATTTGAGTTGCACGATATTCGAGACCAATAACTTAGGTATACATATGTATGTGTGGTTTACTAAAAACGTGCTCCTGTTTGGTTAGTAGTATTTAAAAAAAATCGAATCGGCCACTAGGTTAAGTTAGTGCCCGATTCGTTCATTAGACTTTTATAAAGGTTATTTTCTTTTTTATTGTACTCGAGTACCTGGAATGTGTTACGGGAAAGACAAAAAAAAACATATTCTGCATGTATCTGAAAGTAATTTTATTAAGAAAGCAGTCGTAACCTTTGAGACCATTAAGTTGCGAGTCGCGTCGTATACACTCGTCGGCGGATCATGTCGGACTAGCTAAAATTGCAAAGAAATCCCGCTCGCTGCCGGCCGCCCGCTCCGCCTAATTGTGGCTTGGGTGGCGATTTATTTGTGAATCATGTGCTGAAGTGTTATATATGTAAACATTGCCTTATGAATACCAATGTAGCAAGAGGTACCCTAGGGAGCAATTTTAGTAATGTTTTCAATATAGATTAATAAACTTATATCTAAAGCAGGCAGGTATAGACAAAATTAAATAGATCGATAAATATATTATATAGTCGCAGCCAAAGTGACATATAACACATCCTCAATCCTATAGTGACAAAAATGGTATGCTGTACATTCGGCCACTTTACCTATTACTAAGTATCTATTTGATACTGGTTGTACCATCAATCACATTGCATCCCGATATTGGTATAAAGAGTTATTGAAAATACACAATCAATAACAAACTTTTTCAACACACTTGCTCGTAAAGTGGAAGTAATTGAACCGCTTTTAAGCTCATAATCCTAGATAATAAACACGCATATTTTTTCATTATATTATAGCACTTGTACGGTCTTCTTCTTCCTCGCGTTGTCCCGGCATTTTGCCACGGCTCATGGGAGCCTGGGGTCCGCTTGGCAACTAATCCCGAAAATTGACATAGGCACTAGTTTTTACGAAAGCGCCTGCCATCTGGCCTTTCGACCCAGAGTAAAGTAGGCCTTATTGGGATTAGTCCGGTTTCCTCACGATGTTTTCCTTCACGGAAAAGCGACTGGTGAATATCAAATGATATTTCGTACATAAGTTCCGAAAAACTCATTGGTAACCCGCGACCTCCGTATTGCAAGTCGCACGGTCTTACCGCTAGGCCACCAGTTACAATTTTAGATAAAACTTGTACGATCATGTATGATAAACTAACCTTTATTATGGTTATTTATTGATAACATTATGTATGAAAACGGAGCCTTCTTAATTGGTCGAGTAATACATTTTTCACGTCAGCAGCTCGAACAAGGATAATTTGCTACTTAAAAACAGTGAACAGAATGCGATTTTACTCACTGAGTGCGACAAAATAACATTTAAGTGACCTTTTTTAAGTTTATTTGTAGTCTTTATTTAATTATAACTACAAAACTTTACCTAGATCTAAAAATAAATAATACTAGTGTTCAAATAAAATACTAAAAACTATCCCCCTACGGCATGGTGCCGTAGATGCTAGCAGCATTTCCTCGCTGTATCGCAAGACTAATTCTTTGAGCGAGGAAGCTGCCAGCTCTACGGTCACCGGTGACCTTTATATTGGAATGTAATTTCACCGTGCGGGGCCTAATACAAGTTCAAAATATTTGAATTTTATTATCTATATCCCTTTCACGTCATTAGCAAAAAGAAAGAGACAAAAACGTGCATACGTAATTCAACGGTATATTGACAGTTCATACGAGTCTTCGTTCGTAATAATTAATTAATGAAATAAAAGTTTAAATTTAATAAAACCACCATATTTTACGTATTTTATTATACAATAAAAACAGTGAACTTAAAAAAAATACTCAATTGTTACGCAAAGTAAATAATTCTACTTTTAGCGATCTTTACTGTAGTTGACAAATAGTTGTATCCGCAATTCGGACCGTATCTTACAAAGTTTTTTGTTACATAAAAAACGTTGTCGATTGAACTGTCAGTTGATGTTCGCTACTTCATTATTTCCGTATTATATTATTGAAATTTCATTCGTTTCGTTTTATTGCGGTAATTAAACCTAATTGTTAGAATACCTTAAGAAAACATGAATGAAATAATGATGAAGGCGGATTACATTTTTTCAGGTTGTATTTTACCTTCCAAATACGTTCTCACTGCTGTCGTGAAAACTTTTGTGTACTACACGAGATCAAAGTTATTTACATCTCGGGCGCTTTTGAGTCCCTTACTTCGCTCAAGATTCTAAATTAAAGAATCTTTCGCTTTGCACGTGACTCAAAAATAAGCACTCGTAGAAATATCAAACTTAGCTCTCTTGTTGTACAAATAACAATTTTTTAAACCAACTTATTTTATACATTACATTATCCTTATATTACATTATTAAATATCTAAACTTAACATTTTATCGATTTAGTCTCAAATGCCATCTGTTATAAATACGAATATATTCGCTTTTTTACCATTTAAAAATTGTCTGTTGTTGATTTCGTTCGCGCCGTTGCCTTCATAAAGTATTTTATGTTAAGATATCTTCATGTTCTCCCACAGCTAAAACTAAAAAAAAAGTGATGTTATAGGTGGTTATCAATGGTGAAAAAATCGGAGCGGTCTCTAACGTCAATAAAAAAAATTAAAAGAATACTCAGCATTTTTTTTTCTATGACATATAGATAATTAAATGTATGTCATACAATCTCTAGTAATCTTTAGTAGATGTACAAAATATGTAACGAACGGAAAAATCGGTTGACTACAATAAAAATATCGAAGATTAATCATATTTAGTATTTTTACCAAAAACTATGTAGGTTAGGGGCTGATATTTTGCATTTTAATTAATGATATAGAGCCACATCACCCATAAAAATTACAAGCCCAAACTTGATGGGGGCAGAATCACTTAGCTTATCCTGGCACGACCGTTGATTAATATATACCTAAGTCTTATTTTCTCCTAGCAAGTGTATTGAAAAACGTCGTATAAAACGCGTGTGCATTGGTCATTACACACACATCGGCTTTCTCATTACTCATTACGCTTACAGCTCGCGTGCACAAAATCGTCTCGTGTTCAGTGACCAACAGTGTAAATAATTAAACTGAATTAAATAAGTACGGGACACATTACCAAATTAATAATAATTAAATTGAAATAACATAAAGTTTTTAGCTTAAAAATGATAGTTTCGATCAACAAACCACTTAAGACACGTGGTGTATGGAGCGTGACATAATATTTATCATCAGTATCACAACAAGATTAGAGAACACTGCAATGAGCAATCGGAAATGGCTTATCCTGCAAAGCCTCCGTTAATTTCGAGGTTTCGTTTTAATTTTTTTATAAAAGGTAAACAAATGCTGCATATAGAGTGTAAATGGGCATGCTATTTAAGTTAACCAAACAATTGAAAATATTGACATATCAATATCATTTCGAACATTGATCGTCCGAGATATTACTTCTATTTAGTAGCAAATGCATAAACTGATACTAAACACTAATTAACATGGAAAAAAGTTTTCGCGTTGATATTTTTAAGTACGAGCAGCTTTGTAATGGAGCGATATATCCCCAACACGAGTTCGCTCTAAAAAATGTGTAGTTTTATTCATCAGCATTTCTACTCACTATAAAAATCAGGGATCGGAAACCGGTATTTTTTGTATGGGAACGAAAACGGTATTTTTTCGTTCTTTGTTAATTATTTCATTCCTAATCGGGCAATCTAATAATACGAAGTCGTTATCTAAAAACAGAACTGAGTCCTACATTTTGAGTATAAAATAAACCGAAATATACCTATGGTTATTTCGATGTTTTTGCAAAAAACCTGTTCCGATCCCTGATAAAAATCAATCTGTATTGTTATTGTCTGAGTAATCAGTAAGACGATCCTTATGCTATGACAAATGTACTATTTATGATTGATGGAAATTAGCGTCGTGTATGTTGGAAAAGAACACTTTATGTAATGACTGACACTCTCTCTTATATTGTAATCGTAATAATAATAAGTACCAGCTACGTGTATTATTATCCTACAAATTAACTGAGGCGGTAAGTAATTTAGTTCAACGATGGATTTCTAGTAGAAGATGGCTTCGTTTGGAACTCAGTTTTGTTTACGTTATTTTTTTACTCGCTGATCGTAATACGAATACGTAATATTAGGTAAGGATTGTATAAAGTAAAATAAATACCTACAGCGTTAGGAGTGTGAAAAGTTATTTTCGTGTAAGTATCTGCGCCAAAAGGGGCTGCCGAATCGTTTTAAGGGCGGGGCGTGTTCGTCGGCTTTGCCCAATCACTAAACTCTTATTAAGGTCGTCATTCTGTATATTCACAAGTATATAACATGTTCTTAATTCAGCTGACCCATATTGTCATGACAACTTATTTACTCAATAGTACGTGTTAATACAATTAATCTGTGATATTAAGTCGTTTATTTTAATAACATTACAGGTGACATCCGAGGACCTGTACTGGGAGGGTGAGGAAGATGCGTCTAACGAGTTCCTCGAGGTTAAAGAACATGAAAGCGGTCTCGCCGGTCACCTGTCAAGAATAAAGCGGCAGTTTGATTTCTTTAACATTTTCTGTAAGTAAATATTGTAGCACTATTATTACTAGTAATATAAGAAACAATTAAATAACTTCAGAAACGGAAGAATTTCGTAAATATCTAATATCTAGTAAACCTACCTTATATTTTGGCAACACACTACTGCAACGCGTTCTTACAGTAGAAAGTGCTCTTAGTTTATTACATGATTTGAAATTTTCAAAATTATCCCACTTTGTCAAGCCATTGATGGTTATAACGTATTGGGAGTATTGTTATATGAATAAGGCTATGGCGATGTTATTTATTATTATCAGTGGTTATTTTTCTAATAACTTGTTTTATGCTTTGCTAAAGTGTATAGACATACTTACTTGAGGTGTGTTGGGGTAAGTTAAAAACAGGGGTAAGGCAAAAAATCCTCTGTACATCCGAATCACGTGTAATATTCTTAGTGCTGGCAATATTGTTCAAACTTGCAACAGAACATCATCATCATTGCTCATCCATCCGTTCAAAATTAGTTCAATGTTATCCCAAGGCACCTTAATTTATTTATGAAACTGGTTATAAAATATATTTTTTACTATAATTTAGGTTCTACTTGAGTTTCTTTTTACTTCTAGATGCATATATTAATACACAGAGTCCGTCTAAGCTAACTCTGCAACGAGTTCGATACATCAAAGTGTGGGGATGTCATTATAAACGTCATATTTTCATAGACATTTGAGATTTGTGATGACATTCTCACACTTTATCATTACAAATGCCGTGCATAGTTATCTTGGTCCGACTCTCTGTACCTATTGTTATCACTATTATTATATACCATTGTATGCACCACGCACAATCAACAAACTGAACGGAAATTACGGTGGCAGCAGCTGTCATCCTATAGAGAAAGAACTGTCAAACGTTTTATATAAGGAAATTGTACTACAGTGACATTGTGGTGTATCTGTCAGTGGCCGACATATCCAGCCCAAACACGTGGTTTGTTCTTTCGCTTGCTGCTATAGGTATATTCGCAAGTTAAGGTTAACCCTTATGGAGTGTGGATTTAAAAGGAGTGTAATCTCTTATGGTAGAACTGTTGCAAAAGTGCCCAGCTGTCAGCTATAAATAATAGTTTCAAATCTCTCCAGAGTAGCGCTAGAGTAGCTTAGAACCTAGGCGTTATTGATGGAGTGTAGTGCGCTGTCTATGATTGATTTTTTGTCAAGTATTCTAGGTATTGTAGCGCCACCTGTTTAAGGTTTTTATGACAGTTTTTGGTACATGGAGATTTAATTCCTTACCTCCACCTTCCATATTAACCCTGTTGAAACAGCATTACTAACTCTCTACAGGGAGCGTGCATGAACTGTAGGAGGCAGCACAGGAGCCGTCAGATTTTTGGCGCGAGGTGTAAATGTGATGTTTATTGTTCCGATGTAGCCCACAAGATGGCAGAACCTACTATGCACAAGAAAACACGTGACGTGTAAATGTACATGTTTATGGTTCCGATCCAGGCCACAAGATGGCAGACCCTCCAACGCGCACGGTCCCTACAGCATTCTGACAGCGGAAATGGGCAATGTCACTGTCAATCTCTTTGATAACTTAAATTATATCAGGCAAATTGACAATGACAGTCCCAGTAGTTCATCGCTAGACTAATCAAAATTGGATGAACCTCGTGAAAAATACTGTATGTATATTCACCTTCGGGATCCGGGTTTCGTTTGATGCTCGTTAATATTTCTGTCATTTTTATTGCAAGATGTATATCTCGCAATAAATAAAATCCTTGCCTATTATTATGCATAATACATTTTATTAATTGTTTGCAACATAAGTAGGGCATAGCAATAAGTCATCCCATCGGATCTTCTGATTACAGCCACAATGACACTGCTATTTGCTATGTACCTATAAATCCTATAATTGGAAACCATCAGCCATATTTTTACATAAATTGAAGAGCATGTAATGTAGGAAGATATATTATCTGTTGGTAATTCTAAATAAGTAAATGAATGTTTCAGCGTCGTCGTCGTCGACTACGCCGGAGCCGGAGGACACCGAGGACACCAGCACGGACGACCCGGCTGGTGGCGTCGTACCGTAAGTGCATGATCATCTTATGAACGGTTGATTAGTAGAGAGATCGAGAATGCCTCAAGGCCATAAGAGTCATAAGAACATAGCCGCCACGCCGATAGACGTGCTCTCTGCTCTCATTTTATAGTAATAAAGAGATTTTGCATAACAAAAGTGGTCTTGGTTTTGGTTTAGATCTATTTCCGTAAAAGGTTTTCTCTATTAAATTCAATGATATAGGTAGTAAGTATCTAAAGAGGAAATAACATAGCATAATTTTCAAGACATGTACGGGCCGGGATTTGACTACGATCCGATCGTTCATAAACTCCCCTCCCCCCCCCCCCCCCCCCCCCCCCCCCGGCATTTATAAGTCTGGAGCCATTCGACTTATTTTTAGAAAACGACTCAAACTTCAAATAATTATTCTCCAAGTAGGCCTCTTTTAAGAGTCAATACATCATATTTTACATTATTCGGATTGCTACTGAAGACTGAAGCAATATTACTGTTGCAACGATGATCCGGGCGATGTCACTGTAAATTTTCTTGTGAATACAAATATATTGGGATAAAAATATAAAGGAACCACATTGTAAGCTTTTGACAAGGAAGGTAGATTTCTAATTGAATCTTTATTTCAGGCTTTATTCTTAAGAACAGACCCTTAAACTATGACAGTGCTATAATATATTATGTAACATATTATGATTATGTATAAAGCATAATGTTTCTTATTTTAGATTCGATGACGAAACCGGCGACGGTTCCGGCGCGCACGTTCCCGTGGACACCTCGGAGCCGAAAGAAAGTGAGTATAAAACATTGTATTCAAATATAACATTTGGCCTTTGCAACATGTATATGCCTTACTTAGACATTTGGCATACATATGGTAGGTATGGTATCCACACCACACTTATACAAATATACGTTGGTGCGAGCGAAATGCACAAATATCAATAATACTAGGTGTAACAAAAATTGCGGGGATCCGTTCAAGGGCTTATTCGGTGTCGTGGTCTGATTTGGAAAAAATGGGAAAAATTATTTAGACGCGATAAAATTTTGGGCTTTGTATGGAGGGTTAAGCCGATTTGGACGACCTGCCCCATAGAAAAAAAACATAAATTCTTTTTCTTTGCCTTTTTTAATCAAAACACGATACCGAATATGCCCTTAAACGGATATCCACTATTTTTGTTACATATACATACATGTAAAAACCGAAGACTCGACTGAGTTTTTCCGACTCTTATAATTAAAACGTAACTCGAGTTCTTTTCAACTTATAAGAGAAACGAGTCTTTTGTTGAGACTTGAGTCCTTTTCGGAGAACTTGTAACTTTATTACAAATAACTTCGAAATGGGTTGTCTTTGTGTAAAACTCATGGATGTACATAACATAAATCATACAATAACGCCTATTTTCTTTACTGTTAAGGTAAAACCTATAAAATTGTTGGCTGAGTCTTTATTCGGAGATTCGAGTCCTTTTGAGTTGCGCTTAAAAAAGACTCAATAAAGGACTCGACTCGGGACTTAAAAGACTCAGAAGTTTTTTAAGCTCTGAGTCTCGGAAAAACAAGTCGAGTTCTTTAATTTAGACTCAAAAGACTTGAGACAAACACTAATTGGCCCTCTGTAAATTTTTTGATAATTTCGTATTTAATTTATACTATTATATGTACTAAAGAAAAGATAGGTTAGGTGATAAGAGGAATGTTGGCGTATGCAAAACCTGCAATCATGTTTTCCTATTAACGTATTACAGAGACGCTCCGCGTTACCTTCGTGGCAATGCAACCCTACCAGGAAGAATACTCCAACAGAGACTCGCCGCAGTTCCAGAACTTTTCCAAGTCCTTGGCCAATGCCGTAAATAAGATTTACGAAGAACAAGGAAGAAACAGAGAAATATCCGGCACTCAAAGAGCAAGCCTTGTGAGGATACAGTAAGTTGAGATTGTACCGTCCTTAAAAAACCATTTTTAATTAACCTACTACGTGACCTGAAGACAAATGCGCCTAGAAGCAGCAATTTAATTATATCTACCTATGATAAATACATTTTCTCAATCATATATAATTATTTATGTAGAATTATCATAATATATGACCATTTAATTGACTGCCCGATAATGACTTAAGGTAAGGTACCAGTTTACTTACTTAATTACTCGTACGAGTCTTAATATCCGGTTTCAAGCTAACATGTAAATGATAATTACACCTAAATACTATTGAATAACATACACAGGGGTTATAAACATGTAAAGATATTTGTTAAATATCGGGAACTCGACAAATGAAATGTACGGTCAAGGAATTTGATTTCACTTTAACTTTACTCTTAAAGAATACATGGAAATAATAAAAAAAATACAAGACCCCAAGTTTGAAGACTCGAGCTATTTTTAATCATCCTTGAAGGAAAAAATATGATAGCATTAGATTCCTTACATTTTATTAAAAAAAGTATTGTATTCACTACGTGACCGACCGTCACGCCACCGAGCATTCGCAAATCTAGCACAAAACGTCAAATCACTACATCTTATAAAACGGCCCCCAAAACCTTCACCTATCGATAGAACGATTTTTGAAGAAGGTTTAAGTGTCAATTTATTAAGGTTTTTAGTAAAATTGGTTAAAATATTACGACGTTTGCCAACGATGTCGGAAAAAATCACACTGTCTAGGAGCTTTAATAGAAAACATTCCTAATCCGTTGGAGCTATTACAACACAATATATAGTAGGGTTTTCTCCGTTTCATTGGTCTATAAAAAAGTCTATGGTGGTGTATGTCTATCTTTTACGGAAAACTTACTATACTCATTCTTAATATGTGGTATTTACAAAGCGATTTACATGGATACAGTATTAATCATTGTCAAATTAAATACGTTACTTATATTAAAAAAAAATATCCAGATTACAATTATACCTTACACCCTACAATTTAAATGAATATCTTAAGAGTTATCGTAAATTAAAAATTCAATTTCGTGCATATAATTTTTACGAAATGTTAAATAAGTCCATTGATAGTGCCAAATTTTACCACCGCATGCGCTGCGGATGCTGCCATCGCTTTACTGTACCCCCACTATGCACTTCGCACGTAGCCAATAGCAACTATAGACATAAACGCAATATTTCACCGACAAAATCGCAATTTCCTTGTTTTCCATAGATCTTAACGGCTGCTAATATTACTGTGAGCCTGTATTGCCATTTTGTTAGGAGCGTTTCGTAGGTAAAATATGACTTTTGTATTGCTTTAAGGCAATGGGTCGGAAAAGGGGTCCTCAAAACAAACCTGATTAAATAGCGTAGCAAAAAGTAGGTAATAGCATAATGAAATGGTCATTTGGAAAGACACACATGAAAATAAAACGCGATGGTCAGTTATGTATCCAAAATCCTTTTAAAGTAAAGTATGTCAAAGGCACTTTGAATTTTTGACGGCTTTTTTCCAGTAACCTCAACATGTTAGAGCACCCACCCTAACTCTTAAAGGGTGTTGATATTCTCAAGTGCAGAGAAAAACTATTACAGACTTGAGTAATAAAAAAAACAACTACTTACTACAGTTACTACTAAATAGTAGTACTCTCTCTCACTAAACTTTTGATTCATATTGATTTGACGTCCCGCGTCGCACAATTTACTATTTAGCTTCGATTTTTTGTGTTACTTTACATTTCGTACTTTCTTCGTGACGATGAGTTAAAAAATGCGTTTCATATGTCTTGAAACTCTCACAATGCTCAAGATGATACTTTTGTTCTTGTAATAACGATTTTACTACCTGTACTGTGTACTTTTGCATAACAAATAAATACCTATCGTTACAGATCTCGAGCCACTGACGACTTCTCATGCAAGGTGACGCTGGACATCGTAACAACGGGTTATTACGACATGGACAAGATCGCCAGGATCCTCCAGGACCACATCCACAATCGCCGCTCGCTGGAGGGAGTGGTTGTCAGCGAGGCGGACTTTAGCGCCACCAACGTCGACCCAGGTCAATATAAAATACTGTGTAACACAGTTATCACATAGATGCGGATTGGCACACCGCTCTGGTGTATAGGCGATATAGCGCTATGCACGTATATAGGATGTCTTGCTCGCAGACCGGAGTTGCGTGCAGGTCTGCATCCAATGTTACTTATACTACGCGGTACACCGTACAGCACCGTAACAGGACCGGCAAAAATTGAAGGGTGAATTACTTCTCTACAAAATTCACCCGGAATTGATTATCTGAAGTTATTAAGGTAGTAAAAAGGTAAGGTAGTTAAAAATGTAGGTATGTACATTCATGTTTATTTGTTTTTTGTGTTTGTTAACAACATTATTTTGAATTTTATTTCTGAACTTACCAAGTAAATAATTTAATAAAATGATACACTTTAGTACTTAATAGTTTTGGGGGGGCCCACTGATTAACCAGTCCGCCGGACGGTATCGGCCTGTCAGTTGTTCGGAACTATCAACTTTTTGTTCTAACTGACAGACCGATTCCGTGCGACGTACTATTAATCAGTGGGTCCCTTTAAATTACTCTAAGATAAACTCAAATCAATAAAAAATATGATCAATACATAAATCTTATGTGATACTACTTAACATATTTTGTTTTTCACTCACGTCGATAAAAACAACAATACTACTACAGATGGGCTTAGTAACACGTAATTATATATGTCATGTAGCATCAAATGAGTCGTGCCCAGACGACTGGGTCCGGTGCGATGGCGGAGCGTGCCACCCCGGCTACACGCGCTGCAACGGCGTGAAGGACTGCTCGGACGGCGCTGACGAGGCCGGCTGTCCGTCGGGTATACTTATTTGCCATTTATTTTAGTTCAATTAATTTTCGTATTTATTTTTTATGTTTTGTAATATTCTTTTTTTTTTCTGTTACCGCATAAAGACGATTCCATTAATGAAATACCTAGAGGTGAAGAAAATCTGCCGCTACCTGAAACTGAGAGACCCAGATCTGCAGTGGACACAGACGAGTCCTCAAATCCTGGTAAGATATTACAATTAAAAAAATAATTAGGCACATATTCTACATTTTCATTTAACAGCGAAAAAATATTTAGAAAAAGCGGTACCTAAGTACCTAAGTTGGTGGTGGTGGTAAGTATTAAAAATGTATCCCCGAGTTTGGCAGCTGAAGACGGCACTGTACGGCACCATATGTTTTGGGGTAACTGAATTGTCAATTATTGAATATTTACAACTATTGTTATCGCATAATTTACAGATAGTGTCAAATTAGAAGCATGATCTTGGTGTTTACACCTCTTCTGTAATCAATAACTGTTTCTGTTAAACTGTTTTGTTAATAGTTATAAAATTTAACTAACTCTTACATAGCTCTGTAAAATGTTGTCTCTCTCTAACAAACTGAAATGTCAAAATGACGGATAGGGACAAACGATTCTCAACGGTTTGTTAAGATTTGATGGACGTTTATGAATAACACCATTAGTAGCCTGGTACCTACTTCAGGGTGAATCGAGACTGTATCTCGAAATACCGCATTATAATATTACTTATATAATAAGTTTTTACCAATAGGTTCATTTTTGTATAACTTAACAAGCAAGCAATAATTTAGCAAGGTAGTGAAGAAAGTATTTCATTGGTATGAGCGCTATGATAATGAACTAGTTATACTCGTTATTAAGGCGTGCATCTCTCATGTGTCATTTTGTAAATTATGTTATTTTGTGATACCGACTTCGTATTAAAGATGCATATAGTACGATATCTCATGTGTATACAAATAAAATCCAAATATAATTCTATTTTTTTAATAAAACTCATTTTATATCAATCGTATAACTATGTGAAGACAAAATAACCAATAAAATAAGAAGAGGTCAATCACAATCCCAGATACGCACAGAGTTGATGGATAGAAAGAGGTAAGGTCTCTTCCGTTTCTTAAGATAAAACTGACTTCAAGACTAGCCGATACTGCACGCACACATATTCACTTATTGGGTATGAGCCATTTACCACTCAGCCTAGGGAGGTTAGCCAAGATGATAGTCCTACTCCTACGTCGACAGACGCCAAGTGAAAAGCAATAATGTATTGGAATGACAGATATGGTACGAAATATTACGGGACTATTTTCATATATTAGTATCGATCGATTGGCGTAATTTGCTTATGATTGTCATTTTCGCTAGGTCTTCTGGAGTCGTGAATGCGTGTGTGTCGTGGGTAGCCACGAGGTAATCGGTGTTCAAAATTCTAAAATTTATTCTGCTAGTAGGCCTCAAGGGCTCTTTTACAAGTCAGTACAACATTATAGTAACATCATATAGTGACATGAAAAATACATAACAACATTTATAAATACAACAGCCAATACCTGGGTAAACATTACATTATAATAATCTTAAAATAAATAATTACTACAATACAATAGAGATGTATAGTCTCTATGGTTAAAAATACATTAAATCTGGAGATGTAAAAGGTCCCGAATGTCAGAGCACTAATACTAATTAGATATGGAGTATGTAACAAGTCAAGAATATTATACGATATTACAGATACGTATAGTCTCCACGGTTAATACATTAAGTTTGGAGATGTATAAGGTCCCCACGGTCTGAGAAAGTAATAATACACAATAATAATGACATTAATAAGATTTGGAGGTGTAAAGGCTCTCCAAGTGTCCAAGAATAAAGAAATAAAAATGTGTGTGAAATACATGTTTCACGTCAAGTGTGTTTTGAAATCACAGTTTTGCCTCAGCGACTCTAGCTCTGCCTAGCTTTTAACTCTGTACAGATACGTCAGGTACCTATAGGTGTCGGTTCCCGTGTTGAGGTCATACACACAACAACATAATTTTCCTGTAATGACAGCAGGATGAAATGTATATTTTTCATACCGATCGACGACGACCGACCGAGCAAGTTCAACAGCCTACTGCAAGATTGACAAAAAAATGTATTCAAGGTCTTAAATAAAAGTATATAAAAGCAAGAGTAAATCACATTTACTCTTGCTTTTATATATACTACTTTTTACGAACCGAAGATAAACTAAATTTAACTTCAGATTAGACACCACATTTCACTCGAACTTATTCAAGTTAGCAAAAATCGAAACCCTAAATAGTTTTCAATTAACTGCTCCTCACTTTGCTCGTCATTGTAAAGTGGAGTTCTATAGAAATGACAAATATAAGAGATTTTGCTAGCGTTTGACATATATTTTAATCAATGTGACAGACGGACGGACAAGAGTCGCACCATAAGGGTTCCTTTTGTACTTTTTGGTACGAAGCCCTAAAATTGGGGAGAGGATATTGTATGGCGTAACCTATGACTACCTCACAGATCTAGAATGTACAAAAAACTTGATAAAAAAATTCAAAGACAACTATGTATAGTGAACACGATCGATTAAGCTGTTTTTAAGTTACTGCTAAAAGTTCCCTTCTTAATATAAACAGACGTACAAAGCGCCGCGAAGGTACTCCACTTATAGTTGTTACCTTTGTAGCTGGCCCGCAACGGCTTATCCTTTGTCTATTGTTAACTAAAACCGCGCGTGCCACTACCTGAAAAAAAAAGGGTCCTATAATTCTAATTGGCACCTGAGCGCGGGCTACTCCAACGCTCAAAAAACCAGTGTAGGTGCGCTCTCCGATAACGCGCCTTTGTTCCGCATATCAAGGACACATTTTAGACTGGTTGGGTAGCGTTCGACTCGCCGGCACTCAGTAACCGTATAGGGACCACACAAGAAATCACAAATTATTTTTCCATTTGTTCATTTTAAATCTTATTTCAGTTACCACAGGAGTTCTAATTAAATAACCGCTTAAAGTTACCTGTACCCCTAGTGTAAATATTTTCGACAGCGAAACGTGACGTACGCGTTTGCGTTAAGTGTCATTTTGTATGAGATTTTTGACTTTCCAAAACGTCCCGCTTGGCGCGCTGTTCAAAAACCCATACAAAATGAGACTTAACGCAAACGCGTACGTCACGTTTCGCTATCGACTAAATTTACACTAGGGGTACAGGCCTTTTTTTTGCAGGTAAGTGGCACGCGCGGTTTTAGTTAACAATAGACAAAGGATAAGTTGTTGGGGGCCAGCTACAAAGCTAACAACTATACTGACTACATGATGCTTACTAATAGCCCCCGTTCAAGGCAGTCTACTGTGACAGATGTGTAACTATGGAACCTTACACTGAGCATGGCCCGACATGCTCTTGGCCTGTTTTTGAATGATTTTGACACTCATGGAATGTTCATGAATTGATTTCCTTATGTACAATTAAATTATCTTTAAACGTAAGCGTCATTATACTTGTAGATGTGTGAGCTATCTTGAAATTGTAACATACTGCTATAATGGCAGTTGTAGTATTCCGTACCTCAAAAAGAAACCGGAACCCTTATATGATCAATTTTGCGTCTGTCTATCCGTATTCATCTGTCACAGCTCATTTGCTCTATAACTAAGTATACCAAAAATAAGTTGAAAATTGGTATCTACACAAATGAAGGTCTGTGACCCGAAGGCGGACATAAAACATAGGGCCACTTTTTGCCACCTATATACTTACTTGGGTAGGTATTAAATGAAAGGGCTCATTGGAGGACTCTTAAATATATTATTGTTTATAATTTCAAGCTAAGTAGTGTAGAAGTTATTTAAGAGGATAGGCCACGGCTTTTTCTTACAAACGTAGTCCTCATTTTCCTCTCTGGATATTAATACTATTGAAAATATTTTGATACATTTTGTTGTATATCAACCGTAACTATGCTCCTTTGTTTGAATCTTTTACTATTATAAAGGTTAGGGGCATTTTAAAAATGTATGAAGTCTGTTTTTCGGTTTTAATTTTTACACAAATAAAAAAAGAAAAAAAGTCAAACATAGGGGCATAGCTATGGTTAATATACATCAAAATATGTAAAAACATTTTCCATAACGTAAATATCCAGAAAGGAAAATGGCGAGTTCGTATGGAGATGCGGCCGTCGCCTATCATCTTAAGAAAATAGGTAAAAAAATACAATCTCCCCCCTAATATTCGAAACTAATAGGCCTTTGAAAAAAACATAAAATAGTTCTTCTGCAGTTAAGCATAAGCCGAGCTTAAGAAACAAAACACAGTTAAAAAATGTGCGAAGTACGGAATCCTTGGAGCGCGAGTTCGACTTGCACAGGGGCTGTTTTTTTATCACATTTATTATAAAGATGCATATATAATATAAATATAAACTACCAACCAGTGTAACTACACTTTTGGTTTCAGAATGCCACACGGAGGAACTGACGTGTGACAACACGCGCTGCGTTTCGGTGACTAAACGTTGTGATGGCCATAACGACTGCGATGATGGATTGGATGAGCAGAATTGCCCACCGATAGGTAAGTCACTTATAAATAAGTACTTTAAAAAATAAATTAATACAATGAAAACATTACCTCAACATAATCTCCAAAAGAAAAAACCTTCGAATAGAAGATATTCTTCTAAAACTAGCGGGCCTGTGAGCTGTAGACCTAGCGAATTCCCATGGCGCTAAAATTATAGAACATAACGCCAAATTTCATGAAAATCGGTTGAGAAATGTAAACAGTAGAGGAGAATATCCAGATACGGAAGCGAGTAAGTACTCGTACAACGTTTCATCGATTTTAGCTCAAGTGCCTCAATAAATTGTATCTCAAATAATCGATTCCTATCAAGAGCGTCAAACTGCCTCTAAGCAATACTATGCTGCGTCAAGTATGAAGTGCATGTTATTCGGTACCTACTCAATTAACCAATTAACCAACAACTCATGTTTGCCATTTATTTTTATCTTCGCGGCAGAACGGCAAAATTATTTGTACGCGAACAGAAGCTTAAACACGAAATATGTACAGTCAGCATCAAAAGTAGCGGATCAGATTACGTGTCAAAAGTATCTACATTCTCTAATAACTTTACAAAAAGGGATGTCTTTATACAAATGTAGAAATAATACTTTTGAACACGAACTGTATAGGATATATCCCTATTTGAAAAAGTATTCCAGGGTGGCAGATACTTTGGCTGTGTTGTTTCATCCGCTACAACTAATGCTTACTGTCGGCCCGATTCGAAGAATGAGATACAATAACGATAAGTTCTGGTTGATAACGATAAGTTCTGGTTAAGAGACGTTGGTAGATAACGTTTGTATGTCGTATAATTGACAGAAGCAGCCCGATTCGGGCAACCAATGTCACTTTGACGTTAGAAATATCGTAGATAGATTTTATTGGAATCACAGCGGAATCGAAATGAATGTCAATTTTGACATGTCGTTTCTTTTAAAGATCGCTCCAAGATCTTAAACGTATGTTAATCATTCTTCGAATCGGGCCGTGTAGGTTTTAAAAATATTGACACATGTATTTTTCTTTTTTTATATGGAGTCCTAACCTGTTTATAATCACATATTGCGGGTCTGAACTAAGTGTTCCACACGTACAGCACGAAAAAATTCGTTTCATTGAAACGGAAATATTTTTAATAAGAAGAGGTGAATGCTTAAGTGAGTATAGCTCTTACTAATGACGTGGCACATCACCAGAAAATAAAATCAGGCTCAAGAGCTATTAAGGCACAAGATGTGGCAATGGATTTGTTGTACTTTTTCCATTTTAATTTTTAACTCCCTATTCCATAAATAACGATACTTTTCCCTAAATTGTTAATTTAAAGAAATACTATTAAAGTTTACACTTGGTCATTTTTAAAAAAATACACGTAAATATTTTGCAGTAGTAAAAGTAGTTTTAGTTTTGCAGAAGTAGAGTGTTTAACTTAGGTGAATTTTCATCCCGCGGTTAACAATCTACTGTTTTTCGTCAGTATAAAAAGTCTACCATTTAATCACCTCTTAAATCTCGAGTGGAGTTCAATGACGTTCAAGTGCATTATGTAATATAGGTAACAGTTACCAGTAGTGCATTTAGTTGTGGTTTGAGCAATAAGTTGAAATAGTCGTAAGTACAATAAGCATATTTTGCGCCTGATAGACCAACAAGAAGCAAAATGGAAAAAGGCCATCATATATTTAAATTTATTTTAGGAAAAGCGTAGAGGCAATCTCCACATAACCATTATGTAATCAATTCATGATGACCTAACTATAAGTTTACGTTATATATAAGTACGACTAGTATCTTCCATTTGGACCTTAAACTAATGTAAAAAAAACAACACGTGATTAGGCCTTTCGGCCAATGAGGTACAACATTTTGTATGCATGCAATTATATCACAAGACTGTTTCATGTGATTTTGTTTGTTTACTTTTTTAACGCCCAAATGGAATGGAATGGAACAGACCAATGGACAGTTTGATCACAAACGATCTGAGAGCAATGTGGCATTAATGGTAGTTTTGTGACTGCTACATAATGAAAGGCATTATAATACGAGTGTGGGTTTCTCCCTCATTTCATTCGTTTCATAAAAGGATCACACTAGTATTTTAATGCCTACATACACTGCTTTATCTACATCAATATCATAAGCTTGTTGAAGCTAATCTAAAAAAATAAAACAATATAAACTATAGTCTCTCAAACTACTTTGTCAGTAGAAAACGGCGTGAAATTCCAATTTTCTATGGGACGATAACACTTGTGCCTATATATTAAATTTACTACTTCTACTTGCGGAAATGGCTTGACAGACTATTAAAAGACAAACTTAACATCAAATGGCGGCAATGCAAACTTTTTCGCGCATATCACGCATCTGGTGTTTTTTACATTCAGGATAAAATAAAATCGGGTTCAAGTGCCATAGCGTTCGATATCAAGTAACATGCGAGATTTGACAAAATTGTTGGCAACTGACACTTTATTTCGAATAAAATGCCATCTCCACTGATCTTAGAATAGAATTCAAATAACTTTGTTTCTCAGCGATGATCTAAATTTAAATGTACTTAATTAAAAAAAAGGTTATTGCTACATTAAAGTGAAAATTACGATGCACCCACAGATCACATACGTTTGTTTTTGTTAATATAAGCCGTTAGCTTATACTGTCTGAATATATTATGGGAGGTTATGAGATGGATGGAGATAAAGTATTTTCTTCTCGTTAATTTTATTAAAAAAAGATTACAAATCTGGATCATAAATTTCTGGTTTCTAATCGGGCTTAAATTGGTATCAAATACGCTTCAATAAGGCTTGTCAATTATGTAAATCCCGTATGTCTTACGTCGTCAAGTTGCACTCGCATACATGCTTGTCAAGCATGCTCGATTGTCTCCACAGCACTCTAAGACGATAGTGGACGACTGTTTCATTATACAAATGTGGACTATTTTTTTCCCTTGATATTGACATTATGGAAAATATTTTTACACAAATTATTATATATTACTAATATTAGTCATACCTTCGTTTGACTTTTTAAATATGGTTAAGAGTTTATATATATTTTTTTAATCTTCTTACTCATATACTAAACTAATAATAGTTACGTGATCCCTTTTGTTCTTAAAGTAGGTAGTTTATTATTCTGAATATGGTGAGAATCATAGCTCATTACTCAGGACAAAGATTATAACCATCCCACAGAAGTATTTCTCTTGCTCCGTTGTTTCCCTTATACTCGACTCGTATCACCTTAGTTTACAACTATGAACTATGAATTCTCGAAAGGAAAATAAGTTTAATTGTAAGTAGGTAGATGTAAAACCACGAGGGTAAGATGTGTAACGATGAATATGTACGGAACATAATAAAGTTCTATTAAGAAACGAAGCAGCGCTACTTACTACTGTGTTACGAGTGTAATATGACATAAAGCTGTGTTGGAATGTGAAGTGCGGTCTGTGGGCGGACGCATGATTCTCAAGTGTTTTAATCATATCAATTCTGAGCTCATATTTAACTGTTTATGCGTACTTGACGCCATTATACTCATGGTTGGTAACAACGTTCCATGATTCATCAGTATGCTATGGTTAGGAATTAAACTTTTGTTTATACTTAATACTGGTCCACGCTTAAGAGTAAGTATGAATTACTGTGGGAGCTTGTAACACGAGTGTTTTACGCGCGAGCGAGTTGACCGCATCCGTTGCTCTTAAAGGTATATTTTTTTATATGAACACACAGCTTATTTGTTTTTGTTCGTTCACGTAGTATTGATAGTTGATCCTTACAACTAGCACTTCAGTTCGTAAGTAGTGCAAGCCCTAAGTTACAAATACGGGTACAACACGCCAGTTACGTTTTCACATCTGCTCTCGAGAATGCAGATCGGGTGACTCCACTCTGGTTGGCCCGCTACAGCAAGCCTGAGGAAGAGGACCCTGTAACACTCACTCACCTTTCGGTTGACAGAGCTCCCCCAGCAGCACTCGGGTACGTGCGGTCGCTACTCTCGGACAGCTCACCACAAGCTGACTTGCGTTGACTGATTGCACTGGTTAAACCATTAGCCTTATTTATATTATTCTCTTTATTTATTTTTTATCTTGGGCTAGGTCATTTATAATATGAATATAAAAGTATAATATAATAATTTTTAGAAAAAAAAAGCCGAGTTCAAAGACCGGTGAAAGAAAGTTGATCTTCGATTTCATACAAAGAAATGGAAAAGACAGCTTCCTACGCCAAATTATGTAGAAAAGGAGGTTTTAATGCTTTTTTTTGTCACTGCACCCACCTTCACCTCAGTCACCTTGACACATTTCAGATTTGTCCTATGATTGACTGATAAGATAAAGCACCAGATAATTATTAGAAAAACATAGGTAGCAGTTATTTTAAAACATATGTTCTATTTAATAGATAGGATAGAAATATTGTATAAATAAAGAAATTACATAAATCACTATGTATGCCTTTAACAATTGAGGAGTTTCCCTGATTCCTCATAAATTCTACCATCAGCTCTCAAGCTTGACAAAAAATTGTGTTGAAAACCTAATTCGCCTAACAGATATAACGAAGACGACAAATCGCCAAGCGGGAACTATGCGTTGTTAAAGAGTTCCATTCTGATCAGCATCAGCAGTTCCACTTAATCAACTGTCACTTTTTAAAATATCAATTGGTTGATGAAAATACAAAATTCACTATTTGTATGCCTTTCATATTTGAAGAGTTTCCTCGATTCCTTTTGGATCATGGATCCCATCATCAGAACTGAGTTTTGTCAAAAACAGGACCAATCTTTATATATATAAATTCAATCAAAAAAATAATTTTCAAAATTAGTTTAGAAATTACGCAATTATGAAGTCACAAACAAAAAAAAAACATACAACCGAATTGAGAATCTCACTCCTTCTGAAATCTTGATGTCGGTTAAAACATTTACAAAACATACAAAAAAGTGCCGCCATCAGCGAGGCAGAGCCCAAGCTGCTGGTGGTCAGGGTCGCAGAGTGAGGAACCGACATACTATACGCTCCGTGTCTAAAATTGCAGCCTTATTTTTATCATTTTTACTAATAGTTCTTAATAGTTTACAATCTCTGTCTCTTTTACTTTCTGCTATTGGTAATAACTGTTGTCATTTATAAATCATAGGATACATAGCATAAACATATAAATATTACATTACCACTAACAACGTGTTGTAAAGACATTATCTCTTGACCAAGATGTGTTTATTATGATGACTTAAACATTCTTCGTATTACGGTTAGGATGTAGGACTGTAGGTAGGAATTCCTAACAAGTACTCGCACTAGAACAACGGAACATTTTTTACATCTGAAATCATAATCTGAATTACATACTTATATTTTCTTGAGTGCTAAATATATTTTTTTAATAAAATTGTGACATCAACATCTAAGTGCATTCTCAACTTATACATTTTTTTCTTTCTTGGTCTATTAGATACCACTCATTCAATACGATAAGATTGGATTAAGCTTAATTCCATATTATTATTAAGCGCTACGGCAATCACTGTTTTTTTGCGAGTAACATCTCGCCCTTTGTCTCACAGATTTGATTTTTGTTTTTCATATTTATCCAAAATAGTGGCGTAGGTACCTTACTAATGTCTCTTAATATAGCAAATAAATACAATCGTCCTTTATTTATGATTAATTCTAAAAATATAATATAAATATTCACTAATGTTTAGGTCTTTTTATTACTGTATCTTGAAAAATATTCACGTCTAAATACGAGTGGGCAACAATTAGCAAAGTTAAAATGATCGTTTTTAATAGACTAATGATGGAGGTGGGAAAGCTCAGCTATATATCGACTTTAAACTAAGGTACATCATGAAAATTACGAGTATGATGGTGTGTTCCGGTTAAGTAATAGCCACGATGTTATGTTTATCAAATATTACTTCTCGTTAAGTCTCGCGCGGAGCAACTGATTACAATGAATTGGCCTGTTGGCGACGCAAGTCACATTCCTGCGAGTTAATTTTAATTGTCAGGAACTTACTGTGATTCAGAACAGATATTGAGCGTTCGATGCAAATGAATTACAATACAATGTCATGTCAAAATTTGTGTCATCATTGTCATAACTTTCGCTGTCGTATTATCGAACAAGCAAGCTGGAAATATCGATCTCCGCTGCCAATGAACATTATTGCCTTTATAAAATGTTATATTATGTTACTTACTTACATTTTATTTAGCCGGTCCCATCGTCACTAAATCAGGAATCCTGACTTTAAGTCTTGAGTCACTGAAAAATCGAAGGAACTCCTTTTATAAAACGGATACAGCTGTAGTGATTTCCATTTTTAACCGACTTCAAGGTTTCAAAAGGAGGAGGTTATCAATTCGATTGGTATATTTTTTTTAATGTTTGTTACTTCATAACTCCGTCATTTCTGAACCGATTCTGAAAATTATTTTTCTGATTGAATCTATATATATATACAATTGGTCCCGTTTTTGTCAAAACTCAGTTCTGATGAAGGGATCCATGAGGAATGGAGGGAACTCTTCAAATGTGAAGATATAATGATTTTTGTATTTTCATCAACAAATCAAGCATTTACATTAAAAAAGTGACATTGGATGAAGTGGAACTGCTGATGATGATCATGAAAATATGAATGGAACTCTTTAACGACGCACTCTGTGTTTGTGAAGGAAATTAGATTTTTCAAGACAAATTTTAGTCAAGCTTGAGTTCTGATGATGGATTCCATGAGGAATTGAGGATTCTTCTCAACTCTTTTAAGTAAACTTATAGCCATTTTTATTATCATTTCATGCATGGTGTGAAATAATTTATTTTAAATAGATTTAGTTTCAGTGATCAGGGGTTGATGTGCTTTGAGGTTGAGTGATTGGGTCAGTGGCGGAGCGGAGAATAGACTTAGAGTAGTGGCAGGAAGGATTTCCCAGACGGACTCGAGGAAAATCCTGACTATTTATTAAAGTTAACGAATTGAGTGTAAAACATAATTGTGATTTTCATTAATGGGTCACACGTCACCCATAAGCTTTTAACAATGCCTTAAAACTAAAAATAGTAAAATAAAAACTTTTTACAAAAAAATAAAAAACCGACTTCAAAAAGGATAAAATAAAATATTATCCTTTTCTAAGTATATGCTTTACCAACTGATATGTTTGAGGTCTCCTGCAAATAACTCAGCCTCAACTCCACAGTTGCGTGCTATTGAAAGTTAGAAAATTAGTAAAAAAATTACGATGGCAAATAAATGCATTGTATTTATACTAATATACCGACATATATGGTACGGACTGCGCTAAGACGGTTCCACTGTGTGTTCTTAGGTACCTACCTACAGAAATTATGTTCATTGCTGTCGTGTAAGGCAATCCAACGTATTGTACCTACATACTTATATAGCCGCATCCTTATTGAACGCACCAAAATCATGATATGCTTCAAAATATGGCTTGGCACCGACTTCAAACATATCAGTTGGTAAAGCATATACTTAGAAAATGATAATATTTTATTTTATCCTTTTTGAAGTCGGTTTACTTTTTATGTAAAAAGTTTTTATTGTTGTTGTAATGGCTTATTTTTGGATAACAATGTAAGTTTTCTGTAAAAAGTAACGAAAATCATTATTAAATTTATACGTAAGCTAAGCTAGATCTGCGTAGCCTTGACCGTTTTATGCTAAAGCGCTTCTGTAATTACTGCAAAGAGTTTTATAGTTGGCCACTCCTGACGTCGTAGCTTGCCTGTACTTTACTTTATTACGGTTCTCTAGGTATTTGTATAAAATTTTTGAGCTGTGTTTTAAATAGTTTTTCATTACGTACCTATAGCTAAATCTTTGATATTAAAAACCCTAACCCTGTAAAGAATTAAAACCATCTCGTGAGTTGAAAACTATATAATAACCGTCTCGACATAAAAAATATCCTGTACAATACCGGCCAATAAGGTCGTGTTGGGCCACGCATAACAGAGGGTTCCGTTCCGTACCTTCATACGATATAAAAAGCCATATCTGCAAAAAAACTAATCTTTGCGGGATTTATGTACATCCTTTTAATGAGAAGATAAGTTTCAAAAGCCCGGTTCAAAAGTTAGAGGAGGTTTTTTGATATCATCAAAAATAATTTAAACCTTAATCTTAAGGTGAAAGATCTATCAAATGATATGTCACACGTTGATATTCACTAAAAAATGTGTTCACTTTTAGTTATATGTATGGAGAAAAACATTATGAAACCATAAGGTTTCCGTTATTTGCTATTTTGTCTATGGAACCCTACAACCTTGATTACTTAACGGCAACCAAGATCTTTACAAAAAAACAAAAGTAATGTCTATTTAAAAAAACCAATTGTTATTACACCTGTATTTATATCTGTTAAATACTTAAAAATAATTTCGCAGCATAAATAAGTTGAAATTATGAAATTGAAGCCGGTTAAAAAACATGAAGTAGGTACAAGAAACTAAACTATGGAATGCGAATGACCTATTATTGCGTCCATCGAGAAATAATTGTTAAAAATCCATCTTAAATCATTTAATGGGGTTGTCGCAATTTATAACCAATTATCAAAGACAATTAGATATAACTTTTATTAGCTTTAAGCACAAATTAAAGCAGCAAGTTGTGAATAATATAGAAATAAAATAACTAATAACTCACTAGAGTAATACATTATTTATATATTTATTTACAATACATAACTCCTACTTTATACTATGGTCATACTGAAAGTTCTTATAAACTATGGTATGGTAGATATGTAACATTTTCTTTATGAATACACACGAAACTACATGAACTAAACAGGCAATATTTATCGTGCGTTTTATAAATATTTTACTGTATCCTACCTTTTTAAGGCATACGAAAACCTTTGTTTCATAGTAAGTATCATATTTAATTCATGTTCAGGTCGCAGACGTATAATAATATGCAGTTGGTAACATATGTAATATTACAATAGTAATATTACAGGGGGCCTATTTTATAATTTCGAGCGCTCGATTTCGTGTGGCTCCCTTCAATACTATCTCCACTACTAGGTATTAAAATTCAAGTCGTAGAATCTTTCCCAATTTATGTCGCTCGTATTTAAAAAAATTGCATTTCGTGTTTCCACGTATTTTCGAGTGACAAAATCGAGCGCACGAAATTGTTTTTTGTTGTCTGTATTATATGATGTGACTTCAATTAATCTGCTAGGACCTACTGAGATGACAACCTCACAAAACACGGGTCTTTTCTCTTAAGAAAAAGCTAGGAAATCAGAAAGGAACAAAAGATAAGGCGCGCCGCACGAAACTTGCGACGGAACATTCCCGATTACGCAGCGTTTAATGTTTTCCTCAAGATCGCTGAAAGTATTCATTTGTTTCAAATTTTGCTAGTTAAACCTTCGGCTATTTCTTACTAAAATTATACTGCTAAAATTTACAGGGTAACGTTATACTCGTACAGTCAGCATCAAAAGTAGTGGATCAAACAAGGTGTCAAAAGTATCTACCATTCTATAACAGCTCAACAAAAAGTGATGGTTCTATATGTAGAACAATTAAGACTGTGAAAGATATACTTTTGAACGTGAATTTTAGAGATTTATCTATATTTGGAATAGTTATCCGAAATATCAGATACTTTTGGGGCGTTGTTTCATCCGCTACTATTGATGCTGACTGTAGAATAGAAAATAAATGAAATTTTGACACGTTATTGTGATTTATTTCTATCGTGCTTTTAAATAAACCTTTGAAACTTTTAAGTTTGGGCTTTGAGCCTGCCCTCGCAAATAGTGCTAGACTAGACTACTAGTGGCTATGTATTTTTTTTATGGCATTTGCCCTTGATAAAAACGTGTAGAAATTCGCTATAAAACTACAATTTTGCGTTAGCCTCCTCTGATTAAGAGTTTATGTTGCTAAAATTAATAATGAAATAATCCGCAGGGGAATTATTAATGTTGTTATGTGTAATGGTACATTACGAGGCGATGACTACGGGGGTAGTGCTCTTGACTGGCCACTGTCAGGAGATCCGTACGGGAAATACATCTTTGGTAGGTAACCTAATATTATGTCCATATAAAGTGACACACATTTTCACTGATGTTGTGTGGCATTAGAGCATCATTATAAAGTTCGAACATTAATAATAAATACCTATAACCGTACATAAGGCCAGGTGAGGTAAGGGAAAGATATTTTATTTTTCTCGGGATAAGAGAAACCGTAGGAAAGTCATTCTTCATAAGTATTTTTAAGTTAATGTTATTTATGAATTAGCTTTATTTTTATTTTTATCATTTAATTTAGTTTTTAATATCTTAAGTATTTTTGACTATTTATTTTGTCTACAAGTATCCACCTTTCCCCCATAGTTATTTTTATCCCACCTGACCTTACATCAGTTTTTATTTATTTAGATAAAGATTATATAAAACTGTAATGCTGTGAGATGCATGCATAAATAATAGGTATATCATTTTATCTCCTAAGAAATCCTTTAGACTAAAAGGGAAATTAAGAATAGTGTCTAAACGGTGTCAAGTGGCAGGCAAGTGCCTCGCATCGGAGCCTGCGTGCCGCTGCACAAGTGCTGACAAGTGAAAAATCCTATTCTCTATTACATTTTCCGTATTTTTTAAAATTGGCGTTGCTGTTGGCTCAACGGGGTTCGTCCAATCAAATTTGTTCCAGATGTTTTTTAATAGTTACAAATATACAACTAGTAGCTCCGAGAGACGACGTGAGTGTAGACCTAGCGATAAGATCGATAAGCTTAAAGCATGTAAAAACTAAATAATACTTACTGCGTTGAGCCATTTTCACTGCGTACTCACTATGGTCTTAGGTGCCATAGACCGTAATGGCACTTAAGTCCCTTATGCCAATTTCCACCATTTTGAACATTTACCAAAAAACGGAACTACAGAAAAATTCTACCTACAAAATTTCCCGGGAACCTGCTTACAAAATTTCATGAGATTCAGTTGAGATTTGCGACCTGTAGAGGAGAACATCCGGACATACGAAAGCAAATTACCGAGTCAAAACGCTTCGCTCTTCGCTAAAGCTTCGGTCAATAAGGGATGTCTATTTATCAATTTGCATTTTTATTATTCCACGACAAGAGTAACGATTTCACAATTTTAGGACTATATGTTGCATATTAATTACCTATGTGTTCATTCAAGATAAACGTCCCACCAACTCGTAAGTTAGTGTTACTTTTTTACTCAAATTAGCATCATTAGAAAAATTCAAACACGCAATTAAATCGCAAATAAATCAGAGTAACCCGATTGGGCCATGAGGAACCTCCGATATAGGATTTTTTAAGGCACTCCTTCGGTTGTTTCAGGCATGCCTTCACTTTTTTGTCGTTGTTATCGTATTCATATCTTTCTCTTTAACAACGGTACAAAAATATGTACGCCATTAAGAGTAGCTCAATAAATATAGTAAGTATATTTCATTGCGATACAAGTGCGAAAAGTAGGAAATTCGCAACGAGTGGCGTGACGATAGATTTAACACGACAGTCTGTTTTAAATCGACACGAATTGCGGATGGGCTATTTGCACATGTATCATACAACATTTTACAGTACATATGGCTCTTCAAATTTTCGATGTAGTAATGTACTAATTATCGCACAAGTGCGGTAAAGTAGCACCATATGGACTGTAAACTGATTAATACCAAAAAGCACGGATTTACTCTATTCAAATGACAAATTAACTACATAAAGTTTTATAAAAGATATGAATCAAATTTTGATAATAAGACAATTGAATAATTTGATGCATCGTTTAGTTAGACGAAGTTTTTTTAGTGAGGTAATATGTTATTAGCAGAATATCGATTGATAATAATTTTGAGTGTGTGTGTTACTAATATTTCCATCAATAGTATCTATGATGATTTAAACAGCGACTTTTACGTAGCTGACTCGCAAGGCCTATATGTATGTGAGCGATAGCCCCGTTCTCTAATACCTACTCTTACCTTTTATCATTATTAATTATATATTTTTATAACTAGCGGCTCTGAGAGCTGTAGACCTCGAACATATATGGCTCCAACATTTTGAAAACCATCCAAAAATGAATCTACAAAAAAGAAATTATTTTATGAATGAATCTGCTCACAATTTTTTACGAAAATCGGTTAAGAATGGCGACCTGTTGAGGAAATCATCCAGAAAGCATTTTTGCCCAAGCTGAAACGGAAAGATGCTAACGCTCGGTCAATAACACATTTTTTTCGAAAGCACTATTAAAGCCAATCTGATAAATAATATAATATGTAGATCATGATAAGATTATTTCAGTTTGAGGAAACATTAATATTTTTTACTCGACTTTAATTTAAAACGAAATTTTCTTACGATACAAAATACGCTTTTAATAGGTAATACCTGTTATTCTTAAATGATAAATATTTCAACACATTTTTAAAACAATATACCTACGTTTTCAATGCCATAATAACATTCATGACACGTTTTACGTAAAAAAAAAGTATTTTCGGTTCGGTCTAAAGGCTTTGTTAAAAGCTATCGATAAATTGCATAACGTGTTATTTAAGTATCGCTTTCGACTATCGAATACTACACAGCACTGTTTCATCGGTTTGCGTGTTGTCATCAATCGATAGTTTGTATTCATTATAATGGCATGTCGTTACTGTGCTTAAAAATTATTCCTTGCTACGCTATAGCGCGATGCGCCAGTGCTTATCTGCACGTACATCTCGGCGTGGTGACATCGCGGTCACTTACTACTCGTAGTCTACGATTCTGTTGTATTTAAAAAGCGTTTAATTGTTAAAACGATGTAAAAGAGGATTAGTCTTAGGTTTTTCATCTTGCTTATACAAAGGAATGCGCTATTTAAGTGGCCAAAATAAACTTGTTTGTTAAGTTACTTCAATATTTTTTTACAGTAGCTACATATGTTGCTACTGTAAAAAATTGCAATTACATACGGTAATAAGCACTTTACGTGCCTATTTCGAAAAGTTAAAGGGCGATGTATACTGTAAAAGGTTGTACGATACATATGCGAATAGGTATTTCACAAATCGTGTCGATTTAAAATACTCCCTTCGGTCGTGTTTTAGTTTTTGTCACTCGTTGCAAATTTCCTGCTTTTCGCTTTTGTATTGTAATGTACTGTTATGAATGAACATTTGCGCTTCAATGTTTTATAATTTGAATTAGTTTACTAATGATACTTCTTAATTGGACTCACGTTAACGTCACATGCGTAATCAAACGAAAGCACTAGTACTGCTCTAGGTATATAGTAAATGACTACCAACACTGTCACGTGTCACCTAGTACCTAACGTTAGTAAATAGACTATTTGTGGGTAATAATGAAGAATGACAAAAGTTCCCATTTATAAGTTTTAAACTTAATAAATAATACTTAGTCACTGATATAAAATCGTTTTGCTATGAGTTATGTATAAAAAGGTTATCTCTGTACACAATGTACTTATTTACTTAAATCAATGACGACATACGTTATGGATATCTTTTACAGATAGTAATAATAAACTTGCCAAATGCGTGTCGGACCACACATAATTCAGGGTTCGTACAGTCAAGTTATTAAATATAAACACAGACAAAGTGCCAAGAATATGTACACATTACTTTAATGTATAAGCAATAAGGTCATGTATATATATTTTTAGCACTTTGTCCGTGTTGATGTTTAATACCTTGACTGTACAACATAAACTAGCCATACAAGCAAAAGGGCGTATCTTTGCGGTTCTTACGTCGTTATAATAAGAAGATAAGTTTTTTGATAAAAAACTTATTCATGACCAACCGATCATAATTATTCAAAATAATTATCGTGGAAAGTATTTTCTGTTTTTTTTTTTTCAACTCATGTTAATAAGGAAATTGACAACGTCGCAGGCGCTGCCTCTGCGAATTACCTTGATAAATGAGTGAAGCTTTAAACTTTTTTGTCGCGTTAGTAATCGGCCGCGAAGTCACCCTTTTTTTTAAATACGTAAACCGACAACGACACCGGCCGCGTGAATTCCACAGCAGTAATGTCGCAACAGTAAAGCAGCTGCAGTTGCCATCTGAATGTCACCTTAAGGCTATAACAAAAAGCTAGGTTGAATATGACACATGCGGCTTGTTCATTAGTTACATCTACGGCTGCATTGGCTTATGTGAGCACTATAATTATAGGTATTTAACACATTCACTGCCAGAGATACGCTAGGCGGGTTCTCTGTTTGTAGGCGCTTTTCGCTATAAAACGGAAAACGCGTGCAGTCGGTAACGCTCGTAGCACTTAGCTCGCGCTTGACTTTAAAGGTGCAACAGCGCTGCAGTAACGTCGCAACTGTAACGCAGCTGCAATTGATTGATTTCGAATATCACCTTAAATGTGCTAGAAAAAATGGCAACGCATATGCAAGGTAGGTAGTTTAACTTGACTTTTACACGGGCAATACTATCCCCTAGAAATGTTTGCAAACCTTTAAATTAATAGTAAATAAAATTCTAATGAATGTATGTGGTATATTACATTACATGAATGTCAGTTAAGTATTAACTTTTCAGCCTGTCTGTTCCCTTAACAGCTATAATGCAGTAAGTGATTGTTTCTGCGGTTTTCGTGAGCAAGCAGCCCCGTTGACGTAAAATAAGTTTCTCCATGAAATTGAATACAGGGCACATCGCGTGCCGGTATTCATTTCCCGACTTAGCCACAACCAATGTCTCTCTTAGCAATAATGGGGTATCTAATAAATTAACCGTATTGGTTGGTTAAGTGCCGATAAGTGTAATACCGGTCAATGTTTAGGCGATCCTAGATAACCCGCGTTTGGAGGACGAACATTGTGTAAATTTGATAATGTATCACGATTGCAACGCATGGGTCAACGCGGTTATATTATATAACTAAATGTTTTTCTCTTAATTTTATATTTTAAAACTTAATTTGGTACTTAGTTGCTGTGATCGCTAAGCAAATATGGTAAATTGGTCAGTCTTGAGGTTAACGCACTCATGTGAACTCGAGCGCCTAAACCAGGCGCGCTTAGTATTCTTAGTGACAAATATACTATAACGTCCACTTATCAGTGCCCTGACGTCATCTCGTAACGATACTAACTATCATTGTCTTAACAACTCCTCGGTATGAAATATGAATGCGCACTTGCTATTGGCTCTCCGCCGCGCTGTGACGAACGCTGATTGCGAATCCCTCGTCTTAGTGCTTCCATCGTTGCAGCTTAAATGACACTGGTGTTCGCTTGAAGGCTTACATGTGTCTTAATGCGGCTATAGTTGTTTTTTTTTTTATAAGCTCGAATGGTAGGAAGAGCTTTTAAGTAAAACTTTAACACCTTAAAATATAACTATACCTTCTAAAGGATTAACTATAGGCCTTATTCCCGTCTAATAACACATGATTATTGTGAATTCTTGCTTGATGGAGCAGATGAAATACCAGCACCCTGCGTAATTCTGCGTGCGTTATTCTATCCTCGTATTTGGGGCCTACATATACTAGTAATTTCTCCGTATTGGCTACATTGACTGTCACTTTTTGACTTTTTTTTCACATTGCGCCTCGTGGAAGTGAAGGAGCTGGTAAACGAACGCATTCATGGCGGGAGCGCTTCGGAGACGTCGCGCTCTCTCGGACGCAGCGCGACGTCGCTTCCGCCGCCGTGACATTCAGATGCCGACGTTATCTGTAACTTGTCGCCCGCACACCTGATTTATGCCGCCGACAGTACATTCGTGAACTTTGCACTGCCTATGCCATGTTACGCTTGGCGATTAGCGAATTCTTGTAACTCACTTAATTCGCGTACAACAAGGAACGATAGAAAATGATCAGCTTTTTGACTATTAGGCATTTTAGGTTTCTTTGCGGAAATGAGTAGGTAGGATGGAAATTATTTTAGAGTTAAAATAAGCAGGGTAAGGTAAACACCCGATCACTCTTATTATTTGTGATTTACATGAAAACGACTCTGTTGAATTCAGGACTTCATGGGATAGATGTACAGTCAGCATCAAATACTTTGTAGCAACCAAAGTAGCCAAATAGTTCGGTACACCATATATTTAGTAAGTAATGGCCTTTTTTACAAAATACTTACTCGACACATATATGCTTACGTTGATAAATATGTACAGTTGCCATCAAATATATTAGACCGGCCAAGGTACTCACAAATATCTGAACACGCCTTTATTGGCTACTGTATATGTCGACAAAGGCAAATGCATTACAACGATTAAAAGTTAAAGTCGCTATTTTGTCATTTTTATATCATAAGTTACTACACATTAAGCACGCAAAAGTGATGAATTTGCACCACGCATAAAGTTCTTTTAACAAGTTTTAGTGGTGTATCTTAGTTTTAATTTCTTTGTGTAATTTGTTGTGCTATAAATAAATAAAAACAAAAGTAAGAAGCCGCTAAGGCCTCGGTTTTAAATCTAACTGAATTAAAGTCAAAATACAACCAAAAGTGTGGATTGTGCACAAACAAATACAATGTTGATTTAAACATATGATTCAACGTGTGTAAATTTAATTACACTACGATTTACAGCTGTGACCGCAGCAGTTGACTTCTATGAAGTAAGACAATTTATTAATTTGCATCCAATGTTGGCATTTTACTGTGATTAGGGCACTTGAGTCATAAATGAAATCATCGACAGTATGGGAGGTGTTGACTCCAATTACATCATGATAAAGGCAGAAATAGACAGTAGCCATAACTGCGGAGGTTTAATTGACTAATAAGTACTTGTTGTTTACTTTCCAGTAAGTAGTTACGATACTTTAGTTAGTTAACTACCATCAGAAAATATTTATTGGTGCTCTTATTTATTAAGTTTTTCGATACTGTGCAATAAATTGCAACACGGTAAACAAGGCGCGTTTTGCGAAGTTTGCGTCAGTATTTTTAACGTCGCCGCGGTTTCATTTCGTTGCGTGTGGCGTCCTCGTTTAATACAATTTTATGACATAGTTCCGACTCAGTATTTCACTTTTTGTTTAAACTATGTCTGTCAGGGCATGTGCCAGTAATCATGTCTCTTTTCAGTTTATGCAAAAGGCCCATTACCTATTATTTAGTATCCGTGAATAAAATTTACCAAGTTACATAAGCTCTGTAATCAGGATTCTTTATTGACCCTACCACTGAAATCGGACGGTTCATGAGATTATTGCACGAGAGATAAATTGTTTGATTTTTAATACAAATCAGTCGCACTGGCTACATCGATGATTATGAAGATTCCACACAAGTACAAAAAACTGTATTGAGTTACCTTCAAATTGCAAAGGTTACTTCGCGTCAGAAGACTGCTATAGTCCTGCCAAAAGTTCGAGCCAAAAAACCAGGTTTCCATCGTTTCTTACACCATATCGATGTCAACCAACAGTGTACAAATTTTCAATCTATGTTGTATGAAAATGACGTCAAGGTGTCTACGCAATCGTATGGTGTTTCCTTATCAACACTAATTTAATTGCTGTCCTCACAATTGTATTCCAGGCTACTTCAAAATACCTATAGCAGTGTAATTTTTTGAATACAATACAATACAAATACTCTTTATTGCACACCTCAATACAGAACCAATACAAATACGAGTAATACAGCACATTAAGAAGAGGAATAATAATAAAATAATAATAATAACACCAATAGTGGGGGCGAGTCACCGTCTGCCGGAAATAAAATTGAATACCGTTTTATTAGGCAGGCGTCCGGTTTGTTATCCCATAGCCCAGTATTTAGTCCATCGCTTTCACCCAATAGCCCAGTTCATTTAGATTCCATCAACTCTCAAATAATCCTTACACCCTGGCGGGTGCTGCCTCTGCGTGCGTCCCATGACACGGGAAAGGGCAACATCCGCTAGGTGTACCCCTTACATTTCATTAAAGTGTCAAAAGGGCCTCTACGTGTTGGCTTTGGCTCCGCGCACGCCTCCCAAAGGTCCGGAACACCATTGTTCCGTGATGGGAAAGACATAACAATAAGATATGAAAAATTTTCATTTATAAAAATCTTTTATATCTCTTTATTTCTCGAACGGTAAAGTATATCATTTGTATTTTCATTTAACCTTTACATAATTCTACGAGCGGGATTAGAATGTCCCGAATACCAAATTTACCACACAAATAACAACCATATGCGACTCTCGAAAAAATCTTTCAAACGCTTACCGTATTTTCAGGCAATAAATTCCACTAATTTTCTGCAGTCACTTACATTGTTCTGCGTGGTGGTCTGCAAACATCAAAGGCCCGGTAACACTTATTAACTGTCTTGTCCTGTAAAACAGTCAAAATACCATAACGGTGTGACAAACACCCGATTAATCGCGTACTCAAGCGAGCTTCTTAAAGTTTTGTTACTGCGTTTCCAGAAAGTGGCGTAAAGCAAAGGCGGTCACCGCGATTTGTTTAACGCGTCCTGAATAAACTGGCACACGAAATGCACCATGGCGTCGTAAACCAGATTATGATTAAACTACCGGGTGAATCGTTAATGGGCCAAACCAGCCAGGTGGCTAATATTACTTTAATGTGCACAAAATTTTATTCAAAAATAGATTTGTGAAATTCTTAATTACTTATTATTACTCATTCTATTTTTTATGTTGTTTTACAGAGGTATCATTTTTGCTAATGTACATATGTATTTTTCGAAACCAATCAAAAGTATCCGTAAAGTTAAGCAAAACTTTTGGTCCAAAATGTAAATGGGATGAAATCACATGGGCCATGCCAATGTACATCTTCTGCCCCCTTGTACTGGAAAGTCGTGAAAAACTTTTGTCAGATATCAAGAGCACTCTATCCAGTCTCATTGTGGGATCAGCACAATTAAGTCCGATTTCCATTTCGTGGCTAATATGTGTCATGTAATGTAATATTATACATTGTAATGTAATGTTATACATTGTAATGTTATGTATAAGTTTCTGTTTGTTCCTCTTTCTATCTATATATTTTTGCCATGCATAAACTATTTCTATTCTATTCTATTCTATTATATTTAATCCCACCAAGACTGCAGCTAAAAAAAATATCGAAGTACAAAAAGCGAAGTACTAGACTATCTTAAAAGCTCTGTATGCTAATTAGAGCGAAGCGATACTTTACCCCGAGACAATGACTTTTGTTACTAATTATCTCAAGTCAAACCCTATAGAGAGTGCGTTATCATCTGCGCGAACATTTGACTCTTGCCTCAGTCTAAAAGCGCACAGTACTCACGCGACATCGAACCACTTGTATAATGCATTGTGCTCAGAGGAATTGCTTTCTGTCACCGCACCGCTCGCCGCCGGTAGTGCGTTCATTCTCATATCCCGGAACCATTTAGGTAGTCGTTTGTGCGAATCAGAGGAGAAAACAACGCATTTATTTAATTTACGCATATTAAAGTGGTCGTTAGATTTTTTTTCAAATACGTATGTTTAATATTGTACATTGCTACATTGATTGCTTACTAAGTTCCCTATCAGCCCTATTTATATGGAAAACAACACATGAAAATGATTGCAACGCATTTATGTTCATATTTGTTCGTATGTATTCTGCGATGCATTCATATTCTAATTGACATTTTGGCAATGAACGCTTGTTTTGAGCTTTATTTTAGAAATGAACCTCTATTCATAACTGATACTTATTATCGAAAACGTTATTATATTACAGCGTCGTTTCAAAGTGTATTCATGTTAAAGTACCGGTGTTAATTGTACAACATTTGTGGTCTTTTTGCTAGCGATTTTTACATCAGCAGGTTATTTAACAAATACAATTAGATAGTACCTATTGTGATTTATTCGGAGAGTCCACATCGCGCTTGAGTTCACTTCAGATCTCATAATAGCCTTCACTTCTGCAACGTCCACCTTAGATCTCAGACTTTTACACTAATGCTTGACTTGGAAATGTAAGAACATCATCATCATGTGTCATTATGGCAACTTTCAGTATTGCCCAGGTATCGTTGCGGAGCAAAGTGAAGTAAACATTAAAAATTTACTAAATTATACAAGTGTCCTTATAATTATGATTTAGGACGTTTAGAGGTATTGTATTACTATTTGACACTCGGTACACTTCGACCCTAATGATTATAAATTCGATGGCAAACTGAGTTGATTCGCCATTGTTACCGAAACGGTCCATACTACTTGTTGATGCTTATTGGATAGCACGAAACTTCATTTATGTGCAATTGTTTTGGTGCAATTACATACAAAAGCTTTTTGGTCATTCACGCAAAATAGGCACAATGGATATCGGCTGGTTGACAAATGCCAAGGAAGAAAAAAAAAACCAATTATCTTTTACATTTCTACAAATGAATTTGGTGGTTTATAACTTAAATAACGCTACTAACGCTAATCTTCATTTAATTTAACCGACTCATCAATCGTTGTTAAAATATGTTAAGGTTGCTAATTGGGTCAGTTACGGAACATAAAAATAAAAGTTATTTATATTTGAACTTTGAAATAATTAGTGAATATCTCTTATCAGACTTTCGTTTACAGGTAGTTTTTAGTTAAACATATTATCCCAACAAAAACATAAATGTGAAATGAGAGCTAAGTTCAGTATTAAGAAAATGTGGGTAATGTGTTAGGTTTTTGATCCATTAGACTTAATTAATCTACTGATTATCAATATATGATTTATATCCATCGAATTATCAAATAATTTTGTAGGTTTCAGATTTCTTCCTCTAATATACACCTAATAGTCTACCTTGATGCCAAGTATTAAGTTCCTAGGTCATCTGGGAGTGGATTAGGTTTTCAATCTATAAGTCTAAATTAATCTAATAATTATCAATACTTATATGATTGTTTTTCATCTAATTATCAATAATTTTAAGATTTTAGATTTTATTAAACAAAGTATATTATTTAAGTAATGCCTAATTGTAGCTTAATATATAAATGTAATTATGAGCAAGAGTCGCTTACGTAACGTTTGATTTAATGCCGTTTCTTTGTCAACTTACGTATTATAGTAAAATAGGTTATATAGTTTTAGAACACAAGCGGCTTTAGGATACAGGATAAAAAGACAAGCCAAAAGAATACCAGGCTTGGAAAGTCAAATAGATGAGTGCAATAGTACATTATGATACAAGTGTGTTAAAGTTGGCCATTAACACACGAGGCGATATTGTAGAGTTTTTTTGTCAATACAGTAAAAGTCACATCGAATAATTGCACCAAAGCGTGCTGGGCTTGTAGGCCACTTATTCGCCAGTTCGTTAGAGTAAGCTACCAACATGTTTTGCAAGAAAGACGGCGTTTTTTTTGATTTTCCATTGAATAAAAGTTTTATATGTCGCCAATTCTTTTTCATCCGATTTTGATGGTAAAAGGCTAAAGATGGTAAAGGGTAAATAAATATCGTTCTCGGCTCTTGCCTCTATTAGTATTACTGGCAGCGTCAATTTTATGTGTTCTTCATTTTCAATGCTTGAAAATGACATTTTCGTCAATATATAAACTAAAAATATGCAAAACTATTCCAATTTTATGACAAATACGGAAAATGGCTGGCGCGTTATTTTTTTTACGCACGATTCCAATGCGCGCGCGAGGCTAAGGCGCGAACGAAATCGACAAACAGCCAATTAAATAATTGTAAAAGCTAATATTTTCGTATTTCTATTCGACGGATGGAGATCAAATCGATAAAATGTTTTGTATTTTTCATTAATCTAATTTACGAGATAATTTAATCTAAAAATTATGTTTGATGTGATGAAACCTCTTTGAACTAACATTTGAAACCTAAAAGGTAGTTGGTTAAAAAAAATGTATTACTCGACCAAATTAAGAAGGCTCCGTTTCCATGAATATTATTATCAATCAGTTACCTTCTTAACTCAGTCGGATAATATAATGAAAAAGCACGAGTGTTATAATATACTGAAAAAGCACACTTGTTTAATATCTAGGATTAAGAGCCAAAAATCGGTGGAATAAAAACATCGTTTTGAGCAAGTGTGTTGAAAATGTAAATTACGTAACGATGGAATGCTCCAGAGTAGGGTTAAAATGTTAGAATTGGAATATAAATAAGAATAGGCATACAATGATTTTATTATGCTTTTATTGTACTTCTTCTCGTTATAAATAGCAGTATGTGACAGATTTTACACGTTGTGAAGCTAAAATGGAAAAATAAAAAACGGTATGCACGCGTTGTATAGAGGTTGTCCGTCTTGAATATTTACTAGACTAGTGTCCTGTTGAACATAACATGAGTACTCGTAGATATAATAAGTGACGCTGACGCCGCATAAAGTTGGATTGGCATAAAGTAGTTTGTCTAACTATCACGAAACGCTTGCTCTTAAAGTTTAAGAGATGGTGCTAAACAAAGATAATATAGTAACACTACGTGATTCTGACTTTTGAAATTGAAGACAATTTTATGAGAGAAATTACATTTAAGTATGAGCTTTTATTTCTTATAAATAAAAGCAATTAAACTGCTTTTATTTTATTTCTGGACTGGTGTGGCTAAAATATCTTTTTAGCTGCAAGATTGAATGCTGTATTGTGCTATTCTGGCCGCATTTTGTGTAGTCCCTAGCACTTGTTATTTCTTTCTAAGTTATTCGACTACTTTAGACTACTCTACATTAAAATGGACTAATATGAGATAAAGAGTATAATAATATTTGAAAAATGAGCGTATTTAAGTATATTGATACTACTATGCCTTTGTCAATAAAATCTTAAATAAGTAGCTTATGAATGTCAGTATTTTGTACAAGGATTGTGTGATGCGACAGGCTGAGGACGAGCCGCTCGATGTCATTGGCCTAACAAATCAGTCGCCCGGCAACGGTACCAGGTTATTCATAAATTAAAATACCCTTACGTTGTTGCTTTCCTAGTACCATAATATTTTGAATGACAATGACATGTAGGTCCGTATCTAATATTTTATCTACACACTTATATGATGCGTTCAAAACCTGCAAATCACGACCAGCATAAAGATTAACTGCTTATCTGTGAAAATTTTATTATTCCATCCATAATTATAATATAAATGTAATAATAGCATTCAAATTTCGAACAATGCTGATAACCAAAACAATTTGATTTGATCCGAACTATAATATCGATCGAGATGACATTTTATTTTAAATGAAGTGTCAATTGTAAACAATTTTGACAAATCTCGCATATCACTTGATATCGAACGATATAGCAGTTGTAGTCGGCTCTAAATAGTTTGTCGGCAGCGAAATGCGTGAAAAAGATTTCATTTACCGCCAAGTACATTATTACACAAATTGACTAAGTCCCACAGTAAGCTCAATAAGGCTTATGTTGAGGGTACTTAGACAACGATATATATAATATATAAATATTTATAAATACTTAAATACATAGAAAACACCCATGACTCAGGAACAAATATCCATGCTCATCACACAAATAAATGGCTTACCAGGATTTGAACCCGGGACTATCGGCGTCGTAGGCAGGGTCACTACCCACTAGGCCAGACCGGTCGTCAAAAAATATCTACGTGTTTATTTATCTATTATATATTTTCTTATTCGCATACACAGATTTTTATGAAAGCCATCAGTACCCCTAGTGTAAATTTAATCGACATCGTAAGGCGACGAACGCGTTTGCGTTAAGTCTCATTTTGTATAGGATTTTGAGTTTCCAAAACGTCCCGCTTGGCGCGCTCTTTCTAAATCCAATACAAAATGAGACTAAACGCAAACGCGTACGTCACGTTTCGAAATCGAAATTATTTACACTAGGGGTACAGTACCCCTAGTGTAACTTTGATCGACATCATAACGTGACGAACGCGTTTGCGTTAAGTCTCATTTTGTATAGGATTTTGAGTTTCCAAAACGTCCCGCTTGGCGCGCTCTTTCGAAATCCAATACAAAATGAGACTAAACGCAAACGCGTACGTCACGTTTGGAAATCGAATTTATTTACACTAGGGGTACTGATCTGCTTACCTAGATGTGAAACTATACTAACTATGTTCTCGTTTCCTTACAATATTTTCATTCAGAAACATCTATTAGCAAATACCGAATGGTATTTAGTAGGTATAGCTTACACCATTTTTCGTGCGAGCCGTTACATCGAATCCAGGACCTCCAGTATGGTCTGCTACACCACCTTATTGCTTGATTACTGGTGCGCTTAAATTCCCCTTATTCTCGAATAGTTGTGAATTTTAAACACAAAGTAAAATGTACCTATATTTATGTTACATTTGATATACACGATTCTATGCATATTTTAATGAAGTCTTCGTTTCTGTCTAGATATTAAATGTGTGCAAACGATTCAGTATTAAGAGTTTTTTGTCAGAATGTTAGCTCGCTAGAGATCCTCTTTATCCTCATGAAGATTGTTTGTCCCGCTAAGCAATTTTGTTTTTAACGCCTCATATTTACAAAGATCACGGCTACCTGCAGACGTCTCTAGAGATAATACTTTCTACTCAAAAGAGAAGTCGACGACAGAGCGCGACGAAACCCGATTAATGTTACTTAAAGTGATTCTTGAGGTGTCTTTGCTCAGATAGGGTACACATTTTGCTACTTAGATGCCTATGCTTCAAGTAGAAGGAAAGCAAAAACATAATTTATCTCCTTGTCAAGATATATTTGCGTTTTACTTTTTAACGCATACCATAAACAAGGAATTTAGCAGAGTTGTTTATATTAGTAGGTATAATTATTTTATATTATTATGTTTTCTGGAAATACAATGGGCTTATTAAGCTGTGAAAATAAAATTAGTATATTTATCATAACCAAGTTTTTTACCTGATAGCAAATGTTTTTCAATGATTGAATTATTTTGTCCCATATTTGTACATAATATCATCAAAACACGTTTGTGCTTCAAAAGTGGAGTATATCACTTTTAAAACACAAACAGTCCGAAAAACAGGGAAATTAGTTTCTACTGTCTATTTTCTTTAAGTATCTAAGGTTTCTAATTATTTCAGTTAGGTATCTAATCGTTCACCAGATGGAACACGGCGAGATCTGATAAAAAAGGAGCTTTAAATGTTGATTTTTTAAACCGTGTTAAATAAGAGCAAGGTTATGTTTATTAGTCATAGTCATAGTATCTTTATTCAAGAACAATACAAAATTTAACTAAATAGGTATGTAAATCATTGTTATTAATGCGCTGAAGGGATTGTCCATTAATTTCGTCACACGTTTAGGGGGAGAGAGTTGGTTTGTGACGAGGGAGAGGGGGGAGTTACAGACTTTGTGACATCACTTTAACTACTACTAACTAAAAAAATAGTTATGGTTTATTATTCACTGTTAATAGTTAAATAATTAGTTTTTACACTGATAATCATTTTTATGGATTTATTTTTATTCCTTATCGGCTTCGTGTTATAAATTTCTAGCATTACTTTTGCCAAAACATATTTTTTATTAAAATAATCAAAGCTAATTAAAATTGTTGATTTCGTTGAAAACATAATTGCCAAATATATGACGTCACATCAACCCCTCCTGTTGGCCAAAGAGGAGAGGGTGACTTGAAACAATTCAATTATAATCTATGATAAATACTAACGGAAACGTATAGATATTTAACCTCTGCCCGGCTCTGACTTTCAACCCTACTTTTACCCCCATAGATGTAGAATAAAAAAACTGCAAACTGCTCTACACTACGTCTTCCTTCATCGGTTCAGTAGGTATTTGCGCTATGTGTCAGAAAGCCCCCTCTTTCTGACAGTGACTTAGACTTCTGAAAAGGATTTGTAATAGAGTAAATTATTTATAATATGCATATCGTTAGAACCCATTATAATATAATCATCATTACTTATTTCTATACAAAATAACACATTTATACAACACAAATAACACAGTATAATGGATTATTTCATTTAAAAACACAAATATCTTGCATTCCGGTATATTTAATTATAGACTCAAAAAAATGCTTTGTTAATATGATTAGTTACATTCAATGCGGTTTTAAAACTCCAAGCACAACTATAAAGCGTCTCCATTGCAACCTGAACAAAACCCGGATGTTTTGATTGCAACAAACACCTTCCCCTTAACAAAGTCGAGCACCTGTAGTCCAGTTTCATTACACCTTTCGTACACTTCTAAGGGTGACCGTCTAAGTAATCTGCCCAAGTGTCGTTAGAAACTCCTGAAAGTGCGACCGCGATGCCCGAGCCGGTGATGCCGGGTGCCTTGTAAAATCGAGCGGTACAAAACTTTGTCGGTATCGAAAACGTGTGGACGACAGGCACTTAAACTTTAAACCTACGCCCATGTGAGGCATTTGTTACAAATTAATCAAAAATAGCTGCTACTTATGCAATGGATGTACATACAAATAAATAATTAATAATATATTTACCAAGTAAATAAGACTGCACTAATAAGTCTCAATTAAATATACTTGCGTAACGATCTATCATGACTTTCATGACATTAAAACGTATCTGTAATAATTACTTACAAATGTTAGGCCCAGTTACATTAAACCATCTGTAACCATAATAACTTTAACTAAAGAAGTTTCATAGTTTTCTGCTGAGAACTATACAATTATGCCTGGTGCAATGGTGCAACCAGGATTTAGAGAAATAAATAGACATTCATAATGTTAATTCCCAAAACGGAGTAAATACACAGCTCCAGACTGTTATATTGTGTCAAATCAGCACAGCTAATTATTAGATGGTAAAGGTCCAGGGCTACCTACTTATAACTGACTGTTATTTAAGTTTGTGTTTACCTTATTGGCAGATAATAAATAAACGAGTTGCATATACAAATTTTAGACGAAATATCTAAGTATCCTAAATTTCTCCATAGTATTGGTAAAGATAATAGACCATTTGAACATGTGTCAGAATCTAGTTGAGTAAAGAGGCACTGTCCTCAAGAGTCGTCGGCGGTTGCTTCCCGCCTTGCTGGTGGCAGTCCGTTCGCGAGCGAGCGGCCGATCGCACGCCCCACGCGCGACCCACACTTTACTCCCGTAAGTTAAGTGCCAACTCTTCTAAACTTAACAACACATTGCACAAATATTATGTACTTGCTAACTAAACACTTTCGTTTAGTACTTTTTCAGAAACTATGTTTAATAGCCGAAATGCAACTGTTGTGCTATCTGGTAATGTTTTATTACTGTTGTTAGGAAAGCAGTTAAAAACATAAACAATAATATTAAACTCAAATCAAAAAATTAAGCAAGTTTCTTTTCTAGGTTTTACCTCTATATACATAGTTCATGAGCTCTTAGATATATTATACACAGGTAAATCTACGTACCTACCTAGTTTAAAAAAGATGCGTGTTTTCTACCATGCAAAACAAAAATCCCTAGCGACTTGATAAAGCTACCAAACAAAAACTTAAGTAAACCAATTAGTACAGTAAAATGCATAATGAATATATATATATACATATATAAAAGGATGTAGGTAGTTATGGCATATTTAATAAGGACTTATTACCAAAATGACGTGCAATTAGTGCGCTCACCGATATGTTTAGGTTTTAAAATGTTGAGCCTGAACATTCTTTAATTCAGATACTTTTTTCTTATAGATCCAAAAATCTGCATAATTATTAAATTATATTCTGAATCAGTAAAATGTTGAAAATACAATTAACATCATCATTATTTTTGTGACGTTTATAGATAAAAGTCACTCATAATAGAGAAAAAAATAATTTAGGTACATTTAAGTATTAAACAGATCACTTTTATTACTTTTTTCGATGTAGTATTTATTTGTAGTATAACAAATCGACAGCGGGCCACATGATTCCTCTATTGATAAGATAGGTAATAAAAAAATGTTTAGAAAAGTATCTTCAAGTCGAGAGTAGTTAAAACGTATTAAATTACATCAATGTTCACATTAAAGCATCAAATAAAAAATAAACTACATTTAATGTGTGTTAGGTACTCAGCTCTTATCTAAAGGTTGAGGTGAGGAAGTCATCTGTTTGTATATTCTTATACAGACTAAAGCCTGCCTATCACTAAAGTGATTCACCTTTCTTAGTTGTTACAGTAGATATAATATTTTGCCAATTTTGCTTAACGACAAAATATTGGAGCCCCAACTCCAGAGGCTTATCCACCTTCTGATCTGACTCTATCATCATATTTACTCTGTAGTCTTAAATTGTTATACAGGGTGTACATTTAATAACCTGTTATAATTTACGGGGTGAACATAGGTCATATTGAGCAACTTTTACGATGGGACCAACCCCGCAATCGGGAAAAAAAATTGACTATCCCATATTTAATTATTCATTGTTTCCATAGTAGTTGCTCAGTTTGACCTATAATATATTCACCCCCTAAATTATCGAGAGTGACTAAATTTACAGCCTGTATTGTCAAATGGATTAGCTATCTGAAAAGTTTTATATTAATTAGAAGTAAGTTAAGTTGCATGTTTTTACATTTTTAAATTTTCCATTATTTAGTTACAAATTAAGTTCATAAAATTGTGTTAAAAACGGTCAAGTGCGTGTCAGGGGGCCTAGCCAAGATGATAATCGTTTACAGAAAACGCCAATCGAAAATTAATAAATTATGCAAAACGTAACTTTTTGTCGCATTTGTCACTATTTAAAAGCTCTTTTTGCTAGGCCTATTTGAATAAAGAATCAATTGACTTTAGCATACCGATAAATTTTTAATCATAATCATCTTGGCTAGGGGCTCAGATCAACCATACAGTTCATACCTTGTAAAGGTATAAATTGTGTCCATTTTCAGAGAGCGCAGTTATTCGGCGATAGCTAGTCATTATACAATTGAGACCGGTCTGGCCTAGTGGGTATTAGCAACCCTGCCTATAAAGCCGATGGTCCTGGGTTCGAAAACCCGGTGAAATTTTCTTCCAAGAAACATACTTACCCCCTTATTTACTTGACCTACGTATGATCATTTATCGAAAACTAGGAGTCGATGCCCATTTTGTATCAATTGTTGACATTGTTGTCTACAATTTGTAAAATGCTGGAAAAAGTATTACAAAACATAACGTAAAAACTTTAAACTACTAAATACTCTTAAATACTCACCCTAAATATTTAATACCACATATTTAATCTTCGGTAAAAATAATTTTACTATAATTGTTAAAATTGTATATTTTATTGAAACAAAGAAATAGAGCAATACAAGATCGGAATGTTTTATTTTATAACCAAACTGTCTCGACTATTCTTAAATAAGTAATTAACCAGTTGGTTCTCTGAAAAACTGTTCGGTTATATCAAGTATCTGCGGAAAGCCTTGTGAAGTTTCGAGCCTAAATGATAGCGCTTATCGGCGCAAACATTGCTCATAGTACGGGCATCACATTGATAAATTTTCTCGTTATGATGTAATATATAATCTCTGTTAGGTACTCAATGCCATAGTGATCTAAGAATACTTGAATCATCATATATGCAAATGAAAGTAGTGGATCGCTTAGCGATAATAATATACTCGGAGCAAATGTCATGATTTATTTATGTTTACATTTAAGATAGCAGTTAAATAATAATTATACCGTGACAACATTATTATGTTACCCCGATTAATACAGGGGTAGTTGGAAAAATAACATTACATATACTGAACACGATTTAACATTATGTCAAAACACGGTAGTTTTAGCAGGTGGTGGGGACACGGTAAATGTTGGACAGGCTCGTTCACTTGGGTTGAGGCTGTCAAAGAGGAAGCATCGTAATGAACTGGTTAGGTCAGAGTACCTGGAAGTATCCCGATTGCTGTAGTAGTAATAGTTTAGGGTAACCATGCAATAAGAAGCACAATACAATATAGATACTTTTTTATACAATTTTTGCGTACAAATGTTACTCCTTTAAAAGAAGAAGGTACCTACTTGTAGGTAGGTAGTTTATACTAATTCATTTTTCACTAAAATCATTTTCAAGCCTATTTTAATTTTCTTTAGCCCGGGATATTCCTCCAGTTATAGGATAAAGTGACCACAGATAATTTATAACACGTTTTTTAAAATCACGGTTTTTTCAATCAAATTTATTCAGTTCAAGGGTCCAGGTAATAATAAAATAAAATAACGAGATAACCGCCATGCATGTGGATATTGATTCGAGGATCATTGTCCCGATAGTCGTTTCAGCGAACGGTCTCATAGCGAAGAGTCTCGGCCAACACATTGAAAGACTCTCGCTTGGTGGTTGGTTCAAGGGTCAGATGCAGAAGACGGTTCCTCTCTCTGCGGCCCTGACCACCGGCAGCTTGGGCCCTGCCCCGCTGCTGGCGGTCTTTTGTATTATTTTGTAAGTGTTTTTATATTTTACTTATATACATATTGTAAAAAGCCTAACGTAAGATAATAAATTAAATAAAGGAAAAAATAAAATAATAAAATAACACTAGACTATAAATAATAATACAAACTACAAATAAACTTATAATAAAGACTTATAAATAAAAATGTCCCCCAAGTCACTGTCGATGGGCAGTGTGCCCAGAAGGCTGGCCACATTGCCATGTTGGATGGCAATGCTTATCCTTTGAGCGAAATACTGGCCAGCCCTCTGGTCACCTACGGCGTCTATAAGACACGTCGCTAGGTCCTTGCAGAGCCGACGCGCGCTTGGCCCCCATGGTCCCAGTGTTTCGACCCCAAGCGCCTCAAAAATGTAACTACTGCCAAGGGTGGCGTATTTGCGGCGTTTGAGGTGCCCGGAAGATGGGAAGGCGCAAGGGTGTCAACGCATGTGACTTCCCACCCAGACAAGCAGCTATCCAATCCTCCAAGGTGCTAGCGTCATACCATCGGGCCTCTTTCCATCGTCTCTTGCCAGACAGACGAGCTCGAGTATGGCCGAAACTTTGACGCTGGCAAGGAAAGCCCATCAATCAATCAATCAAATCATTTATTCCTCATAAAATGTGGCAGATAAGTTATTTACATTAAACACAGGAATGACACATTTTACCAAACTACAAAATAACAAAAAACCATGGCACCACGACAGCGATGGGGGCACAACGGCAGGTATAGTCCATATACGCAAATAGAAATGTGGAATTGCCAACCCGACTCCCACCCCGTAGTGGCAAGGCAAGAAGCCTAGCTCGATCCGCCGTACTAGTTGACGTATCAACAATTAAAACCGTTTAAGGGAATAATCAAAATTAAGTTTGTATCCCTACAAATATTATAAATCCTAAAATAGCTAACTATGTACCTATGTCTGTTACCTCTCCGCGCTTAAGTAAGACTCGAGACAGGACAAATAATAGTTTTATATCACGCAAATGATCGTTCGACGCAGACGAAGTCGTGGGCAGAAGCTATTTATTTTATAAATTGAAGCTTTAGTAGTTTATGATTTCGTTCTGTAAATCTCGTTAAGTATAATTATTGTTACCTACACTCAACCTTTTGCGGAACCAATAAGAACAAATCACTTTGTATGTATTTTTTTTAAATAGAATTTTGTTTTGTGATCGAATGTATTTTAATCGTTTAAGCAGAGAAACAACTTACAGGCACTAGGTACCTACGTTAGAATTAACCAGATTGCTAAACAAACTAGCTTTAACACGGCTAGTACAAGAGGGGATGAGTGAGAGAAATAATAATGCATAATATATTCAAATATATCTGCAATAATTTACGATAGACAAAAGGTATATTTGATATTTTATAATTATTTCATTATGATGGAGTTTTATGATATTTTAAAATTTATTTTTGATCAATTTATTAATCAATATGTTTTCTTACATATCCAAGAGAAACAATACTTATTTGGTTATCACACTGATGCGAATTTGCACGTCGCACTGGTGAGTGGACGAGACAGGCCTATATACACACACACACATATATGTATATAGAGAGAGCCCGCTCCTACAATAGTAAATAGTGCGTTAAAAGACGCTTAAATTATAATATCTATTTTTAATTCACCATTGCAGATATATTTTCATATATATTTGTGCCTTGCCTTCCCCTCTAGAATTCTAGACCTAAATCTAGACCCATACAGGGATAAGTTCGCCTTTGTTGTATTTAATTTACTCTGTAACTGTGTTTTTCGTGTTTTTATTTCTATGTACAATAAAGTATATACATACATACATACATAAATCTATAACAGATGATAGTAGAAAAACAAACATATTACCTATAACGGATTTTCCACTTAGTTTGGTCAAACGAACCCATAATTGGGTTTTAGTAGCATCTACATACAGCAGAACAGCACTGACTAACGTTTAGTTTTTATTTCTTGTGTGCACAAAAATGCGATACCTAAATTAAAAACCTAGGTGTTTTGTAAAACTACCAATTTGATAGGTATTTTTACACTACAGTGAAATATAATATGAGCCATTTTGTTGAAACATGAATGTAAAAAGTTTGTTATTCTCTTTCAGTTTTTTTGTTGTCAACGCAGAACCAATTTTGCTTACGTGAGGTTTTTTATATACCACGGCGGTGGCAAACAAGTATACGGCCTGCCTGATGGTAAGCAGTCACCGCAGCCTATGGACGCCTGCAACTCCAGAGGTGTTACATGCGCGTTGGCGACCCTTAAAGTACTTACCCATACTTCATGTAACTAATGTGCTACTTGTTTTTAAATAAGTATGGACTAAAATGTCCTATAAACTTTTTTGGAATTCGCCCAATTTCAGAGTTAAAGCCACAAAAAAACATCTTTTTATTGTTACTTAGTACAAAACGCCTTTTTGGCGGGCGATGTTACCACTATGGGACCTAGTCTAAATATCCTTATTGATAGATGTCCAAAAGTGACAAGTAACACTTTGCAAAAAATAGATTTTACAAAAAATGTTCAAATTCTTTTTGAGTTACAGTCTTACAAATAGCGTTTACATTTTATGTACAATTACATCCAAATTATGTAAATATAAAATTGGGTAATTGACCTAAACTCATAAAAAAAATTTTTTCTGCTTTTGGCCTCAGAAATGCTTGGTTAAAATCTCTCGGGTTCCTCGTAGGCACTTTGTATACTGTTACCTGACTAAGTTAGGACTTAGCATATGTCGTTAGTCGTCTTACATAAATACCTAAGTACTTCGCGTTTCGCATAGGGAGAGATTTTTTTGTTTTAATGGAACGATTCGTTTGTATTGGGTAAAATATACTGCACGATGTTATTACATAATATGCCCATAGTGAATAATGTATCTCTCGTTAAGATTAATGGATTCAATCAATGATAGGTCTGTACCGGCATGCATTCGTAGTGCTGTTCCTAATAAAATGTTCTAAGAAGTCTCAATGAAACGTTTGTACTGCGTGCGTTTGAGCTGGCCAGCGGGTGCCTAACGGTATTCCGTTCCGGCCGGGTTAACAACCCTATTCGACTCCATACCCACCACATTGATACCCGATGGTTCGACGATATTACTTTCCTTATCTAAAAATAAATGAAATTTATACAGGATACAACAATATTATGACGTTAAACAATTTTCATACAAAGGTAATTAAATAATATTTTATTAGACTTTGACTGTATGTACCTGATTAGGGCCTAATTAAACTTGACTGGTTTATGGGGTTCCTTAACCAAAGCGTAACAATAGGCACCCTATTATTAAACTAACGCTCTGTCGGCCCGTTTGTCTGTCATTGGGCTCTATAAGTGTTTATTTGCTATTGCTGCTATAACTACAAGTGAAAAAAAATTAATGATAATATGATACATAATAAAAATTAGTTAAGCGACAATTGACCGAGGACAAATCTAAATTGAAAAAAAAGGTGATGGTTCTTTTGAGAGCCTTTAGGGTTTGAATCCAACTCGCACATGGCCGGTTCTTATTATTTGTTGTTATAGATTATATTTTTCATATTCCGTCATTCTTGAGAGACAACTAATGCAAAAAACATGTTATTCTTATTATTTGGACCCAATTTGCTTATTCAATAGGCAATCCATCTGTACCTTAAAACTGTGATGTATTGGAACATGTCATTATTTTTTCCCCATACAAAATGTATATTTCCTGAATTGCATTACTGTTAAATAGATCCGAAATCACGAAATCAAGTACACGTGTTCTACCTTGTCCTATAGAGCACGTGGAAATACATTTTGTTATGTATTCCAGAAAAAAGTGATATCACAAATGTTTGTATTTTGTCAAATTACTTACCTACAGTTTCATAGTTTACACTCGTTAGTATAATTTAGTTAAAGGTAAGGATTTGTATAAAGGTCGTTTATTTATGTGAATTATGAATTAGGTACCCAATTAAAGAAAAATAAAATATTTACTTAATGAAACGGAAAACTGGAATTTCCTTTTTGCGGTCACTTTAAAGTGAACACCGATTTGAAGCTTGTTATTATGTAAGTCCTCACTAAAAAACGTTTTGGGAAAATCCTTATTTTGAACCTAATTTCATACCGGATTAATTCTTTGGTTACGAATCCCTCGCGGTACCTATTCACTTCATCAAAATATGGCTCTTCATCTCTTTTGTTTTCTATTCTGAGAAAAGACACGCAACAAAGCACCAAAAAATGAGTCACCCGAAAAGTCTTCTGTTGTTGTTGTCCTCCGGTGTTGTAGTTTTATTTACTTCCTGTACCTACTGTTAAAATGAGGTACCATATTAGTAATATTGAATAATAAAAAATATACGTAAATTAGAAATAGTTTGCTGAACAAGAGAGGGAGAGTTGTTGTTCATCCATCGTGGTAAAGTTGAATACGAAGAAGCCACTATTTGAAATTAGAATCTTGAGTGTTACGAAGGTTTTAAGGCACAATGGTTCCTACCAAGTGAAACAAAAGTATTTCACCTTAACACATCGAGGAAAATAATTGCATGTGTAATGACGTATCCAATTGTAATGATTGCTATTATAAATTTAATAATGCAAACGCAAAGAAACAAAAATAAAGACACAAATAATAGTTTGCTCTGTAGACGATAAAATGCACTTTCGTACAGTGATTTCAAAGAACAAAGAGAACCTTTCCAAGTGCGTGTGGCTAAAAAAGGTAACGGCAATTCCTAATTTTTACAAGGTTTTATTTAACTTGACATACGAACGTTTATAACTACCTTTTTTTTTTAATTTTTCAACCACCGCATATCCGATTGAGTTGAAATATTTCTTACATATGTAAGTCGGGTGACAATGAAATATTATGGCACCATCGAGCTGATCTGATGATGGAGGCAGGAGGAGGCCACAGGAACTCTGTGATGAAAGAACGCAATTTATTTGTGTTTGGGGTTTTTAGAATTGTCTCGATGAGTATCAGTTGCCCGAGGTAAGAAAAGCACAGTCACAACAAAAGCTTCTACGAAAAATGTATTTTTTGCCAAATACTTATTATCAAAATTGGTTTTGGTCATTGATATTGAAATTCGTATTAGTACAAGTGTCGCGCGACGTGAAGACACTCGTTACGACACAAAGGGTCTAAGAGTTTATTTGAACGAGACATCGTCTTACGCGTGGAGAAAACCATAAACTGTTATTTTGATACCACCCACATTAAAATAAACTTTGATGTGTGAACAAGGTGTTTGTAATAGATACGATCCATCTACTAAAGAACACTTGAAATGTAAATTTCTGTTTGTTTTCTGTTAGCTATGCGTCTAAATGATATGAGGTACCTGCTCGCTTGTAATTATGTGTAGGGTAGTAGAATATTTATCGGTTTCCAATTTAGAAACCAAACATGTTTTAATTTAGCTATTTTGGTAAACTTAGGTGTCAAGTTTAGTGCTATCGCTAAAGACAAAATTTTAAACTATTTTGGGAGGGTTTGGATAGTACTCGTACTTATTTATCCCAACAGGAACATAAACTCTTATTTAACGGCAAGATAAAAATAATACCCACCCAACCCAATTAAGTAAGTAATTACTTGTAACAGAGATTTAGGCATATTATTAAGTTTATTGTTGTCTTGGTCCCATTACAAGTTCCCTGACACAGTTAAGTTATCAGTGCAACACGTGGCCCTTACCCTGGAACCGATAACAAAGTCTGTAGCTAATAATTTATTGACATTCTAATTTATAAAATCTTTTGTTGTAAATTGTACAAGAGGATTTGTGAATGCCTAATGGGGACCTCACATTTCTTCACAGTTGTGTGCAGGTCTATATTTTCTAAGTATCTCTTAAGATTAAAATGATATGTATTACGTATATACTCGTAGAGTCGGACCAAGCTAACTAGGCATGCATTTGCAACGAAGTGGAAATTTCATCATTAATGGCAAATTTATATGAAAATATGATATTAACGATCGCACTCTCACACTTTGTTATGTTCTAGTACGTGCAAAGCCAACTTAGGCGGACTCCTAAATGTTCCAAGGGACTCATTATCACGAATGTTAAAATTTAATTTCTTGGTTATAACATTTAAAATTAACGCTTGCAATTTATTGTTTCATTTGTTTTTACAGTAAGTCTTGTAAGCAGCAAATGAAGCTTACTTCGTCACGCAAGTTACAGCAGAGCTTTGTTTAATAAGTGGGTATTAAAGTTTAGATACTTCCACGCATCGCGGGAACAGTGAATGGCAAGCATGCCTTTGCTACTCCAACTAACTTGCATTGTCGAGCTAGATGACAAATCGTCGAATACAAAGTTATTCTCATTTAATGAAGCCTAAGTCACGTTAATACTACTATTTTTAAAGTTTTATATGTTTTGTGCACATCAATGTTACTTATAAATACATATTTGATGTCATTATATCAGTTAAATAGATATACTTTTTTTTTAACATTAATTCGACTGTCGATTATATCATTTGGTGACTGTAAAAGGTATTTTACCCATGTTTTATTCGATTATTAAGTACAAATGTGATTTTGCCGATTAATGAAAAAAAAGTGTAACTTCGTTAAACAAGGCAACCTCTAATGACGTTTAATAAACAATTAGCTGCTGCAAAAATTTTTAAAGTCCCAAAAATGATTAGTTTTGCTGCTAATACTTGATTAGGTATGTCGGATCGTCATAAATATATCAAAAAAACGGTTATTAACGCTACATATGTTCTCACATTTATTTAGGAAATGAAACTTAAACTGCTATTTGTAATCAATTAAGTTATTTGCAGAGATGCTTGCCAAAGTTAGGCAGTAGTTGCCGAATGTTTTACCAAAGGAGCGCGGCGGAAACCGCCACGTTTGCTTTAGGTTTTACTGGTCCTTGGTAAGATCATTATATTTGCGTAGATTATAATACAAGGTGCCCGTGAGCATTGCGAGACATTTTAACTAAGCATTCCTGGTAATATTTAAAAACTAAGATGTCATATAAAATTTTTGGGTTAGGCCTAGCTTCAGAGATAATTAAATGTTTATCGAAATCATTCTTTCGCCATAAGTCGGTACAAAACACATTTCTGACTGCGATATTGCCACTTTGAGGTCTAGTCTGGACATACCTATTGATTGACAACCAAAAAATAAAAAAAATTAACACTTCGTTTATTTAAGTGAAATATCCACCTGACAGTAACAACACAGGACATATCTAACTCAATATACCCCTGAAAAATATACCTACGCATTTTTCAGCTGCCAGTAACGGTCAGACTCTAATATAAAATTGAATTGGAAAATCAGGCGGTGTCAAACACAGGCTAGACTTCAAACACTGCCAAGTTTAGCATTGTAGTTGAGTTTTTTTTGCATTTTGTTGGTATATGCGACCTATAGTTAAATTGGCAAGGACCACTCAAGCATCGCCTCGTGGTTTCATTCCCTGGTAAGATTTGAAACACTGTACTTATATAAGATAGTGATAATATACTATTTAACTACTTCAATTATTCCTAAATCAAGAATCACCCTAGAGTAAGCGCATTCAGGGCAATAACGACGTAACGACCAGTTTAACTACCTGCTACAAACTAATAATTTAGTAGTAGTACATCTGCGACAATAAAAAAACCGGAAACTATTTTATATTTTCATATACTATATAAGAGGATTGTTGTTTGTTAATTGTTTTCATATTTTTCTGTACTATTTATGAGATTGCTGTATTTAAATAGTGTTTATTCATGTACTTTTAACTATTTTCGACATTAATTAACCTAGGCTGATTATAAAATGTGTATTTGCAAAACTTTACTACACTTTATAGTATATATTTGCGTAGGTTTAATATATTAGAAAAACCCTTTAGCATACGTGTGTATAAAATGGCTTCGCAGTAATTCTCGAAAAAATGTTAGGTGATACAAAGTGCCGCTCTCTCCTGGCAATGATTACTGCGAGCTTTCTTGTTAAGCCATAGTCGCGATGAAAAGGGATGACATACTTTCGCCTGACGCATAGGTACTATTCTATCTTCATTCTTACGTCTGTTTATAAAACTACAACCGAAACAAGATATCTGTAAAGGTGCTACAGCTGAGTCCTAATAAAATAAATTATAGTGAGTAAATATGCATTAATGTAATGTGGGATAGTAAATATTTTGTTTAAATCATGAATTGATTTAATCTTTTTGACATATATTTGAAGAGAGCACCTTTTTTTATCAGGACTTTAATCAGATTGAACTGACGTGAAATTTATTTTGTACTTTGGCGTCTGTATGTTTACTTGTTGGCGTAGAATATTTTACTTTCCTTAATTATTTTTAATGTTTATGTTTAACTAACTTAATATGAAAAAAGTGTGTGTGTTAGCCCTGACGCACGACGGAGTTTACTCCTTACGAACGATTATAAAATACATAGACTTAAATTTTTTGTACTCTATCACTCGAATAGGTTTAATAATGGTTAGGTTTTTATTAATAGGTTATAGGTTATGGGTTATAGGTTATTTGTTCATTTTCTCAATTAGCACATAAATATCAACTGACAGTTATTATTTGTTGACATTTCCACGCAGCGGTGCATACTCTGTGCTAGGGGATGCGCGCGAAACTACGTAACGTATCGTGAAATTTGATTTTACCCCCCATACATTTTCATACCCCGGGCGTATACATTATGAAAATCGGTTCTTAAGGAGTAAACTTTACTAAACTCCGTAATATAAAAAAATGCATGCAGAGTTAGACCAAAATAACCCTACACCGACTGAGCAAGCGACAGACTGTGAGAGTGTCACTATAGACATCTGGTTTTTATCCATAATAGCATTTACAGTTCCACAGTCCACTGCCACACTTGGTCACTGCAAAATATGTGCAGAGTTAGCTTAAACGGACTCTATGTGTGTGTATACCAATAATTATTGATTATTTATTACTCTTACATTACGTAATTTTGGAAAGGGTATAATTTAATTACGCTAAAATCTACTACAAAATTTTAAGGCAGGTAAGGTTAGAAGATAGGTACTTACATGTAAACTGTGACGGGTTTATTAAGAACATGCTAACTTACTGTTCTAGTATAGTAATTTAGCTGTTAATTCATTGGCATGTTGCTATTTTTTTATAAATTAGAGACAAATTACTACTGTCTACACATTAAAACCTTTCGGGGTGTTCTACTGGTACAGAATGCTCCTTATTTTCTCCAAATCATTTAAGAACCTATTATTTTTTATAAGTACATATATTTAAAACCTTTACTTTTTGTAGGTGGCACACAGGGCTAATAATATCCTCGTTTGAGTCGTGTGAATATTGTGGGCGTGAGAACGCAACAGGATGACGTTCATTTCTTTGGCGAAATAATGCAATGTGAAAACCAGATGTTGTCATTTTCAAGGGCTAACCTTTTAAGTAACACGAATCAGCGTAAAATGATAAAAGATGGAATTATACGAGAGTACCTACCTATCTAGAACAATAAGAGAGTAAAATTAAAAATTTACAATTATGCCTAGAATATCCTATCCTACCTTACCTATTACGCATCTCACTTAGTTAATAAATAAATAAACACAATGGAAAGCAAATGTTATCTCATCTATTCCCGAATGTCTGACGCTATTACTAATATAGCCTATGGGTACATTGTTTAAATTCCTGCTATCGTCCAGATGTTCGTGTTTCTTATTATCAGGTGCAGTATGCGGTTACATTTAGTTTGATTATATTGAGTATTCTAACCAACAAAACAACTCCAATCGGAAGAATGGCTCACAAATAAAGTCAATGTGATTTATATCGCCGTATGGCCGACGCCTCATGTAGGTGTCACTACAAAATTTAATGCTATATGTTAACAAACGCATATAAAAATAGCCCTAAACCTTGAATGTCGCAAGTCTAAAGGTATACGTCGATTATTACAAAATTTGTGTAGGTACATTTTGAAGTAATTGATTTCTTTGTATCTAGTGCTCGTAGCTTTTTACAAGCTTTTATTTAGCTTGCAATGTAACTATGTACTTATATTTGTACGGGTCAAATCTTACAAGTTAAAATCTTGAAGTTGAAGCATAAATATGTAAGTCTGGTGACAATGCAATATTATGGTACCATCGAGCTGGTCTCATGATGAAGGTTGTGTGTGAAGCGGCCATAGGAACTCTGTGATAAAACAACGCAACCTAATTGTGTTTGCGATTTTTAGAATTGTCTCGATGAATGAAATAAGGAGCGATATCTCGACCAAAAAGCCACCATATTTACATAGAATATAGTTCAATGTTCCCTTTTTACTTACACCATACTTATTGATATTTTATAATTGTGTTTAAATAAAGTCAAACAAAATATGAGCCTACAGGCATTCTAATTTTATTTATTTAATTTAGCTCTATTCTGGATCACGAATTAATCTTTTACATAGTTACGTTATGATGTAAAAATCAAAGTTTAGTTGTACGGTGACAGCCATTATGACAGATGCGCTCTATACAAGAGGGCCGCAGTCACCGCGGGTTCGTTTAATAGATGACAGTTGACAAAGACGAATGACCGGTCAGCGTGTATCGAAACTTCATCGTGAACAGCCGGCAAACAGACACTAAATGACATGTGCTTAAATACCATCCAAAGAAAACTCTAACGATCAATGGTATACAAAATATATTATTACAACGCAATTTGTACTGTTTTTTTTTAATATTATACACTTGTACGTAATAATACTGCAAATACGACTATATTCAACAGGTTCCTTAATATGTATCAACTTTGAATATAACTACATGCATTTAAGCTAAAATATCTATACATTTAGTTTTGTAGGTGTAACAGCAACATAGTAATATATGTTTACCAGATATCATACTGTTTGGATATGGTTTGTGCGAAGTGTTGTAATAACTTTTTGGTAACCACGAAGTTTTGGCTAAATTAGCATTGCTTAGGCGGGAGCCGAGGGTCCTGAAGACACACCTGACGCAACAATCGAAATAGATGCAGCTTTGCAGCACCTGCTGATATGAAGGCTCTCCTTGGGGCAGTTTTGCCCCTTCTCATTTGCTCAGCCATCGCGCGGGCACAATATATAGCTCGTAAGTACCTTACTAATTTGAAGTATATATTTCTTCTGTATAAAATATGTATTTAAATAAATATTCAATATAATTAAGCACTCGGAATTTTGGTATTTTTTTATCATCATATAGTTGAAACGTCTGTCATATTGTTTATGGTTTCAACGTTTGCTTGGCCGAGGCATGTTAGCTGAAATGGAAATATTATTTAGACCATAACTGTTTAGCCTAATCACAGGTAGAGAGAGAATGTCTTAAGGCGTTAAGTCCACCATTTGTACACTTTTTTGTAACATAGTACAATAAAGTATAAATAAATAAATAATGCACTCAAAGCAAAATCAACTAGAGCTGTCTTTTTCTTCAGCCATTACTTCCCTGGGTGCAAAGACAAGATGCCAATCGCTAACGCTCCGTAGCGAACGAAACGCAACTGTCTCTGTCGCATTCATATGGAAGAGTGATACAGAGAAATAACTACACTACGCTACGGCGCGTAAACGATTGGCATCTTATCAACGCAACCAAGTATTATTTAGTTAGCTTATTACGAGTAGTGTAAATAAAATGTGTGATATTTCACTGATATTTCATACAAGTAATTATGATTAGTGGGAAATAATGCAATTGTGACATTTGTCATCGTATAATTTTGAGTCCTTTCAATTCATACCACTAAATCGACAATTATTCCTTTTATTTCAATTGTGTTTTATTTTGCGAAATTTTAATAAGTTGAATATGCAATTAACAAAAAATTTATAATAGTTACATTGTTGTTCATGTTCGTCTTTAAAATAAGACAACGATAAGCGAAAGTATTTTGTTATTATAAAGTATTGTTATATTCGTAATCAGTTTTAGAATATTCTATTAAAACATATAGCATGACATGAAATGTGCGAGATTATATGGCGAGAGTAAGTGTGTAGCTATAGTGCAAAGATTTAGGCCACAGCTATAAAAAATACAGCACGTATTATCTTTTACGAAAACTAAACATTACGACCGTTCCCAAACCTGATGCTGGCGGCGACCATCACGTCGTCATTATATTTACTAATTCTTGCATATGTGACCGAATTACGCTTTCAGTCGACAACAGCGTAAATATAAAGTTATTTAGCGCATGTTAAATGAACAAATTTAATATGTTTGCTATTAGGTAAATAGGTTTATATATTTTTAGACAGAAACTGTGTATCTCATGTTTATGTTACGAACAGCGTCTAAAGGGGCGTGTTTAATCATTCTGTTGCTTCAATTTGTCCTCTCCTATCATTGCTCTATGTATTGTGTAGAGTCTCATATAAAAATACAATTTACTCAATTTATGAGCCGGAAGTATATGATATGACCCACTTAAAAGGGACGTTCGGTATTATAGCGATGAGAAGACTTAGAGGAATGTCCCTTTTATGGTGTTTTTGGAACGTATCAAACGTTCTATGTCTGAAGACAGAGAAATTTTAATGTTTGATTAAAAGGCTAAGCTTGCATCCAAAAAACTCGGTGTGTGCTCAAAAAAGCGAGGCGATACTTTACTCCGGGGCAAAGACTGCTACTATATAAATCGCAAGTCAGAACCCACATGGAGTACTGCTGTCACTTTTGAGCAGGAGCACCTGGATGCCAGCTAGGACCCTTCGACTCAGTCTAAAGGCGCGCTGTACTAATCGTCGACGATCCCAAACTCACAGCGGCTTTGAACCTTTAGGTCTAAGGAGAGATTTTGCCTCCTTGTGTGTGTTCGACCGGTTGTACAATGGGCTGTGCTCTGAAGAATTGTATGACATGATGCCAACGGCCACTTGCTATCACCGCACCGCTCGCCGTCGGCAGGGTGTTCATCCTCATACCCTAGCGCCTAAATGGTCGCGCACTGTGCGGTTTAAGAGGAATTTCCTCCCGCGGACGTGACGGACGGCTGTGGAATGAGCTTTCTGCCGAGGTTTTGCCGAGGGTATACAGTATGGGGTTCTTCAAAAAAGGAGTGTTCAGGTTTTCAATGGGTCGGCAGCGCGCATGTAACACCTATGGAGTTGCAGGCGTCCATAGGCTACGGTGATTGCTTACCATCAGGCGAGCCGTATGCTTGTTTGCCACCGACGTGGTATAAAAAAAAATCTTAACAAAATGAGCCTACCTGGGGAAGTAAATAGCTACGCCTTAGAGAAGCCTGAAGTAGGTAATATTAACATTACTACGTGAGTATGTACTTACATATTGGTATCTTATGTTTATATCTGACTGCGACTATTGTACGTGATATCACTGCTTCCAAAAATTGCCACAAAATTAGCATCCAAAGAGTTTCGAGCTAACTGTAATTATTATAAAGGAAAAGTGTATGAAAGTACGAGTACCTACATAATAAGTCTGCCTATTTCTTAAGCAATATTTTTAGCCCAAAGTGCTTTATTTGGGTGCATCCAGACTAGATGAAATGATGATATCTGCGGTTAGTTTTACAACAAAAATATAATAAGAAAAAACGCAGTTCTGTATTTGGGTTCGGATAGTTATACATAAATAACAAAAATATCGGTAGTTTAGTATGAGTACTTGCAAAAAAACTCCGAATAATTCTTTGAAATCTTAACAATAATTTGAACTGGGAAATAGTATTAGAAAAACGTTCAGAACGTAGGTAATTTTTCTACGTATTTTATTTTTGAGATTTTCTATTCTGATGGTTGTTGTTTCTACGGACATATTTAGGGGAGGGGCACAATCAGAGGCTTGTGGTCCAGGCTACAATCTCGCTACAAAACATAATTGTTTTGTTACTGCCGTCGCGCCGCATGCGGTCACACCCCTACTCGTGGACGGGGCAACTCGCCTTGCTTCGTTGACATCATGCTTTGAACAAAATAAACATTACTTCTAATCGCTACCGTCTTGTACGATTAAGATAAAATAAAGCTTTAATCTGATACCTCCTAACTTTGCACTTATTTCTTCTTTAATTACTGAGGACCTAAAATTAGCCTCACTCAAGCTCTATCAGTCTTACTTACGTGTGAGTTCTAAATCCAATCCGTTGCCAGTTCCGAGAAGCCTCGCTTCTAATCTAACCATCTCTACCTACGAGTCCATACTACGTACTCTACGTAGGTACTACACAAGCCCATCTATTTGAAACCGAATGTCAAACCGAGATGTCCCTGAAAGTAGTACATACCTATTTACATGTCCAGCCATGTGTTGTTTCTTAAATTATTTGCAATGAAAATATTTATTTGATTTAAAAGTTGTTTGACCCCTCGTGCAAGCGAAGATTAAAATAAAAATTGATACATGAGCGTAGCGAGTGGGTCGAAAAATGGGGAAATAACTAACTATAAAACATTACAAATCAAATCCAAATGAACGCTATTGAATATTTATAATTTAAAATCATCATTTAATAGTCAATCCTATCAAGCAACAACCAACATGAGGAAACAACTCAAAATTTGCATCAGCTTTCTTTGTCACATCAAGTTCCTCGTGGATAAAATGCAACTTTCTTGTCAGTTTTTGTAAAGAGAGCCTTTACGAGCTGGTGTGAAGAAAAAAATATATTAGTGTGATATTTTACCTACACTGACAGTACTTACACTGTCTAGATATTTACATTATAATGATTGAATCTTGCTAACCGAAGGCTTAGAGTTAAGCAATAAAGTGTAACTTGTTGGTCGCGAGGTAATTGATCTCATGAGTTGAGGCATTTTAATATTCATGGACGCCTTACACAAAGGCTCCCCGAGCGGTACAAAGAGGCAGATTTTTCAATAAGTCGCATCGGGGAGTGAGGCTGACATCAGACACTACTAACGTACACAGGATATAATACTCTCGCTCCCAGGTTAAATAAATCCGAAAAAAAATTACGGATTCAATTTACACAAAGCCTTGTTATTTAAAACGTACCTATTTTTATTTTTTTGTTGCATCACAATTAATGCATTTTGTTTACGAGTAAACTAGGCCTTATTGGGATTACTCTGATTTCCGTATGATGTTTTTGATCACCAAAAAGTGACTGGTAAATATCAAATGATAATGAAATAATGATATTTAGTAGACTCAATTTATATATGTATTAATTATTTGAGCAGTTAGTTAAGCTATCAGTTCATTTCATACTCATTTTATTGCCAGGTTTGTCCATTTTAGGGTTCCGCACCTCAAAAGGAAAAAACCGAACCCTTATAGAATCACTCGTGCATCTGTCTGTCTATCTGTCCGTCTATCACAGCCTATTTGTTCCGAAACTACTGGACCAATGAAGTTAAAATTTTGTACATATATGTAAGTCTTTGACCAAATACGGCGATGTGATGTTAATAAATGGACAACAAAAGTAGGGGGCGTTTTTGGGGGTAAATGAGAAAATTAAAAAAAAAAACAAAGTTTTGTAAACTATATTGTGTAACATATCGAATGAAAGGGCTCATTGTAGGGATCTCAAATATAGTTTTTTCTTATATAATTTTAAAAGAAACAATTAGAAGTTATTTAAAATAGGCAAAAAATTATCCGCTCCCCCCCTCTTATCTCCAAAACTACTGGATCTAGAATAAATAAAAAATACACATAATAGTTCTATACCTAAATATAACAGGAAAACCTATAAGAAATCTACAGTCGAGCGTGAGTCGAACTTAAGAACAAAAATGCTGTTAGGCTGCAGCCGCAATGTTTACGTGAAATGTGGGAAGGACAGCTATTGCGAAGGCCGAAGGCCGAGATTCGCTTAGAGACGAAGACCCGAAACGTTCCGAAGAGGAGTGGCTACAGGCGTGATTGAAAGCCGAGCTAAGGGAGGTTAGTGCTTGAGAACTAACTATGTTTGAACACAGAAACAGAACAATAGTAAAAGTGGCCAGGTGCATTGTGCATACTGCCTGCAAATTTCACAAGTATCTTAAATGATCAATGGCCGAACTCCGCTTAGGGCCGAGGGCGTTTGTTAGAGTTACGCCTACATGCGAGGCCGAAGATTCGGAACGTTTCGGGTCTTCGTCTCTAAACGAATCTCGGCCTTCGGCCTTCGCAATAGCTGTCCTTCCCACATTTCACGTAAACATTGCGGCTGCAGCCTAACAGCATTTTTATTCTTAAGTCCGACTCACGCTCGACTGTAGATTTCTTATAGGTTTTCCTGTTATATTTAGGTATAGAACTATTATGTGTATTTTTTATTTATTTTAGATCCAGTAGTTTTGGAGATAAAGAGGGGGGGAGGGGATAATTTTTTGCCTATTTTAAATAACTTCTAATTGTTTCTTTTAAAATTATAAAAAAAAACTATATTTGAGATCCCTACAATGAGCCCTTTCATTCGATATGTTACACGATATAGTTTACAAGACTGTTTTTTTTTTCTCATTTACCCCCAAAAATGCCTCCTACTTTTGGAGTCCATTTATTAACATCACATCGCCGTATTTGGTCACAGACTTACATATATGTACTAAATTTTAACTTCATTTGTCCAGTAGTTTCGGAACAAATAGGCTGTGATAGACGGACAGATAGACAGACAGATGCACGAGTTTTGTTCCGTGTTTACGCACTACATTCATGCAGCTCTGCCTTCGGCCTTCGCTTTTAGGCACTTGTACTATTGTTTTGCATTAGATCCTGCTATTCCAGATACTTTGCATCAATTTTGTACATTACTTTTGCACACAGTATTAGCCTCATACAAGAGCGATCGTAAAATATGTCTGAAAACTCCCATTTTTTTTCTAAATACGTCTATGTGATCTCATGCGATCACTAAGTAAACACCGCGAATAAAGTTCATAGCTCCGAATGCGTGATGGTTTCTAGCGAAAAATCAGCGCCATCTCTGTCAGCGGTACATTCAATTCCAAGTAATACTTAGCTTCTTTCCTAAATATCGATATAAAATCATAGCTATTATAGTTGTAAAGATATAAGCCACCGCGCCATAAAATCTTCTGTTAAATCTGGTTTTTTATTTGACTTCAAAATTTTCGGGTCTTCAAGACTCACGTCACAATAATAAAAAAAACATCAAAAATTGCGTGATGTACGGAACCCTTGGAACGCGAATTCGACTTGCACTTGTCCGGTTTTTTAATTTAACACATATTTTGTGACCCAACTCGCTGGTGACATAAAGACTGTACACGATGAAATCAGGCCATGCCTTATTTTTCATACTATGCATATAATAAAAATACAATTACGTTACAATGAGTTGGTGAGTCTCATCATACCTTTAATTATTAGCCCATCGTTTTTGGTAATATTCACTCGCTTCCTGCTGCATTGCCAGAATTTTATTTAGACAGAGGCTGTTTTACCCTCATTAGAATATCACCTTACCAAAAAAATACTTGGTATAAATCTTTACTACCTGAGGTAGTCAGGATGACAGTGTACTCCAAGCACTAACAGTTGTTTTTTTTTTAGTTGAAAAGGCAAATAAATACACCAAAGTTAAAACACCTCCAAAGTACCTCAGTCTGAAGCTAAGGTATAATTTGCATTATCCAATTAAAAGTAAAAAAAAATGGACAGGAAAACTTGGTAAAGACTGCCAGAAGACCATGGACAAAAAATATAAGTACCGTGGAATATACATTACCTACTAAAAGTCACAGACAACCTAATATAACGTTACATTGTGTTTGTGTTTTGACGATGTAGTTTGATATCCACAAATTATTAAAAAAAGCGGCCAAGTGCGAGTCGGACTCGCCCATGAAGGGTTCCGTACCATTTATGACGTATTAAAACAAACTACTTACTAGATCTCGTTCAAACCAATTTTTGGTGGAAGTTTGCATGGTAATGTATATCATATATTTTTACAGTTTTATCATTCTGTTATTTTAGAAGTTACAGGGACACACACACACACACATTTTACCACTTTGGAAGTGTCTCTCGCGCAAACTGTTTAGTTTAGGAAAAAATTATATTAGAAACCTCAATATCCCTATACCCCACACGTATTTTTGATGTTTTTGGGTTTGATGAAAAAAGTTTTTTTGAGTTTCAGTTCTAGGTATGGGGAACCCCCAAAAATTTTTGTTTTTTTTTTCTAATTTTGTGTAAAAATCTTAATGCGGTTCATAGAATACATCTACTTACCAAGTTTGAACAGTATAGCTCTTATAGTTTCGGAAAAAAGTGGCTGTGACATAAACGGACAGACAGACGGACAGGTCTTAAACTCCAGGTCTTAATTTAAGAAATATTCTTGTAAAATTGTTTGTAAACGACTGTTTGTTTCTTAATTAAATAAATAAATAAAATAATACGCATCTATAAGGGTTCCATTTTTTGCCATTTGGCTACGGAACCCTAAAAAAGAGTGTTGCTTGAAAATATACATTCATTTAAAAGATTTACCTTATCATGCATGGCCGGATTTCATCGTGTTCAGTCTTTATTTAAGTTGTGAAAACCTCATTGGTACGCTTAAGCTCATTGGTACGCAAAGCTTGAACCCACGACCACGGGTGAAAAAGTCGCACGCTTTATCGTTATAATTATGATATGAACGGTACGGGGTTTTATATATTGTATCTGAATAAAAAATATTATTCACACAAACAAATCGTTGTATACTCCTTACGAGCCTTGGAATAATGACAGTTTTTCCTTTAAAGCTCTGACGACGCTAATGCGCATATTGTAATGATAATGCGAGTGCATCTTTACTCAACCTAATTTTTGTAAACGACCCGCCAGTTCACGAAAGATTAACCACCGACGTTGACGATGATATTACCATATTACTTACCAGTATGTCATTGAACTTTGCGGCTTCTGTTTTAATTACAATGTATATAAAAATTTGCTCGTTCTTGATAATATATAAGTAATAACATTAACAACAAAGGGTATTACTAACAACTTTACAACCAAATTAACGTGAGCCGTAGATTTGTCAACAATAAAATTACAGTCTGTTACCGTACATGTGTAGTTACACTGTGAAAGCGAAGTAATTTTTTTAAGGTAAGTAAACCTACTGTAGATATCAATGAGTTGCAATCGTAAATTTCCAATCTTTAATACAGGCTTCGAATATTCTACTTTGAATCCATATATATCTAGGTACCTAGGTAAGCGTTTACTATACTTACTCCCTACCGTTGTTTCCATTGTTAGTGTAGTCTTCGTTACTTCGCGGACTAAAGTGCCTAATTTCATGCCAAACAAGGCTTTCCCAAAATTATACCTTTGCTATTTATTATTTCTATGATGCTGATTGATATATATACCAGTACTTACTGGTTTTAATGTATCAAAAGTATGTTTATGATGTGCTTTCTTCTTAACTTTATCCACTTAATAGGATTACGGAACGGCCGACTCCTACTTGCTTTGCATATTTCATCAATTACCATTGTGTCATGTCTCTTCACTAACGATGTACAAATAAGTAGCTATGTCCGCTAGGGTTTATGAAGACCCCTGTCTCCTTTGATATCCTATGTCGTGGCTTAATAATTTAAATCAGGCCCAAACACGACAAGGACTATTAAATTATATTTATGAGTTTTTATTATGCACGTCAACCGAGATTGTAAAGAATGTTGGAACAGATCGTCTGTTGTGCCCTTTCACATGTCCTATTTGTCAATAACTTATTCATAGCAGCTCTGAGGATTTTTTTAATAATGAAAATTACTACCTACTTAATTGTCACGTAAACACTTAAATTAGATTTTTCTTGTGACTATGTTTACTATCATATGACCTGCTAGGCGTCGGGCAGTATTTGAATAAGTCTTGGCATCTGCTTTATAACCACGGGACTAACCCTCGAAATCATGTAAGCAGCACCAGCAACTTTGCATCGAGTAGGTATGCCAACAGTATGCGAAGTTGGACGTAAATCAAGGAGGATTTAAATAGATCGTCGCATGTTTACGTTCATGGAGGGCCGTCAGCGCACCTCACGCTCGCCTACGCTACATCCTCAGAATACTAAGAAAACCGAAGAAAAAATATCACAGTCGAATATATTTCACATCAATTTTATTCTTATAACGATTATTCTATGAATTCTTATTTCAATGGAATTCTTATTTTTTGAGCTGTAGGTATATTACCGACGAATGGTGATTTGGTGTTCAGTGATGTATCGCGACGGTAAGTACTTATGTGAAATGAGAAGTAGCCTTACCACGACTGCATCATTCACGACGGCAGCGTCAAATTGACATATTTGCTAATGTCTGCGTAACTTACTTTCTATGACGACCGGTCTGGCCTATTGTTTAGAGAGTCTGCCTATGAAATCGATGGTCCCGGATTCGGATGCCGGTAAGGTATATGTAAGATTGTCCCCTAACATTTGTATATTTTTATACCACTTACTCGCACTAATATGCGAGTCTTCGGATACAATGTCTTCAATAACTAAATTGAAAATTAATATTTTAATATATTATTCTTGTACACTGGAATAGCTTAATAGTACATTACGATACAAGTGCGAAAAATTAAAACACGACCGAAGGGAGTGTTTTAAATCGACACGAGTTGCGAATTACCTATTCGCACATGTATCGTACAATGTTTTACAGTACATATGGCCCTTTAAATGTTCGACATAGTAACGTAATATGCTAATTTTCGCACAAGTGCGGTAAAGTAGCATTATATGTACTGTAAAAGTATTTGGGAAGGCCAATCTCCGAAAATGTGCAAGAGCGTCTCCTCTGCATCCATGCAAAGTCTGCTGTGTTACGTTTCCCCAGCAAAAATGTGCTTAACTGCTTATTTAGGCCGCAGTGTCCAGTAGGAGCACTTACCAAAGTGCGCAGTTGGTTAGCGCAAAGCACCCTTGCTACTAGATCCAGAGCGTAAATAGTAGTAGTAGTCGGAAAAATTAAAATACACATTTTTTGACGTGAAAAATTGTTGGCTTTGTATGGAGGGTTGGTCGACTTAGACGATTTGCCCCATAGAAAAGAAAATCGATTGATCTTTCTTCTACTTTTTCCTAATCAGAACACAATACCGAATATGCCTTAAATGGATCCCCAATATTTTTGTTACTCCTTATATAACATTGATTATAATATAACATAAAATAATTTTGAGTAAAAAGATTGAGAACAAACGCACGATACAGGCATGAAAGTTTACCGGCCGTATGTCACTCTATCTGTAGGAAGTCATGCGAATTAGACATATAATTCATCAGCCAGTATTAACAAAATATTAAAAATATTTTTCTAAATGCTAATGAATCCTGCTTGTACTGCCAATTCGAGAATGTGCGGCTGCAGTATAGTCTAAGTTGCCGTCAATTTCACTAACTTCGCTAGGTATCTGCTGTCCCAGTTAGGTTAAGCACTTTTCATGACCGGGTAAAAGAAAGTGGCCTGCTCACGAATCACGTTCGGGGACAATTTGGTAATGAGGGGAAGTCGGTGCCTGGCGCAAGCTCTTCTACTTATTATTACACTGTTTAATTTATTTGTCGAATCCACCTCGTCTGAAACCTATTACGTTAGTGCTCGCGATGTCATAGACGGCTACGTATGGATGAGGCAGGCACTGTGCTTGTTTAATAACATGATAATATTGTTTAATTACAATGCTTCTAATAATAATTAAAATGTCTATAGTTTTTTGTTTAGTCGTCAGATTTATTATAATAGTATAAAAGTAACAGGTAGCGTGATAATACTTAATTAAGTATATAAATTAAACATTTAATTTCATATATTCGCAATTTACAATGTTAATATATGTGATTAATTGATTTTATACCCTATGTTTTTTTTTAATAAGTATTGTCTGATATTGGATTAATTATAAAGATCTTGCTGTTTGCTTAATAAAAATGTCGAGTACGATAAAAGATACCTCATCTACTGGAAATAAAAATACAGGCACAAAACAGCAAGCAAGGCAGGCAAGTGATAGCCTAGCCACCAAAAGTTAACTCAATTAACTAGCAATTAAATACAAGTGCCGCTCGTAAGTCGCTTTGGTGCGTACATTTAAATTTATTAAGAATAGTTATAATAAAACATTATTTCGGTGTGTATGTACCTATTGTACAATCAGCATCAAAAGTAATGGTGCAATCAAACAAGGTGTCAAAAGTATCTACTACCATTCTGTAACAGCTTAACAAAAAGTGATGATTCTATATGTAGAACAATTAAGCCTGTAAAGATATACTTAGGAACGTGAATTTTATTGATTTATCTATATTTAGAAAAGTTATCCGGAATATCAGATACTTTTGGCGCGTTGTTTAATCCGTTACTATTGATGCTGACTGTACCTATGTGTGTGTGTGTGTATAAAAAAATATGTCCTCTAGCTAGACTAATAAAAAACAAGCCACACTTTTATCACATCATAAACATAATAATTTTGTGTTAAAACTTGTTAATTTTGCACTAGTATGCATAGCATCTGTCTATTCGGGAAAAGTATCAGTAACTTTGAGAGAAATGCCGCATCCAAGCTAAAATAAATAAACCTATAACAAATACGCGCCGCCGCAGGCCGCGTTCGTGCTGCCTTAGCTAACCTTGGCGTAGTTGATACTATGTCGTGCTTTTGTAGTTTGCCGATTAAACTTTTGCCGATTTCACATTATAATTACCTATGTTTAAAAGCGGTAAAAATGTTTTACTCAGTATTTTTTTTAAACGTATGCGTATCTGACACTAAATATTCTACATTTAAATAAGTAAATACATATTGTGATGATTTGTGACCGATATAATAAGTTATCTGAAAGAATATACATAACAATATAGTTGGAAGAAAGCGATACCCTTTGGTATCGCATAATTGAAGTGGGTCGACAACAGTGTGTTCGTTGCCGATAAAACAATCCAATTTAATGGACACCAATGAAAACCACTGGCGCTAACAGCATACGCATACGAGTAACTTAGGTTAAATTGTTAGTGTCATAGCATTGTTAAGTATGTATGATAAATCCTAGTTAAATTAACTTTAAGTTAATTTGCCAGTTTCTAAGTAAATTATAGGATCATAATATGACTACTGCGAGTCTTTTCAATCTTGTTATGTTGGTAAGTATCATAGCAGTACATTTTACGATAGTCGACGTCGACGGTCGGCAATTTTTGGAAAGAATTCCGGGTATTTCCTGACGAACTTGCAGATTACTTAAATACAAGTTGATGTTAACGTCAAAATTTTGTATTTAATAAAATGGAGTCTGCAGTTGTCGGAGTCTGTAATGTTGGCTACAGTTGTTTACATAATTAATCAATAAGCACCTACCACCAAACTTGTCATCTATTGGCAGTTTAATCACTTCACAAATTGGTGCGAATTTGTAAATTATAGGAACATAGCTGAAAGTTTCGCATAAATAAGGGTTGGCAAGGGTTCTGTTACGCCCGCCTCTCTTACACGGCTGCTCCTAACGAAATAGCATCCTAGACTTTACAATAGCACCCTAGAAGCACAATTCGCGCACAAAGTCTGAGAAATTTCTTCCTCAGAGGGCCTACCACGAACACCGAAGTCCGCAAATTGCGGATATATTTCTCTGTCACTCTAATTACGCCTTTATAGGAGTAAAAGAGAAAGTTGCCCGCAACTTGCGAACTTCCGTGTTCGCGGTAGTAGTGTAAGTAAGTCGTTCGTGAACCTGTATAATTGCAATAAGACTTACACTCCAAAATTATTTCCTGTACTTAATTATGATATTTTATTAGATGCTAAAGTGTCCTTCTAAAGTAATGCAATATTTATATTGCAAGTAATAATAAATCATAAATTATAGCAAGTATATTGAAAGGCGAGTTATTATTCAATCAGTTTCGGTCATTAATTCAAACAAATAACGTATAAAAAATATGTTGTAAATATAAGTTACAAACTAACATTAATGTAAATATTTGAATTAAAGAATAATTACAATTATGATATTTATTAACGGCTGACCTACAAGCTTTTATGTAACTTGCCCTGTTAATATGTATGCATACTGTATGTATGTTTCTCTGGGTCAAATCTTGGAAGCTAAATTTGACCCACTTCCCGGTTTCCGATTGAGCTGAAATTTTGCATACATAATATGTAAATCGGGTGACAATTTAATATTTTGGTACCTGTCATCGAGCTAATCTGATGATGGAGACAGGCGGTGGCCATAGGAACTCTGATAAAACAACGCAACCTAAGTTTGGAGTTTTTAGAATTGTCTCAATGATTATTAATTGCATGTGGAAAGAAAAGTACAGTCAGGGACAAAATCTTGTACCACAAATGGAAATTTTATCAAAAACTGATTGTTTTAGCTACATATTTTGCTACATAAACGTTGCACCAACCTCATTACAAGCATTGCTGTGGTTGATCTCCATTTCCTAGCTAAAGTGTGGATCAAAGCCGGTTGAACCATAAACTTAAATAGTCGGTGTAGGAATTTGCGCAAATGAAGCTAAAACAACTGCAGTCCATTCTAAATATTTTGTGTTACCATTTTTTATGAAATCGTCTTTGTACAATATGAGGGGTAACCACCTCAGAAAGCTTTTAATAAATATTGTTACCTTCTATCTACGTTCGGGAAACGGAAACCTAATTTACGGGCGTACTTCGGTACCTCATACAAGCAAAAGTTGAGTATGTTTTAGAGCTCATTTTACTTCTCAATTTTACAGGATTTTAGTAGGCTCGATTTCATATAGCAATATAATTTATATGTGTATAATTATATTTACAATTAGCAGTATATTTTAAATGTATTTAGTGTGACCACCTACTTAAAAAAACTGCAATAAAAATATTTAACAATAAAGATTTATAACCTAGTTTAAGTTATTCTAGCAAAATTATTATATTCGTTAAAGAGTAGATATTAAAATAGACAGTGTTCCATGTTGAATATAAAAATAACCACTGCCCTATCCAACCTCCGCGCGTATGTCATAGACATTAATTGCTGATCCATTTAGGGTTCAAGCTAATTTGGTTAACTACACTTCCCATTCAGCTCGCCACAAGCTGCCCTGGGGGCTTATTATTATTATTTGGAGCCTGTCGTGTCCCATTGCTGGGTAAAGGCCTCCCCCCAATCTCTCCACTGTTCTCTGTCCAGTGCTGTGTCTGGCCACTCCTTCAAGAAGGAGTCCAGTTCATCGTATGAATGAACAGCAAAAACAGCAATACACTTTTCTGGAATGCTGCATAATTAAGGAATCAAAAAACAGTCAATCAAACGCATTTACATATATTTGTTATATAACTGTCTGCTTGTAAAAAAAAAACCAAGGGCTTTGCTTTTCTTCTCTTCAGGCTACATATTCCAAAATGACTCTGCCCGTATAAAAGAGTAAAAACTTCTTGCACGTCAAATTTCACAAAACTCGCTTTCGGGTATTGTTTTCGATCCAGTTACTGGATGCAATTTGGGTTTATATAGGTAATCCTAAGTACTGCAGTACGCATATAAACGTTAAACAGTGCCTGGATTATTGGTGGTTTTTTCGAAATGTTGTTTGTGTTTGACGCTCCGTATCTGTTTGCTGTACACTGTACACTGATAATCTATTTAGAACTACACGTATGTAAGGGGACTCCCTCTGGTCGCATAACAACTTTTGTCATATTTTTAATTGTCGTAACACTTTATGCATAAAATTGTAAGTCATGAAAAACTTTAGTCAGAATTATTCCTAAGCATAACTGGGTTTTTGTCACAAATGAGTTATGTCATAATTTTTATAGTCATTAATACCCCTTACTGCATGTAATAAAAAATATTTGTTTCAATTTGAACTTTAATAGTTGTCAATAGAGTTGAATATCATATCCGCCATATATGGCTTCGTATGCGGTAAGGGATTAACTCGCATAAAATTCTAAGTCATCTACTTGATATCCATAATTGTTTTTCGTTCGAAGTATTGCAGTGCATAAAAATATACACATCAAAATTTAAGTCATATATTTAGTAGTAGTAGTAGTAAACTCTTTATTGTACAAAAACACATAAAAGTAACTTACAAAAAGCTAAGTATAAAGGCGAAAGCTAAGTACGGAGGCGGTTATTCCTTTAAGGGATTTCTTCCAGTTAACCTTTGAGTAGATGAGAGGTGAGAGTGAGAAGAGCGTGACAAATACAGCAACATGTACTACAACAAGGTACCAAAAAGTAGAGGATATACATACATAAATACAACATTTATAGGATAAACATACATATATTGCACAAAAAAGCAATAGGGAAATTAAGCTAAAACATGAATGAAAAAAGTGGAAAATAAGTAGTTAGTAATTCTACACTAGGAACACTAGGAAAGGATAATTATTCAGCAGTCAGATAACTACAGCTTCCTCAACTTAACCTTGAGCGACGCAACCGATTGTGCTTGTCTGAGCGGAATAGGCAGCTCATTCCACAGTTTGACTGCACGCACTGTGAAAGATTTGGTGGGGGGTGGGGGGTATAGCAAGTGATAAATTCGCGCTAGAACGCAGCCGGTGATCACTGTCTTCAGCCAAAAATAGTCTTTTGTGTAGATTTTAATAAGCTTGAATGATGCTCTACACCATATTTTCATAAAGAACGTAGATTTAAAGTAAACGCTCATTTCTCCTGGATGGTACACATTTTCCAAGATGGCTGCGATTTATCGAGGTCCCCAAATGTCAAATGGTGTGGGCATGAAAAACGGGCCTTTGATTTATATACATACGAAATTTTAGGACTGTTTCAGAGATTTCGAGGTTGGTCCTATTCTGATTGTGCTATAACCACACAAAGACCGTATAAAAGAGGAGATCGAAGGTGAGGAGCCCCCCTCCAGTAAGAGAAACGGTTTTATAAAAGAAACGACCTAATCATAGATATAGATTTATTCAAATAGTAGGTAGGTTAGGTTCGTTAGGTTTCTTTAGATGCCCTAAAGGTAAACTACGCAGAAATAAGAGCCCCGCGTGAGGAAAAGTCATTATGGTTGACAATGATTATGTTACAAAACGTTATTCCTAAAAACATTGTAAGAATCGATAAATATGTTTTTACCTGGGATGACATTTACAGACTATGTCATCAAATATTATGGCTAAAACTTTATGACACAATATAATATGACTTTTCATTTGACGAATGATGATTATGACACAAGTTGTTGTACATATCAAAGATATGACTTAAACTTGTGTGAAATCCAATATGGACCCCGTATGTAAGTACGTATGCGTATATGAAGCTTCTAAACAGATTATCAGTAACTTATCAAATCATTATTCTTACATAGGTGTACATAGGTAATGGCAATTGACCATTCATTGAGCCTTTTCCAGGCATGGTATGATTTATCGATGACATATGCGACAATAGAATTTCGACTTTAGCATTCCGGGTTAAAGTTCAAATTAGAATACACTTTCGGAAATGTGACTTGTTTTCAAATGAATCATCAAAGTTGGATTAATTGGAATATATTTGGATTTTGTGGGAAAACCTTGTACTTACCTATAGATTGCTACGACCTGGGTAAGAGTAAAAAATTAGAATGGTTTACATATATTAAGAAAAATACAGGTTGCTTTATTTTATCGAAATTTCTTTAAGGGAACACCCTGCATAAAATAAAAGAAATTTTCTGTTCATTTTGTAGAGGTATGTACAGTCAGCATCAATAGTAGCGGATGAAACAACGCGCCAAAATTATCTGCCAACCCGCTGCTTTTCCAAATAGAGATAAATATCTACAGATCGCATTCATAAGTATCTGTTACAGACTAACCCCCTTATTCATAAACGTCTACTAAAGTTACGATGCCGCTAATAATCGTTTGTCCCTTTCCGACGTATTGGTATGATGGAAAGGGACAAACTATTATAAGCGGTTTCGTAACTTTAGTAGACGTTTATGAATAAGGGGGTAAATAATTATTCTACATATACATAAATATCTCTTTTTGATAAGCTATTTGAGAACGGTAGACACTTTTGACGCGTAGTCTGATCCGCTTCTTTTGATGCTGCCTGTATAACTGTTAAACATACAAACTTTTAACTCGTTATTATCATAAGTATGTATGTGAAATATAAAAAAAAGTGCATTAAGGCCGGTCTAGTGCGTGCCGGACCACGCGGAAAGGAGGCTTTCGTACCTAATACTTGACTTTTGCACATGAAGACAAATAATATTTTAGGTAACTTTTACACTTAGTTTAGTAGTGGCTCATAAAATACAACTTTCCTCCAAATTTCATTAAAATGTACCTTAAGTCCTAGTTTTTGAGCTGTGACCTATGACATACAGACAGCCAGACGTAATAAGGTTCAGTTTTTGCTATTCAAAAATGGTAATTTTATAGGGTTTCGAACCCAAAGGGTAAAACGGGACCCTATTACTAAGACTTCGTTTTCCGTCCGTCTGTCTGTCCGTCTGACACCAGGCTATATCCCATGAACAGTGATAGTTGAACTTTCACAGATGATGTATTTCTGTTGGCGCTATAACTACAAATACTAACTAGTACGGAACTCTCGGTGGGTGAGTCTGACTAGCGCTTTTCCAATTTTTTAGGGTTCCTGTAGAAAAATTAAGCTTATCGAAGTATTCCTTTAGAACATAGTCAATCAGTACAGATCGTGTTGTAACTACACTGGCGATAACAATAAATATAATTATGAGTTCATTGAAATGCATTCTGGCCAAGCCCCGCGCGTGCGCCCTAAATCGCTACACGTTTACGTCACTTACGCAGAATAGTTAATAACCACTATATAAATAAATCCTTGGCGGGTTGGTAGGCAATTATTCAAAGATGCTTTGTTTTACACCAGGATAACCTTTTTAAATGGTTCAAATTACAAGTAATTATAATCCATATATAACCACTTTAGATTGATCTAGATTTACTTAATTCATTATCAAGATTATACTATTTTTGAGTGATTATTATATTATTTTTGAGTGAGCGTGTTGTCGCCTTCTCGAATACCTATTACTTATTTATTATTCATACTTTTACCTTAGACCTCATTATGTTATGAAGTTAATTAGTATTTTGAACTTCCACATTATCCTTATTATGTATCATTTGTATTCGTGTTGTTCACATATGTAGTTGCAATAGTGCGTAATCTTAGTTTAGTAATATGTCACTACTTGTGAGTTTCTACACCGTGTTTTTTTTGATTTGCGTTAATTTCGAGGGTGCATTCCTGAGCTTAAATTAAGTAACTTTCTCAAAGATACCGATATTCTAACTAACTCCATTTCGGAGATAATCGATCATAAATTTTTATATTATAAGGCCCTTACGAGCGTGTACACTTGCTTTAGGACCTGTTTACTTATTAGTTAGTGTTTAGTGCGAGTTCATACATTTGCTACTAAACGTACGTACTATCTCGGACGATCGATGTTAGAAATGACATTGATATGTCACAGTTTTCAATTGTTTGGTTGAGTTAAATGTAATGCCCGTGTTACAACAACGCTATATGCAACATTTAGTTACTTTTTATAAAAATAAAAATAGTAAAAAAAAAACAAAAAAAATATTTTTTTTGAAAATTAACTATGCCATTTAGTTTCCTTAAACGTACTTATCGAAACCCCGGAGTTAACGCAATTCAATAAAAACACGGTGTATAATTGACTTCCTGTATCTACTATATTATCTATACACATATTACTTACATAAACTTTCTATTATATATTCACTAACTCAAATTACAGCCAACGCTGGGGCATCGTTGCTCTCTTGGCGGCTATGTGGTGGCGTTACCGAAATATTTATATCGCTCATTTTACACGAAACTTTTGATATAGTTACTTAAAAACAACAAATCATATTCATTTTATACTTTAAATTAATAAAATAAAATATAACTGTACGTCAAATGGCGGTATAAGTATGCAAGTAAATGAAAGCTTTTTTCACGCATGTCACGGATCCGTAGTTTTTTTTAATTCAGAGACAAACTAGAGTCGCGGGCCTGTTTTCGTATCATTCGTTGCAAACTATCATGCGAAATTTGTCAAAATTGTATGCAATTTGATTTCATTTCGTACAAAAAGGCATTTTGACTGATTATAGAATACCTAGAGGTCAAATCGAATTGCTTTTTTTCAGAGATGTTCCAAATTTGAATGTCGTTACCAAATCAATTTTGATTTACTTATGAAACTTATGAATCTTATGAAGCAAGTACAACATTATCACAGATAAGAAATTTGTGGTATAAAACAGTTTATCGGAATGTTGGCCATTATTTACGGATTTTGAAGGCATCATTTATGATATGTGTGTAGATAAAAGTAAACATACATAATACATATATGTGTGTGTTACACACACACACCCTCATACACTCTGGTATTTACTTTTAATAAAATCTAGTAGATATGTTATGTCTTAACCACCCTAATATAGGTAGATTAATCTAATATAGATTTTGAATATCTTGCTTTAATATGTAATCACCATATCCCGAGGGTTTTGGGAGCGGGCATGATCAGATACGAGCTCTCGAAATCAGTTAAACAATGAACGACTTCTCAATTTCATGTTTGAAGCTAAAACATAGTCCCGAACATAGTCTGAGTAATGACGTGCGATGAATACACAAGGTGTTTTGAGAAGTTGTCCAAAAAGACGAGCAGTCGCTGCGCGGAGGTGGACTATTAAACACTTCACAGATTCTCGACCTCCCGTCAGAAGGCTAAGAGGAACATTGTATCTTCCAATCGCAGAACTAAAAAAAAAACAAACAAATTTGGTAAAAGGAGAGATAAGAAAAAAAACACGTACAAAAAAGAGTTTTGTCTCTTCTATTTTTCTGTCTTATCATCGTTTTAAATCGCATTGCATTTATGCAGATACTCATGAAAATGCTATCTTACTGTTATTAATTTTACTTGCCTTTTTGCTGTTACAGGCATAAATAACACTACAATGAAACTATAAGCCAGTTATGCGTTCAGTTGTGTTAGTCTACAGCCAAATGCTCGTCCTGTCCAAACTTTCACAGTGATATTTGTGTCATCCACAATGACGCACTGATTTGTCAAATCTAACCTTTAATAACATGACATTTCGAGTCAAGGCACCGTGAATGACACGATCTATAATACTTAAGCATACACTCATTCCCAACTACTAGATGGTGAGAGCAAGAAAGTGGAATGAAGATGGATTCCCTAATCCCGCCAGTACGAGTTTCATATGTGTTCGATAGAACTTTGATAGATAAGGGAATCGACGGCGGTGTGCAAGAGCTTGGCCATCACCTAGAGTTCTATTGAATCCAACGACGCTAACAGGACGAGCAAACCTAGGAAAGTAGCCATGGGAAAGTAATTAGATAAACGTCGTCGTCTGCCACTATGAGGTTCCCGAAGTTCAAGTTATTAGAATATCAACCTAGACCACATCAGTGTTCTTCGGCTATGAACATCAGTGTTTTTTAGCTTACTTATCCGCATATATATATATATGCGGATATGTAACGTACTAAATTTAATGACAAGTAGATATAATGATGCGAAATTCACTGATCTCCACATAATATTCGGCGATATGTTAAATCCCAAAAGCCGTTAGGTGAAGTCGAGAACATTGTCTTGTTTAGCGCGCTGTGCTAAGTATATCACGTACTAGGCTCGTCTACGCGGCGGGCTGTGGAATTTTAAATACAAAAAGGTGTTTCTGAAAATGTTTATGCTTGGAAAAAATGTAGATTTTTCCTTGAAACGAGAGCATTCTATTTTATTGTCGATTTATGTTAAAGCACATGCACTGACTGTGAAAACGTGATCACACTTTAACCGTTGACTGAAAGTACTTGTTTCGATATAAAATTTGATGAGCCAACGTGCAGAGTGAGAGGTACCTATTTGGTGAGAAGTAAATTGCATTGAAAATCGAAACAATAATTTTCTGAAAATCTGATTGTTTACTTTCAAACAGTTGCAACGATATATGAATTATGACGATCAGTAAGTACTGAATGTATAATAATAGTACCTACATTATGATACAAGTGTGCTACGTTACTCATTACCTCACTACACATGTAATTCGTATATTCCTTGCTTGTAAAAATGTTCCGGTTTGGAGTAGAAATACTTCGACACACATACCTACGCACGAACTTATGGATAGACCCGATATTAATCAAATTTTAATTTTTAAAACAGTAAAACTATAAATTTCAAAATGGTGGTTATAAGTAATATCTACCCTCATCTGTTATTAATTTGTGGTAAGAAAGAAATGATAGATAATATTCACATTGACACATTGCAAATAGGTTGCCTAGTACAATTGCGTACGGGCAGATAGTTTTACTTTTTTTTTGTTATTTAATCTAAAATTACATCAAATGAACGTTTTATATGTAATTTAACTGTAATAGGTCGCCTTATTAAAAAGTTGGTCCAGTCCATGGTTGCCTAGATTAATCGATTTTTATCTAAAATCTAGGCACCATTGTACCCAAACACCATTATAACATTGAATAATTGCACCAAAGCGAACTGGGCTTGTAGTTACTTATTCACCAATTAATTGAATTAAAAAAACACGTTATCCGAGAAAGACTGGGCGTTGTTGATGGTTTCCCATTGCACAAAAATTTCATATGTCGTTAAGTATTTTTCACTCTATTTTAAAGGGTAAAATTTGCGATTCTTGTTGGTATTTCTCACACCGTCAAATTTATATGTTCTTCATTTTCAATACTTGAAATGGACATTTTCGTCATTATTAAAACTAAAAACTTGCGAAACTAGCTCAATGTCGTAACAAATACGGAAAATGGCAGTACATATGGTACTGCTTTACCACACTAGTGCGATAATTAGTAAATTACGTGACTACCTATGTCGAAAATTTAAAGGGCCATATGTACTGTTATGTACAACGTTGTACGATACATGTGCGAATAGTTAATTGGCAACTACTTTTTTTACAGTACATATGGTGCTACTTTACCGCACTAGTGCGAAAATTAGCATATTACGTTACTGTATCGAACATTTAAAGGGCCATATGTACTGTTAAACGTTGTACGATACATGTGCGAATAGGTAATTCGCAACTCGTGTCGATTTAAAACATTCCCTTCGGTCGTGTTTTAAGTTATCGCCACTCATTTCGAATTTCCTATTTTTCGCACTTGTATCGTAATGTACTATAATTAGTTACTTACCTTCTTAACTCAGTCGGATTATTATACATTACACAAGTGCTTGAATTGCTATAATATAATGAAAAAGCACGTGTGCTTAATATCTAGGATTATGAGCCCTCAAGCGGTTCAATAAGTTCCACGTTACGAGCAAGTGCGAATCATAGGAAATTCGCAACGAGTGGCGATAAATTAAAAAACCGGCTAAGAGCATGTCGGGCCATGCTCAGGGTAGGGTTCCATAGTTACTCTTCCGTCACAATAAGCTAAACTGGAGCTTAAAGTATAGTAGATTGTTAACCAAGGGATGAACTGTGGGTGTACGTCTTTTTACTATGAAGGGGAAACTTTTTGCGATAACTCAAAAACAGCTAAACTGATCATATCCGCTATAGTTTTCATTTAATGTCTTTCGTAAGCTCTACTTCCAAGATTTTTTTCATATTTTTTGGACCTATGGTTCAAAAGTTAGAGGGGGGGACACATATTTTTTTCTTTCGGAGCAATTATCTCCGAATATATTCACTTTATCAAGAAATGTTTGTTGAAGACCCCTAATAGTTTTGAAAGACCTTTCCAACAATATCCCACACTGTAGGGTTGAAGCAAAAAAAAATGTTCACCCCCACTTTACGTGTAGGGGGGTACCCTAAAAAAATAAAAAAATTAGATTTTATTATACGACTTTGTCGGCTTTATTGATTTATATATCCATGCCAAATTTCAGCTTTCTAGCACTAACGACCACGGAGCAAAGCCTCGGACAGACAGACGGACATGGCGAAACTATAAGGGTTCCTAGTTGACTACGGAACTCTAAAAACGACCAGGAGCGGTATCATGATCGCATTTTTAGCACCTGTCATATCATGCGTCACTTTCGCGTTTACATAGCACTCCAGCAGGGCTAAGTTGGTCGGTATTTATCATTTGTCACCTGTCTCGTTCCAACAAGTATGTAAACGCGAAAGTGACGGACATAGTGACAAGTGATAAAAATGGAACCATGCTGCCACCGCAGTAGGGTTAAGATGGTCAGCTCTTTATCATTTGTCACCATGCCTGCCACGTTCTAACAAGTATGTAACCGCGAAATTGACGGGCATAGTGATAAGTGATAAAATGGAACCATGCTGCCACCGCAGAGGGATAAATAAGAACGCATAGCGACATACTTATATGGCCACTTTGACCGTCACATCTATTTGATGCTGACTGATAGGTAAAGTCAGCATTAAATACGAGATAATATCTACCCATGAAAAATTAATAAATAAAATTAAAAATAAATAAATTATGGTCACCCGAGCTAATTTGGTACAAGAAACTAAAATTTCTTGACATGTAGCGCCATCTACAGATGATACCTTGAGTACATTAGCGATGGGTCTGGTAGAGGCATAGAGAGAGAATGGAATACGAATTCCTTTTACTACGGTTCGGCATGTGTCGGTGCCTCGGCTTATTGATTTACAGTGTTGTGTGCAGATGGCGCTCTACTCCTAACTTATCTTTGGCAATAAAAGGACTAAATAGAAATAAAATAAATAGTATGTATTATGTATCGTTTATCCCTTCATTTGTTCAATAGGGAATATTACGTGAAACTCGGCCCCTACCACAATCGAAAGAAAATCGAAATTTCGCTATCTAACCTCTCTATCACTTTTGCATATTCTAGCGATAAAGAGGTAGATAACTAAATTTTGATTTTCGTGTTTCCCGGTAGGCCCTTTGTAAACAAACCGCCTTGATGCATCAATGTCAAATTTTAGGTTTACTAATGAATGTCCAAAACATTTTTCCCAAATTATCTCTTCCCAAAAAAATGTTTGGCAAAACAACTTATCCCAATTTTACAGTTAGCAAATTTCTTTTTTGGTAAGTTATTGTGTAGCAAATAGCTAATAATTGGTCGAGTATAATTTTACTAAACTAAAATTATATTTTCCAAATTGGCTTTCAATACCAACCTTGGTTATTGTCATCAATTTGGTATCATATTTATAATTATGTATCTTATACCTTTAAACGAGCAATTCTTGTATATATATATATATATATATCTGTGATCTCGGAAACGGCTCTAACGATTTCGCTGAAATTTGGTACATGGGGTTTTTTGGGGGTATACAATCTATCTAGATTAGTCTTATGTTTGGGAAAACGCGTGTTTTCGAGTTTTCATGCGTTTTTCTTTCGTCGCAGAATATGGTCGCTAATTTCGTGTTGCCGGCCACTGTCTGTCTGGTCCAGCGGGTTAAGACGCGGACTGCTAAACGAGTGTTACGGGTTCGAATCTCGCCCGGTGCTAACTATTGTTTTTTTTTATGTTCAAGTTTATATATAATTTTTTAATATTTATTGTTTTAGACAAGTTTAATTGAGTAAAAAATGTAGTTAAGATTATCACCTATACACCACCATATTACAATAAATAGTTATAACCGAGCTAAGCTCGGTCGCCCAGGTACTATATATTTCTGTGATCTCGGAAACGGCTCTAACGATTTCGCTGAAATTTGGTATATGGGGGTTTTTGGGGGTATACAATCTATCTAGATTATTCTTATGTTTGGGAAAACGCGTGTTTTCGAGTTTTCATGCGTTTTTCTTTCGTCGCAGAATATGGTCGCTAATTTTGTGTTGCCGGCCGCGGACTGCTAAACGAGTGTTACGGGTTTGAATCTCGCCCGGTGACTAACTTTTTTTTTATATGTTCAAGTTTATATATAATTTTTTAATTTTTATTGTTTTAGACAAGTTTAATTTAGTAAAAAAATGTAGTTAAGATTATCACCTATACACCACCATATTACAATAAATTGTTATAACAGAGCAAAGCTCGGTCGCCCAGGTACTACTTAATTCTAATTTAACGCGAACGAATGGGATTTGGTGAACGATATGTTAACGGCACCAATTATGGGACATTTAAGGAGAGTAATTTTGGTATTTCACCGACACCTGTAAAATTTCTACCGCTTTATGCGTTAAAAGTTGAATGTCCTTTTCATTTATCCTTTATGTTTTCTATGTAATAATGAAAGATGCTGTAATTGGTTTCAATATTATTAACTAATTAAAACTATGTTTTTTTGCTCCAGTCCTGGAATTTATAAGTAGCGCAATTAATTTTCAAACTAACAAATATCAATTAAAAATTAAATTCAGGTAGATCTATTGCTCTTGTTTGTGATAAAATGTTGCCAGCGTTAAAAAAAAGCGATGGTAAATACTTATACAGGATTTTTCTAATCTATCCCATTACTGGTGCTAGTCCCATTATAGGGGCGTTTACTATAACAATTTTCTCCACTAATACCACAAACAAATGTCCCCAAAATTTAATTCAATTTTTATTTGTCCATTAAGTGATGGTTATAGAAGACAAAAAAGTTGGGGACAGTTTTTTCTCGGTAAAAATGAAAAAAGCACGTGAATATGAGTAGAAATTATTAAAAACTAAAAAACTAAAATCAAAAATAAAAATGAATAGACCTGCCTATTTGTCAAATTTACGAAGTGACAATTTGATCAAACATATTTTTGGAATAAAAGTTTTACCATTAAAAACGTTTTCTATATAAATAAGGTTTTGTCTTAGTAAAATGATGACAAATAATAATTTGGCGATACAAATTAATGCGAAGTATAAACTTGCCAAAGATTCATTTGGGAAGTGAAACTATTGCTATATGTTTATTGGGAAGTTAAACTTGGCGAAAAGTATGCCGCACTCTAGTGGCAGAACTTTGCAGTAATGCTCCCTATTGGTAAGATAATGAGATTAGTAGTGTATTACCTACTTACAATTTTGTGACAAATAATGCCATGAAAGGGTTTCATATTATTCCTTTTGAGAAAGGAACGTGTCATACGGAACAGAACCCCTAGTGTAAATTTATTCTATAGCGTAACGTGACGTGCTCGTTTGCGTTAAGTCTCATTTTGTATGGGATTTTGAGTTTCCAGAACGTCCCGCTTGGCGCGCTGTTTCTAAATCCCATACAAAATGAGACTTAACGCAAACGAGCACGTCACGTTTCGCTATCGTATAAATTTACACTAGGGGTACTGTATTGACCAAGCGTTAGTGAAGATCTACGTTTCAGCGTGAGCAAAAATGCTTTCGTGGATTTGGATGTTCTCCTCTACAGGTCGCAATTCTCAACCGGTTCTCGAAAAAAATGTGAAAAGGATAGGCAAGGAGGAGGAATAATTAAATAATTTTCTTTAGACGATTCGTTTTTGGAAATGTTTCGAAATGGTGGAACCCATACATTTATTCAGTTTTAAGTTATGCTTGCGATGTCTGCAGCTCTCAGAGCCACTAGTTTCATTAACCAAGCGTTAGCGAAGGTCTACAATTGTATATTTCAGCTTGGACCAAAATGCTTTCTTGTGTCCGGATGTTTTATAAAGGTCAACCAACAGATCTCATGAAATTTTGTGAGTAGCTCCGATGATTAAATTGATTTTTGTCGATTTTTAAAATGGCGGAGCCGTACAATTATTCATTTTAAAGCTATTCTCGCGAGGTTTACAGCTCACAGGGCCACTAGTGACTATTATAAGCATTGATTATAGTTGTATAATTGTCCACAGAAACGTGCGGTGCCAACGACTTCCGCTGCAACAACGGTAAATGTATACCGGGCTCGAGTCGGTGTAACAGCGTCGTCGACTGCCCAGACCACGAAGACGAAGTCGGTTGCGGTGAGTTAGTTTCTAAACATAAATTGGTTTAAACATAGTGCCTTCCATGCAATATTACGTCTATTCGATTGATATCGTACAGACTGCAAACACGGTGACTTCCAATGCCGGGACAGCAATGTATGCATCGAAGAAAGAAAACGATGCGACGGTGTAGAACACTGCAATGATGGGTCTGACGAAATAAATTGTCCCGCAGGTAAGAAAAATGCCGATCACATTTTTTATGATACGTAACATCAAAATTTCAGTACCCGACTGTAACTAAATTTATGTTCGTTTCCTTATGCATCATTTTGGATTGAAACGGTAAGTATCTCGTATATTTGCATGGTCTGGTCACCACGTATGCCCGGACAGTGGAAAGTTTCGCTGCCGAGATGGCACTTGCATATCAATGCTTCTGCGTTGCGATGGCTTCAGAGACTGTGCAAGCGACGGCAGCGACGAGATGGGCTGTCGTAAGTGTTCACCTTTTTTATAGGTATGTAAATCTTTTGAAATTAGTGCATCAACTGCGGAGACACTGATACATAATGTTTATTTAAAAAGCATGCTCGGCAAACCAATGGCAGTGTGATTATGGAACCTGCATCAAGCGAAGCCAACGGTGCGACGGTCATGTGGACTGCCCCACCGACCGATCCGACGAACGCAACTGTCTCGGTAACCATCCGACTGAACTAAATGCTTGCCTAGCTAAGTTGATAACTTACGTCAATATCTTTCTTCCGAGCTTGGCAGGACTTTGGTTCAGCTCTGAACGTTAATAGGGTTCCTTTTATTTGATTATATCTTTACTAATTTAATTTTTCATTGTCATTTTAATGGTAGAATGTTCCCATTTTTTTTTTATGCTTTGATTATTATAACCTAATCATATCATTTGTCTCATAGAAAGAAAAGCCATTCGCCATATATCACTCATTTAATAATCTCATTATATCGTTATATAGGTGATAAGTACAGCACGGTAAACACATATAAATTTAGCTAGCACGCACATTAAATAATGAATATTAAGGTATGGTACAATGGCCAAGTCACGACTTTCGTAGCACCAAGTCGAAGGCATAGGTGAAGTAAAGGCAAATACGGACGAGTAATACGAGTACACCTATGGTAGTCTATGACTCATAACATTATGTAGGGTAATGGGCTCCTTCTGATGAGAAACTTAAGCAAACATTTCCAATGAGCCCTTAGGAAGTTCAAGTAAGTTGTAGCATTTTAAGGTATTGTATATTTTTTCAGGATAAGATAATTTGTAAATGTAGTCTATTTCCATGTTTTAACCCCGTGAATGACGACTGACGACCACATTTACGAGGGTAGAAAACTCATGGCATTTTTGATACATATCTTTATTTATTTATGTTTATATACATCATCATCGTCACAACATAAGCCTTATTGTGTTTACAGTGCGACTAGGTCGATATGAGAATGTGTAAGATTGTCCCTGTGATATTTATTTTTTATCTAATATTTTCGTTAATGAGAATAGAAATATTATTTTTGTAACATTGGTAGTATAATACCTATTTATTGTGAATATATAGTAGTTTTCAACGCACTTGCTCAAAACGATGTTTTTATTTCACCGATTTTTGGCTCATAATCCTAGATATAAACACGCGTGCTTTTTCAGTATATTATATAATATTATAATACTCATGCTTTTTTTAATATATTATCCGAATGAGTTAAGAAGGTAACTGATTGCTAATAATATGCATGGAAACGGACCCTCTTAATTTAGTCGAGTAATATATTTTTTTTAACCAACTATTGAGTTTCAAATGTTAGTCAGAGGTTTTATCACACCAAACATAATTTTTAGATTAAATTATCCCGTAAATTGCATTAATGAATAAACATAACATTTTATCGATTTGATCTCCATAGAATCGTCGAATAGAATTACGAAAATATTCGCTTTTTTAAATTTTATTAATTGGTTGTTTGTCGATTTTGTTCGCGCCTTTGCCTTGCGCGCGCATTGGAACCGTGCGTAAAAAAAATAACGCGCCAGCCATTTTCCGTATTTTATCATAAAATTGGAAAAGTTTGCAGGTTTTTAGTTTATACATTGACGAAAATATTATTTGCAAGCATTGAAAATGAAGAACACATAAAATTGACGTTGTCAGTAAGACTAATAGTGCCAAGAACCCAGAACGATAGCCTTTTACCATCAAAATCAGTCTTTCTTGGAAAACGTGTTGGTAGCTTACTTCAATGCAATTATTCGATGTTAAAACTGTAAGCCACCATTTTGAAAATTGTACTTTTACTGTTTTGACAAATCTAATTTATAAGTTTTGTTTTTTCCTCGCAAGTGTGTTGAAAAACGTCGTATGAAACGCGTGTGCATTGGTCATTACCCACATCAGCTTTCTTATTGCGCGCTCGCTTACAGCTCGCGCGCACTATATCGCCTCATGTGTAATGACCAACTTAGCACACTTGTATCATAATGTACTGATAATAATCAGTATTTATATAATATATTATACTAATTTACCGTTGTACTACATAAATAAGTGGCAAAATAAAATTTGGGTATAGCATAGCACCAAGAGGTGTCGCGTCTAAGTTAACCAAATCTTAAGCTCATCTTGCGTGAGCTTACGGTATTCGATTTTTTTACTCGTCTCGTAAGTATTTGTTTATTCTCACTAGTGCCACATATTCACTTTGATTGACTTGGATTTTTATGAAATTATGTAGAATTAAAACAAGGCTTGCTTAATTAAATTCGTTTCTTGTGAAGTAGTAATCAGTGCCAATTCAAAGGAACAGGTGATTTTAGTAGGATTTTTACCTTATTTAATGTGTGTGTGATTTTAACCACCTCACTTTTTTAATATTCTGCATGTTTATTTTAATATTAGCTTTGCCGCCGCTGACTCCCCACGAGTACTTTATGTGCAAAAACGGAACGTATATACTGCAAAGTCAAAGATGCAACAGAAATTACGATTGCCCTCCAGGAGATTATTCCGACGAAGTGAACTGTCGTAAGTTATTTCAGTCTAAAGTTTTTGGTTTTGTTTTGTAATTTTCTTTCTCTTTTATCCCTTTTTCTTCTTCTGTTTATTTTTTCTTTCAGTTGCTATTTCTATAGTTAATGTACCTACTTACTATTATTTCGTTTAATCGTATTGCTCTGTTGAGCAATACTGTTAAATTTTGTTCCATTAAATTAGATAATTTTGACAGTTCTCAATTTCATTACGAGTACCCACTGATTGATAGTTTGATTGCTTTTTTTGCACATCTACTCAATATTCATTATTGTCTCAAGTATGTACATTTTTAAGCTCACACTACTATTATTTTTATTAAAAATGTTTATTTTATTACATACTATTTATATTTCTCTAAACTTACTTTTTTATTTACTACTTAATTAATTTAATTCTTTTGAAAAGTAGATATCTTAGACTAAGAAGACTTAACAATAGCACATGAAGCTCTTGATAAAAAGCAGGTTGTCCCGTAACTCAACGATAAAGCAAAGAAGGCGCTGTGTCCTGCGGTAGCACCATGGTTTCATTTTTATCGCCTGTCATTATGCCTGTCACTTTCGCATTTACATATTTGTTAGAACGTGAGAGGCATGGTGACAGGCCATAAAAATGCGACCGTGCTACCGCCGCTGGACGCAGGTGTCTGAGTCCACTAGTTTAGTCCTCTTCGTTGTACCGTTGATACGTGTCAACGTGTTTATGACGAGATTTCTTTTACCCGTCAGCATGTGGTGAAGGCGACTTCAAATGTGACAATGGCTACTGCATCCCGGCATCTAAGCATTGTGACAGAACGCATGACTGTCAGGACCGTTCAGACGAACGCGGTTGCAAATATGGTTTGACTTTTTCAACATACACGATTTTTCAAAATTTATATAGATTATTCGTACAATTGTACAGTCAAGAGGTGATGGTTGGTGAAATTTAATTTACTTACAGTATTATTGTTTTTCTTCTTTGTAAACGTTTTATTTACTTCCGTTGCATATGAAATGGTGAAATCAGTAAGGCAAGTTTTCTGACGAAAACATGTTTGTCTTATTAATTTTGTGAGCGGGTTTTGCCTTAAGTTATTGGTTGAGGACGCTTAAGCCCACTAGAGTACATCATCATATGTGGAAACTCAACGCACTGATGTTCAAATTGAATTTGGTCTATCAGCGCGTCTAAGTTGTGTCAGAAAAATTGCAATATGAGTCCCCTGTTACACCAGTCCCCGATGTTGAAGCTTTGCCTGCTAATTAAATTAACTATTATCTCTAACAATTTTAGTAAACAAGTTTTTTTTTTATAATTAGTTAATACGATGTATTATGTTGCTTGGACTACGAAACAGTACTTTCTTCAAGTGATTTGTTTAAGTGTTGTGTGTACATATATTATTCAAACATGCCGAATCTCATTCATATGGGTAATGATAATTTGATATGTCCAGGGAACATAATGCCCATATTCTTTTAATGATAATAAGTCTCATTAGTCAGAAATATTGCAGACCGACAGATACATTAGAATATGTTTTGTACATATTTCTGGCACGTGAAGGGTTGTGGTTTAAGCGATAAATTATGACAGGCACACTATGCATGGCTTATGAATATAAATGCTCGAGCGGGCAATGCGTGCTCGCCGACGCGCAATGCAACGGGACCGCCGAGTGCACAGACGGCTCCGACGAGAGGAACTGCCCTGGTTGCAAAAGGGACCAGTTCCAGTGCAGGGACGGTTCGTGTCTCAACATCGCACTGCGATGTAACGCTAAAAGAGATTGCCCTGGCGGTGAGGACGAGTTAAACTGCGGTAAGTATTCGACAATTCCCGTAGGAAAAAGTTGCAAATTGTTTCTATCAATGATTGGCATGTGCATGTACACCATTTAATTATATCACTGCACGGCATGTTACTTTTATAAATCACTTCATTAAAAAAATATCTTTAGGTAAGTTAAGTTATTAGTATTCAAGGGAAAATTGTTGTTCGCATTTTATGTAATGACGTTACTGTATGATGATATCGAACATGTTCGTTAAATGCTTTGTCCATGTTTTGCCATTTAAAGTCTATAGATTTGGCATAAGCGATAAGTAATTAAATGTGGCATATAAAAGGTAACATAGAGATTATCAAGATACTGTGTTGCAGGGCCGCAACAATGCCCCGTGGATCAGTTCACGTGCGCGCCGCAGTCGCAGGTGCGGTGCGCCGTGCACTGCGACGACGTGGCCGATTGCGACTCGGGCGAAGATGAGCTCGACTGTCCCTCACCCGGTACTTTTTAATTATTTCCTCCACTGGCTTTGCAACATTCAACACCGTCTAGTTATGCATATCATTTTTATAATTATTTATATGGAAAACCCTACAGTCCAGGACAAATACGTAAGATTTAAGGGCAATCAAAGTATTCGATTCCTACAATCGAGGGTCAACTTTACTCATTCACATCATTGAACAAAAAAAAACATGCACTTTCGGTGGATACTTAAACTAAATTAATGATGTCATGAAGTCGTAAATTTATCTAACTTGTATTTATCTATCTAAGTATGTATATGTAGATATACATCCCATCCCATCGTACAAGCTTTGCTTCATTTGGGGCTGTGAGATTGACCCCGAATATTTTTTACTTATTTATGAATGTAATTTCTCCAATAGAAGATGTATAGAATTCCTTATGTACCTTAAAAACATGGTTGTTATTAACTTTATTTTTTATTCTTAAATATACTTTAATTATATATAGCGCAAATATTTCTGCCGCCACTGCGAAAGTAAATATTATAAATTGTTTATGTACCTCTTCAGCAGTCTGTACGTTGCCATGCTAAGTGTGATATTTAATGTACGCGGTGACCAGTGTCATAATTATGTTATTCATTTTGGTTTATTTACGATAAAGGTTATTAGGATAACGGTTTTGAATTGGATGTTTTGTTAAAGAACCTTGCGAGCACGAGTGCGATGGGAACTGCCTGGTGCCGTCGCAGATCTGCAATGGCGAGCAGGACTGCTCGGACGGCAGCGACGAGTACTTCTGCAACAACTGCGAAGGACCTGACAACTTCAGGTCAGTTTATTTCCTAATAAAAAACTTTTGCTAAGCTCTATTATTTATTCATTCCGGGCCATAAATAAACAATTAATTTACTAGATGACCTTGCATTAATAATTTTCAGTTGTCAGCTTTAGTCGATAAATAATGCCCAAGAAATAAGCAAACCAGCGGTAGCATCATGGTTTCATTTTTATCACTTGTCACTGTGCTCGTCACTTTCGCTAGAATACTTGTTAGAACGTGACAGGCATGGTGACAAAGGAGCCGACCATCTTCGCCCTACAGGTGTAGTCCTCTGATAAAAATACATTTTATGTACATATAAGTACGCTTACCTAATAATGCTCTGATTATAGGTATCTCAGAACTACATGTATGTTTATATGCAAATAACTTTTAATTTGTCATTAGCGAGTGCAATGTGACTTTAGCGAATGTTTCCTAAATATTTATGTTAAACGTATGACTGCGCGAATGTGAATGCCAATGTAAAATTATTTTTCAATGATAAAACAGTTGTTGTTCCCGTCGAAGATCTAAAAGGAAGCAATAATATTATCTTAATAGATTAATTCATATACTGATTAAACAATTATTTAGTTATAAGTATTACAACAAAACTGTTTATTTTTGTGTTTAGATGTAAGAGTGGAGAATGTGTGCACAAAAATGTGCGCTGCAATGGCCTGCCGGATTGTGAGGATGAGAGTGACGAAGAGGGCTGCGAAAAAATCATGATACCATCGGGTGAGTTGTTTGAACGTCACTTGACGGTACTCATGCGTACAATAGTATACGTGCGAGCTCCGAGTGTTTGGGAGCCCCGGTCCCAGCAGGCATTGGGACTATTGTAGAGAAAGTGAACAGTTAACGTTAGGTATATGGATTGAAGTTTGGGTGGACAATTAGACTAGGTTATTGCAAACACGTACGGGCACCTGCCATAATAATGTTTTCACTAGTTACCGAGGCAAGCGGTGACTTGCCGCTCACTAGATGGGCCCCTGAAACTGCCGTCGTAAAGACGACCAGGAGCAACACTGGTGTGAGCGGCTCAGTGGTGTAAAGAGGTGTATACCGCTTTCTACCGAATGGCAGATAACAGCCACTATGCCAACTTTTATGCATGTTTTATAAATGTTTCACTTCCGACCGACGAAGACACGCCGGAAACGGAGACCCTGACCGACTCTCGGGAGTACTTCGGTCCGTGGGGTCGTTAATACCTAACCTTACCTAATACTATTTGCAGTGTGATTTTTCCCATAGGTGTACCTTTAGAAATACTTGTTGTAAACAGCTTAAAAAAAAACTCTGACATTTTAATCATATTTTTTTCAGGGAATTAAATATTTAAAAAAAAACCAAGTTATACTCCCACTCATTATTTGTAGCTATGATTTGGTTTGATTGCTCTACCTTTTATAGTTCAGGAGAAAAATGTGTCCATAAAATGACGTTTTTGACATTATCTCGGTGACGGTTCAGGATAGGGGGCTGAAAATTAAGGTTAAGGCGATATTCGTCACAGGGGCGACTTCTCCTTCCTTAGCCTGCTAGACCCTTTATTTTGGTACCTTCTATAATGCCCAAACCCGTGTAATCCTAATAATAATAATTAATATATTCCTCTCGAAAAACGAAAATTCAAGATGTATAAGAATGACTCTCGCACAGTGACAGGTGGCATGACATAATTTCGGTACATTCCATTTATGCCAGGTCTCTTGAATCCCTAGTTACAGACGTAGTCTTAGAGCATTTAACCAACTGGAGACGCCTTGTCTGTAATTTTCTGTACAAAACCTTCTGCCACTCTATGCGGGGGAGCGGCACGTAACGTACAAATAGATATGTCAGATAACTGTGAGTCCAGACAATATATATGACCATTGGCCGAGCTATTCGATAGAGGGCTAAGCTCTAAAAGGCGACTACGGTTAGTTAAATGCTAAGGATGTAGTGAATAATCCTTTACCATCGTATTTACACGAATACGCGGGTTATTCCCACTAGTTACCCCCAAGTTGTACTACTGGGATTTTTTTCCCACCTTTTACCACTGGGAAAAAAATCCTACTAGTTACCACAAACCCGATTTGGTTGTAACTACTGGGATTTTTTTTCCCAGTAGTTACCACCAAAATTTGGTTAGCGTTCAATACTAATAAAAACAGTCTAAATATAGAGTGCTTTAATCAATAATTAAGTCGAATTAATAATAAGTTAATTAGTTATTAGTTGAATTATAACTCGATAACTGATTCATTAAACTGCTTTAAAAATGATCAAAAATAGTCGTTCTTGACTGATTTGTTTGTTCGTTCGTATTGTGACGTTATTTATTGAAACGGACCTTTTTGTCGATGGCGCTTACGCCATTATCAGCGATGCTCCTATATAAATACAACGCTGCGCTACGCAGTGCGGCGTAAGCGCCCAGGACAAAAGATTCAGGTTTCATAGATAACGTCACAATTAATTCAATTTATAATTAATACGATAATTTTCAACCAAACGTTAATTTCTCTTTAACTTTTAATTTTATGCAATTGCACTGACTTATTTTTTTTTATCCATTTTAAAGCAGTTAACTGACTTACTTATTTGACACTAATGACTTATTTATTAAAGCACTCTTTATTTATACTTTACTATTTCTACTGTTTTTATTAGTATTGAACTCTAACAAAATTTAGGTGGTAACTACTGGGAAAAAAGATTCCCACCTTTTACCAGTGGTAACTAGTGGGAAAAAAAATCCAGTAGTTACCACCAAAGCGAGTTGGTGGTAACTAGTGGGAATTTATTTTCCTAGTAGTTACCAGTGGTAAAAGGTGGGAAAAAAAATCCCAGTAGTTACCACTGGTAACAACTTGGTAGTTACTAGTGGGAATAACCCGAATACGCACGTACGTGTTATGCTATTTCAGTCAGGCTCAGTACAAAAAGTACTGAGGTTGACCGAAGTAGCATGACAAATACGAACGTTTCCGTAAAAATACGATAGCAAAGGATTGTTCACTACATCTATAATAATATTATGAATGTGAAAGTAAATCTGTCTGTCTGTCTGTCTGTCTGTCACGTTTTCACGCTTAAACCGATGGACAGATCTACATGAGATTGTGTATGGAGATAATTTGAGGCCTAGGGAAGGACATAGGGGGACATCATCATAATTTAATGCAAGCGAAGTTGCAGGCAGAAGCTAGTATACCATAACTAAGATAACCAGAATGTCAAATCTTAACATATTCCCTGCCAAACACACATTTGGCGATGAAAGTGTTAACCATCCCAACATTGATGACGTTTTGCTTTTGATAGAGTATTAATCTTAATTATTTTCTCCTTTTAATGTTGAAATTCACTATTTTACAGAGAAATGTACCGACACCCAGTTCCAGTGTAATAATGGCTTTTGCATTGACGTCGACTTCTACTGCGACCGCAACCCGGATTGCGCCGATGGTTCCGACGAGGAAAACTGCCGTAAGTAACGTTTTACTGTATTTAATATGACTTAAAAAGAAGTGTTCTATAATCATCCGAGATCGGATTTTTTGTGGCAAAATATAAGACACTCGCAATTTCAATAGTGCTAAATACGTTTTTTATCGAATAGGTACGAGTATTTAATGTCAGGTGGGGTAAGGGGAACATAGTATGATTTTCTCGGGGCAAAAGAAACCATACTCGTATGAGGAAAATCCTTCTAAGTAAGTTTTAGAGTTTATTTTATTTAAGCATTAGTTTTATTTTTAGTATTATCTTTTTTTTTGTATTAAATATGATTTAATTTACCAAGACATATCTACCTGCTTCAAACAAGGGTCACCTTAATTCAAATGTAAATATTCTGTAAACAATAATAAAACGTTGGTTATTATACTATTTATTGACTTATTCAGTTTAGTGACCGTCTATAACAATTATTTGGGTTTATTGTTAAATTTAGTTGAATAATAAGTATTTTTTTAAACCCTCTCCCTGGTTTCTTATTAACATTAGGTAGTTTAACAAGGACCACACCATACCAGCAACCCTGGAGCCAGTTGGTTTATCAGCGGCAGATGGCAAAAAGCCCGACGGCTGCTCGCTCGTACCTTGGTTCCTGGGGCGGCCCCTGGCGTGGGATGTAACATGCGTTGATACGCTGGCCCCATCTCATGTCCGGCGCTCTGCCAGGAAGCCGGGGACGGCAGCAGACGACGCCCAAATTGCCAAGTGTCGCAAATATGCATTTTTAAAAAGTAATTATGTATTTGCGGCACTTGCGATTGAAACTTTCGGTCCTTGGTCGTCCGACACCAAGAAACTAGTAAAAGAAATTTCTACTAAACTAGTCTGGGTGTCTGGCGACCTACGAGCTGGCGCTTTTTTCGCACAAAAACTTAGCCTCACTGTGCAGAGAGGGAACGCGGCCAGTGTCCTGGGAACAATGCCTCAGGCTAATTTAGGCTTAGTTTTTTGATAATATAGCTATTGTAATTGATTATGTAAATATAGGACCACACCTAAATTCGAATTCTAAGACATTAATCAATATAAACATCATATTTTAATTTTTTGAATGTTTAATAATCGCTTGGCCACTGCCAACTTGCTCAGTTGCAAGTTGCTGAGCAAATGTTGGTTAGTTTGAGGAGTACAGCCTACAGTTTAAAAATTTGCTCGTGTTACAGGCCACGCCCGTTATTACACAGGCAGCTCACATATGAATTAACTTTTATCACAGATAAAGCATGAGAATCGAATACCATTAAATAATAAATACAATCAGAGTTTATGTTCCGATTTGCAGTCATTCAGAGAGAAAATATTAGAAAATAATAAAAACAAAAGATCGGCCAGTGCGTACGATGGCTGCACTATGCATGTTTGCCATGTTATATAATATTAATAAAAAAAAATAACTTATTGATTCATTAGCACAAAACACTCTTCCCATGAAAAACATTTTCATGTAAAATGTTGCCAAGACGAAACCATAAGGCTCGCTCTGTCAAAAAGTTATTAGATCTCTTGTAGAGCCAAAATATATGGCTTGGCCGTTTCTTTACTGATTCCCCAATTGACATTTTGCTGGGACTTAAGTCTCCCGTGAGAACAGCTATTGCAACCTGGCTGAAACGTCGGATAAAAGGTAAAATAATGAAATAGAATAGCGTTAGACCCGTTAATGACATTAAATATGAATATGTCAAAACTGGTGGTAGCCATACTTCTCATTATTTATTGAAGTTTAAAATGACTTATTAGTACTATTGAAATTACGACAGTCTTATGTTACACACCACAAAAAGTTAGATTTTTGACAATGAAGAAAGGGCAAACCTTTCTTTCCTTTTATGACAGTATTGATTCAAGGCAAACATAAAAGTAAAGTTTTATGATTGTGTCTACGAGAGAGGTGCGTTGAACTAAAGCAAACCGAACGACTCCAAAAATGATATGAACGTAGGTACTTGACCTATCATCTCTATTTAAATATAATTAACATTTTAATTTATTAAGTAATAATAATTAATTTTTATTTTTTTCTACTTATCAAGACACTTTTTCATCGAGAAAGTTAGAAAATAAAATTTTAAGGTACTTGTTTTTTTTTTAATTTAATCACTGATAATACTTAAAAATAGTAACCTCATATGCTATTAAGAAAAATGTAATTTAATTATGCTAATGGAATGTTCGGAATCTGACTTAATACATTAAATAATTATCGGTCATGCCCATTGCCTTGGTCAGTACTGTCATAACTTATATGTATATAACAATAGCAGGAGCAAATTTTAAACACATAGATGCACAAATGCACTGTCAACGCTTGTAAAGCAATGCAGCACTAATATTTAAATAAATTACGCACATATTGGCTATAAATGGCACCACTGACGAAGATGCACATTGCACAAATTTATTAGACTATTTCATACCTATTTATGTACCAGTTAATTAATATTCTCCCTACAGCATGATACTGTTTCAACTGATGTCGTAAAATAATCGTCTCTCTAAGTTTGCATCGAACTGAGACGAGGATGATTGCTTTAAGTCGGAAATAAGTGGTTCCTTGTAAGTTAAATATAACTTTATTCGGAGGTAGTTCATGATACGTGGGATAGGCGTTAACTATATAATAATTAATGAAACTTGTAGCAATTGTAGCCTGAAATGGTACCTAGTAGGTATGTACACCGGCAAAGCGACGGTGTTAGTGGTGAGATCGCTTGCCGTTTCATAGTTAGGTTTCGAGCTGGTACTGGTGTAAGTGTCGGTGGTACGTAAACCGGTAATGCGCAGACTGGGCGGCGGCGCGACCCTCGCGCTCTCCGGCGCCCGATGCTGCGTGCCTCGAATCACAATTCACATGTTACAATGGGCGCTGCATACCCCACATGCAGCGGTGTGACAATGTCTATGACTGTTCGGACTTCTCCGACGAACAAAACTGTTACAATTCCGGTATTAACAACATATAATGGAATGCTGAATGCGTGTTGAAACATCCAGAGTGTTTCGGTACTCCCATAATACCTATTTTTTTCGACCCTACCTAGAGTAGTGACTGATGATTTCTTAGAAAAGACACTTATTTTTTAGCCTGAATGTATTTAAGTATTTGCAAATATAAAAATGAGCCTATGTAGCGATACCTATCCATATGATTAGTTGATTACATGCTTTAGCAGCTTATTTTTTTTAACAATTTGACAGTCAAGATGACATTTTAGGCTCATAGTCAGTAACAGAGTTATAATCTTATAACTAATAGCTTATACGTATAGAATCAGTAGTAGACTCATTAAGGCCAACAGATTAAATTAGTTACATCATTTTTGTAACTAATTTAATGTGTTGGCCTTAGTAAGCAAAAAATGCTAATTATGCTCC